>NW_024870683.1:7835000-8435000 GCF_019054845.1 Dipodomys spectabilis | reverse complement strand
GCCTGCCAAGGGCCAGCTCTGAGATCATTAACAAGTCTTCCTGTACTTGTTCTCAAGGATACATAACACAGTGCCACAAGACAAGGGGGGGCTTGTAAAATATGAGTTTGTTTTCTCAAAGCTCTAGGTGTCAGCAGGTTGGATCTTCCAAGGCCTCTCCTTGGCCTGTGGACAGCTGCCTTCTCTCCGGGCCTTCATAGGGTCTCCATGTGTCTACATCCTAGTCTCTTCTTATAAGGGCAAGCTCTTATATTAGGTCAACCTAATTTGATATCAGTTACTTCTTAAAAACCTATGTCCAAATACAGTCACATTGTGAGGTTCTAGAGGAATGACACCATGTAGTTCATACACCACTTGAGAATAAAGAGACCCCCAAATCCAAGTGCAGTCTGGATCTGCTCTTCATAGGCCAACCTTATCTTGGCCTGTCCAACACTGTCTTTACCCAGGAAACTGGAGTCCTTGTTTGTCCACTCTGGAGGCTTTTCCTTCCAGGGCTCACCTCTCCAGTGTAGTCCCAGGAAGATCTGTACACACAACTTTTATGTCTAGATTAATTCTTCATGGTTAAGGAGTTACTCTAAATTTTTTCATAAAACTAATAGTGTTAGCTGGGCAGTTTGAAGCCAGCTGAGGAGACTCATCTCCAAATAATCACCAAAAAAAGAGATAAAAACAGTCATAAGTGGAGCTGTGGTTCAAGTGGTAGAGTGCTAGCCTGAGCACAAAAACTCAGAGACTGTACCCAGGCCCCAAGTTTAAGCCCCAGGATACACACACACACACACACACACACACACACACACACACACACACACACACACACACACACACAGCCAAACCAGTAGTGAAATATATGCCCACATATTTTAAATCTCCATGTGAATTATGACTTTGGAAAGTTTAAAAAGGTGTAAGGTCTCAAAGGAAAAGATTAACATATTTAGCTACTTAATTTTATCTTAAGTCTATGCATCTAAGAAATTAACAAAACACAAAGGTTTCTAAAACCTTGGAAAAATAAATCTTTGAAACACAAAATGGCACAATGCCCTTAATACATGAACATTTTGTTAGTAATTATATGAAAAATGCTACCTTCCTCCACAGAAGTCTGGGGATGATTCAGGGATGAATGCATAGATCATTTACAAATGCTAAATACTAGTATGCATTCAATACAAGACTGAAACATAATTCAGTCTCACAGAATTTTTATTAAAAAGGATACCTGGGATCTAGGTATGGTGGCATACACCTTTAGTCCCAGCTTGCAGGAGGCTAGGGTAGGAGGACTGTTGTGCCAGCCCAGCCTGGTCTATATACATGCTTGCCTATTCATCTCTAGGTCCAATGTTCCTAAGTGACCTGGACATGAAAGGGTCCAAGTGGGGATCTAAAGACCAGACTGACCACCCCCCAGGTCTGTGTTTTGTCCACATGGCTATCTGCCCGCAGTCATAGATGATGTCCGTAGCTCAGGCTGATGGGAAATGGTGCTATTTCAGGCCCAACGGTATCATCTAGAAGGGCACGCAAGCAGTAGAGGTGCCCACATTATCCACAAACATGTGTAAATATCGAGACTGTTGTAATGTAACCAAGAAAATCACTTCCCGTTGTTTCCCCTTCAGTGATATTTTCTGCTTGGCTGAGTTTGCTTAGCACACTGGAAAGGCCAACTCATCAGTTCTTGTTGTTAATCAAGAGCAGTAATTGTCCAAGTTCAAAGCCTCCTGACTTAGACTCTGCTGAATAGGATAACAAGTTCCAAAAATGCTAAGTAGTAGTTTCTATAAATGGGTCTTTTTTTTTTTTAATAGGGAAGGCCCCTTAAGAGGATTTCGAAAGAAAACCTCTCTGTGAAGTGGAATTAAAACATTGTACATACTTTATAGAGCATGGCAAGTAAACTAAAGACTCCCAGCAATTCTTAAAGCATGGGCTGTGTGGCTGCACCCATTTTCTCATTTACTATGTGAACATTTGAACTGGTTTAAGGCAATGCCAGCTGTCGAAACAGACATGCTCGATAACTTCAATGTCAACACCGTCAAATTGTTTTTCACTCACCTCACTGGCATTCCTAGAAGGGTAGTAGCCTTCTAAGTGACTCAAGGATCCAGGCTCCCTCCTTTTTTCTTTTTTTGTTAGTCATGAGGCTTGAACTCTGGGCCTGGGTGCTATCCCTGAGCTCTTTTGCTCAAGGCTAGTGCTCTACCACTTTGAGCCACAGCTCCACTTCCAGTTTTTGAGTGATTAATTAGAGATAAGCGTCTCATGAGGACTTTTTTTGCCCAGGCCGGCTTCCAACCTCAATCTTTACATCAGGTCTCCCCGGTAGCTAGGATTATAGGTGGGAGCTGAGGATGCCTGGCTTCCTTCCTTCTTTTAGTGTTCCCATCTTAGCAAGTAGCTTCCAAATTTACCTTGTTTGAGGGCATCAGGACTGCAGAAAAGCAAAATACTTTGGGCAGGGCTAGAAGTGGTACACAGCCCCACTTGTGTTCTGTTGGCTAGAATGTGGGCCTTTGGACACACCCATCTGCAAAGGAGGCTGAGAAATGTAGTCTAGTTAAGAAGAGAAAGTGGGTCTGGGCGAGAGGTAACCATACTATATCTTCATAACCACTGTGAATTCCAGATGATCTCAACATCAGCTTCACCTCATTCTTTCATACCAGCTTTGGGGCAGTGGAGGGCAGAATAGGCAGAAGTAAAAGAATGGCATGAAGGTGTCCCCCCAGCACCCCACACCTCACTTCTGCCCTACTATAGACCAAATGTATGCAGACACAGGGTTGCAGCCTGAGCTTATTCAACTCAAAGGTTTTCATGGAGTCTTAGCAGCAGCCATGTTCTTGGTTCACTCTGTCCATAAAGGACCCTGGGTTGAGTGGGGAGTGTTAGCATTTCCTTAGCATTGTTTGCGAGGGACTGATGCTCAGTGGAACTCTTCCCACTGTTCCAGAATTGCACAGCCAAGGCTGGACCTGGCAACCCAATCATACCCCTTAGGCCACCGTCATTATCACAAACCCAACAACACTAAGAGGGGAGGAGAATGGCAGCCCGGAGAAGACACAAACTTAGCAGAGAATCTAGAACCTTCCTTCTCTGTGGACAGGGCTGCTGCTTCCTCTGAGGTAAAGAGACTGTGAGAATCCCTTAAAAGTTAGCAAGTCTTTCAAGAAGAAGAGATTAGAATTTCATACCCTGCCCTAGAGGTGAATCTTCTTTATCAACAGATTTGATGACCTACCCTGTGTTTTTTTACTTAGAACAGAGAAGGGTAGATGGGTGAAGATATGCATGTGTGTGGGCAGCACTGTAGCTACCACCCTCTAGGCTGCCCTGAGAAAACCTCATCCCAGAAAGTCTCTCCCTGGCAAGCAGACACAGGAAGCTGCAGGATGTAGAGTGGACAGGCTTTGGTGGGAAATAAGGGGAGGGAGGGAAGAAACAGAGCCATATCTACACTATACAGAAACTGGGTACAGTAGGCAAGAGAGAAGACATGTGGGATTTCCATAGGACAGAAAATGAAGAGATTCTGCAGAGGCAACTGAAGTCCCTGATTAAAAAGGAAATTAGCCTGGAAGGGCTTGACCTAACCAGGCCATTTCTTTCCAAGAGAGTCTGGAGGTCAGAGAGGCAGATGTCCACTTTCTTGCCTTGAAGAAGCGGAGCATTCCAGGATCTGAGGATGTCAGCTCTAGAAGTGTGAGAAATCAAGTTCTGTCATCAACCCTATGAATCAAATTCTGCTAGAAACTAGTGAACATAGAACAGACCCCAAGCTTTACATGAGCCAGCAGCTCCAAGAGTCACCTGGATCTCAGCCTTAGGAGACTAAGTAGAGAACTCAGCTAATTCATGGCCTTACTCTTGCATGGCTACCACAGAAATGGTGAGATGATAAAACTGCTGTGTCTGAAGCCACTACATAGCAGGTAAAGTAGAGCCATAGAAAAACCCAGTCTGCTGGGGGAGGGGAAGAAAATACCAGCTTTGAATTATGTTCATTGTTTGTTTTTTAAAGAAGGAAGGGAGGGTAGAGGGAGGAAGTTAGGGAGGAAGGAAGGAAGGAAGGAAGGAAGGAAGGAAGGAAGGAAGGAAGGAAGGAAGGAAGGAAGCAAGGAAGCAAGGGAGGGAGGGAGGGAGGGAGGGAGGAAAGGAGGAAGGAAGGGAGGGAGGGAGGGAGGGAGGGAGGAAGGGAGGGAGAGAGGGAGGGAAAGAAATGCACAGAATTTCCTAAAGTCTTTGTGGATGCTCTAATGTTGGGCTAGATGCTCTTCTTGGATCCTCTGCAGACTCAGGACAGTGGAACATCTGTGGGAATATCTTTTTGTTGTTGTTGTTGGTTGTGGGGCTTGAACTCTGGCCTGAGCTCTGTCCCTCAGCTCTTCAGCTCAAGGCTGGCACTCTATCACTTGAGCCACAGCGCCACTTCTGGCTTTTTCTGCTTATCTGGTGCTGAGGAATCGAACACAGGGCCTCATGCATGCAAGGCAAGCACTCTGCCACTAAGCCACCTTCCCAGCCCACCAGCTTTGAATTATATTTAGCATTAAAGAAAAGAAGAAGAGTATTGAACGCTAACTACCAAAAGGAAGCTGTTCTAATAACTGAAAGTTACTAGAAAGTCCTGGAATCAAACCAAATATGTTACTAAAGAATCTACCACCCTACCAGAAATGGGGAGGGGATAGTTTTACATAGTACAACTAGGAGAGCTGAGGTGGAAAATTAACTCACATCATGTATATACTCCAAAGAGTTACGGTTCCTTAATAAATTGATTTTGTGTGCATCATCTCACTTAATCCTTACAATAACCTGTAGGATAACTACAATTATTACCATCTCACTTTTATAGATGAGAACATTAAGCCTGTTACAGATGGCTAGGACCTGAAGCCATGTGGTGTGACCCCAAAATCAATGCTCAACTTGAGAGTTCTCAGCACCCTGGCTGGCTGTGCAGCATGCAGAAAAGACCTGGTAGGGACAAGGCGATTCTCCGGCCTTTCTTACGAAAGGTGGTCCCCTCGCGCAGCACTTCCAGGGCTCTTATCTTGTGCCTCACTAAGATACCCCTTCATGAAGCTCATAGTTGGATCTCAGAAAAAAATAAAACACAAAATCCTAATGAAACTTGTGAATCAGCCAAAATAGCCTGGAACTGCTGTCAAGATCTGCTTTGTTTGATGGTTGGGTGGGTGGGTGGGTGGTGGTGGTGTTTTTGAGGAAAAGTCTCACAATATAGCCCAAGCTGGCCTCACGCTGGCATCCTTCTTGGGTCAGCTTCCCAAGTCCTGGGATTACAGGCCAGCTCCACCACATCTGGCTGCAATCTGCATTTTAAATGCATTGTCAATGTCTTTCTTGGTCCCCACACACTCCCAGATCTCCACTCGATGTGAGAGTCTCCCCTGATCACAGAGGCTGTGAAAACAGGGGTGATAGAGACTTGCCCTGGGGATGCTCCCTGTGGAAGATGGGGAAGCAAATCCATGGAGGACAGTAGATCAGGAGCAGTGTCTCTGAGGTGCAGGCTGGACCACACAGGTGTGGTATGCAGCAGTAGTCAGTCTCTTCCCCAAGCAGGTAGGGTGTGCCTCCCCTGCCAGGTGCACAGAGCCCCGATGAAGTTGACATACTTGCCATTTTTCTCATTTTCCAGGTAAATCTGTCTAGGGAGAAGATAAGGAGCCTATTGCAGAACTACCTAAGTAGGAGCTGAATATCAATTTGTCAGCACTTGAAAAAGCTCACTTACAATGCCTGATGTAGGACCTGTAAAGTATAAAATAGGCTTTCATTTAAAAAAAATTATGTCTGTGCTCTTGCAAAGGTAACTAGACAGAACTAAAGAGCAAATAGGTGGGTCCCACAGCTCCCAGACCCCTGTCCCATAACTCCAACCTCTGTACTCTGCCTGCAGCCCTTTACGCACCCATCACATAAGCATATGTAGACAGGGATGTGCGTATTTGCACAGAGCACTTCATTTAAAGTGCTTTCTGCCAGCCTCATTTATTAATAACATTTCCTTTTGAAAAGTCCAAATTTTTTCTCCTGGCAAAGATGAAGAGCATAGGACTTGTCTTCAAATCCTTGTTAAATATTTATTTTACTGCCTGTAACAGTTAGAAATAGATCAACTATGAATAACTGGCAAATCCAGAACAACAGTGGCTTAAACAAGACAGATTATCTTCTCTCACATATGGAGTCTGGAGGTCAGTGATCCGTGCCTGATATGGCAAGTTGGCTGAGGGCCCCACAGGGAGCCGACTCAGTCATCCTTGGCTCTCCCAAAGCTATATCCCTCAGCCCCACAGCTCAGGGTAGAACATCAGGATTCCAGGCAGTGGACAGAAGAGGCAAAGCAAAGCTACAAGAGCAAAGCGCCTCTTGAGTAAGGATCCATGAAACTGGTACTTGGCATTTCTGCCTGGATCCCATTGACCAGAATAGAGTCACAGAGTGGTGATACCTAGCTGCAAGGGAAGCTGGGAGTGTGGTCTCTGTCCTGTGAGACTTTTTGTATGCCGTTACTAGTTCTATTATTCATTTATCTGTCTTTGGGAGGGAGAGCGGTTGGGGGGGGTAAGAGAAGGGATACAGAAATGGAGAGAATAAAATGCATCAGTGGTGTTCACTAGACACTATGTTGAAAAAAAACTATACTGCTTGTGGGTAGGGATAGGAGAGAAAACAGAGAGAGTGATTGTCCAAAAAGAAATGTACTCATAAGCTGGATGCTGATGGCTTACACTTGTAATTCCAGCTACTCAGAAGGCTGAGATCTGAGGATCATGCTTCAAAGCCAGCCTAGTCAGGAAAGTCTGTGAGACTCTTATCTCCAATTACACCAGAAAACCAGAAGTGGCACTATAGTGCAAAGTGGTAGAGTGCTAGCTGTGAGCAAAAAGAGCTGAAGGACAATGCCAAGCCCCAAGGTCAAGTCCCACAACTGACAAAAAAAGAGAAGTGTACTCATTACCTGATTTATGTAACTGTAACCCTTCTGTACATAACCTTTATAAAAATAATGAAAAATATAAATTAAACAAATTCGATTACTCTTGGAAAAGGAGAGAGAGGCTACAAGAATGTTATTACCAGTCCCCTCTGTAACTCTATTGCCTGGTTGAAAAAAATATTCCTAAACTTGAACTGAAGGGTGATATAAGATATGATGAAATTTATGTGAAGACTCAGACCTGCTTTAGAGACTCCGAGACTCTGAGACAGCTGAGACCTGCCCCACACACAACTGTTATCTTCCTGCATGACTCTTCTCATGCCATGTCAGAAGGTCCTTACCTGGGACTCAGTCACTCAGTCAGTTCATCTGCATAATGGGGTAGGGGATATAAGGCTGAGTCACATGATTTCTCAACTCTTCCCACAAAGAACCACAGACTTCTAAATGGTTCTAAATGAATCACAGTCAGGATACCAAACATATACCATGAAGACTCAGAACCAAAGGTGACAAACCTGGGGATCATTTGGATCTGGATTCCCTGTGGTGATACTCATCCCCCAGTGACCTTCTGAAGTCCCCTGACGCTATCCTTCCAGTCTTTAAGTAGGATCTCAGTGAATACTGGCACTTGCCATAGGCCGAGAAGACAGGGAAGAATGAAACATCATAACTCTGGCTAGAGAGAAGTGTCTATCATTGGAAATAACCCTCAAGCTAAAGAAGTGTCAGGCAACAGACTACCTGTCAACCAAAGTTTGCAGGTATAAATTTTTTAAATCAGTGACTTGGGAGTCCATGAGGGGCAAACTTTGAGACAAGAGAGTGTGGCTCTAGAAAGAGCTGGCTGCCTCCTCCATGAGGACCTGTGAAGAAGGTCTAGAAGAGAATAGAAGAATGTTATTGTTAAAGCTTCAGATGGAGGGCTGGGATGTAGCTCAGTGGCAAAGCGCTTGTCTAGCAAGTGCAACGTCCTGGGTTCGATCCTCAGTACCAAAAAAGAAAAGACAAAAAAAAGCTTCAGATGGCTTCCAGAACAAGTCTTAGGACATCCACCAAGGTCACTGAGCTTTTTAAGAAATATTGGGGCACACCTCATGACAAATAAACTGGCTGAGGAAAAGAAAAATCCAATGTGGGGTTAAATACTTCTCTGAATGGAATAGAGTAACAAAATCTAATTCTCTGGAGACTAGGATTAACTGACTGATGTTAATATTTGACAGCTATTGGGGAAGAAGTTAAGCTAATTGCAATTAAAGCATTGGGGAAACTCTCTGGCTGCTTGGAGGTTTGAAATAAATCCAGTGAGCTACAGGGAAGGAAAAGAACTAGTCGCGGATTTGGAAACATGGAAGCACAGCTCAGGAGTCACATGGAGATAAAGACCATTTGGGGACTGCCCAGAAATCCAACCTGTGCTTAATAATAATAATAATAAATTGTGTGTGTGTGTGTGTGTGTGTGTGTGTGTTTGTGTCTGTGTGTGTGTGTGTGTGTTTGTGTCTGTGTGTGTGTGTTTGTGTGTGTTTGTGTGTGTGTGTGTGTGTGTGTCTCTGTGTGTGTGTGTGTGTCTGTGTGTGTTGATACTGGGGCTTGGACACAGGGCTTGGAAGCTATCGTTCAGCTATTTTGCTCAAGGGTGATGCTCTACTACTTGAGCCACACCTTCGCTTCCAGTTTTTTGGTGGTTAATTGGAGATAAAAGTCTCATGGAATTTTCTGCCCTGGCTGGCTTCAAACTGTGATCCTCAGCTCTCAGCCTCCTGTGTAGCTAGAATTATAGGCATGAACCACTGACCTTGCCTAATCAAAACAAAATTTAAGTGAGGAATATGCTTTTGTCATGTTTTTAACCTATCTCAAGCCTGAAATGTGGACCGTCTCATTAGCTGTAAATAGAGGAAGGAAGGGGGTTGACTGCTGTCCGTGGTCCTGAAGCAGCCTTCGGTTCCAGACCCATCATCAGATGGCTCCTCCTTTTACCAAGATACTTCCCTAGCAATTCTGAACCTGGCAAGGGTTTTAATTTTCTATCCTGATGAAAAATGTATGGTTTATACACTGTCACAGAACAAATAGAAATGGGATTTATGTTTCACAACTTGCATGGTTTGTTTGGATTTTTTTCCATATGTCTTTGACAGTCCTATCACATTTCTGACAGTTATAATTTGTTTTTTTCCTTTCTGGGAAGTTAGGCAAAGGAAGAGGACTTGTTTTTCCCCTTCTTTCCACTAAGTATTTACTGGGAGTATTTGTGCACAATATATGAGCCCATCCATGTGTGTCCCTGGATGGACATTTTTGTGTTTGTGTTTAGGTATGGGGTTATCTGTTTTGTGTGATATGTTTGGTGTAATACACATGGCATCTGCATGTATTTAAGTTTATACTTTAAGTACAGTCATACTTAGTAGTATAAAAATATATTACAAAAATATATAAAAATAAAATAAAAATCCAATTAGATACTCCTCCAATTCAGATGCCATTAATAACAAATCTTTCTCCTCGCAGTGTCATGCACTGATGTGGATTGAGCCTGCCAGCACTTGGGAAGGGTCAAATTGTTCTCTATGCAGAGTCCATGTGTTTTCAATTAATTTCACATCTGTGTTTGCAAGTGCGGTGCTTTAATTACATAGGT
Source organism: Dipodomys spectabilis (assembly GCF_019054845.1). Lineage (NCBI taxonomy): Eukaryota > Metazoa > Chordata > Mammalia > Rodentia > Heteromyidae > Dipodomys > Dipodomys spectabilis. The sequence goes on along the minus strand of NW_024870683.1, from coordinate 8,425,350 downwards.
AAAGAAAATATCTCACTTCCAATTATTAATCAAGGTACGTTCCTTCACTCTGCACCAAGTCTTCATCATGAAATGCTTTTAAACACAACATCAATTGCAATGGTTTGACTAATTCCTCATTCATTATTACAGCAGACTTACGACTTTGGAGTCAGGATATTGAGGATGTTTTTTTTTTTTTCCTCCACCAGAAAATTCATCTGTATCCTAGCATCAGCTTGTAGCTCAATGTAAATTCAGTGTAGAATTTAGTCAGTTATTAAGTGGATTTAAGTGGCTGAACTCTGGTGTAATCTGGCCAGCAGTGCATGAAGGAAAAGTTGGAGGTGTAAAAAATGTCAAATAGCTTTCTCAGATGCATTAAACTATTAATAAAGATAAAACGATCTTTATGTTTGGGGTTTAGAACATCTCTTTTATGATAGCAAGAAGCCACTTTGATTCACGACTCGTTGGTTTCAAGGTCTAGTGTCATTATTCAGAAGGTGTCAGGAAGAAACAGAGACAAGCTTCTCAGCGGGGGAGAGGTGGGAAAGAAACTGGGAGTTTAGTACTGCTCTGGGCCAGCTGGGCCTCCCCACACAGGGACATGTGACAGGGAAGGGATCAACACAAAAGGAGTTGAAGATGGTGTTCACACCACGTGGTACCCTCATAGAGACATGTTTTTCTGTGGTTCTTCTGGAGCAGCCATAGCCTCCCTGCAGAGAAGCTGGTCTGAGGAGCCCTATGGATGTGGCATGCTGTATACTCTCCACTTGCTTTCTTAGTTCTAACACCCTGCTCCATTTGCCCTATACCTCAGGTTGCTATCATCTGTGGACCATGTCACCCAGGCTCCCTAGCTCTCTGGCTTCTGGTTAGTCTAGCCAGCATGAGACTCCAGCTGCTTCCCCACAGTTCTGTAGTGATGGACTTCTAGAGTGACATCTCTTGCAGCCCCTCCTCCTGGCCTTTCTCACTACAATATTTCCTCTGTGTGTGTGTGTGTGTGTGTGTGTGTGTGTGTGTGTGTGTGTGTATGTATGTATGTATGTATGTGGTGTGTGTGTGTGCCAGTTCTGTGTCTTGAACTCAGGGCCTGGATGCTGTCCCTGAACTTTTGTGCTCAAGGCTAGAGCTCTATCATTTGAGCAACAGCTTTTTTGGTGGTGAATTGGACATGTGTCTCACAGACGTTCCTGCCTGGGTTGGTTTCAAACAGAGATCCTTAGATCTCAGCCTCCTGAGTAGTTGGGATTATAAGCATGAGCCATTGGCTAATTTCCTGCCTCTTGGCCCCAGGCCTGAGGCAGTAGCAGCTCTCTACTGATCTCATTCCATGCCATGCTGTTTCCTGAGCCCTGCTCAAGCCTCTGCATGTAGACTCATCATTGAACCCTTAGCTAGGCCTCTAGGCCTCTCAGTATTCTGAGAAGACTGCCCTATGAGAAGCAGACCCTGATCCTCCCAGAGCTACATGTGTATGTGGAGGAAGGACAGAGCCAGCAGGAGGAAGAGGGGAGACAAGGGGAAGGTGTCTTGACATAATGCATGTGTTACAAGAATAACAACTACTTGGCTGTCCGCCCATTGAGGTTTCTCAGACAGCTTATTAGTTATATTCTCTTCATTCTTTCAACCATTATTGGGTGGGCAGCTTCCAGGGTCTAGTTTCCATACCAGGAAAGGCCAGCCCTCATAGAATTTACAGTCTGAAAGGGGATACATACCAGGACCCAGTTTGTCCCATGTTTTAAGAGCAATTATAGCCAGGCTTAGTGGCTTATGCCTAATTCTAGTTTTGCTCAGGTGGTAGAGATCAGGAGGATCACAGTTAGAGCCCAACTTGGACAAAAAGTTTGCAAGCTCCCACTTCAACTTGTGGTGGGTATGGTGATGCATACCTATCTTTGCAACTTCCTGAGAATGAGAGGATCACAGTATAGTCCCACCCAGGCAAAATGTGAGGCCTTATCCCAAATATAGGGAAAAAAACCCAAAAGGCTGGAAGTGTGGCTCAAGTGGTCGAGCCCTTCCTAGGCAAGCGGGAAGTCCAGAGTTCAAATCTCTAATCTGACACACACACACAAAGAGCTATTATAGAGGAAGTCCCAGGTCCTTAGGATCACCTAGGAAGAGAGGTGTATAGGGGTCCAGGGAGGAAGGTTTTCTGGAGGAAGAAATAGCTGAACTAAGAACCTGAACAAGGAGAAAGATGTCTAAGGATCGAGGGTTGGGGAGGAGGCTCTGGGACAGCCACGTTCCTGGCAGAGGAAATAGCATGTTCAAAACTTGAGAGGTGATGTGGTATATATACACAATGGAATTTTATGCCTCCATCAGAAAGAATGACATTTCCCCATTTGTTAGGAAATGGAAAGGCTTGGAAAAAATTATATTAAGTGAAGTAAGCCAGGCCCAAAGAAACATAGGTCCCATGGTTTCCCTTATTTGCAATATCTAGTATAGGTATGAGTCAAGCGGAAAAAGTCAGATAATGTGATGTTAGGAAAACAAAACCTCAAATATGTATTTTAATGTTTTTGTTTCTTTCATGCATGTGTTTCTAACGCATTTATAAGATTATTTCCTTGTTGCTTTGTATGTCCCTCCCCCACAGTGTAACCCCCGCTTTCACTATATTTGATGTCAGTATAACATGTGGAGGAGATGGGGACAAACAAGTCGTTTAAGGATTCAGGTGGACCTGTTGCAACAATGAGAAGTACAAAATGTCATGTCAAAACCAGCTTTACAATGTCGGTGGGGGGGAGGGGGGGTACGATTGGTTGGGAGGGAGGGGGGAGGCCGGGAAGGGAGGTGAAGGGTAAACAAAGGAGGAGGCTGCAATGCTTGGTAAGAAATGTATGCATTATCCTGCCCATGTAATTGTAACCCCTCTGTACAGTATGTTCTCAAATAAAATAAAATAAAATTTAAAAAAAAAAAAAAAGAAAAAAAAAAAACAAAACAGGAATTTATAAAAAATAAAATAAACTATGTAAAGGAAAAAAAAAAAAAACTTGAGAGGTGAGAGAGCACTTAAGTATTTGGCAGCTTCAGGTGCAGGGAACTGAAGGGCAGAAACAAAAGCGGGCATGCCAGTGGGTAGTAGCGCTAGATCTGAAGCTATACCCCTCTGGCTGTCGAAAGCCCTACCAAGAGTCTGGTCTCTGTCTGGGGCCACCAGGTGCTTTGGATACAGCCAGGTTTGTGCAGGAGCCTTTGATCTACGGTGTGCAGAACAGAAGCAGGCTGGAAGCTGAGTGTGTCTGCCAACAGCGCTAGGGTGAGATGGGTCTTGGCAGGGGAGAAGCGAGTTGACACAATCTAATCTGAACCTTTCTTTTATTTTCCAGATGGAGCCCAAAGACGGTGGGATCGTGCTCAGGTCACATAGGGACACAAATAGCCCAGGGTCCAGGCTGCTGCAATCAGAGGGGAAGCCACTGCATCGTGGGAGGAAGGTTGGTGGGAAGGTGCTGCAGAGGTAGGCTGGCAGGCCTGGGTGGTTTGGGAGGAGAGGGGACAGCACCCTGGCAGAGCCTGGACCCCACCTCCGTGCATCCTGGGCCTCTCCACCCAGAGCCAAGCCTGGCCCAGGTGACTGGTACTTCCCATTGAAATCATGTGAATATTAAGCTAATCAAAGGCTTGCTTGGGAAGGGATGGGGCTGGGAAGGCGGCCCTAACGAGCTGCGTGTCACTCCCTCCACCCCACGCATCTTATGCTGTCCCATTTGTCTGGCTGTAATCTACATTTCAAATGATTACATGGGAAGCTGAAGTGGTAGTGACAAGGATAAACGAAGCTTGTTAAACTAATAGCTGCACTAATGCCCAAATATGTGAACTTCCCGACGCAGGCCGCATCCCAGCCTGGCGGAGCTGTCAGCCTGGGCTCCCCCGGGCTCCGCCGCCAGCCGCGGCCACATGATGAATGGCCCTGTCGACCAAACTCATCCGGGGCCCAATTAAACAGGCAGAAATGAACTGGAGCCGTCAGGCAGCCAGGGAGGGGGGAAGCTGGATGGGGAGAGACTGAACCAGACACAGAGAGAGGTTGGGGGAGGAGGGGGAGTCAGATACAAGATGAAAGGGGGGGCAGGATTAGAAGGATAGGAGAGACAAGATCATCGAGAAAGACTGAGCCAGAGATCAAGAGACAAGTAGGCAGAAATGGGTACCCACAGAGACACACATATAACCAGAGAGACGGGGAGACAGTCCGAGACACATAGACATGGAGATGCCAAGGCTCCCATAGCACAGAGACAGCAAAGGAGAGGCAGCCAGGACCTGTGGCCCAGCAGAAGGGGCAGTGTCTGGGCTGGAGGAAGTGGGGAGGGGGTCAAAGGAGAGGAGCTTGGGGGTTGGGGGAGAATAGCAAGAAAGAAGAGAAAATACATCGCCTGGCAAGGCATGGCAGCTCGAGGCGGCAGGGAAGTCGTTCTGTCAGAAAATGGTCATTTAATGGTTTGCCGAGCCTGCGACAGATATGTCATGTGAGGCGGCTCGCCGGCGGTCCCAGGGCATTTCATTTATTAATTACCAGCTTCCAGCAGCTCCCTCCTTTTCTGCCTCACACTCATCATCAGTTCAGCTCCCCCCCCCCCCACCAAACTGGGCCCCACCCCTATCCCACCACTGCCAGGCACCGTGTCCCATACTCCAGAAGAGGTGGCCTAACAGCAAGTCCAGAGGGGACAAAATGGCAAACCTTCCTGAGGGCCAGCCTTCCTTCTTGTCCAGAGCTAATTAGGAAGAGACCTCTTCAGATAAAGAGTGGTGAACCCAGTTCCTCCCCAATCGCAGGCTCAAGGAAAAGGAGAGACCTTTTCCTTTTTCTTCAATACACGTTATACTTTCTAAGTCACAAATGTCATCCTGTGTTGTCTGTGTTATACTTTCATACAGTTTTTTTTTACTTTGATTCCCTTCTTTCCCCTCTCTGCAGTTCCTTAGCCTTTGAAAGCCACTCAACTTCAAATTTCCTTTTATTCAGACCCAAGGAGTTAGTCTCCTTTTTTTTTTGTCAGTTGTGGAGCCTGAACTCTGGGTCTGGGTGCTGTCCCTGAGCTTTTCAGCTCAAGGCTAGCGCTCTACCACTTTAGCCAAAGTGCCACTCCTGGCTTTTTCTGCTTATGTGGTGAGGAATCAAACCCAGGGCCTCATGCATGCAAAGCAAGCACTCTACCACTGAGCCACCTTCCCAGCCCCTCCTTTTTTTTTTTTAAGCAGAAGTAGGTGAATGCCTGCCTGCTCAGGTGACCTGAGCCCAAGAAAGGTATATCACCAGGAGGAATTGGTACACTGGGAATGCACACTCACAGGCCTGCTCTGTGATCTTGCAAGGCAGAACTGTCATCTGTCAGTCAGTCAGTCAGTCAGTCAGTCAGTCAGTCAGTCTGTCTGTCTGTCTGTCTCTCTCTCTTTCTCTCTCTCTCTCTTTCCCTCTCAACCTCCACCCACTCTCAGAGTCACTAAGGAAGGGAGTCTGCACAAGACTCTTCCTGTCTCCAGGGATTCAGTGCCATTTCCAGGCTTCCCAGGTTCCCAGTTTGCCTCATCACTGGCTCAACTAACCCAGAAACCTGTAAGCCAAAACCCTCCCACAGAAGTCCAGAAAGGAAGTGGAAATGCCTACTTCAAACAGACCTCCTCAGAAATGGTGGCCTAGGGTTGTGGAGTCAGCCCTCCCAGGAGAGACAAGACATGACTGAGGCCTCTCTGGAGTGGGCATGACTCTGAAGAATTGGTCTGAACTTCCCACATCTATTACATTTGAAATCTACAGATTATTTCACATGCATTTCCTGTGCCCAAATGAACTCCTCCTTCCCAGTCTCTCTAAGTTCTCCATCACATCCAATAGCATCTGGCATATATTTATCTAATGGGTCACCAGCCACTGCTCAGCCAAGCTTTTGGTCTCCTCACCTACCTGTCTCCCCATCATCTACCCAGTGTAGATGCCCACCATTGCCCTCCAGACCCACACAAGGCAGAATCTGTGGTCCTGCCTATTTTTTTTCTTGTTCCTGCCATTTGGTCAACACCCTAACTGTATTGAGCTTTTAGTTCCTTACACCTCTATTTCTCCCACCTCCTGTTTTCTCTTCCCCCACCTTAGGCCTGTTCAAGGGCAGCCCCTCTGGCCACTAAGATACTCTTCTCTACCCAGTGGACAGGCAGACAGAATCCTTGAGGAGTCCCAGAGTGAAAGTGAGCCCGCATCATGGGCCATGTCAGGGAGGAAAGCTCCCTTGGGCTCAGGAGAAACTTCCAGCACTGGATGAGAGTCTTCCTCAAAGATCCCTCAGGACTTTTCAGCCCAAGATTCTGGTGACTCTGCATCTGGGTCTTAGAAGCTTCAGCTGACAAGGGCCCTTTTTGCAGGCATATCAGTGGGTCCAGATTTTAGTTCATTCCCCACCTCAGCACAAGTCACACACTCTAGAATAGAATTCACCTGTTGTATGTGGTAATAACAGATGTCCCTTACAAGGTAATTTAACCAAGATCAAGCAGGTACTGAAGAATGTGCCAGAGTCCATGAGATCCAGTAGACAACACTTTCTCAGTGTAAAAATGGGTAAATTGAAGAGGCCAGAGAGGAAAAGATCTGTACAAGATTACCAAGAGAAGCTGCAGCTGGCCCAGAGCCCAGGCCAGCTTCCTACCAGGGCTCCTCTTCTAACATAACAGAACATAATAGTGTTCTTTGGCATTAAAACCACACAAAGAAACAACTAGCATAACTAGCATCCTACTGGAAGCAGAATTAATCTCATAATATTTAAAACACATGCGCAATATATAAACTTCTACTGTCTCTTTAAATGATTTGGCCTCCTAGAGCAATCTCCTTTGTGAAACACTCTCTTCTCTTGTGGATCATTTCCTCTACAGTAGAAAACTTGAGAAGAAAACCATGTTAACACTTAGGTAATTATTACTATTAATTGTGTGTGCATGTGTGTGTGTGTGTGTGTGTGTGTGTGTGTACGTGTATGTGTGTGTGTGTGTGTGTGTGTGTGCAGGTCCTGGTGCCTGAACCCAGGGCCTGGGCACTGTTCTAAGCTTTTGTGTTTAAGGCTACTGCTCTACTACACTGAGCCACAGTGCCATTTCCAGCTTTTTAGTAGTTAGTTGGAGAGTCTCATGGAATTTCCTGCCTGGGATTGATTTTGAACTGCGATCCTCAAATCTTAGCCTCCTGAGTAGCTAGGATTACCGCCATAAGCCTCTGCACCTGGCTACCTGGATTATTTTTGTTAGCTCTGTTCTGCATCCACTGGAGTTTTGCTCTCCTTCCCTGTCTGAGATTTATGGGGGCTGCCAGTCAAACTATGGTACTTCTTCCTTCTGGTAACAAGACATGGCTATGTGATCCATCAGAACCAATCAAAGCACTTCTCTGAGATACACACACACACACACACACACACCTTTTTTGCTATAGTATAATTCTAGATCTTTCAGCAGCATTTTTCTTTATTTGCATAAAAGGAGCTCTACTGCAGTAGGAAATAATGAGGCCAATGTACAAATGGAAGACAAATCTAAGAAATGGAGAGGGAAAGGATCATTGGAATCCGTAGTTGAAGCCCTAGATTCAACCATGGCAGAAGGCAGCATCATACCCTAGAGATGCACAGTCCTATGGTAGATTTAGTTCTCTACCCTGCACTATAGATTGTGTTGGAATTCTGAATCAATTGAAAAGTTAATTCAAGCCCCTTTATGTGTCAGTCTATATTGTACAACAGTTGGTGCACTGGCACAGCCCTCTGTTGAACTAAATTGGGTACAGGGCTCAGACACACATTCTCTTGTCATTGGAAAAGAAGACCAGTTCCATGATGCTATGAACCCTCCTTCTCCTACACAGCCTTCTCAAAGCCTTGGGATAGAAGAAAGCTGACCACTGGGGCCCTTCTCTGGGCCAAAGAGTAGCCAGAGGCCCTGATCTTTTTGGGGTCATTACAAGCAAATACAAAGTAAAGACTCTGGCACTGGAGACTCTCCACGGTTTGCCCTACATTCTCCAGTTTCTCCTTCCTTCCCATTGGTCCTTGCTTGTGCTGCTACTCCCTGCCCCTGTGAGATACCATCTATGAAAGTCTTTCCTGTCCTTGAAGCCCAGAGTACTACTTTGGTAGGTGCCTTTCTCAGAACTCTAGTAAAATCCAATTTTCCTGGAAGCACCCCCTGCAAATTAGCTGCCCCATGTTTATGGCTCTTCAGATTGTCTTATATTAAATATATTGTCTTATATTAAATGTGTTGTTTGTTCTGCCTGGCTTTTTCTTTTCTTCCCTCTTTTCTTTGAGATGCAAAGTCAGTTGCCTATTTACCCCATACTGGGTAACTGAGCTTCTCCTTTGAGTCACAACTAAATAGTCCCTTGCCCAGAGAAGCCTTCCTTGGCTTCTTGCCTTTCTCTGACAAAGTGAGTTGCTTTTATATTCTTAGGCTCACAGCACTCCAAATTATTCTTTAGCAGTGCTTATCACATTTTTATAATGAAATATTTATTACTATAAATATTTGATTAATGCTTATATCTCTCTACCAGAACATGTGATCCCTGAGAGCTACGACTCTTTGTAGCTAAAATGGTCCCTGGAATATATCAGTATCAGTTGGAACTGGGGCTGGTAGAACTAGTGACTAAGTAGTGGTATAATGAATGAATGAATGATGAATGAATGAATGAATGAGGGAATAAATGTCTCTCCTTGTCCCTTTTAACTGTAAGCTTGCTGGAGCCAGGGACTATATAAATGGTCTTTATATTCTTCATTGTTCCCAGTACATAGTCACAGAAAAAAGCCATAGTTTATGAGAATTCCTTTTAATGATGTACATGGCTATAACAGGAGCCAGGAAACTAGAGCCCCAGATGAAGTTGGGCCAAGAATCCCAACATGTTAGTAGCCCTAGAGAACAATTCCTAGTCCCCCACTGCAGGAATGACGGAAACAAGTCCTTGCCCTCGGGGAGCACATAGTGCATATTTCCTGAGTGAGTTGTTCTGACCCATCACCTCTCCAATGGGCTATGACATTGTTTTCAAGTTTTATTGCTACAAGATAGGCTTACTCAACTCCTCAGTAAACAGCATTACATAAGCACCAAGCACATGCATGCAAATCCAGAGTGGACAATAACCCCAGGCGTGTTGAAGTGTTTGATGGAATGACCGCAGGAAAACCAGCCAAGAGCCAGCTTTAAAAAAAACAATATTTATTTATTACAATTGGCAGAGCAATGGAGCAAATGGCCGTTTATGTAGGATTTTACATTTTGCAAGGCATTTTGTAATAAGCACAATTTTTCCCAACAATTCTCGAGGACGTGTTGCTTTTGTCATTCCCACTTGCAGGCCAGAAGGTAGTATGGGAAAGGGAAGCCCCAAGCTTTCAGTTATACAGAGAACATGCTGAAAGAGGAACTCTGGCTTAATTGAATGCAAGTATTTTTTAAAATGTCTATTATGTGGTGGGCACTTAGGGATATGTTCATACAGATCATAATCATAAGATTCTGGACCCCATCTCACTGCTGGCTTCTCTGAGGGGTCTACTTCCTTTGTCTTACCACCACCCCCCAATAAAAACAAAACAATGTGTTATCTTACATCTCTTCCACTTCATCACTTTGCTTGACTCTCTTCTGAAATTTTAAGCAAGTTATATGTCAAGATAGGTTAGGTAATGCTACTAGAACAAATGAATCCAAATTTTCAGCACTTTCAAGCAACAAAATTTTTTTTCTTTCTCAAGCCATACAACATTGTGGGTCATAAGTGGAGAATCTGCTCATTGTAAGTATTTAGAGTAAGCATTGTTAGTTAATATGTTAGAGGAAAAGAGCTGTGGAAACTCTTGCATTATTAGTTCTGCTTCAGAAATGACATCAGTCACAAGGCCTCACTCAGCCATCAATTATCAAGGAAGTGCTTCTGCCCAAAATTTGGAAAGGACTAGAAATATTTAGCAAATAGCTCATAATAACTATGCAAGGAAATCTTATCCCAAGCCAAGAAGAAGAGGTCTTCTTGTGAGTAGGAAGGATTTTTGCAACTTATTATAGGAAGAGATAGAGGGAGGGAGGGAGAGGGAGGGAGAGAAGGAAAAAAGACACAAAGACAGGAAAATAACCTGAGGCCTTTGAAAAGACTCCTCCCAAATACCACATGTTCATTCTCCTGTTGATAGACATGAGGTTTATTTTAATTTTAAACTCATGGATAAAAGTTCTGTGATAATTTTCACAGCCACTTTTTTTGAACATGTTCTAATTTTTCTTAGACAAATACCCAGAAATGAAGTTGCTGGCTTCTCAGGTACATAAATGGGGAAAAGACTAGTGCAATAAGACAAGAAAAATAAAAGATATATATTACAAAAGATAAACTAAGATTGCCTCTATTTATAGTTTGCATTACTATGTTAATAGAAGAATCTAAATAATCTACAAATATAATGTGTCAACCCTCTGGAACTAATAAATGGATTTAGAATATCACAACATACAAAAATCAATATAAAAATCAAATGATAAGGTCAAAAGCTATGTACATATGACCAGATAAGATGAAGTTAAGCAAAATGAACTCCACGATAGGGACACAAGAGGTTTTTTCTTTCTTGCTATTGTTTCTAACATATTTATAAGGTCCATGTGATTTTTGTTGTTGTTGTTGCTTTGTATGTTTCTCCCCCACAGTATAACCTCTGTTTTCACTGTATTTGATGTAGGTATAATTTGGGGAGGGGAAAGGAAAAAACAAAATGTTTAAATAGGGATACAGGTTGACCCATTGTAACAATGAGATGTACAATACACTATGTTGAAAAACAAACTTTACAATTTAGGCTGGGGGGAGAGGGGAGTGTAATTGTAGAGATGGGAGGGGAGGGATGGTAGGGGGAAAACAAAGGAGGAGTCAACAATGCTTGATAAGAAATGTACTCATTACCTTGCTCATGTAACTGTAACTCCTCTGTACAATATTTTCACAATAAAAAACTTATTTAAAAAAAGAAAAAAATTAAGGTCATTTTTGTAATCTCACTGGGAACAAATGGTTAGAAAAGTATAAAAAATAAATGCCATTTATAATAACATCCACAGACATCAAATATATTTTAAGCACAAACATAGTATAAGAGTCTGCAAGTCTACGCTAAAATTATAAAATAATGAGGAAAAAACAATGTTTTAATAAAAACTTAACTACCTTGAGTAAATTAAAAATTGAGTTAAATAGTCATCAGCCTGACCCTGGTAGCTCATGCCTGTAATCCTAGCTACTCATAAGGTTGATATCTGAGGATCATAGTCAGAAGCCAGCCCAGGCAGGAAAGTCCATGAGACTTTTTTGCTACAATTAACCAGGAAAAAAAAAAACCCCACAGAAGTGAAAGTGTGGCTTGAGTGGTACAGTGCCAGCCCTGAGAAAAAGAAAAACTACAAAGCCAAAACCAAAAAAAAAGCTTACAGACAGCTCCCTGAGTTCAAGCCCCAGGACCAACACAAAAGGAAGAATTCATATGTTGAATGACTTAGTATTATTATAATGTCAATTTTACTCAATGTAATCCCAGTCAGAAAGATTTTAAATTTATTTGAAAAGGCAAAGGATCAATAACAGTCAAAACAGTCTTGAATATGTTATAAAATGAAGACACTTTACAGTATTTCAAGACCTAATATAAAGTTATAACCAAACAGTGTGGTTTCGGTGAAAGGATAGACCCAAAAACTAATGGACCAGAACAGAGCATCTAGATGTAGGTGTGTGTATATTGCCACTAGGTTTCTGACAAGCTAGTCTAAGCAGTTAACAGGGACAGGCAAATGTCTTTGACAATAGTACTGAAATAGTAGATGACCATTCACAAAGCAAAGAATCCTGACCGCATCTCACACTATACACAAAATTCAATTCAAGATGGATTGCAGATCTCAAGGCAAAAGTGAAAACAATCAGTTTATTAAAAGAAAATATAGAATATCATGGTGATATTGAGATAGATAAATATTTCTTAGAAAGGACATGCAAAATACAAATTATAAAAAGAAAAATAAGAAAAATGAATGATCAAAATAAAAACTTGTGCACATCAAAAAATTCCAATAAGAAAATAAATAGAAATGGGCACACCTGTAATCCTAGCTACTCAAGAGGCTGAGATCTGAGGATTGTGGTTTGAGCTAACTCAGGCAGGAAAATCTGTGAGACTCTTATCTCCGAGAAACCACCCAAAAACCAGGAGTGGAACTATGACTCAAGTGGTAGAATGCCAGCCTTGAGTAAAAAAGCTAAAGAACAGTGCCTAGGGCCTTATGTTCAAGCCCCAGTACTGGCAGGAATAAAGAAGAAAAGGAAGGAAGGAAGGGAGGGAGGGAGGGAGGGAAATAGAAGGGAAGGGGAGGGGAAGAAGGAAGGAAGAAGAAAGAAAGAAAGAAAGAGAAAGAAAGAAAGAAAGAAAGAAAGAAAGAAAGAAGGAAGGAAGGAAGGAAGGAAGGAAGGAAAGAAAGAAAGAATGAAAGAAAGAAAGAAAGGAACGAAGGAACGAAGGAACGAAGGAAGGAGAAGGGGAGGAAAGGGAAGGGAAGGGGAGGGAAGGGAAAGGAAAGGAAAGAAGAAAGGAAGGAAGGAAGAAAGAAAGGAAGGAAGGAAAGAAGGAAGGAAGGGAGAGAAGGAGGGAGGGAAGGATGGAGGGAGGAAGAGAGGGAAGGAAGAAGGGAAAGGGGAAGGGGAAAAAGCAGAATAAAAGGAAATATTTACACCAGTTTTCTGACAAAAACCTTGTACTCAGACTACATGAACTCCTACTATTCAAAAAAACAGCTCAATTTATAAAAAGAAAACGGGATAAAAAGATGTGAGCAGGCACATCACAAAAGAATACATACATCTGCATATAAATGGCTCAGAAGTGCACAAAAGGTCATTTTAGATTAGTTATTTTACATTAGTTGTTAAGAAATGCACGTCAAACCCATGCCAAGTGATCACTGCACACCTGTGAGTGGCTCCGATGATGGAAGCTGACAGCCCTGGGTCTTGGACAGGATGCAGAACGTTTAGAGTGGAATGTGGCACCACCACTTTTGAATAGTTTCACAGTTTCTTGAGAAGCTAACTCTGCCTCTACCTGAAGACTCAGCACCTTCACTTCTGGGCATTTGTTTAAGAAAAAAATTTTTAAAGTCTTCTATGACAATTGTCATAAAACATCTCCACAATAGCTAACAACTGAAAGCAACCTAGCTATCTCTCAACAGATTAAGAAAGTATAGTCATGTGAGATGGTCACACAATGGAATATTACTCAGCAATACAAAGGAATAGACTCAGATAAGTGCTACAAGCATGAACCTCAAAAACGTATCAGTAAATACAAGAAGCCAGATGCAAAAACGTACAATATGATTCCACTTATTCTAGAATAGGTTAAATGGGCCTGTATTAAAAGAGCTCAGATTAGTTGCTTCAGAGTGTGGGGGGGGGGGGCGGGGGGGGGGTGTGGATTCCTGGAAAAGACTTAGTATGCGTTCATAGCACTGATGATACATAACATTTAGAAATGGATATAAGCAATCCACTATATGAAGATCACACCTCAAGGGTTAGCTCCCAACTTCAAGGGAAGTGAGGTACTGACATCCTCTGGACTCCCAAACAAAACCATTCCATCTCAAAGTAAAAGAAGAGACTGGATCTCAGAGGAAATGGTACAGCCCTATTCTCAGAGCATCACACATTCACTCGCCTACATTTCACATTGTGAGAAGTAAATCTTAGCATCCCTTAGCTGCAGACAGTTATGCCCTTTATGCCATGTGAGGACTGCTTAAAGGAATGAAGAGTGTTTGGTCCAAATCTTATAAAATTGAGAAAAAAAACACCCAAGGGTTGATTACAGATTCCTGAAGCTCACAGAGCAAGGCAAAATAATTCCTCTGGGTGGTCCCATAGGATGGAGTGCAGATCAATGGAAGGGAGATGGTTGATATTGGAAGGAAAAGCATTCTCCTGAGCACAGCCACCCCCAGATTCCAGTGGAGAACAGGTAGCTGATAGGATTTCCAGTCAAGGAAACTGGAACTAGGAGAAGATATGTGGCTTGTCTCACACTCAGTGACAGAGTATGTGCCAATTTGAACAGCATCTGGGAAGAAGAATGGCTCAGGACAGTAGTGTAGAAACCCTGGAGTCACACAGCCCTGGGCCAGTGTCTTCTCCACAATTATAATGGTAGCTATCTCTTCTGACTAACTTGAGGATGTGAGGACGTAGAGATAGTGCAGGAGAAACAGCAGAGCATCTAGCACAGAATATGTACAAAAATATTGCTTGCTCTCGTTTGCCCTGGTAGCATGGTACCCAGTACCAATAGCCTTGACCCAGCTTTAAGTTCACATCCTACAAGATGGAAAACATCTGGATGGTTTGTGATGTTTGCCATGCCAAGAAGGGCTGGAGGCCTAATTAAAATTGCTGTTCTGTTTGTATTATCAAATGTCAGGGGTTGTTTTTTTTTTTTCTCTTTCCACAGAGCAAAGATTTTTCTTATCAAAAATCTATTCACTAAAATGCTAATGATCGTCAGTGATTAGAAACCGCTGCTCAAATTTTGAAAGTTCCCAGTGGGCCTCTCAGACATGGCTTGTAACTTGTCAGTTGAAGAAATGTTCTCAACAAATCAAACTTTGCTGTATGTGTTTAAAAAAAAAAAAAAAGATTTCGTTTCCTTAACGCTTCACTGTACGGGTCCAGGAGGGACTTTTGAGTTAAGTGACAGAGACCACATTATTAGTTGTGCAGTCAGTTCTAATAGAAGTCTCCCAAGGCAAGTTATTCTCACGTAGACCCCCCAAAACTGCTCACTAAAGTCTATCAACCTTATCTTCATTTCAATGAGCATTTTGTTTGCCAAAAAGAGGCACGGTGAGTAATTTGCTTTGTTTGTTTATTTTTTTGTTCTCCCTCTCATTTTTCTTCTTCTATCTTCCTGTTCTACAAGGCCATGACACTTAACAAGCAGCAATGATGCCAAGGCCAGCAACTGTGGACTATAATAAAACACGGAGTACTGGGGCCTCTTAGGTGTGCACAGAGCCCCAGCAGAATATGATGGACTGATGATGAGGTAAAGCTAGAAGATGCTGGTGCCATCGGCTCAAGCCTTATTTTTGGCTACTCGGGAAACTGAGATCTGAAGGTCATGGTTCAAAGCTACCCCGGGCAGGAAAGTCTGTGAGACTCATCTAATAAAGCACTAAAAATCTAGAAGTAGAGGTGTGGTTCACGTTATAGAGCACCAGCCTGGAGCAAAAAACACTAAGGGATGCACCCTGGCCTGAGTTCAAACCACACTACCAGAGGGGGCGGGGAGGAGGGAAGGAAGGAAGGAAGGAAGGAAGGAAGGAAGGAAGGAAGGAAGGAAAGAAGGAAGGAAGGATAAATCCTGGCAGACCACCCCAACAAGATAATGTGGGGTATTTCCATATTCAGCAAGAAGGCTCAGTTAAAAAGCACAATGTTCAGGCACTGGTGGCTCATGCCCGTAATCCTAGCTATTCAAGAGACTGATATCTGAGGATCACAGTTTGAAGCCAGCCTGAGTAGGAAAGTTCACAAGACTCTTATCTCCAATTAACCAGCCAAAATTCAGAAGTAGACCTGTGGCTCAAGTGGTTATCACTTTACCACTTGGCGGGGGGGGGGGGGGGGGGGGGGGGGGGGGGGGAAGCTCAAGAATAGCACTCAGGTTCAGGTCCTAAGTTCAGGCTCAGAGCCCTTCCGGCCAAAAATGAAACAAAAAGAAACAAAAGTGTCCCCTCCACCTGACTGGTCATAACTGCCACACCATAAATCTTTCCCAAGAGCCTATCAAGTGCATAGTCACTGACTTCAGGGGCCTTGCAACCTGTTTAAGGAACGTAAGACCCAGGAGCAGCTGCTCAGCACCCAGGGTAGGGAAGGCGAGGAGGGGGCTGTCCCATATTCAGGGGACAGGGAGATTGATTCCTGCTGGGGACCTGGGGATACCTGCCTGGACATGCCTTCCCTTGGGGACATCCATCATTTCTTGCAGGAGCTTTCAAGTCTAAAGAGCTTATTATTCCCTCCTGCACCACATTGCTCTTGGGACTGTAAATCAAAATTTCCAGTTCATAAAAGTCCTCAATTCTTGAGAAGAGAGAGACTCTAAGTTGGTTTAAGCTCCTTGCCAGTCTTGTGGGAAAGAGAAGACACTTGAGCGCTGCCTCCATCTGTGATGCAGAAGCAGGATTTCCTCAGGAAATAACCAACCCACAGCTCCTAGGTGCGGCTTTGTGGCCAGAGAAGAGAAGCACGGTGCCAGGGTGGTGCTTAGGATTTATGTAGGGTTAAGAACGTGCTGGAACTGAAGTCCTGGCCCTGAGACTATTAGCGAGGAAAGTGGAGTGAGGGGAGGTTTTCCAGACAATACCTAGTCTGGTTCAGGAGCTCCTAGGACTGAGTCTTTTTACTGTCATCTATTACAAGCAAGTTTTCACCATTACACCCCACGTCTCAGCCACCCTCTAACTCCCAACAATTCCCCTGCCCCAGGAGAGCCAGACAAAAGCCAAGAAACTGGAGCAGCCGCTAAGTCCCTTCCAAAACATTCTTTTTGTGTTTGTCCTGTGTTGTCATTCTTGCCAATTCCTTATCCCTGATCCTGGGGTCAACCCCTGAGGGTATGAGATCCCGTGAAGGGAATGCTACAATCTCTAGCTTTCCCACTTCATACATACATGCACAATTGAGACTTGATTCGCCCAACTATTTCTATTTTTACTATCCATACTCTGTGGAGACAGGCATGGCCAGACTGGTTTGGGTTCATAAGAGCCAGGAAATGTCATCTCGGCCATTCTACCCTGATTTGGTCATTGCTAAAGCAGACAAAAAAAAAATTCCACAAATATATTCTGGAGTTACCTAGGAGATAATAATAATAATAATAAATAATGCAGCTTCCAATAAGTTCTTACAGAGCAGGTAACTATTCACTGTTCCTTTCACACCAAGTTTATGTGGCTTGTGCTCCTGATGTGCCCCCCCCTTCATATCTGGGCTCTTCTTGCCTGGCTTTTTTGGACCCACAAGTGAAGACTCAGCTGCCTGTCCTCATGGAGCGGCACTAAGAAGGATAAAACTCTCCACTATATCAAGGAAAACAACCACATTTGGTATAGCTTTCAACTCTGGGAAAATAACAAAGCAAGAAGAGAAAAACAAAGTTGTGAGTTTGACTAATGAAAATTCTACTCCTTAGAATCAATGGAGTGAACTAAGGTTAATTGATCGTCCAGGTAACTGCAATTATTTGCATCATTATCATATGTCACATCCGCTTTACTATGAGTTTAATTTGATGATGCCACTGAGCTCTGCTACAAATCCTGGGCCTTCACATTTGCCACGTGGCTTTGCTATATGTTCCCAGTTTTCAGCAGGGAGAGGGTATATTAGTATAAGAATATTTTGCCATATGCAGATAACATGGTTGTTGCTGGATTCCTAAAGATGTTATTGCTAAAAGATACCAGAGGCCATCTGAAACAAGCCTGAAGCAAGCCTGAGGACCCCCACCTCTCACCAAACTCATTCTTGAGGATTTCTGGTTCTGGTGACAGAGAACTTACCACAAGAAATGATATTTGAGGGCTGGGAAGGTGGCTCAATGATAGAGCACTTGCCTTGCATGCCTGAGGCCCTGGGTTCAATTCCTCAGCACCACATAAGCAAAAAGAAAAAAGCCGGAAGTGGCGCTGTGGCTCAAATGGTAGAGCGCTAGCCTTGAGCTGAAGAGCTGAAGGACAGTGCCCAGGCCCAGAGTTCAGGCCCCACGACCAGACTGCACCCCCAAAAAAGAAATAATATTTGATCATTGAGCAACAACAGCTAAGGGGACAATCTTAGGTAGAGTAAAAAAATCCACCTCTTTGTGACTTATACCAGAGATCCTGGTTCTGTTGATCCAGAAGTTAGTGAAGAGTCTTCCCATGAGAGCTCCTCCATTATTTTAAGAGTGAAAAATTTAACACCCCCTGCCCCAGAATACATTATGATTTGAGTGGCCAAGAGCCTAACTACTCGGGATCAAATCCTGGCTTTACCATATACTAGCTATTATTATGGTGACAGGGTTGTGTGATGACCCCTGTATACCTTAGTTGGTTATAAAATGGAGATCATTTCATCTATCTTGTAGGATCCTTGGGAGGATTAATGGCCCAGGGCACCTAGGAACCTGGCTCATTGGAAGCTCTCTAAACATGTTACCCAGAATTATCTTCTTGTACTCCTTTCTTTCTTTAAAGATTACTGAAGACTTTTTCATATGGAAACCATTTGGCAGCAGGGGGGTGGGGAAAGTCCTGTAAGTTTCTGAGATCAGATATAAGAAACAATAAACATTTGTGATGATAATTAAATGAGTTATTTCAAAGAAAGTCTGGAGTGTGATTCCTTCATCCTTGGTGAGCATTACTAAATACTTGCCATTATGGTGAGTGGTGCTTATTTAACTATTCTAAAATAGAGATGAGAAACCGGTGATATCCATGTCTCAGATCCAACTGCCTTTTGAATAACTTGGATGTGTACCTAAGTGAAATGTCTTAAATAAAGATTAGGCATGTGTGCAAAAAACTGCTCTAATTACTCAGCTCCTGCCGACACATTCTCCTCTTTGGAGACTCACGAAGTCTCAGTTCCCGTTTCCCCCCAGGTATTGCACTTCACGGTGATGAATGGGCACGGATCCTTGGAATAGAAATGCTTTTTTCCATGAGGCTGCAGCAGCAGCAGGAACACTGTTCGTTGATGTTTGAAATGCACAGTCTCTGCGAGGAGGCCTGATGCTGCCTTGGAGAACATCCCCAGCTCAGCCCTGTGACTCTCGGAGGACAAAAAAGCTTTTAGCTAGCAGGAGTTTTGGAAGCGCCAGGGACTGATCTCGGGTCACACACAAAGCAGCGGCTCCCAGTACAGCTGTTCCAGGCTCAGCAGCTTTTCCTGAGCCAGTCAACCATGCCTTCTAGGAAACCCCGAAAGCAACAAATGCTTTTTTTTTTTTTTCCTTTTTCCCTCCTCTGGTTGCCTAAGCTTTTTCTTGTTTGGGGCTGTCATTGTTCAAGTGTGACTATATTTCATGAGACTGTGCATGTATTATCTTGTCAGACTCACAGTGCCCATCTGAAGATAGTAAGTCTACTCCCATTTTATAGGCAAGGTAACTGAGTCTCATTTGCATTGTTCCCACCTATTTTTATTCTCACAACCTATTGAGATCGGTGTAGTCAGGCTAGTTTGGGCCAATAAAGTTTGAGTAGGAGAGAAGTAAGTCGTTTTAAGAGGCAGGAAGTGTCATCCTGCCATTTCCACATTCTTCTGGTCATTGCAGAAGCAGGACCAAAAGCCGATGAACCTGTGTTTGTAAGTTCCTTCTATGACTACAGCTTCCAGCAAAGCCTTCAAGAACATGTAGCAAGAGATCAGCTTCTCTCACTGTAAAAGCCACATATTAGATTTCAGACCTGTTTGTTATTACAGCTCAACTTTAACTATCCTGATTGATATAGAAATGCTAAATAATATGCTTAAGATTGTAGAGCTGGAAGTTGTGCCAGGTTTGTCTCATTATAAAGCTTGTGCTCTAACCACAGCTAAGTTCAATGACTCCCTTCTTCCTATTTCTGAGTTCTTTGCCCCACAGCCTTCCTCACTCCAGTATACTGGATAGGTAAGTATGCTTCAAGGATAATATGGCTCTGCCTCACAGGAAGTAGTTCCTTGCCCCCAGAAATGCTCCTGGGCCTCTGTGGTTTTTACAGAGGCAACCTGAGCCCTCTGGTCAGAGGAGGAAGTAAATGGAAGTGCCTTCAGGAGAAAAGACTTGGCACTCACAGCCCTTAGTTTGTGAATTGGTTCCTTCCTCCTTTCTAGTTACTACTCCTGACTTGCTTCTACATGGTTCACCATGTATCAGAAACCCCCAATTACCTGGACCTATCCCATGTCCTTTGCCTTTGTGCACATGTACCAGAGGACATCAGTTTTCCCGTCCTTCCATTCCCCGTCTCCCACCCCCTTTCACCATCACAGATGAGTCATCCTGCACTAGGCTGGTCTGTGAGTTGTCTCCCCCCAGACTGAGGCTTTCAGGACAGGAAACACATCTGATAGCCCAGAGCCTCTCAGGGCCTAATCCAAAATGGGGAGTGGGGAAGTGGGGGGACTTCTGACACGGCAGCCTACGATGTGACACAGCAGCTGCCCCACGCCTGAGCTTCCACAGTGGACAAAAGAAGGGGAGGCGTGGACATTGTGTAACCTCCTGTCCACATTCCTTGAACAAAATCCAGTGGAAAGAAAAACAAACAAAACGCGTGCTTTTCTCTGAGCCCCAGACTGGTTCTCCCTTGGCACTTAGCTTCAAACATCATCTGCTTTCCTACTCCTAGGTCTATCTATCATCTTCACCAGAATCGGTCCCTGGGGGTGGGGGCGGCTGTGGTCTGAGAAACATTTAACACAATCAGAGTTTGTTCCTTCATGGGGTGGAGTGGGGGAAAGAGGCTGAGCACGACTTGTCTTCTTGAAGGAACACAAATACCTACAGACTGGATGCTCCCATGAGACCATTTTTCTTCTTCCCCCCTTTTCTATCTCTCTCTCTCTTTATTAGAGAGATAGAATGCAAGACATGTGCATAAAGAAAAGAAAAAAACAAATAAAAAACAAGCTTTGGCCCCATTCCTGCGTTCCCTTACCCACCATGGCCGTACTTTCTGGTTCTGACTTATTTTGGCCCCTTTAAAGTTTTATCACTTATCCACTGTCAGTCCTGGGGGGCGGGGGGGGGGGGGTCATCTGTGTAAGGTCCGCTTCTGGATGGCGAGTAGACTCCACCCTCCACGCAGCAAAGTCTCCGCCCAGTATCTGTGTTACCTAGGCAACTGGCATACCTGGAAGAGGTCACATCTGCATCCTCTGAGGTCTAGTCTAGATTTGATGTGGCCACACCTTTCCCTGTCCCTACCCTAGATAAGGCCTACCCCAGGGCCAGATGCCCTCTTTCCCAGGCCTTTCCCAGCAGGGTGGAGTGCTAACATGGCCTGCTGCCAGCCAAAACAATGAATAAACCTACCCCTTATCTGAATACCATGTGCGTGGTGTGGTTCTTACTCGGCAATCTCTCATTAAAAACCTAGCAATCTGCACTTCCTGGTCTTCTGTTTTGTTTTGGGTTTTTTTTTTTTTTTTTGGTCGGTCCTGGGGCTTGAACTCTGGGCTTGGGCTCTATCCCTCAGTTCTTCAGCTCAAGGCCAGCGCTCTACCACTTGAGCCACAGTGCCACTTCTGGTTTTCTGGTGGTTTATTGGAGATAAGACTCTCACGGACTTTCCTGCTTGGGCTGGCTTTGAACCTCAATCCTCAGATCTCAGCCTCCTGAGTAGCTAGGATTACAGGCATGAACCACAGGTGTCTGGCCTTCCTGGTCTTCTGTAGCAACCATTGTCCTTGAACCTTAAGCTCATAGAAAGGAAACCTAATAGATACCAGTGGAACTTGCAGGCAGGAATGTTTATAGAAGGGGAGAGAAAGGAGATGGAGATGACAAAGGGGTAGAGAGATAAAGGCCTTCTAAATGGTATCTATGTTAAGGATCCACTTTCTTCTGGTCTCTGGTTTCCAGTTTCAATACCTATACTTATGGACCAAGGAGGAAGGACAGGGTAGGTTTTGGAGTTGTAGTTATAGAATTCCTCTACAGTGACATCCATGCTCAAATAAAGCTTATTGCTATACTTGGCCAATGTCTCGAATAAGCTCAGAAGTAACTCAGTCTACCATAAAACAGGCTCACAAGAAAGTCGAAAGAGACAGAGAAGCTGGGCGCTGGCGTCTTATTCCTATAACCTTAGCTACTCAGGAGGCCGAGATAGGAGGATCACAGTTCAAAGCCAGCCCAGGCTTTGACTCTTATCTCCAATTAATCAGCAAAAAAAGCCAGAAATAGAGGTGTGGCCCAAGCCTTGAGTGAGAAAAGCTAAAGGACAGCACCCAGTCCCTGAATTCAAGCCTCAGTACCAGCACAAAGGCTGGGGTGAGGGGTAGAGTGCCTCCTGGAATTCCTTCCTACCTGCTCTTTGCCTGTCCTAGTGGAAATGCTGCTGATCTGCCTAGGTGCTACTCCCATGCTATTGCCAGGCACACCCTCATTGGTCATCTCTAAATGCTTCCAAACAGGAAGCTGGAACAGCTTTAAGCTGCTTCTTCTTTGTAGGTGTATGTTCTGGGAGGACAGAGGAAGAATAAGGCAACTGATGGTGAATGTACTATTCCCAGCTTCCCACAAAACTAGTCCCCTGCCTCTCTTCAGCCTCTGCTGCACCAGGGCCTCTGAGAGAGGGTGAGTTCCCCTGCACCACCCACAGCTGATTGATTGAGCTCAGATCATTTTTCCTTCTGAACACAGAGACATGTGCTTGCAAATTGAGTGAAATTGATGTAATGTCGGCAAGCAAAGTTATTCCATTTTCAACGGCCTCATTCTGAGACTTCAGCATGCTCCTCACAGTTTTCGGGCAAATAATATTTGTTTTCTTCCTCCACAAACATAAAAATGTTTCCGGCACTTTGAAAGCCCCCTTTTTTACTATTTGCACTGAATTCTGTTTCTGTGAGCATTTGCTCAGCTGTGATTGGTACAGATACACAGCAGTTGGCTGACACTCTGTTATATGTGTCAGGAATTTTTACATGTGTCATCTCATTTAATCCCCACAAAAACCTTTTAAGGAAGACAGAGCTTCTGCCTTGTTAATGAGGAAACTGAGACTTGGAGAGGTGATGATGGCTTGATTTGGCCAAAGATACACAGCCTGTGGATCATAGCTGATCTCCAAGGCCTCTTAAAAGCCTCCTTACCCATGGAGCTGTACAAACATGGAAGCAAGTCATCCAGTCCAACTCCAGGTGATAAAGGCAGGCTTAAACATTGCCGAAAACATTTATGAATGAATGAATGAATCTACAACTGAGTCAATCTCTACATCTAAGACAAAGCTTCAGTCTTCTTCCCATTATGTTCCAGTCTTCTACATCTCAAGATACTTCTCTTAGAGCCCTGACCCCAAGATACCATCCCAAGTCCAGTCTCTCTCCTGACAAGTCCCCAAGAGGTTGGGCAGTACACAAGACCTAAACACCCACAGCCACTTGGAGAGAAAATCTGTGAAGAGTCACCCTGACTCCTGGAGAGTTACTCCCAGGAACTTTGGTTTGCAGATTGGTTGTCATCTCTGAAATGCGTGTTGAAATTTGGTTGCCATTGCGGCTGTGTTGGTGGGTAGGTCCTTCAAACAGGAAGGATAATAGCCTTCTCAAAGAAATGAGCTCCTGCCCTTACAAGGCCAGCTCGGTTGTCATAAGAGCAGGTTGTGATGAAGCAAAGCTGCTCCTCATGTTTGGCCTGCCTGCCCTTCCTCCTTCCTCCAAATGATGACACCCTCTCCAGAGGTGACATCAAACTCTTAGGCTTCCCAGGCTCTAGTCAGAGCCTAAATAGTTTCTCTCTATACTCTCTATACTCAGCCTCAGGCATTGTTTTAAAGTGACAGAAAATTAACCAAAGACACCAGGACAATGTGGCTATGTAGCTGGTGACAATGCCCTGTAGCCTTGGCAAGATCCTCTAGCCAGGCCCTTAATAGAGCCTTACAATTAATAGACTCAGGGGAAAAGATTTCCTACGTGAGCAACAAGGCAGCCAGAGTCGAGCAGGAAGCTCTTCTATGCCCAGGCCTGTGCTCATGCCTCTGCCTCACGAGCCATCTTCTTTTCTGATTATCAAAATTCCAGAGACCCACTTTCCCCAGGCCCTGACTTGCAATTGGCTTTTGTCTTGAGTTAACAAGAAGGAGTATGATTGATTAGTAATGTCTGCTGTGGGCAAAGGCCAGAGTGACACCAGAGGGGAAGTATATTTATGGACCTTTTTCAAATCCTAAGCCCTATGCCTTTTTCCTCTTCAGAACAAAAACAAATTTGAAATTACTTCCTTCTTCCTAACTCCAGCTCAATAAAATTTTCTGACCTAACGTCAGAAGGTGGGGAATTTTATCTGAATGCTACCTGGGAAGGAAGGGTTTGATAAACAATTTAACATTGACTTCAAGATTGCAAGGCGAGTGTTTAATTTGCTCCAGAGACCCACTGTCCTCAAGGACTCCAGTCCATTAGCTTTTGTCCAACTAATGACAAGTGAGTTTTCTATATTCATTAAAGCAGACTTGGGATTTGGCTTGAGGGGCAGTGAACTGGAGAGGAAACAGCACCGGGCTCAGGAGGAATGTTCTCGATTGCTTGCTGTATGTTTTGCAAAAGAATAAAATGGTGTTTCTAAAAAACCCTTGTAAGTCAGACTTCTCTCTCATACAGATAAGCTGGATGTGCAGGGAAAAACTAGAGTCCACCAAGAGGAAGCAATTGAGACCAGCTGGACCCAGCTTAGGGTCCTCTTTAGTTACTTCCTGTGTCCTCCCACAAGGCTGTGCTGGTGAAGACAGCAATATGAGAGGCTGAGCCTGGGAAGCTCATAGTCTAAAGGGGAATCCAAGGCAACAGCACACCCTACAAGAGAGAACAGTACGAGCAAGCTCCTGCTGGTTGCTGGCACTTGTACCCGCAGCTCCTACCTCTCTACCATCCCTGACTCCTAGAATTCAGCTAGTGTCAACACAGTAACATTCACAGAGATCCTACTAAGTGTTGAAGTCTTTAGGGTGGGGGGAGCACAAGATGGCACCATGCTGCCCCTACTCTTTTCTCTGCCTCTCCTTCAACCACACCATGAGTGATAGGGTCTGGGTTTCCCCACCCCCCCCCATCACCCCCAACACCCTCCACCCCACCCCAGACTCCAGACTTCAGAGTCCTGACTTCTGCTCAGATTAACTTCCCAGATGCCTATAGAATAAGATCAGGAAGTTAAAAAAAAGTGCTGGTGGTCCAAATAACATCATTGTATATGCTATAAAAGAGCCTCAAATTGTCAGGTTTGGGGCAGGGGACAAATGGCTTGTTCCAAGGGATGACAGGAGGGAACTCAGTGAAAACATTCTTTGTGAATGTGTAATATGGTTACTAAAAACCAGCAACCACCTTAGCCACAGAAGGGAGCCATTGCCATTCTTAGACCTGAAGGGACATCAGGGAAGGCATCTGGAGCAGGGACATTGACCCAGAGATGCATAGGGATGAAGATCCCCCAGATCCTCTCACCATCCTTCTGCTCCTGTTGGTGCTTCCCATCAGCTAGTCAGGGAGCAAGAGAGAAAAGGAGGCTGCTGATGCCAGCCATGGAGATCAGCCCTATGGGGCACAAAGCAATGGGGAGCAAGGTAGAGAGCAGATCTGGGGCAAACAGAGATGGCTGGCCCAGCACCCCTTCATCTAGACATTTGCTGCTATCTTTCAGGGTGTCATGATGAGTGGTCCTTCTATATTCCCTCTACCCCATGGCGTTGATGTAGAACCAGGGCTGGTCTGTGTGGCTACCAGTGTGCCATAATGCTGCAGCAATGGGAAATG
Organism: Dipodomys spectabilis; assembly: GCF_019054845.1. Lineage (NCBI taxonomy): Eukaryota > Metazoa > Chordata > Mammalia > Rodentia > Heteromyidae > Dipodomys > Dipodomys spectabilis. Next base: position 8,399,711 of record NW_024870683.1, on the reverse strand, counting down.
ACTCCAGTCTTCCTCCTATCCAACTCAGCTCATCCACTGCAACTCCAAACATCTGGAACACAAGTCTCATCGTCTTCCCACGTTTCCACATAAAGCCAACCTAGAAATTGCAGTCCAGGACAAATGCCATCTCCTCCTTGAAGCCTGCTAGATTCTATCAACTGGAAGCCATGTCCACTTCCTTGGGGGTCAGCCAAACCTCAAACATCCCACAAAAATCTTTCCCCTCTCTCTCTCTCTCTTTCATTCTCTTCCTTCCTCCCCCCCCCCCACACACACACCCCTCAAACAACCAAAACTCCATTCTGGAAGAGAATGTCCAAGAGGCTGTTTTCCATTATATGTCTGTCCCACTCCTCCTCAGGCGGCTGCAGGGGGATACAGGGTACCCCACTAGCTTTAGAGTCCAACAGACAGGATGTGAACCCTGCATTCATTCCTAAGGAGCCTTTGATGTCTTTCTGTGCTTCCGTTTCCCCATCCTCCCCATGGGAATGATGACCGCTAGCTGGGTCTGCCACGAGGACCGGACAGCATCTTGCACATGGTACTCAGTAGTGCAGTACTGGAGCCTTGGCTCTCAGTGGAGCCACGCAGGAGATGCAGTGGCATGATCCACAACCTCTGGTGAGTCCTTATGCCATCTGCGTGCCCTTGGGAAAGTTTCTTGTCTTCTCTTATTCTCCAACCTCATCTTTAAAGCAAACACTAGAGTCAGTCCTGTGCTCCCAGCTAATCTCATTCAGAACTCAGTGGGCACCAGCTCCACTTAAAAGCACAGAGTGTGCAAACTCATTAGATCCCCTGGGCCCAGCAGCAGATGAGTGGATCACACTTCCACCTAACATTTCCAGCTCTCTTTTGGAGACCTAGTAGGGCCATACCTGCCTGTCTCCTTAGAGCTAGGTGTGGTCCTGTATCTTGCTTTGTTCAATGAAATATGAGCAGCGGTGCTGTCTGTCACTTCCAGAAGGAAGCCTTAAGAGTCTATCCATGCATGACTTGCCACTCTCTCTGTCACAGTGACCAGAAGTGTTCCACATAATGGCTGTTCTGTCACTTTGGGCACCCAGCTGACAATGACAATAGCATGGACCAGTGCCCTTGGTCGAGGGACATGAAGTCACCGAAAGCTGCTGAGACCCAAGGGGTGCTCATTACCACAGCGTATCTTAGCTGAACCTGACTAATACGTCCCAGAGCCTATGGTCATCCCTATACACGTGAGGAAACTGCAGTATCTGATGTGACTGACTGCTACACAGCATGGCCCATGTAATGGGAACCTAATTAGCCCCTGAGAAATATTAGCTCTGAGGATCCCATGTCCTATGTCGCTATAGATATAGGTATATATATACACACACACACACACACAGGGACCTCACTCTAGATCAGCAAGCCTTTCCAAAGTACAGCTCAGGACAACCCAGGCCCTCAGCATGGAAAAAGGCCAAGGTCTCCATGTGGTTCAGCTTTGCACATTTCTGCAGCTTCATCCGAGGCCAGCACTTGTGGAATCAGCAGGCCTCAGCAAATGTCAGCCATTCCTTTGGTTCTTCCCATCTGTCTGGCCATCGACCTTGACTCACTAGCAAATTGCTGCCGGCTGGGTATAAGCTGGCAGCCATGGATTTTCTTTCCTTCTGGGTTAAGTTTCAGGCCATCAGTGGGTGACTGTCTATTACCGCCAGCTCACCTGATCTGGCAGAGCCTGAAAGAGCTGGGAGGATAAGGGGGGCTATGACAGCCACTAAGGGGGCTTCCCCGACCACCTTCCTAGGCTAATAGTCTTTAGCGCAGACTCTGATGATCAGCATTACATCTTAATAATTCTTCATTGACAAAGGATGACATGACTAGCTATTATGTTTATATCATACCCTCCATTTACCATGAAAGATTTTCCCTTGCTTTATATACTTAATGCTCACTGGCAGTGGGCACCATAGATGGCAACCGTGGCCAAAGTAACCTTTCTCATGTTTTATCTGGGCCAGACACTCTTCAGGTATTACACAGTTTTATCTTCCAGCAAGCATATAAGATACAGATCATAGGTTGGCAGCATCACCTTACAGATGGAGAAACTGAGGCATAAAGAGGTTGACACAGAGTCCCAAATTGCTAGTAAATGGAAGCAGGATTCAAACCCAAATCAGTCTGACTCCAGAATCCTAGTGCCCTGAAGAATTGTGAGGTGGGGAGAAAGGAGGTGGCATCTTAGTCCCTCTCAACAACAGCTTAGCCCACTTTATTATTCTGTTACTGATGGAATTATTGGGACCAGAGATATAAAGAATTTATGCAGGGTCACACAGCAAGCATATGCATGTCATCAAAGCCTCATCTTTCCAGTCATTGGCCATCAAATGTGGAGACTGGCTTGTCATGCAGAAGGGCACCATAAGCCAGTAACACATTTAATGAAGACATAAGTAGAGTATGGAAGAGTACATGGAAGTAACTAGTTATGGGGTGATCAAGGAAGGCTTCCCAGTGGAGGTTGCATTTGAAGAAAGAAGAGAAAACCCAGGAAGATGATACACAGGCTATTCACCCTCATAGGAGGGACTCAATGGCTGAGATCAGGGTTGCCTTAGACTGGCATTGCTTGTACTGCCTTGAGCCTCCCTAACTCAATTTCTCTTTTCCTTCATCCAGACCACTCTAGTGAGAGGGACCTCCTATCCTATGGCATTTGGGGGATGGCCAGGTAAGGTAGGGTGGCCTGTGAGAACTTGGGAGCATACCACTGGAGACCTGGACTAATTTTCCAGCCACACTCAATGCTCCTCCCACTTCTAGACCCATCTTCTCCCCACTGTAATTCCAGCTTCATTTATTTTATACTGATCTGGCCCTATCTGGAAGGAAATTTGTCAAAGATCAGAAGGAAATAAAATAATAGGTTCGTTTTGGTCTGGAGCAGTCATTGCATGCTCTTTGCCTACCACAGTGGTATTTAAAAGAAGGAGGGTCTGGGGTAGGCAGAGGCCGTCACTAACAACAGCCTCCATATGGCAGTAGGAGACAGGATAATAGACTTGAAGAGCGCATTCCAGATTGTGCTGAAGTGATAAGAAACAATGGCTCCCCAAATGGATGTAATGCCCACAGAAACTCTCCTTGGATCCAGCAGACAGCCCTGGAAATACTCTCCCTTGCTCTTTTTCTAACAGGACTGAATTAATTCAGGGACTGCATGAGCCTTGTACTCCCATTTCGATTACAGACAGACCTAGTTTTTGCAGAACTCATTAACTATCAGGTCTGTGGGGACTTGGTCTTCCAAGCCTTACTGGACAAGCCTCAGGAGCTGGCTTCCAAGAATCCAGATGCCCAGAGTGTGGGCAAAGCCTGTGGAAGGCTGGGCCTTGGAGGGTCCCTCTGGCTGATGGTGCAGCTCTGAAGGAGGTCAGTGTGTGGAGGAGGCAGGAGCCTGAACAGACTGCTTCTGCTAGCATGTCAGACTATGGCCTGAGGGCCTCACATTAAATGACTTGTGCTTCTGTAAATGGCATCCTCCCAGTAGTGACTCAGCTTGTCAACCCATGGCAGGGCAACACGTGAACATGTTACCTGGCCTTCAAGGTTCATCTCCAGAATCCTCTTCTCCAAGAAGCTTTTGAGATACCCCAGCCGGCTAAAGTCCCTCTGCTCTTCTGTTTCTGTCCCTGTCCCCTTTATATTCTGTGGCAGATATTTCTATTTTACACTTTCCCTCTTGAGCTTTTAGTTCCCAAGTGCAAGCTCCTTTGTGGCTTTGTGTCCCCAGCCTCAGCACATAATGTGTTCTGTGTTTGCTTGTTGAACACTGAACAAATAAATGAATGAAAAGAACTATAGGAAAACAAGTTAAAACAATACAATACTGTACATAAAGCTTCCCAACAATTTCATATTAAGAGATGAATAGAGATAACCTAACTGGGTGGCTGTATTACAAACAGGGCTATGGGTAGAACTAGACAGGGGAAGGATCCCTGTGGGAGCAGCAAAATGTAATCATCAACCCAGCCTCCAGAGCAAGACTGTTAGACTGTTTAGAGCCTGACTGTTTAGTACTCAGCTCTGAACTTAATACCTCTGCTCAAGTTATCTATCCGAAGTATTCATGCCTCAGTTTGTCCCATCTGTAAAGTGGAGGCAATAATGTGCTTTCCTCACAGAATTATTTGCAAGGTATTAATGTGGTGATTAACACCAAGTGGTGAAGCTAATATAGTTCTCTTCTTTAACACACACACACACACACACACACACACACACACACAAACTGCTGGTTTTCTTTCTCTTCCTCTGAATGTCATGTCTCAGAAACCAAGCTGCACAGTGTTGATGGAGACCCCTGGTGGCACAGACTGGAACTGTTTCACCACTTTCATTTAACACCACAGGAGACTACTGAATATATCAAACACCCTTTAACCTCATCTGCTCATAACTTGGCTTTTACCACAGCTGTCCTCCTACACATAAGTACACACAGTTAACCTTCTTCCCTTCCTACCCCATGTTATTCTCAGGTCTGTTAGGGCTGATTAGCTTAATAGCAGTGTTCTGCTTCTCTGTCCAACATGGCAACCACTAGCCACAAGTGGCTATTTACATTCAAATTATTCCCCATATTTAGATAAATTCATTAAAGTTAAAATTAAAATATCAGTTCCTCTGTTTGCACTGTCCACATTTCAAGTGCTCCATAGCCACATGTCTAGTGGTAATGGATTGAACCGCACTGTGGAATATTTCTATGGTATTCTATTAGACAGCTACAAATTCCCCTAAATAAAAGAGAAATACACCTATAGAGATAGAAATAGAGAGATGCATATAGATACATAGATATGACATATATAAATTGGAGGTATGTAATGATACAGATAAACATGTGTGTTATATGACAGATGAGAGAGGACTTTTATGTGTATTGAATCCCTCTAAAGGTATTTAAAAGATATCTGAAACTTTATATCTGATTAATCATCTAATTTAATTTTCTTTTTCCTGTCAATATTCAAAATTAACAACCTACTTCTTATGCAGCTCTGTGGACTTGGTATTTTGTTTCCTTACCAGTATTCTAGTTTTGCTATAGGTTGGGTTACAATTCAGACCCTGACAAGTGTATGATTCTGAAAAAAATTCATTACTCTCCTCAGCCACCAGGAATAAGGATGATCACAGGGGATGACTAAGGGTTCCATTTCAAGCTATTCATACCTGTAATCCTAGCCACTTGAGAGACTGAGCTTTGAGGACCATGATTGAAAGCCAGCCCAGGCAGGAAAGTATGTGAAACTCTTATGTCCAGTTGAGTACCACAAAAGCCAGAAGTGGAACATTAGCTCAAGTGGTAGAACATTAGCTTTATACAAAAAAAGCTCAGGGACAGCACCCAGACTTTGAGTTTGAGCACCAGCACACACACACACACACACATACACACACACACACACACAAACACACACATACACACACAGAGAGTCCCATTTCAGCTCTAAGAAAAGTTTTGCTTCTATATTTGTCTTTTCTAGCATATCAATGTTGAGAAGTTTGTATTAAGTAGTCTTTACAAACCACAAAGGATTTATTGCATAGCCTTTTTTTTTTTTTTGCTGGTCATAGGCCTGAATTCTGGGCCTGAGCACTGTCCCTCAGCTCTTCAGCTCAAGGGTAGCACTCTACCACTTGAGCCATAGAGCCACTTCCAGCTTTTTCTGCTTATGTGGTGCTAAGGAATCAAACCCAGGGCCTCATGCATTCAAGGCAAGCACTCTACCACTGAATCACCTTCCCAGCCCCATATTGCATAGCCTTTTAATATCTATCTATCCACACACTTAATATCTATCTAATCCATAGGAACATGTACCCTAAGGTCCAGCGGTTGCCTATGTCTCAGGTGAAGTCAGTACAGTACTTAAAAGACCAGAGCCTTAACCTCAACATCCAGGAATGCTGGTGCAGGTGATTAACGGCTTGGCCTGGCAGGGAGGAGGGAACGAATAATGTCTCCCATCATTCCTACTTTCAACATTAACTAAAACATTCTTTTTTTAAAACTGCCTGATTGGCCCTAGGGAGAAAAGGTAACATGTAGACTTTGTTTGACAAAGACAACTGTTCTTGCCCTTGTTAAGCGCTTGGTGGTATGTGAATATTCAACAAACTGACAAGGGCAGGAACAGGTCTAAGCTGCTGTGTTCTTCCCTTGGGGAGCTCAAGTCCCTAAAGGCACATGTAGGGGCTACACCAAATGCAACAGCCCACGAAATGGATGCTGGAGAAACCTGTCATCTTTTCTCTACCTTTTCTTGCATTAAAAAAAACCATCATGGAAGGAGACAGCCCTGCGGTGTGTGAGGACTTGAGCCTTCCTGCTCCTAGCTGATTGGGCCAGAGGCAGACATTTCCCCTAAGCTAATCCCATCAGTGTCTCCACTGAGAATGTGGAATCAGGACAAACAAACACCACTCAGTCCACTGGAAGGAGTAGAGCAGCAGGGCTTGCAAACTTGAGGACTGAAAGTTATCCTTCTGCGGAGGCCTTGATGAGCCACAAGTGAGCCAATGAGAAAGCACAACCAAATAGAAGCTCAAGGGAAAACCAATGAAAACCCAAGTATTCTGTAGTAGCAGTGGTAAAGTGAGATCTTTCCAGGTTTGTGCTTCTTGTAGCTGGGTACCCCAACAGTCCCCAGTATCTTCATGACTCCCCCTGTTTTTGCCTTTTTTGTCAGTTGTGGGGTTTGAACTCAGGGCCTGAGTGTTGTCCCTGCACCTCTCTGTGTTCACTAGCCCTCTACCACTTGAGCTACAATGCTACTTCCACTTCTTGAGTGGTTAATTGGAGATAAGAATCTCATGGGGACTTTTCTGCCTGGGCTGGCTTCAAACCACGATCCTCAGATCTCAGCCTATTGAGTAGCTAGTATTATAGATGTGAGCCACCAGTGCCAGCTACTCCCCCTGTTTTTAACCCAAGCTTCCAGTGGGTTTCTATGCATTGCCTGAAAATGATTCTTCACCAGGCTCAGTGTCCCAGAGCAGTACTATGACCAAATGATGGCTGTGCAAATCACACTGTCCCAGGGCTAATGTTTGTAAACACTAAGTGGGTTTTCCCCCCCAGGGTATTAAGTAGCTAAGACACAGTTCCACATGACCTCCAAGAGGGTGGGTTCTTTGCCAGCCCTGTAAGTTTATGCTGTTCTTATTTTGGACATTTCATAAAACAAGCAAGTATTCATGGACAAACATGATGAAACATTCTGACAGGGCTGGTAGACGTGTGATACCCATGGCATAGTTACTGCACACACTAAAGTCAATCTCACTCAAATATTCATACTGGTTCAATGCTGGTTGCTTCTTAGTCTCCCTAGACACAGAGACCCAGGAACTCTGGAGTGAGGGCTTTTGGACGTGAGAACATTCTTGGAGGGCAGTGGTGACCCCAAGGCCCTTGTCAGCTGTGATGACAGGGAACTCAGAGGAAAGCCAGCTGCAGGGCACTTCTGCAAGGTCACGCTGACCCCTCCTGCCAGTGACTCCCTCTTCTTACCCAGGGGCACGAGCCTGTGCCGGCTTAATCAAGAAACTCAATGTTCATTAAGGTTATGATTCCCAGCCTGGCAGGCAGTACCAGTGTGGTGGTCCCCAAAGCCCTTCACATGTCTGACTATCCATTCTGGAGATGGTCTGAGTTTCCAGACCAAAGAAAGCCAGGGCTGAGGTACTGTAGCCCAGGCCCACAGGCTGCCATAGAGGGGTGGCATCTCACCTTTGACCCACAGCACTAATACATTTCCATCTCCTCCCACCAGTCCTTTACCTGTGGGGAAAACATTGGACTCCAGGCTTTGACTAAAATAGAAACTGACAGTGTGGAGTCATGTTTAGGGCTGAGCTACAAAGGAATCAATGCAATTATCTTTGTCAGAATTCATTTTGTCACCGCCCCTCTGCTCTTCAGGGGGCCCGCTACTAATACATCTTTGGGATGTTTGAGGGGACTGAGAAGAAAATGAAGGAAACGTTAGGAACATCATCAGGGGAGAAGTGGCTCCAAAGTGGAATAAATGAGGCAGAGAGGGGACAGGGACAAGGGGTTAACATGGAGGAGTGAAGGGAGAAGAGCCTCCAGACCTTCGGAAAATCCCAGCATCCAGAGCAGAAGTGACCCCAGAAGCAATTCATTGAGCCCTTGCACCAATAACAAGACCCCACTCTAAACTCCATCCCAAATCAAGAACACTAGCCCATAAGAGTTTAGGCCATTACAGCACTTGTTGGGCAGGTGCGAGGAGGGGGCTTCAATATTCCCTCAGTCTGGCCTAGGACATCTTGGGGAGACCTTTCCCACTAGGGCTCAGTATAAGAGAAGAACAAACCAAGGCGTGGAAACCCTATATCTAAGACATGATGGTCCCCATCCGTTCCATGTATCCTTCACACAGGTGTAGGCACACACACCATCCTCCAGTGGGGAATTTAGATGTTCTTGATTCCCAAACTAATATAGCTAGCCAATACTGCCTCATGCTCCAGACTTGTGTGTCTGAATGTGCCGGCCCTGCCTTCTTGAATGACCAATGAACACGTGTAAAACTGAGCTCCAGACCTCCCCAGCCTTCTCTACACTTAAGTTTTCTCACCCGCCACTCACAACTTTCTTAGAGCCACTCCTACTAAAATCCTGAACACCATCCCTGCTTCCTCTGTTTCTCATAAGCCTCACACCAAATCTGCCAGCAAATCCTATCAGCTCGACTTTCAAAATATGTCCGAAATCTGACCACTTCTTATACCTTCACCACTGCCACTTTGGTACAAGTCAGCCATCTCTCAACCAGACTGTGTGCAGTTGGCTCCCTGCTCATCTTCCTCCTCCTTCTCTTCTTTGTTATCCCCCTCTTTCTTTTGCTCCTCTTCCTCCTCTTCCTCCTCCCCTTCTCTTTCTTATTCTTTCTGCTCCTACTTCTTCCTACTAATCTTCACTCCCTCGTCTACATCCTGAGAACCAAATCTATGACAATGATCCTGTGAGACTTGTTCTCTCCCCTCACTCACCCTGTTCTAACCATACTGACTCCCTTGCTGTTCCTCACATCCAGGCATGCTCTGCCTCAGGGCCATTGCCCTTGCTCTCCTCTCTGCCTAGGAGGCTCTTTGCTCAGCTAGCTGTCCTTGTGGCTTACCTGCTATTCATCATGTCTTTATTCAAACAATGACCCCTCACGAAGGCCTTTTCTGTCCATACCTCCTGCATTTGCAGTTGTCCCAGCATTTCCTAGCTCTCTGCCTGTGCTAGTTTTTTCTGGACCCTATGACCAAATCTAATGCATCATATGATATGCTTTGATTATTCTCTCTCTCACTCTCTCTCTCTTTGTCTTTCTCTCTCTTTGTCTCTCTCTCTGTCTCTCTCTCTCTGTCTCTCTCTGTCTCTCTGTCTCTCTGTCTCTCTCTCTCTCTCTCTCTCTCTCACACACACACACACACACACACACACACACACACACACATCCCAAAGTGTAAGCTCCATGAGAGCAGAGATCATTGTCTACTTTGTTCAATGTGGTATCCCTAGAATCATGTCTAGTACACAATAGGCACTCAAAGGGTGTTTGTTGAATAATTAAGTTCAATTTAGTGTTATGAAATCCACCCATCTGCTCACCCATCAATCCATCTATCCCATCTTCTAGCATATCCCAAACATCTTTTCTAACCTCACCATGCTAGGTGACATTGCAAACTCACAGTCAACACAATCAACTCTATCAAGAGTTTCATGTTTTTCCAGGAAGAACGAGGCAATATGAGGCTGAGAGGACTCTGAAGGACAGTAGGCCGCTGCCACCTGGGGAACAGACTGGGCAGGCTTCCTAGAAGAGCTCAATTGTTGCTACACATGGGAGGAAGGGAGATTTGAGAGGGGCAACAAGGAGGCACCCAAACCAATGGTAAGGTAGAATAGGTAGAAGATACAGGTTTGAGTGAAGGAAGGGGATGAAGCTTAAAGGACACTGAGAGAAACTTCTAGAGAGTTAATCATATCAGCAGATGAAGACATCCAACCTGTGAACAAAGGGTGGTTCTTCAAGGTATCTGGCAAAGAACTGATCACAAAGACTTCATTTTCCAGGCTGACAGGGCAGTCAGCAAAGATAAGAGAGAGGGCCCAGAAAGACCATCAAAAGTTGGGCTATGGGTTATAGGTGGGCTATATTCATAGTTCCCAGAGTTGTGCCTCAGTCCAGGTCACCTTTAATTACACAGGTGATGTTTGCTGATTCTGAAGCCCCCTTCCTCTTTCTTGGCCCAGTGGTATCCATTACAGGGTCCCAGAATCTCTGCGCTACCAGGACCTCAGGGGTCATCCAGACCAGGTTTCCAAACTCTATGCTGGGAAATCAATTTACTGAGCTGAGAGTGTTTTCTAAATGAAATAGAAGAGAAGGGATAATGTCAGAGTGCATCACTTTCAGTAAAACAAAATTGCTTTGTGAAACTTTAGTTGTGTGTGTGTGTGTTGGCTCATATTACAAGTCCATTTCTGTGTATGATGATAACAAATACTTGAAAGTCACAGATTTCATATGCTAGTTGTGTGGCCAAGTGCCAGCACTCTAGGACCTAACTCCTGTACCTGATCTAAACTGAACCAGTCAGAGACAACCGGAGACTTTTGCTGGGACTAACAGTAAAGGTGGTAAGAAGCCAAGACCATAGACTGTAAGCCAAGACCACTTCTGCCAAGCCCAGGTTAAAAATCTGCTGTTGAATGGAACTAACACAAAGGAAAGTAGTGAAGGGGGATGGAGAGAGAGGGAGCCAAGCTAGGAAAGAATAGCTGGTTGAATTGTGTTCCCCTAAAAAGTATATTAAAGTCTTAATCTTCCATACCTGGAAAGAAGTGATCAAGTTAATATGAAGTCATTAGGGTGGACCTTGATCAAATATGACTAACATTCTTATTTAAAGGAGACACCGGTATGGAAGATCAGGACTTTAACATACTTTTTAGGGGAACACAATAATCAGAGGGCCTACGTGCCATTTTTTAAATGTATTAGCATAAATTAATTCCACAAAAGGGCTTCGATGTGATGTTTACAACGTGACTATAATGTACTTTGACCAAATTTATCCCATCTATATTACTCTTTCTTCACCCTCTTCCTCCTCTCCCCTCTTTTTAAACAATTTTTGCTGCGTTTCATTGTTATTTTCACTAGGCAGCATATACTTCTGTGATATTCTCCCTCTTTTACCTTCTTCCTCATCCCTTCCCTACCTGTTGGTTCCTCTGCCAGCAATCCCCTTTATTCATGTAATATTACTTTTCTTTTAGATCTGGAGTCTACATACGAGTAAAAAACATTCAGTTTTCTGAGCTTGGCTTATCTCACTTCACATGATAATCTCCAGTCTTCAAAGACACACTTTCAGGGCTGGGAAGGTGGCTCAGTGGTAGAGCGCTTGTCTTGCATGCCTGAAGCCCTGGGTTTGATTCCTCAGCACCACATAAGCAAAAAGAAAAAAGTCGGAAGTGGCGCTGTGGCTCAAGTGGTAGAGTGCTAGCCTTGAGCTGAAGAGCTGAGGGACAGTGCCCAGGCCCAGAGTTCAGGCCCCACGACTGGTCCCTCCCCCCCCCAAAAAAAGATACGCTTTCACTCTTCATGGCTGAATAACATTCCATTTTATATATGTACCATATTATTTTTATCCAGTCATCAGTTGTTAAATATCTAAGGTGATTCCATGTCTTGATTCCATTTTACCCCAGTCAGAAGGACAATCATCAAGAAAACAAACAACAAATACTGGCAAGGATGCAGGGGTAAATGAACCTCATATGTTGTTAGTGAGAAGGTAAATTAACCCAGGCACTGTGGAAATCAGTACAGAGATTGCTCAAGAAACTGAAAATAGAGCTAACATATGATCTGGCTATACCAGTTTGGGGCATATCTCTAAAGCAATATAGCTCAGCATAGGAGAGACGTATGCACACACTCATTTCGAGCCTTTTCACAATTCCTGGCCTGCTGATCTCTCCTTACAGCAGGTGACTCAACAGCAGAGTCCAAGCTGCTGGGGCCAGACTCATAGCAAGACAAGCATTTAGAAGCTCCTTCCATTGCTTGATGGAGCATTGCTTGAAAGATGCATAGCTGAAATTAAAGGAGGCATTATGCTTTCAGAAAAGTCTCAAGGAAAAGTATGGCAAGCAAGTAGTTGCTGTGAGATCTAACTGTAGAGAAATCTAACCAGTCAGCATGAAAGTTGGAGAAAAAGTTCTGCTCTTGAAATATGGAAGCACCAACTCAGTTTTAGATGACTATGATTATGTCTCATTTAAACATGGTAGAGTTCTTGGGAAGCTTGTAGACTGAAGGAAGTCCCTATTGAAATGGCATTAATAGAAGCTGCCCACACTACTGCCATCTGAAATGCTTTTCCCATTCAATGACTTCCAAGTCTTCCTTTTATAATAAACAGATGAGCTAATGACCTTAACTGACTCTAAAAGTTTCATTTTATTGTACAGATATACACATTTACACATAAAATATGTGAATGAAAATAATGAAACATTGTTTGAAGACAAGAAAGACATCCTCAAATAGTAACAGGGACCTGAAGAGGGTTTCCAAAGGATTGAACAAGAAATTCTCCTAAGCTTAAAGCAGAGAGAATTCCAGGACAGCGATCTGGAGACAAACACACAGGAAATTCCAGCTGGACTTGAAAGAACTGGGCATTAACCAAGATTTGGAGAGAACATGAAGGAGGAGGATCTGAAGGAAGATGAAAGTTCTTTTTTCCACATGCCTCTCCTGTCCACCATGTCTCCCCCACAAGCATCTTCCAGTCTGGCCTTTTCTCTCCTACAAGACTCTCAGGGGCTGAAAAGGCCTGGGCACCATCAGTTCAAATGCTAAGGAGAAGGAGGCTTCCAGTGAGCAGTAGAACTTTTCAACCTGGGCATGGCAGACTGGAAAAGATGAGATTGTTTTCTGTGAAACCCAGAGGATTAGAGAAGACCCTGGCACTCAAAGGCAGCCTGCAGTGGGTGAAAAGATGACAAAGGCCAGGAAGAGGAGGTAGAGAAGCAGAAGAAGAAAAGTCCTATGAGTAATAAAAAAGAGGAGGGGCTGAGAAGGAGGCTCACATGCATGAGGCTGTGGGCTCGATTCCTCAGCACCACATAAACAGAAAAAGCTGCAAGTGGCGCTGTGGCTTGAGTGGTAGGGCGCTAGCCCTGAGCTGAGAGCGCCCAGGCTCAGAGTTCAGGCTCCAGGACCAACAAAAAAAAAAAGGTGATTCATTTTAATAATTCAGGGTTTTGGAGTTTTGTGTTGGGGGAGTTGTTTGTGTATTTAGTTTGGGTTTTTGTTGTTGTTGTTGTTTAGCCTCGAGGTTGTGCTGGTACTGAGGATTGAACTCATGGCCTTGCATTCTCACTTGGCTTTTTCCCCTCAGGGCTGGTGCGCTAGCACTTGAGACATATCTCTACGTCTGGCTTTTTGGTGGTTCATTGAAGATGAAAGTCTCTGGGATTTATCTGCTTGGGCTGGCTTTGAACCTCAATCCTCAGATCTCAATCTCCTGAGTAGCTAGGATTATAGCTGTGAGCCATTAATGTCTAGCTCATTTTTAATAATATAGGATCCCACACTGCCAAGGTGCTTTGGTGTTATTTGCTAGTCTTAGTGTCAATGACAGATCCAGAGAAAGCAGCCAGAAGCTGAAAGGAATGACAGGAGGCATAGCCATGGAAGAAAGAACAGGAGACACAGAACAAGAAATTAAAAGGAGGAGGGGAGAGTCTAACCATGGAAGGGTTGGGAAGGAAAGAACTGGGTTAGTGGGGCTGACAGAGTAACATTTACCATAACTCACAGGACAGAGATGCCCAGACAAAAGAAGACATCTATCCAGCTGCACGTTGGACATGTAAAGAGAAATGTGGGCAGTTTTAGGAATGACAGAAGAGGCCCAAAGATGCTGCTAACTAATGACTCTCTCCATTGATAACTCTCATTAGACAGAACTTCACAAATGGTTTCATTTGAATTTCCAATACTTAATAGATTTCAAAGCAGAATAATTATTTCTGATGCAAAGGATCAATACCGTCTCCTGGGCTGATTCCCAAGGAAATGGGGACATTTCTAACAGGGTTGCTAGGAATAAAACCCCTTCAAATGCCAAATAAACAGACTTATCTCTTTTTAAAGTACTTTTTTTGAGGGAAGGCAAAGGTTAGCATTGTAAAGAAAAGCAGGATGAAAATTAATCTAACTCACTGTGACCTCCTCAGGCTGGTTTTGAATTACATTTCCACATGGCTGTGAAGATCTGTCATTCTCTCGCTCCATTAGTTGGTGTACTTAGCAAAGGTCGAGGAAGGAGTAAGAATACTTTTCTAACAAACCCCAAATCCTTTCCTGCTTTCTTTTTTTTTTTGGGTCCGGTCGTGGGGCCTGAACTCTGGGCCTGGGCGCTGTCCCTCAGCTCTTCAGCTCAAGGCTAGCGCTCTACCACTTGAGCCACAGCGCCACTTCCGGCTTTTTTCTTTTTGCTTATGTGGTGCTGAGGAATCGAACCCAGGGCCTCAGGCATGCAAGGCAAGCGCTCTACCACTGAGCCACCTTCCCAGCCCCCTTTCCTGCTTTCTTGGATGTGGTTCTACAAGAGGTTCCCGTGTGGGTGTGGCTCCTCTCTGCAGACCCCGCATCCTGGGAGCTCCTGGGAACAGATGGCATTAACTACCATTGTCACCACAGTTCTGGGATGATTAAGTTCACAGGACTCAAATCTCCAGTGTTCTAAGGGCTAGAAAAAATCTAAGAGAAGTCCATAAGTTTCTTTTCCTCCTCAGGGGAAATTCAGTACTTTCAGGGGCCTTTTTCATGTAAAGCTAACCTCCAGCTAAAGCCAAAGGAAGAAGAGAGAAAATGGAAACAAAAGCCCATGTGGTTAAAAAAAAAAAAGCTTCATAGTCCCCCAATATTTGGTCTCCTTCTTGGTGAGAATTACATCCACTCTGGCTCCTGAGTGTCTGAGTGTTCTATTCTTCCACCTTAAGATAAGATCAGAATTTGCTCATTTCAGAAGACAATAATAGCCAAAAGGAGGTGCAAAGTTCATAGTACACTTATTCTTTAGGAACTAAACCTTGAACTTGAGATCCTTCTGCCCCAGCCTCCCAGGTGCTGGAATTACAGGCACATGCCACAATGCCTAGCTTGGAAATGAGCATCTTTATCTTTCTCTATTCATAGTCCCCCACACTCCAAAACTCTATATCTAGACTTGCAGAAAGAACAAGGACAGAAGACTGAAACTCAATCCTAGATTTACCATCCAATCATGGATTGTTGGCAAGAGTGCTGGGTAAGTGTGCTAGTCAGCTTTTTGTTAAGCTCACAAAATGCCTGAGATAATCAGCATAAAGAGAGAAAAGGTTTCTCTTGGCTTACAGTCTTAGAAGGTTCCAGTCCATAGTCATTTTGACCCATTGCTTTTGGAACTATAGAAGGACAGCACATTGTGTCCATTGTACATAGCAGAGCAAAACCCATCTCATCATCAATCAGGAAGCAAACAGATGAAGGGATTGAGGGCCCACAATCCTCTTTGAGGACATACCATCAATGACTTAAGACATCTTACTAGGCCCTATCTCTTAAAGGTTCCACTTAATAGCAACACCCTCTAGATCAGACCTTTAATAATAGGTCTTTAGGAGGCATTCAAGGTCTAAACTATAATAGTGAGTGGTGTCAAAAACTGTGTGCAATCTGTGTATCCAGATAGCCAGAGATCTTGGCAATAAGCCTCTCAATCTTAGGGAGAATGAAACTAAAATCTACCTGTCCCTGGAACCATAGCTTCCACCAGTACAGTGATTGAGGCAGGACTCCCTTCCACCATGGTCCATTGGTCCAGCACACAGCAAGGAGGTTCCATGTTCTTCTCTGGAATGGGAGCACCAAAGCAGGCAGGTCATCAAACATTTCTTGTTTTCTCTTTTCCTCTCCATCCTTTGCCTTTCTACTGTATTGGACCAAAACTCATACCTCCCTCTAGTATGAAGATAGGAAGTCAGACAAAATGCAGAACCAGAAGCCCAGCTTGAACAAAAGTTCACATGGCAGAAAGTCCTTTAGTAGATCTTCCCAAGATCCTCTCTCCTGGGCTGGGAAGGTGGCTCAGTGGTAGAGTGCTTGCCTTGCATTCATGAGGCCCTGGGTTCGATTCCTCAGCACCACATAAGCAGAAAAAGCTGGAAGTGGCGCTGTGGCTCAAGTGGTAGAGCACTAGCCTTGAGCTGAAGAGCTGAGGGACACTGCCCAGGCCCAGAGTTCAGGCACCATGACTGGCAAAAAAAAAAAAAAGATCCTCTCTCCTGTTATGCTGGCCTGTGCATTCATTATTCTTCTGGAGAAAATGGATATAGAATATATCTCATTCTTTTCCCAGTACCTAGAGTGAACTTTAAAAATTATAAATTAGCCAGGTGCTGGCAGCTCATACCTGTAATCCTGCTACTCAGAAAGCTGAGACCTGAGGATTGTAGTTCAAAACCAGAAAGGGCAGGAAAGTCTGTGAGACTCTTATCTCCAATTAACCACCAGAAAACTGGAAATGGTGCTGTGGCTCAAAATGGTAGAGTGCTAGCCTTGAGCAAAAGAGCTCAAGGACAGCACTCGGGCTGAGTTCAAGCCCTAGGACCACTACCACCACCAACAACAAAAAAGACAAAAGAAGATTGGATCCTGTCCTTTACCTGTATAAAGTCAGTTGATGGTTTCCTGCACCCCTTAGAATAAAACTCAAATTCCTTACTGTTGTTTGCGTCTGTTCTGCCCATGCTGTTCTCTCTCATACTGCCGCCCTACTCGCAGTCTCTGTTCCTTCAAATGCCACTCACATTCCTGGCTCACACCCTAATCACAAGCTGCTCCTTCAGCCCCAAATAGCCATTCTCTCTGGGTCTCACCCTGGCTCACTCCTCATCCATCAACTTTCAACTTCAACATCACCTTCTCAAAGAAGCCTTCTACAGCCACTCACCGAAATGAAGGACTGTCCCACCCCTCTAGTTTCTCATCCCAGCACCACCTTTGTCTTTAGGCACTTGCCTCTAGGTGGGATCACTTACCCACTTCTACCACTGCTTGTTCAGCATGAGTTCTGCCCCACTAGGCAGCAAGTTCCACTGAAAAAGCTACTGTATCCCCAGCACCTAGAACAAAGCCGAGTATGTAAAATCTACTCAACCATGATTTGCTAACTGCATGAATTAGTTTATTAAATAGTTATTGTAGCCAGGCACCAGTGGCTCATGCCTGTAATCCTATCTACTCAGGAGGCTGAGATCTGAGAATCACAGTTCAAAGGCAAGCTGGGCAGGCAAGTCCATGAGACATACCTCCAAGTATCACCAAAAGGCTGAAAGTAGAGCTGTGGTCCACCTGGTAGAGCGCTAACATTGAGCACAGCTCAGGGACAGCTCCCAATTCCTGAGCTCAAGCCCCAGACCTGTCACAAATGTGTGTATACATATATGTATATATACATAAATATGTATGTGTATCATTCCAAGGTCATGATGAGGTCAAGTGAGTGAGGCTATAAAAATATGAATATTTGTCTTCAGGATCATTCCTATTTCTACCTGCAATATACTGGCAGGCAATGGCATAGACCAATCCAAGTGTGTTTTGGGTTACCTCCAGCACCATCTGAACAATAGAAACCATGGAAAAGGTCAAGGTTTCGCCACACTTCGCACAACAAGGATCATTTACAGTCCAATCATTTGGATTAATCTCCTGATTTAGGGCTGATCTATTTTTGTCAAGCAAGCAAATATATATTGATATTTGCAAAGAGGCTCACGCATGTGGTGTCCACTAAAATATGGCTGCATTTTCTGTAGTAATTGTCTCTGGAAGCTCATTCCCAGCTGCGCTGGCTCATTTAGCTAATCTGCAGTAAGTATGGTATTGATCCAAGCAGCCAGAGAGGAGCACATTAGCCCAGCCCAAGGAAAGGTGATTACTTTGGCTGCATGGCTACTTCACAGGCTTGGCGGAAGTGTAAAGCCACACTGAGATAATCTGGAAATCAGCCATCCTCTCTCATCATCTTGGTCCCTGACACACACAGTCGCCCAGGTGGTGGGCTCTGAGCTGGTCACAGGAGAGTGGCAATGTCCTAAGGCAACATGGTGACTCCCATAAAAGACTCATCATTTATTCCTTCATTCATTCCTAACTGGTAATATTTTACAGATATACTACTTAATGCTTGTAAGATGAATCAAAACTGATATTCTCATATGCTGCTTATGGCAAAGTAAATGAATGTCATCATTTGAAAAGCCAGTTTAACAGAATGTATCCAAATGTTCATATTCCTGGACTCTCTAATCCCATTTCTTTAACTACTTTCTCAGTAAATAGTTATGAATGTGCAATATTGCTAATAATAATAATATTCCAAAATAATTAACTAAATGAGCAATGTATACTTTTCAAACAATACTCTTTAACCATGGAACGTATTTGAGACTAATCAAGTGGTAAAGGAGAAGAGAGGGGTAAACAGATTTTGTCACAGTGTAGGCAATTTGCATATCATCTCTCTAAAGTGTTTAAATTTGCAATTATATCTAGAAAAACCACTGGATTGGTTATAGAGAGGTGTGTCCACAAGAGATGTTATTATTTTTCTGTCTGTGCTTGAACTATTTTATAATAAAAATAATGAAATGATATATTTTGAGACGATATTATATGCATGTATGGAAATATCATAAAACATCTTTGTACAATTAATTCACACTTAATAAAAAGACAAGATAGAGCCCAAAATATTGACAACAATATAGGATTTCAGGTTATTCCTCTTTTCTGAGAGATTCTGTAGACCTCCCAAAATTTTCTAAAATGAGCTTGCATTCTTTTGGAGATCCAACAAGTAAAAGAATTTGTACATGAGGCAATGTGCACACCCCATGTCTAACTAGAGGTGTTGGCCACACAGCGTGTGTGAAGGTGCAATGGAAGAGAGAGCTGGAAGGGGAGGAAACAGGACCAGCGTGGATAAAGATTTGGGGGTGGAGAGGGGACATTCCCTAAAGCAGGATCAGCTTGGGTAAAGGCTTGAAGAACAGAGGGAGAGACATGAATGAAAATATGGTAAGTCCTTCTATTTGACTGGCTGGGACTATGAAGGGTGAAGTGGGAGATAAGACTAGAAAGCTTGGAAGCCACAGAAATCAGAGTAGGTCCTGGGAGAGTGGGAGTTCCTGGGTTAGGATAGTCTCTGTAGACTGGAGCTAGATGGTGCCCTACAGCACAGGAGGACTGGGCTATACTGTGACCAGGTAAGATTGGTGGGTGTAACTGGGGCTGTGGCAGAGGACCATATGCCCATCTCTCAAGATGAGTGCACAGGCTCCCTTGGGAGAGGTAAAGAGCTCAAGCAGAGGAGCCAAACTCTGGCTTCCTCACTTACCTAGCAAGCTATGCAATCTCTGTGCCTCATGACTTCATCTGTATGCAGGATGGGGAGAGAGGAAATAATAACACCATGGCCAAGGCTGCTGTGTGGAACCAGCAACTTACAAACAGCAAACACTTGGCTTGAGGTCTAGGACAGAACAACAGTATGGGTCAATGCAGCATTGTGTCCTCCAACCCAAAGCCTACCTTTGGTGCCCAGAGAGGTGTGCTGCCTGCAGGACACCTGTATCTGAGGCACACAGCTTAGGCTGTGCCTTTCTAACCCTCCCCCCAGTATCGGCAAAATCAAGATTCAAGCATACAAAATAATATCTATCAAAATCAACTCCAGGAAATGAAAACAAGAGGTGTTTTTTTTTCTTTTTTGCTATTTTTGTTTTCTTTTCTTTTTGTCTTGTTGGTTCATTTATATGTAAGGAGAGGCATAGAAATGGAGGGTCAGAGGGTGAACAAACACAGCGGTGGTACACACTAGCCACTATGTTGAAAATGCACTATACAACTTGTGGGTGGGGATAGGAGAAAAAGACTGGGAGAGGGAAAGTATACATTGTCCAAAAAGAAATGAATTCTTCTTTTGGGGGGACGGTCTGATCATGGGGCTTGAACTCTGGGCCTGGGCGCTGTCCCTCAGCTCTTCAGCTCAAGGCTAGCGCTCTACCACTTGAGCCACAGTGCTACTTCTGGCTTTTTTTTTCTTTTTTTGCTTATGTGGTGCTGAGCAATCGAACCCAGGGCCTCATGCATGCAAGGCAAGCGCTCTACCACTGAGCCACCTTCTCAGCCCCAGAAATGTATTCTTTACCTGACCTGTATAACTTGTATAACTTCAGCTTTATAATACCAATTATTTTTTTTAAATCAAGATCAGGCATGGGTGAGAAGAAATTGTAGAAACAATGACCTTGCTGCTGGTCCTTGCTTTGCTGCAATTCACAAAGTCAGAGGTCAAGGTGGAGGTCAGTGCCCTGGACAGAATTCCTTGGCTCTTGGCTGATGAAGTACAAGTAAGCCCTGCCCCCTGTCTTGGGTCTAGGACCCATGTGTGATGACCCCTGTATAAGCCTATGGCCCATAAGTTCTTGGGTGCAACTTCCCTCATTGAAACAGACCTTTAACAGCATCTATCCTAAGGCCAAGTCCCATCCACTCTTAAGGAAATAAAAACGCTAGTGACCTGCCATATACACCTTGCATCTTCTACCCTTTCACTTATACACAAAGAACAAGGGGCTTTTTTTTTTTTTTTTGGTCCAGTTGTGGGGCCTGAACTTTGGGCCTGGGCACTGTCCCTCAGCTCTTCAGCTCAAAGCTAGCGCTCTACCACTTGAGCCACAGCGCCACTTCTGGGTTTTTTCTTTTTGCTTATGTAGTGCTGGGGAATCGAACCCAGGGCCTCAGGTATGCAAGGCAAGCGCTCTACCACTGAGCCACCTTCCCAGCCCCAACAAGGGGCTTCTTTAAGCAACTGAATGGCAAGAAGCAGAGCTTCCTTTCGTCTGAGTGGACAAAGAAGTTAGTAAGAGGAGCTGGGGCCCAGACAGCCCCATATCCACTTCTAACTTCCAGACCCATGAGGTGATAAACAGACTCATTACAAGGCAAAGGATATGCACAATCCATCCACGTCTTTAGGGCTGGGCTACAATTTAAGGAAAGGAGAAGAGAGGATAAATAAAAAGGCCTATTTTCCAGAGAGTCATTTAAGTCCAGAGAGAAGCTGCAATAATGTGCACACCAACGCTGCTTAATTCATCCCTGGCTCTCTCCAAATTGCCCTAAGATAATCAAAAGGAAGTGAAGAGGAACAACCCAGACTCCCGCTCGAAAAGGATGTAGTAATTAGCACCCGGTGCCTGAGCCCCTCTGTCAGGCAGAGCCGTTGGGCCGCCCCTCCCCGCCTGATGTCTTTCAGTAGCAGAAAATTCCTCAGCCCTTCCTCGCTCACCCTTTGGTTGGAAAGCACAGAAGTGACACATCCATGTCTGTATTCCCAAAATCATCTCTCAAAGAGATAAATGACTTCCTCCTGCCAGTGTGATCTGACTCTGGCCTGGGAAAAGATACATTCACTTATTTGGGCCCTAGATCTTCATTTTTCTCCTGATGCCATCCGTAATCCCATCTCTTTAATGACTGAGACATTCCTTGGGATGAATGTGCCCCAGTTAAGACAGAAGAGGTGAAAATCCTTGAGGGGCCAATCACAGGGCCAAGCCTGAATTGACAACCTGCTCCCAGGGCTTGTTGGGTTAAACAAGTCACCACACTCATGGTCCCCTGGAAGGAACCACACTTTGATCCTAGCAGGAATTCCTTATCACACCAGGCCCCTCAACTTAGGCCTGACCAAGTGATAAGAATGGTAGGGTCCCTTCCATGTCACCTGCAGCAGAAGACAAGGGCTATCTGGCATCATCAGAGAAAGGCCCAACAGGAAGGCTTGCTGTTACCAGATAGTCTAAACCCTGGGCTCCTGCCAGAGTTAAATAGGCCTTGAGAAAACTTGTCTGGGCTGAGTGTAATGGCTTGTGCCTATAATCCCAGCTACTCAGTAAGTGAAGACCAAGAGGATTATGGTTTGAGGGCAGCCAGGGCAAAAAGTTAGCAAGAACCCCATTTCAAACAATAAGCCAGTCATGGTGGTACACTCTTGTCATCTCATCTACAAAAGAGGCATAGACAGGAAAATTGAGGTACAAAGCCAATCAGGACAAAAGAGATCCTATCTGAAAGATAACTGCAGCAAAAAGCGTTGACACGGTGTCTCAAATGGGGAAAGCAAGTGCAAGGCCCAGAGCTCAAAACAAAACAAAACAGATTTTTCCATTGCCAGTAATTTTTCCTAGGGGGTTTCACAAAGCAGGTGTGAAAATGATCTTCCTCTGTCTTCTTCCTGCCCCTCTAGTTTCCTCATCCATAAAGAAGGATCCTTATCCTGAACAGATTTAGCAAAACCAAGTGCATACACTGGTAAGATGTAAGGGTCCTAATCAATCTGATCTTTTGGCAAAACACTTGGTCCAATATGTCTCTGCCTAAGCTACATGACGCATCACTGAGGAGCTGTATAACATAAATAAACAAAATGTGATACCTAGTGCTAGCTTGGAACTATTACTCCTGATATATGCCAGTAGAGCCAGCATATGTCAATGTATGGCCAGAGTATTGACTGTTTGCTCATGAATTCCTTTCTGTGGGCTTCAAGATCGGCTTCTTGGTTGATACTAAATGGGTTCTGTGGACTCTGGGCACGCCCCTACAGTACCATTCACAAGGAGAAGCAAAGACGTGATGACACACTAGTCCAACTTGAAGCCAAGACAGTGAAGTGGGTGTTTACCAACACTGTACTGGGTTCTGGCCACTGTGCTGGGTATGTGGCATGGATTGTGCCTCTTTGCATCCTCCTCTGAGCCCCATGAGGAAGGAAAGTTTACTAATGAGATCACTGAGGTGTACAGGTGATGAGAAGCTGCCTAGGTCACATGCATCCTATATGACAGAAGATTTCACCCCTGACCTTATAGCTAGAACTGAGTCTCCTCACCTTTAGTATCAGTTTCCTTATCTTGGTTAAGGAGGGAGCACAGGGAAATCACAGTCTGGAAGATGGTGATGGCCCTGCCAAAGTAGCTGTGGTGTAGTGGGAAGAAAACATGGTGAGCTGACAGGTATAGATTCAGACCCCTACTATGACACTTCTGGGTGATGGCTTTCTTCAGACCATGGCAGATCAAGGTAATAGCACAGATCAGTGACCCAGATCACAAGGGGCCTGACCCAAAGACAAAAATCTGAACTATAGTATGAGGACTCAGACAGATTAGGCTGTGGAAGGTTGTCCTCATCAGCTCTTGACACTGGTCCACTAGAAGCTGCATGTTTCAAGGTATGACAATGTGGTAGCTAGGTAAGACTGTCCCAGGTCACTTGCCAGTGACTGACTGATGGAACTGAGAAGCTCAGCATGCTAGATTCCAAGTACACTGAATCTTTTCTAAAACAAGGACAATGCAAGAGCTTTTGGCCAAGGATAGGGCCTACCATGAGCAAACAACTCCTTTTGTCCAACTTGGTTACTGGACTCTTGGCTTTAGCTCAACATCATGATGGCATGGTAACTTACAATGGGCCAGTATTCAACATCCTTTCCAACCTCCTTCCAGTTGGCTTTCCTATACAATGGAGTCAAGACAAAAACTACATTTCTGGGCTGGGAAGGTGACTCAGTGGTAGAGTGCTTGCTTTGCATGCATGGGGCTTTAGGTTTGATTCCTCAGCACCACATAAGTAGAAAAGGCCAGAAGTAGTGCTGCAGCTCAAGTGGTAGAGTGCTAGACTTGAGCTGAAGAGCTGAGGGATAGCACCCAGGCCCAGAGTTCAGGCCCATGATGGGCAAGAAAGAAAGAAAGAAAGAAAGAAAGAAAGAAAGAAAGAAAGAAAGAAAGAAAGAAAGAAAGAAAGAAAGAAAGAAAGAAAGAAAGAAAGAAAGAAAGAAAGAAAGAAAGAAAGAAAGAAAGAAAGAAGAGGAAGGAAGGAAGGAAAGAAAGAGAAAGAAAGAAAGAAAGACTACATTCCCAGATGCCCTTGCAGCTAAGGCATGATTTAGGCTAGGCCAGTCAATGCAGTAGGGTAGGCAAATTTGGCAGGTGCAAGCGAGGTAGGGGCTGCACTTCTGCTGATTCTGCTTCTCCAGCGGTATTCAGAGTATTTGCGGGAGATCCAGTGCCCCAAGACACAGAGCCCTGGCTGTCCTGTCTTGTTACTGAGGATCTAGCTGGTGCTGCTCCAGGATTCCCTCACTTTCCCAAAGGTGGGAGGTCCCCTGGCAATTCTACCAATTCTGGCATGTGGTTTCAGGGTCATTTCTGAGATTTAGCCAAGGCTCTGGCCCTTTAGCCCTTCTAAGCATGGAGTCCTCTGTCTTACATCCCTCTTTCCCCCGCCAAAGCAGTGAAATTTGCTTATCTATAACCAAATGAACCCTGATTTGTAGAGGTACACTCTCACTGACTTACCTGGTCCCAAGAGTAGGACCCAAATGAATAAAAGGGACATGGCATTACACTGAACCAAGGGCCAGAGACAGAGATAAACTTGCAGGAACCACTTGCCTAAGGTGAGACTTGGTCTCCTCATCTGTGCATTGAGGTCACCTGTCCAGCCCACACCCATCAGGCTTTCATTGGTTTGATCCTTTGAATGCTTAGTCCAACTGAGAAGGGGGCTAAATATAAGCACATTGTCTTGACAAGGGATCCTGCACACTGGGATGCAAAGGAGGCCCAGTTCCAGGGTTGGAAAAGCATTCCTAGATGGAAAAATTCATAGGAACAAAGAGTCAGTGTGACATTCAGGAGTTCAGGAAACAGTGAGGTATATAGCAAAGGCAGCCAGGTGGCAAAGAGTGCTTCTTGGTGCAGGGAGATCCTCTGGGCTGGGCTAAGAAATTCAGCCTTTATTGAAGAATTTCAGGGACCATGGCTGCACCAGGTCAACAGTCTTCTCTTCCAGCATGTGTTTTCACAACTTCAGTACTTAGTTTAGTGTTTCCAATATCCACGAACAACCATGAAATGTAAAAGTAAGCCATCACTGTCTTGTTATATAGATAAGGATATTGAGGCTCTGGGAGTTCATGGGAGAAAAGGGCTCAGGGCCCAATCTACAGGGCCCAGCGATGAAGAGGAGTTGGATATATTCATGGAGAAGCTCCTCCACCGGATTGGCTCCAGGCACACAGAGAGCTGAGTGAGGGTTCTGGAGTTTCTGCTCAGAAAACCAAAGCCACAAAAATCCAGTGGCCTAGAATGAAAGCAACATGGTGCCCTGTCCACCCAACCCTGAAGTCCTGCCAGTCTTCTGGTTTTAAGGAGAAATAAAAGGTTGATCCAAGCTATGTCACTGACATTGGGGAAGACTCGATGCCTCATTGAGCCTTAGCTTGCCTATCAGTGAAATGGGTAGAATAAGCCTCTTTTGCTTACTCCCAAGGTTTTTAAAGATATGAAGATGATAAGGGACATAGAAAGCCTCTATCAGATCCAGGGATCTTACGTCTTCTTTGAGACATGGGTGACAAGAGGAGAGACTCTTGAACATACCCCAGGTTGCAGCATTTCCTCTCCTTCTCCTTGTTTCTTTAGTGCTTCCTTTTCCTCTGCCCAGCCTCTATAGCATCGTCCTGCCCACTCCTTCCTGTCCTTGTCTTTGTCCTTCTGTGAAGGAGGGAGGAAGGTTAGGACATGGAGGCAGAAGGTGAGACAGCAGGAGGAAAGACTCTCAGCAGTGTACCCCCTTTCTGATCTCTGCCAGGATGAGCCAAAGTGCCGTGGTGAGGCAGGCACTGTGGCCTAGCAAAGGGGTCTCCCTTTTGTTTCCAGCATCTCAATACCATGCAGCCACTGCTGCCACACACACACACACACACACACACACACACCCCTCCACCATCCCTGTGAGGAGTTCTATCCTATTAACAGTGCCATGTCACCATGGCAACACAGGCTTCCTGCTCCCAAAGACAGGAGCTAGGAGTCCCACTGACACCCGGATGGGCTGGCACCCCATCCCCATAAATGCAGAGAGGGTAGAGGTCTCCTCTTTTGGTCCAGCCGAGGTAGCCACATGGCCTGTACCCCCTCTATGCAGCCAGCACAGTGCCTGCCTCAGGAAGCACCCGCTCTCAAGACAGCCACAGCACGGAGCCAGCCTGAGATGAATTGCAGCCTCTTTTAGGTTGTCTTTCCTTATTCTGCGAAGCACCAAACTCTAGGCTGGCACACTGCACACTTGGCCTCCCACAATAATAGTACATAGCCATAGCACACTCAAGTTTTCTCACTGACTCTCTAGTGCAGACATCTGAAATATATATATGGTGCCCCTTGTCTCCTTTGGTAGGGGAAATTAAAACCCAGAGAGGTCAAGTAACATCTCCAAAGTCACACTGCCATCAAGTGGAATGCTTAACTTTTGAATCCAGGCCTGTAAATTATTTGGTGTAGTTAACAATTGTATTGGGCATATTATTTTGTGCATAATATTTATTTGTTTTGTTTTGCTGGTCCTGGGGCTTGAACTCAGGGCTTGGGTACTGTCTCTGAGCTTCTTTTGCTCAAGGCTAGCACTTTACCACTTGAGCCATAGCACCACTTCTGGCTTTTTCTGTTTATGTGGTGCTGAGGAATCAAAGCCCGGGCTTCATGCATACTACGCAAGCCCTTTACCACTAAGCCATATTCCCAGCCCCTGTGCATAATATTTGTGCATGATAACTCTTTTCATCTTTTTAACAAACCTGGGAGGTTGGTACTAATCATCCTCACCTGACAGATGAGGAAATTGAGACAAAAATACATTAGATGAATAGCCTAAAGTCACAGGAAAGAAATGGAATCTAGTCCAGGTGGTCTGGCCTCCTGACTTTATGACCAGAACTACCATTCTAGTTTAGATCCAAATTTTAGAGCTCTTCAGTCCCAGCTGCCTCCCACCCTACCTTTACTCAAGAAGTTACCACTGGACTGTCTCTCTATTCTGTGAGCCACACCTAGCTCTCACAGAACTAACTGGCCTATCTTAACTGATCTGCAGCTGTTGTTATGTTTTTTTGTTTTTGTTGGTGGTGGTGGTGGTGGTGGTAGTTGTGGGCCCTGAACTCTGGGTCTAGGCACTGTCCCTGAGCTCTTCAGCTCAAGATGAGCGCTCTACCACTTGAGCCACAGTGTCACTTCCGGTTTTCTGGTGGTCAATTGGAGATAGGAGTCTCACATACTTTCCTGCCCGGGCTGGCTTTGACCCTCAATCCTCAGATCTCAGCCTCCTGAGTAGCTAGGATTACAGGCGTGAGCCACCAATACCTGGTTCTGCAGCTGGTGTTAAAGGCTTTAGGTCCCAACCAAACTGCTACTTTCTTTTCCAATTTCCCCTGCTCTCAAAGTGATCTTGTCTTTCCACTCATTGAGCTGGGCTTTCTAAGGCTTCCGTTTGGAACAACATCCAGGGTTTGTCTTCTTTCAAGAGAGAAAAGCTTTCTGGAGCCCTCACAAGGGAAGTCCCCCTTGTCCTCCTACATTGAGCCTGTCTCCAAAGACCATTAACGCAATCACTTAACAAGAGCCCGGCTCTAATAGAAGGGAGAGAAGGAGCATTGTTAGTGGTTTGAAGGGGAGCAGAAATCATAAAATCCATCAAACCTGTATTTGTCTCATTAAAAGTGTTTCTAATTTATAATGTCCCGGAATGCAGATGCCACCCAGCTGTGCGGGCCTTGGTAGCCCTGCCTGGTGCACCCCCGCCCCTCCCCTTCACACTCCTGGGCCCCCTCTCCCACCTCGCTGGGACTGCCATCAATTTCTGCTCATCAGCGGCACTTACAGTAAATGGATTCATTTGTGGCAATGGGAGCTGAGAGACAAAGGTGACAATATAATTAAGGTTTTTAATTCTATGCCTGAACAGTTAAGTCCAGAACTCATGATAATTAGCCGGCTGTAATGAAAGATCTTTAATCGTTATTTTCCCTTTGTTTCCTATAATTGTTCATTTTGGCCAACTACATTTGTCCTTTCATTTGAATCTGGCTGCACAGTTCTATGTCACTTCCATTATTCCTGTAAACTCCAAAGAAAATATGGTATGGGAGCTGGTCATTTACAAAGGCAGTAAGTAGCAAGATGACCCAGAGAGTTCATCCATGCACAACTGCTGATGAGAACTGTGGCTACTTCCTGGAGGAGAGGGAACTGAGCTCCAGAAATCCACAAGGCCTGCGGATGCACAAGCAGGTAGGCAAGCCCTGGAGGGGGAATAAGAAAGCCAGGGGCCTTCACAGCTAAAGGGGCCACGTGAGTCTGTCTGTAAACTACTTCTCAAAGAGATTGTCATCACACAAGGTTTTTTTGTTTGTTTGTTTTTTGTTTTTGTCGGTCATGGAGCTTGAACTCTGGGCATTGTCCCTGAGCTCTTCAGCTCAAGGCTAGTGCTCTACCACTTGAGCCGTGGTGCCACTTCTGGTTTTCTGGTGGTTAATTAGAGAGAAGGCTCACAGACTTTCCTGCCCGGGCTGGCTCCTCCAACAAGTTTTTTATGTCAAAAGCCATGTCATGGCTTTTTCACATTTGGGTGCTCTATTATCAGGATACATCTTCTGATTGCTTTTAATTGATGGGTCTTCATACATTATGTCATGCTTCCCTTTTTTATTTCCTAGAAAGCTATAAATGGATGGACAATGTCTCATACAGTTAAGAAGGTATGGTAGCATTTATACAACAAATCTTTACAGAGGACCTAGGCAAGCATTGGGAATGCAATGATGGGTAAAAAGGGACCAGTTACTCATCTCTTGGTCTCTATATTCTAGAAGATTATCTATTCTATTTCCACTACAGACACTGCAGATGGAATGAACAGGACATTTCTCGCGTGCTATGGTCTGTTTGGGTCCTATTTCAACCATGTGCCCAGTGGTCAGATTTCTTATAGGTAAATGTCTCTCAGAAACCAGAACATCAAAGCAAGAAGACTGGCATCCCAACCAGGAAACAGAGGAACATGGAGCTGGGACCCAATTTGTTAGGCCTTGGAAAGCTCATCTAGAATAACAGAAGTGTTAGATTGTGGCAAGAAAGGAAAACTGGCGTCAGACAAAATATAAGGAATGCATTGAGTGCAGGGTTAACTGGACAGGGCTGTGTGGCTCGTGAGATATTCCAGCCCTTTCTCCCCTCCCTCCTCTCCTGACTGAGTCTTGACAGTCGCTTGCTCTCGTGTTTCTAGTGTGGAGTAGGGTTACTAGGCCTCTTCTGAGGCACTGCCCTTCAGTCAAGGTCCTAGATGACGTCCCATCACACCTTCCCTTTAATCATCATGAGGAGGGAAATTAAACCATCCTAACAACATCTTTCTTGCTCTTTCCCCATCCTGTTCTACAAAGTCAGATGGTTTGAAAAAGCACACGATGCTTCTCTGTAAAAATCTCCTGTGGCTTCTCCACATCTTAAGGGAGGAAAAAAAAAAGATCTCAACTCCTGACAACAAAGGCAGGCTGCTTTGCCTGCCCTCCTGTGCTCTCATCTGGGGCCATCCCTTCAGGCTGCCTGCTCAGCCCAGCATGTAGCAAGCTCATTTCAGCTGTAAGACCTTGGCCCATCCTGCTCCCTGTGCCTGGGGACGTCTCCAACCTCCAACCTCCCTCTGCTTGGGGAATGACGTCCTTCTTCAAGCCCAGCTGAAACATTGCCTTCTCACTAACTCTACCTAAATTATGCTGCTGTTATTTTGTTTCATGGCAAGCTCAGAACAATGTACAGTTAGAGACTAGGGATGTTTACTTTCTGCTTCCACCCATGGTCTGTGAGGCCCATGAGGGCAAAATCTAAAGTCATCCATCATTCAAAAACTGTAACAGCACGTGCGCTGGTACAGGAAGTGCTGTATGCATTTCCTAAGCCAGACTCACTAAGCTCCAATGGTCCAAGATAATGGAGAGACCCATCCCATGATCTCCACTGGCCTGGACTCTTCCCTGCCCTCAGGGCACTCGTTTGAAAAGTCACCTTGGACAGAATTAGGCAAAAAGGGCAGAGGATATGGCACATTCCCAGCAAATGCAAAGCCCCGAGTTCAAACGCCACTGCCACCAAAAAAAAAAAAAAGGAACCAAATTCCTCAGTGAGGAGCCAACTTGACCGTGATTGAAGCCTAAGCACTATATGTACTGTGTGTTAGTGTCCTCAGTATAGTGCCAGGCACAATGAGTTCTCCCAGCAGGCAGGTCCCTGCAGTGGACAGCTACACCTCCTGACCCTGGTCCTTCCAAGGGACACAGGCTGAGGAGCCACCCAGATGAGACAGCAAGCCTGCCTCCACCACCCGGCTCTGGGATCTGAGAAAAGTACAAGTGAGATGGACCATTTCCCCTGAGGCCAGCCGAGCCTCCATCTTTCTCTTAAGACACATGCCTACTAAGACAGTGGGTGTGAAAGCCCCTTGTAGACTGAAGAGGGACTATTCCAAACAGAGCCACAACATCCAAGGAGTCCACTGGGCCAGCTAGACTGGACTGTGTCTGCCTGAGGACTCATACCATCCATGAGAATCATGGGACCAGACACAGAGGGATGATAGGAAGGAGTAGGGTCCTGGATGCCTGACATCTAGACAAGCAAGGCCTCCATATAGTTGGAGTAGGGGGGCATAAACCGTGGTACAGCCCCACCCTCTGACTTCCGCTGCTGTGTCCCCAGGACCTGCCAAGATCACAGTGACAGCAAGTGCCACTCCTGATGACTCACCCTGGCTACAAGACCGTCCCTGTGCCCTTGAATCTATTAAACAGAGCAAAGTGATTAATTATTTTACTGTCTTTATGGCATCAACTTTAACTTGCTTCACATCCAGATTTCCAATTACATAAGCCAGAGTCTTAAACTCAGGAGGACATGTATTATTGAACTATTTATAATCAGAGTTTTTCAGAGCAGAAAAAGCTCTGCCAGGCAAGGGCTACATAGCCAAAATTAATGATTCGGAGACCCAAAGACAATCTTTTCACTAATCAGAAGGGTGTGGGATGTAGGCAGAGGAAGAACAGAGAGGTTGAGTCAGAATTAAGGGTGGCAAACCACTTTCCACTGAAGGACACAGACTCCCCCACACACACACTCAAGGGGAAGACAAGACAAATTAATTGATGGATGGAAGTCAGGGAGACACATCTATGCAAAAAAGCAATCAAGTTGCCAAGTGAGGCAGAGCATGCCTGAAATCCTAGCACTTGGGAGGATCATGGGTTCGAGGCCAACCTGGGCTTCATATCAAGACCCTGTCTTTTTTTTGGGGGGGAGGGGGTCGGCCGTGGAGCTAGAACTCTGGGCCTGGGCGCTGTCCCTCAGCTCTTCAGCTCAAGGCTAGCGCTCTACCACTTGAACCACAGTGCCACTTCTAGCTTTGTTTTTTCTGTTTATGTGGTGCTGAGGAATCAAACCCAAGGTCCCATGCATGCAAGGCAAACACTCTACCACTGAGCCACCTGTGCATCCCCAAGACCCTGTCTTTTAAAAGGAAGTAATTAGGACAGCTATTCATTGACGATCAGGGCTGAGTTACCCCAGCCACACCAGCTCAGGGTTAGGGATGAGTGACATCCTTATTCATAGCTAATTGCTCATGTTATCTCCTTCTATCTGATGATTCTGACTCTTTACCTACTCCCAGTTCCTTCTCAATTATTTCTGGAAAGCTCATGCACCAGCAAGTCCTGTCAATAACTGAGTCTTCTTCCTTTCTTCCAAGCCATGGCCATCATGACCCTCCCATTGCATAGAGCATCCTCCATGGGTGTGTCTGACTTCTCCACAGTCTACAGCCTGTCTGGGTCCTGGTGGGGACAGCACACCGGATGTTACAGGGAGCACAGGTCCCGATGTTTTGCAGAAGACCTAGCAGGGTATGCCTTTCCACATTTGCCCACGGCACCTCCCTGCCCAAGCTCCAGACATGGGTTCACAAAGAGTTTGGATCAGGAGATACACTTTCCAAAGCCATATTTGCTAATCAAATATGTATTTGTATTCCAGGCTAACCAAGTTTGTTGACCTGATTGTCTCTGGCAGATTCCTGGAGGACCCTCTCATTGATTCCCCACAGACAAGCTTCACTCAGGCTCGTTAGGTCTCTATGATAGGATTGCAGAGGGTACAAGAATCATGAGGTCAGGCATGGACCAGACAAGCCACAGCAACCCATTCAATAAATGTTGTTAGTCCCACTTCATAGATAATGAAGCTGAAGTTAGCGTAGCTCACAAGTTGCACTAGGCCCTATCAGGATCCTTCCCAGGTCTGTGGAAAGCCTTCTTAGTCTGTTCAAGCTACTTTCTTTAATAGAATATCAGAGACTGAGAGGCTTATAAAGAATAGAAATTCATTTCTCATGGCTTTGGGGACTAGGAAGTTGTACGGCATGAGCAGATGTGCAGTCTGGGGAGGATCCATCTCCTAGTTCAGAGACGCTTCCTATCTTCTTGTTGTTTCTTCACATGGTAGAAGCTATTAGGGAGCTCAGGGAAGGGGGGAAGTGCTCTTTTTTAAGAGTATATTTAAGTGTTTTGCATTGCTGTAACAAAATGCTTTGAGACTGAGAAATTTATAAAACAAGGGAGTTTTTTTGACATACAATTTTGAGAGGTAAAAGTTCAAACAGCCTAAAACTAGCTTTGGCAGCCTCTCCCCACACCCCACAGCCATATCACACCATGGTGGGACCAAACATGAGAGCAATGAAATGGCTGGATTGGAAGGTTGAGGGGGCAGTATTGTTCTTTTATAATAATCCTCTTGAGGGAACCAACTGAAGTTCACAAGAGTTAATCCTGCAGTGCTGCAGATCACATCCCAGTGACCCAGTCACCCACCACCCCTTAACGTGGCCACACTCAGGACCAAGTTTCCAACTCATGACTCTTCAAGAGACATACTCACACCATATCCAAGCCAAAGAAGTAGTAGTCCCATTCAGGAACTGCAATTTTTTTTAATTGTGTTAGTGTAGTTGATCAACAGAGGGGTTACAGTTGCATGAATCAGGTGCCATCAGTATAATTCTTTTTTAATCATTTTTCCCCCCTTTTATCAATCTCTTGCAACCTTTCCCTCCCATCCTCACCC
Source organism: Dipodomys spectabilis (assembly GCF_019054845.1). Classification (NCBI taxonomy): domain Eukaryota; kingdom Metazoa; phylum Chordata; class Mammalia; order Rodentia; family Heteromyidae; genus Dipodomys; species Dipodomys spectabilis. The sequence continues at coordinate 8,366,473 of NW_024870683.1, read as the reverse complement.
ATAAGATGTCCAGTTCATTTTCTGCATATCGGGTGAGTATCACTGTTGTATTTGTTCATCTTGTTCTACCTTTTAGGTGCCCTCTCTTATCCTCCCAAATACCAAGTAACAAACAATACAAAGGGAAAAGAGAACAAAAACAGGCAACTACAGAGTGTTCCCTTTTTTTGGAGTTCATTTTGTAGAATATTGTTTTTTATGATCATCTGTCCATAGTTATTGGGCTTTTGTGAACTACTCCTATGCTTAGCCTTCTTTGGCCTCTGCATGTAAATGACTAGGGGCCTATATAGTTTATCATGTCCTGGTTTTATTTATTTGTTTTGGTGATTCATTGTGTTTACTTGTAGATTTCTAGGCACATTCTAGTTACCACAAATGAGGGAAACCATGCAGCCAATGTTTCTTCAGTTCTGTCTTACTTCGCTTAGTATATTTTCCAAGTCTTTCTATTTCTTTTCAATAGGTACAATTTCATTCTTTCTGATGGGTAAGTAGAATTCCATTGTGTATATATGCCACATTTTCTTGATCTACTTGTCCATTGAGGGACATCGAGGTTGATTCCACTTCTTGGCTATAATAAGTAATGCTGCAATAAACATGGTTGTGCTGGTGGCTTTAGTTTGACCTGGTTTGTGGGCCATTGGATAAATGCCCAGGAGTGGAATTGCTGGGTCATAGGGAAGCTCTGTTTAGTCTTTTAAGGAACCTCCATACTGCTTTCTAGAGTGGTTGAACAAGTTTATATTCCCACCAACAGTGTAATTGGGCTCCCTTTTGGCCATATTCTCATCAGCATTTATTATTGTTACTTTTCTTGATAATGACCATTCTAACTGGAGTGAAGTGTAATTTTAGTGTTGTTTTGATTTGCATTTCTTTTATGGCCAGAGATATTGAACATCTCCTCATGTGTCTGTTGGCCATTCTTACTTCTTCTGAGGAGTCTCTATTTGTGTCTTTAGCCAATTTATTAATTGGGTTGTTGTGTTTTTAAGGGTTTAATAATTGGGATTTAATTTTTTGGGTTCCAAGTATATTTTGGATATGAGGCCCTTGTGTAATGCAAAGGAACAGCTGCATATTTCAACATACAAACTGAGTTATGGTTCTCCCTCCTGCTGCTTGTTTAAAAACATACAAAGGCACCAGAATTCATTGCTAGGACTTCAACAAATGCAGATGCAGGTTTGTTCCATCCTGAAATATGTGTTTGTTGAAGTAAAGATGGAGTGTAAAAAAGAAAACAAAACAAAACTGGACACTGGCAGCTTACGCCAATAATTCTAGCTACTCAGGATATCTGAGAATCCTGGTTCAAAGCCTTGCCTACCCAATCAGGAGAGTCTGTGAGACTCTTATCTCCAACTAACCACCAAAAAAACCTTAAAAATGGAGCTGTGATTCAAGTGGTAGAGCTTTAATTTTGAGCAAACAATGTTCAGCGACAGTGCCCAGGCCCTGAATTCAAGCCCCAGGACCAGTGCAAAAATAAAATAGAACAAATAAAATAAGATGACTCTAGAAAATCTGTAATGTTTCTGGGCATGGTGGTATAGGGAGTGGATTATGAATGCAAAGGCAGTTGAGCTGTATAATGAATCCCCAGGTCATCAAGGAAGAATAAAAAAAGAAAAGAAATTGTGTTGTGCCTTCTTTCAAAAGCCCATCCTCCCTCCCTTAGAGAAGGGAGGTAAGGAAGAGGCCTTCTTTTCCACCTCACCAATTTCCATTATTCTGCATATCTTCTACCTCCACTTTCACAGCCCATAGCCCTTCACCGGGGTGGCTTAAAGGAACTGTGCTTCCAGTATCTCCATCTTTCTTTCCTACAGAGACTGGGTTTCAAATATAAGCTTGGCTCCCAGCTAGCCTCACCACCAGCCTCCTTTAGAACACTCTGCCCTTCACAAAAGAATAGATTTGAAGTGGGATAGCCTGAGAACCCAGTCGCTATTTCTAGCCTTGCTTCTCCAGCCCTGAGCCTAGCTCCTTCCAAAGAAATCTTCTTGTGAATCTCACATCCCAGGGATGGCAGGTGAGGCCGGAGCTCCAGCGCCCAGAGGCTCTTTACCAACACCCATCATTCACTTGCTCCTAGAAACACTTCTGCTGGCTCCCCTAGCACCATTACCGTTTGTCATGTTTATCTGCATTTAGGTGCACTGAGGATTCATAAACTTCGATCTGTCTTTGCTCATGAAGCAATGGCCCAAAAAATGGTAATGACACCTCTGATGCCGCAGTATTACTGCCTTCCTTATGCCAGACTAGTAAATAAAAACACAGGAGGCCAGTTACATCTGAACTACACAAAAATTTCCTTAGCATAAGTTTGTCCCTTGTTTAGGTGGAGCATAGTTACATCACCAAACAACTCACTACTGGTCTGAAATTCAAGTTTAACAGGGTGTCTAGATTATCTAGTGAGCCTCCACCAGCCTGCTCCAGTGTATCTGGCTTATGCCCAGCTGAAGACCTTCAGGTCAAGTAAGACCTGACTAGTTAGAGGTGGCTCCCTCCCGACCAGATGTTAAGGTCTTTCTCTAACAGCAGCAGGACCAACTTCTTTGCCTAGAATCACAGCCTTCTTCTCCATGGCTTTGCCCCTCTACTTTCCCCTGCCTTGATTGTCTGTGCTCCTTTCTCTCTGAATATGTCTCCTCCCTCCCTGCACCTTCTAAGCTGAGTTCCTGACACATTCCCCAAAACTTGCCATGCTTCCCAGCTAGATGATGGTTCTCTCCTCTGTCCCTCCATGCCCAGTGTCTGTCAGTCTCTCAGAGCAGTGGGCACTTACTACAATAGTGGCCCTACACTGGGCCTTAATGCTGGACTCTGCCGTACTGTGAGCCCAAAAGAAGCAAAAGTCCATTTCATCTGAGAGGCTAGAGGAAATGTTTTCTGGAGGAGGTACATGGGTTCTAGTAGAATGAGTAAGAGTTTCAATAGGAAACTCTTTTGTTCCAGGCAAAAGAACAAGTCATCAAAAATTTGGGCTATAAAGGGAAGGACCCAACTGGGATCCTTTATAGCCCATAAAAAAGTGTGGACAGCTTAAGTGTGGTAGAGGTGACTTGGATATAAGGCCAGAGCTGTGAAGGCAAGTGGATGGACCACCAGAACAACAGTGACTTTATTCTAATTGGCCTTCTATATGACACTTTGCTGTATTATTTAATTTAATTCTCCCCTAACCCCTTTCCTCATTTAGAAAATGAGAAAAACTCAGAGAAGTCAAGGGCTTTCCTAAGGTCACATTCACTAAGTATTTTGAAGTTTGAACCCTGACCTGTTTGATTCCAAAGTCTGTGTCTGCGCCCACACCATTCTGTATCCATAAGGAAGTGAGTAGCTCTGGAAGGCTTTGGACAGAGGCAGGCTTGAGGCTTGGAGAGCAGGTTCAGGAGGGAAAGATGCAGATGGGTGGACCAGCAAGAGACTAATGACCCTGTGAAGATGAAGAGTCCCCAGCTAGGGCTGGGAAGTTTAGTCAGGGTTTAGCAGCCCACCAGGGTGGAGTCCACACTCTGAACACATGGGCTTTCTTTCTTCTTCCCTAGACCACCGGCAGGTTTCAGGCTTCCCTCAATCCATTAGACCTTGCCTTCCTCCTTCATCTCCCACCATGCCCACGGGGAAGGACAGGTATCCTGTGAGAGGACAGAGCTGTCTCTGAAGGGGAGGGCTCTAGCCCAACACCCCTGATCTTTAGAGTTATCAGCCAGCCTGACTTGCCAGAACAAATGGTGGAGACTCATCTGAAAACTCTAAATTTGGGGTGCTAAAACCACAAAAGTCCTGCAAATTGGAATGAGTTGATCACTCTACTGTCCAGTGAAGACACCTGTATGAAATACTTGCATGCAAAGGCGACAACAGCCCAACACTAATCATTGCAAGCATTCCTTATTCTCTGGTGGCCCCTGGAAGGAAAGGGTCTTTTCACTGTCTGGATTCAAAGCAGGTGAGCTCAGTCTTGAGCAATGTGGTGGATGCTTTGTGGCTTTGTGTGTTTCTGTCTATGGTAATATACACAAGGGTTAGGTTGAATCCATATAGGAATATCCTCAGATAACTGTGTGAATATCAAAAGCTTCACTTATTCAGAGGTAATAACAAAGGCAGACAAACTGAACCACCAGCACTGGGGAAATTGTTGGTTATGAAACTTGTATACAATGAAATATGGCTCAGTTGTTAAAAATTATATTATAAAAAAATGTAATGACAATGGTAAATATTCATGATGTATAAAAGAAGTTAACAACTCAATATATGTGATACTATTCTACTTTTTAATAGACCTGTTCTAAGAGTAGTTTCCTATTCACAGCAAGACTGAAGAAAGGCATAAAGACTTCTTTGAGGGCCTCATATCTAAAATATACTTTGAACTCAAAAAAATTAAATCCCCCAACAACAAATCCTCGAAGAAACAACTGCCTGATTAATAAGTGGGCTAAAGACTTAAAGAGAGACTTCTCTGAAGAGGAAATAAGAATGGCCAATAGACACATGAAGAAATGCTCAGGGCTGGGAAGGTGGCTCAGTGGTAGAGCGGTTGCCTTGCATGCATGAGGCCCTGGGTTCAATTCCTAAAAACCAGAAGTGGCGCTGTGGCTCAAGTGGTAGAGTGCTAGCCTTGAGCTGAAGAGCTGAGGGACAGCGCCCAGGCCAAGACTTCAGGCCCCACAACTGGACCCCCCCCCCAAAAAAAAAATGCTCAACTTCTCTAGCCAAAAAAGAAATGCAAATCAAAACACTGAGATTCTACCTCACCCCAGTTAGAATGGCTGTAATCAAGAAATTTAATAACAACAGATGCTGGAGGGGATGTGCATTGTTGGTGGGAGTGTAAACTTGTTCAAACATTCTGGAAAGCAGGATGGAGGTTCCTTAAAAGACTAAACATAGCTTCCCTATGACCCAGCAATCCCACCTTTAGGCATTTACCCAAATGATCACAAACAAGGCCATACTAAAACTACCAACACAACTATGTTTATCGCAGCATTATTCACCATAGCTAAGATATGGAACCACCCCAGATGCCCCTCAATAGATTAATGGATCAAGAAAATATTGTCTATATAACAATGGGATTCCATGCCTCCATCAGAAAGAATGACATCACCCTATTTGTTAGGAAATGGAAAGACTTGGAAAAAATTATATTAAGTAAAGTAAGCCAGGCCCAAAGAAACATAGGTCCCATGGTTTCCCTTATCTGCAATAACTAGTATATACCTAGGACAAGCAGAAAAGGTCAAATGCTATGTACATATGACCATATAAGATGATGGTAAGCAAAATGAACCCCAAGAGAGGGACATAAGATGTTTAACTTTGTTGTTGTAGTTTTTAATGTTCTTATAATATACTATGTGATTTTTTTTTTGTTTCTTTTGTATGTTCTTCCCCCCTGGTATAACCCCTGTTTTCACTGTATTTGATTCCAGTGCCCTGCATCTTGTATATACATTTTTCTAATTTGGGGAGGGGAAGGAAAATAACAAAATGCTTAAGTAAGGATACAGGTTGACCCATTGTAGTAATGAGATGTACAAAACACTATGTTGAAAACAAACTTTACAACTTGGGGGTGGGAGGAGTTGGGGAGGTGGGGCGGGAAGGGATGGTAGGGGAAAAACAAAGAAGAAGGTAACAGTGCTCGATAGGGTATGTACTCATTACCCTACTGATGTAACTGAAACCCCTCTGTACAGTATCTTTACAATAAATAAATATTATATATAATTTTAAAAAGACTTCTTGGTGAAGAACAGATAAATTAAGATATGGCATAGCCGCCTGCCACACACTGCATATAAGGCACTAGGTTTGGAGGGAAGGGTTGTAAGTGAGACTGTAGTCTGTTGCTGGGTGGGAGACCCCTGAACTCTGCCATCTCCCCCTTTGATCCAAATCTCATAAGAAGGGAGAGGATTCTAGAAGATCCTATATAACTGTAGGAACCCTAAGGCAGAAAGAACTCCTGTGCCTATACCCAGTGCTGTCCAGGAGGGAGATACTGAAGAGAGAAGACAAGAAATGAGTTATGTGTAGATGGGAGAGAAAAAGAGTTGCCTTCACACACACACACACACACACACACACACACACACACACACACACACACACACACACACACAACTTCCTGGAAAGGTGTTCAGCACAGACATTGGCTGGAACAGAAGGTCATGGGCCAGTCCAAGGTCCATGGTCTGAAGAGTCCCCTGAGGGGGTCAGAGGCAGGTGCAGCCACATTTGGTAGATTTCTGGCCCCAAAGTGCCATGGACCCCTGCCTCCACACAACATCTGGGCTCATAGAACTGCAGAGTTCCTGAGTAATTGTGACTTCAGTGAGAAATCACTAGATTCACTTTCTGCATCCATCAGAACAAGCACACAGGACAGAAGAACAACCCAGAGAGCAGGAAAACAATTCACACGTGAGTGTACCTGCCCCAAACTGCATTTCCTGCCACATTCCATACTTACCACATGATTGCCTTTAAATGTCAGCTGTTGGTAACTCCTAGAAAGGGCACAGTTCCAAGATTTTGACATGATTTTTTCTTCTCAGGTCTGCCTTCACATCTGACTCTGCTGGAGTCTACAGGGCGTCATGTCAAGACAGAGGCCAGTCTAACCACCCAGTCTCAGCCCACAGGAGTTAAGTGTGGCCACATATACTCACGCAGACCAACTCCCAAGAGCGAACTTTCCAGAAAGATTATCTAGGCCTAACCTTCTTCTGAGCAGTAGCATCTTTCCCACCATCTTTCCCACCCACAACCCAACAACCCATATCTCATAATAAGCAAGGGGAAGTGTTAGCAAGAGCAACCAGAAGAATAAACCAACAAATGTGACTTTCATCTCCAATTCAAGTTGTCTTACCCTGCAAGGCCTTAGCCGGTGATCTCATGAGACTCTGTATGACCTTGTGCCATCATGGTCAGAGAGTTCCAGTCATGGACCCTTCAACCCATGTGGATCATTCTCAAAGAAGCTTAGCCTTGAGGGAGAAAAAAAGGCAGATGCCAACATGGCATAGAATTGCACAGAGAAAGCCCAGAAGAAGCCGCCACCACCTTCTCCCTATCTCCTCCTGGCTTATGCTTGCTTCCATCTCAGTACTGTCCCCATCTAGATAATCTTCATCTAGATAATCTAGATAATCACAACTCCTTCAGAGTTGACAAGATGGAGACTCAGAGGAATTTGATGCATCATCCCCCACCATTACCACCAGATAACCCAGCCCAAGCCACAGGTGCTACCAGGCTGTCAGCACCTCCCATCCAATGGACACCAGGGCTCAAGTGCCCTGGCATGCTCAGCTCACAGCTTTCAAGTAAAGCTTATTTGGCATCATTTTTAACCATTTGAGTACCTTTAAATGTGGACCTCCATCTTGGAGGAAAAGAAAAACGGCAGTGCTGGGACTCTCAGGGTATATAGATCACGTTTCAGGCCACCTCCAATATGGAAAGGGGAGGTGGAGCTGAAAGGAAGACACTAATGAGGGCCTGGTGGTGTGGGGATCCTCCATGTGGGACCACACTTTCAGACCCTTCGCTGGAACCTGACCAAGCTGAACTGAGGCGATGCATACACCAGTGGCCAGGCCTCCTCTGAAAGCAAACTCTGTATCCGAGGTCTCCTCTCTCACTACCTCAGAAGGAGTCATTTCAGAAACTCTGAAATGATTCAGGCACGAAGCAGGGCCCATGGCCACTTGTGGGGAAGATCTCAGAGTTCTCTCTGCTGGAGAGACAACCCTTTGTTTCTATAAAGAGCAGGTGAAACTGAGCAATGGATGGAGCACTGTGTTAGGAATGCCAAGGCCCAACTCTGGAATGCAAAAGCTGCATGAACTGAGGCCAAGCCTCAGTTTCCTTATTCATAAAGTGGTTCTGTTAAGACATACATTGAGGGGTTTGGAATGTGGCTTAGTGGTAGAGTGCTTGCTAGCATGCATGAAGCCCTGGGTTTGATTCCTCAGCACTACATAAACAGAAAAACCCTGAGGTGCTGCTGTGGCTCAAATGTCAGGTGCTAGCTTAGAGCAAAAGAAGCTCAGCAACAGTGCCCAGGCCCTGAGTTCAAGCCCTAGGACTGGCAACAACAAGACATTCTCTGAGTCTGCTCACACACAGGAAAGGGTGAGTGACCCACCTACTTACTCGCTAACCTAGGGCCCTCTCCTTTGTCCCTTCCCCCACTTTTTTATGCTCTTCAGGAGATAACTTGTTGTTTCATTCCTGGAATATTGTTTCTGTCATATCTGGCATTTGATGCAAATTAATTCAGACAGAAGGTCTTTGGGGCTATTGTCTTTTGTTTTGCTTTGTCCCCAAAGAAAGGTAGCAAAGTCCCATTTCCTCACTCAAACCCCGCACAGCCGCACGAGGCACAGTCCACTCTGAATCATCCCTTCTTGCCTGTGGACAATCTGAGGTCAGACTTTTCAAATATTCTGGGCCTGCTTCCAGGGCAGCTCCAAGCTTTCACATGCCCAGTCCAAAGAAGCCAAGAGAACAAGGGGAAGGCTCAGAGACAACACCATTTACAGACAACCCTTAACAGTGACAAGAACAGGGCAATGACCTTCCTAGGAATCCCTCGTAGTAACATTTCAGCCCTGGCCTGCGACAGGCTCCACTGACTCCTGGACATAAATTACTTGTTCATTATCAGGCCCCGACATGGGGAAGGACGTCGGCAGCCTGATTGTGTCTATGTCCTGTGGCAGGCATTTGCATTCCAGGCCTCTACTGTCCTGGCCCTCTTTTACATGGGCTCAGGCTGCTGCCTTTATCACCAGTCAGGTTCAGGCCTCAAGTTCTCCATCAGCTTCATGTGTGACAGAGGCAGCCAAAAAGACTTGGGTGCTGGGTGGTCAGGAGAGCACACATGTGCTCACAACAGGAAGGAAGGCTGGAGGCAAATGAAGAGGAATATTCTACCCCTGTACCAAGACACCTCGAGGTGACTTGAATTAATACTGAGAGCTACCACTTATGGACCCCTTGCTCTATGCCAGATACTGTGCTAAGTGTATTTGTTTGCTGGGATCTTTTAGCTACAGGTGACAGAAACCCATCAGTCAGCTTAATCCAAAAGAGAATCGTTGTGAGCATTCACTCCAGTGTTGGAACCATAGGAAGAACAGGACTAACTGCACGGAGATGGCACCACCCAACAACTCATGTGCAGTCAAGAAATTAGGGTGCGCGCTCTCTCTTTTTCTCCCCCACCCCCTCAGCTGTTTTTGTTTCCTCTTGATGGCTCAGCTGGCTGCCCTGCCCAGGCTGGCACCATGTTTATAGTCAATGCCAAGCTTACATTTTGTATCTTTGCAACAGAGAGGAAGAGCTCTTCCTTCTCCAGCCAGAGCATAAAATCCCAAGGCAAGATTCCAATAGGCTACACTTTGTCCTGTGCCTCTAGTCAGAGAAGTGTGAAATTATGACTTGAGGCCCTAAGAACAATGAGGAGACTTCTCAGAAGAAGCTAGACACTCAGCTAGGAGAAAAAAACCATTCTGATGTCACACACATTACCCCATTATTTATCATAGCCATGTTATTAAATAGATACTAGCACAGCCCCCCTCCTTTGCAGCTAAGGAAACTAAGACTTAGAAAGATTAAATCATCTGCCCACCGACACTTAACTAGAAAGAGACAGAACCAGGGATCAAGCCACAGTCAAACACTTGTTCTTTGCCTCCATCACAAAACAGTGACCTGGCAAGTGGAAAGGGACAATACAGCTCCTCCTCAGGCTTAAGAAGGCTGGAGGACCTGTGGCTCTCTGGCCCAGATATAGGAGACATGATGAGGTTGAGGAGAAGTGGTAGAGTGGCTAAACCAGAATCCTCCTGGTCTGCAGGCCTTGGGTCTCTGCTGTTCGCCCTGAAAGGATCATTAGGGCAAGAATCTAGTAAAAAGAGAAGTCTTAGACAACAGCCTAAAGAAAATGTGATCCCTATGCTGTGGACTTCTTTAAGCTCCCTGGAGATCTGGCTTGTATTGAGCAGATCTTCTCCCAGCTAAGGGTCCTTAGCCTGCTGGAGAAGCCCTTCATAAACAGGAGGTACTCCTGAGAGGTAAGCCAATGGGGAAGTGGGAAAATCCCATCATCACTTCCAGTAGAGACAGCAGGTGCTTAACAAGATATAATGATGGACTGGGAATGTGTCTTAGTGATAGATGCTTGCCCAGCATGTATGAAGCCCTGGGTTTGATTCCTCAGTATCACATAAACAGAAAAGCCAGAAGTGGTGCTGAGGTGTAGGGACAGAGCCCAGGCCCTGAGCTTAAGCCCCAGGACTGGCAAAAAAAAAAAAAAAGGTATAATGATTACAGGCTCATGCCTGTAGTCCTAGCTACTCAGAAGGCTGAGATATAAGGATTGCCGTTCGAAGACAGCCCAGGCAGGAAAGTCTGTGAGACTCTTATCTCCAATGAACTAGAAAAAGCTACAAGGGGTGCCATGGCTCAAGTGGTAGGGAGCTAGCCTTGAACAAAAGAAGCGCAGAGACAGAGCCCAGGCCCAGAGTTCAAGTCCCAGGACCAGAAGGGGGAAAGAAAAGAATTTAATTAACTGTACTACTTCTGAATTTCAGCTACCCAAACTAGGGGCTCCCTCCCAGTTCTAGGAAGGTTACCCTGTGGAGTGAAGAACTCCTCAAAGCTTCAAAGCTTAACCAATGACCACCACACACACACACACACACACACACACACAGACACACACACACACACACTACATGGAAGGACCCAAACCAGGGACCACTGGGAATTATCTAGTCTGTGAGGGGCACAGTCAGGGATATAGCCAGCTTCTACCCAGAAACTACCACAAGGGAGTCAGGACCAAGGGACTCTGTCATCCAACTACACAGAAAAGGCTGGCAACCCCATCACCTACCACCACATGGAATTCCTGGGAGCCACATCCAGTGCAAGCAAGAAGTGCTCTGCCAAGTCCTCAGAGTGAATTAGGAAATTCCCAAAGAACAACTGGATCCATGAGGGAGGAAACTGGCATTCATTGAACACCACCCAGAGAAAAGCTGTGCTCTCACTTAATTCCTAGCTACCATCTCATATACAGACATTCAACAGGCACTCAGATAGGAGAGATGACATGTCCAACATCATGTCTGATCCCAATCAGGGCTGTGTGATCCTCTCAGAAACTCCCTGGAGAGTACCATGAGGGCAGGCTGTGATACTGTTCACTATCATCACCCAGTACATGGTTCAGACAAGGTTCAGTTATCCTGTGAAACTGTGGCTAAATCTATGATATTGTCACCTAGAGGAGCATAGGAAAGGGAAGGGAAATAGAAGCAGGCTAGTCCCGTACTTGATGCCTAAGGCCAGGAGGCCCTAAAAACTCCCCACAAGTGACTTCTGCCTCCCCCCACATTCACCCTCCTAGGAGAGCTCCCAGCAGTGGCCACCCCACCTTGTGTGGCTGGCAGAGGGTTTCAAGCAACTGGAGTCCCAGGCCAAGCAAACCCCGAGGTCCCCAAACTTCCACTTCCATAAAGTGCTCTGATCTTGTCAAATTGCTACCAGAGGAGTCATAGCTGAGTGAACACTTGCCAGGTTCCCGCAGCTCTCCCGAGAGCTGTCACCATCCTCATCCATCATAATTGAAGCAGTCCACCTGCTCCAGGACCATCTTTCAACTGCAGTGATAGTTGAGATGCGATAGATGTATCTTGTCATCACCTTGATATTTTTGGAGAACGCAAAGGTCAGGAGGGATCCTGGAGCAGGTGAAGGTACCACAAGGCTCACCTTATTACAACCCCTGATGTCAGGGAGAAGGGCTGGCTGCCTCTCCACTGAGCATTGCCTCACCCTGCCTATCTGCTGTGGGCCTCTAGCTGCTTTTCTCCACAAGGCCAGAGGTAAATGGAGACTCCCTTCACCCTATGGCAGATTCTTACACCTGCTTTCCATCTTCAGCTCACAGCAAGGCAGGCTCTAGAATGGAAAGGGTATTCAGGGGCACTGGCATCTCTGACACCCAGTTCCAAAACCACCTTAAGGCACAAAATTTTACACTCTGCCTTCTCTCAGTCAGTACTCATGATTCTGGACCTGTGTGTTCTGGTTATCACTGGTTTTCTGTCCCAAGCTCCATGAATTAAGGCAGTGGGTATAAGCAGATACCCTGAGAGACATATAGACCTCAGGATATCCTGCCTCTAAGAACTCAGCCCAGCCCAGCCTAACCAGTATCTTCCTGGGTAATAGCTACCCATTTATTGTTCTCTTTGTCATCATCAGCTGATGATTCCCTCTGTGAGCAGAATAGTCACAAAGTGCTTTGGCCTTTCACTCAAGGCTCTGGATGGCATGGCACCAAAGAAGCAGGCAATTTAAGGAACAATGGGAGCTCTGAGAGAATCTGTGCCCACTTAGTCATCAAAGGTGTCCTAAGACACCAAAGGATCTTAAGGGGAGAATGAGCTTGCTGTGACTAGTGGCATTCAAGTATGGCCTGAATATCCTCAGGAAGGCTGCTAGAATGGGCTCAAAGGGGGAAGGACTCAAACTAGGCAATTCTCAGTGTCCTTCCCTGAGCTCCCTTGCCCTCCCTCTTCATCCTCACCTGCCTCTGAGGCTTCTAAGCTTTGGCACATGAAATTCCTTCCGGGGGGGGGGGCAGGGAGTCCTTCCCCTAGAAGAACCCCTGCTTCATTGTCTTTGGATTCAACAACCCATTTAATGAGCCTCTAGTCTCTGCTGGAACCGAGATTCCTAAAACTTTGTCCCTGCTCCTAAACTCCAACCTAGATGCCTTCTTCTCCCTCTATCCCTTGGGTGGGAGGGGAATCACTGAGCACAGTCAGTCAAGTTCACCAGCCTGTGCAGCCTAGAACAGCCCTTGTTCTACCCATCCCTGCCATGAGGGGCTGGGCCTCCCCTGCCGTCACTCAGCGTGGAAGGGGGCAGATTCAGATAGGGTAAGCAGAGGCATGGGGAGGCAGAGATTACAGTTCTGGTGGACTCTGACACCAATCGCCAAGAAGTCCCATGTCCTACATTCACACAAAGCCACTTGAACACCTCAAGATAGTGAAATGTCAAGAGCCAGGTCCTGGTCTCAATCATGGTTGAATGACAGCAGACAAATCCTGGTTTCTTCTTCTCAGATCTGAGTCCCAGACCTCTGCTTTTGTCTCCAGAGCTCAACGCCTAAGAGGTGGACTCAAGACCTTCTGACCACCACAACTCTGAATTTTGAAATCATTATTATGTTAGAAACTTGAGCAGTTTCCCTCAACAGTGGGATTTTTATCTGAGCAAATTCACTTTCCTCATTGGTGCTACCTCCTACCTACCTAAGGAGGTACTCACAGGCTGAGTAGAGGAGGCAAAATGGGAGCAATTGAGACAAGCAGATCCATACCCTCTTCTCATTCCTGATGGGGATTGCCTATTGTCTACATTAAGAGAGACCTTCCAACTCTAACTGATGCCAGTTCATAGCACAGGAGGCCCAGAGAGCCCAGATCAGGTCTACCCCCTTGTGCCTTTTAGAGAAGGTTGAGAAAGCTGTAGTTGACAGATGCAGCATCTGTGGGCAAGCTCTAGCTCCCTGGCATGAAAAGGTTTTCAGCTGGTCCTTAAAGAGGGCACTGCAAGTCTGAGTAGTGTTGCCCAAGGTAAGAGCTAGAGACAAACAAAAATGACAGGTAGTTGTGGGGAAGGACATTCAAAGTGTCATTTCTGTGTCCTCTGTCATTCTACTGATGTGACTGGCAGAAAATCTGTCAGACAACAAATTCAACAGAATCTGCAGGCTAGGAAGGTGGCTCAGTGGTAGAGTGCTTGCCTAGCATGCATGAAGCTCTGGGTTCGATTCCGCAGTACCACATAAACAGAAAAAGCCGGAAGTGACGCTGTGGCTCAAGTGGCAGAATTCTAGCCTTGAGCAAAGTGCCCAGGCCCTGAGTCTAAGCCCCAGGGCTGGCAAACACACACACATATACACACACCCCAGAATCTGCAATTCTTCTGAAGCCTAGTACCCCACCCACCCCAAGTCCTCACCCCAAAAAGGGAAGTCTTGACATTTATTCCCCTCTCATCCATGGAAATGGACAATGCAATGTTCCCTCCTCCTGGAAATCTGCCAGTCACTGGCAGAAAGGGAGAGCGCTCCATCCCTGACTCCTTTGCCTTCTCTTTTGCTTTACTGGTGCCAATTCAGAGTATAGACTTCTTTCTGCCTGGGGGCCTAGCCAGTGTCTCAGGTCTCACTCTCTGCCTCATTCGCCTATGAACTCACTGAGGACAGGGAAACTTAGAGACTGCTGCTTCCCAGCACTTAGCATTGAAGACGAATGAAATCTGAGCAATCATTTCATGATGGCAACCCTGATCTAATTTTGTATAGTACTATATTTTTAAAACATATCCCTAATACTCACTTTTACTTTAAATTTCAACTTCTATGATAGTAGACCAAATCTGCTTCCATTGGATGGATGAAGAAACTGAAGTTCAGTCGTATTAAATGCCCAGCTCCCTGCCTCCTGCCCAGATTTGGGCAACTGATCAGTAGCAGGACCTGGTTAGCTTCCAATGCTAAACTCTGTCACACTAAGATTATCCAGGCATGGCCAGAAATCTTTGAAAAATACCAAAGAATGAGCATGTTGCCTGGCAGCTCTTGCCTAAAAAAATATTGTTCTGATTTTTTCTTTATTTCTTCCTTCATTTCTTTTTTTTTCCTTTGCTTCCTTTCTTTTCTGGTACGAGAGCTTGAACTCAGGACCTTGGTGTTGTCCCTGAGTTTTTTCACTCAAGGCTGGCATTCTGACCACTTGCACCACAGCTCTGCTTCCAGCTTTTGGTGGCTAACTTTTGATAAAAGATGGTGAAGACAGATTTTACTGTTCCTGGGCTGTCTTTGAAGAACAATTTTTGGATCTTACTCTTCTGAGAAGTTAGGATTATAGGTGTGAGCCACCAGTACCTGACTGTACTGTTTTTGAAAAGGAAAATGAGAGGTTGAGATATAACTCAGTGGTGCTTACAAGGCATACATGAGGCCAAGGGTTTGATCCCTATGAATCAATATATAATAATATTATTACATAATAAAATACTATTAAAAATAAATTAATAGGAAATAAGGAAGATGGCCTGACTAGAGACCAATGACCTTGGTATTCATCCAGGCAAGACTGATGGATGTGAATGGCAAAAAGTAGATATAAGTAGGAGGTGGCAGGGCATGGATGAGACCTCATATCCACATTTCCCAAAGTCTAATGTTCATAGATCACTACAATTGCCTACAAAAGTCTGTGACCAGAAAATAGAATTTAATGTACTTCCTGGGCAGTTACCTTTAGTTTCTCCAAGTCCTCTGAGTCTTTTCTCTCCATACCTACTGGGTGTTCAGTGCTTATCTTAGCCAACTTCATTTAGCTGTGTGTGTGTGTGTGTGTGTGTGTGTGTGTGTGTGTGTGTGTGTGTAAAATCCTCTAAATTACCTAGTACCTGCCACCCGATCTGGAGCTCAGGTCCTGTTTCTTAATGATGATTGATGGCTTTGAAGACGCAGCGATCAATAGAGTCTGAATTCCTAAACACTTGACAAGAGCTGAAGAGAACACACAACTCAATGCCTGCCACTTGAAAGCAGATAGGGAGCTTGTCCCTCACCCCCCTGCTTCCTCCACAGTCAGATCAGCCAGAGATGGGGGTCTTGTGGGGTCACCCAGAGATTTGCTGTACTTGGCCCATAGGATGGCTAGAAGTTGCCACACTTCTGTCAGCCATGTTATCTATAAAGGAGTGTGCTTGACGTTAGGCAAGGAGGGAAAAGATGAGAATGCAGAGGAAAGATGGTGAAGGTCTGGCCCCAGGTCTCATGGAACTCAGCACAGCAAAGGAGTAGACATACCCTCCAGGACTACTGCTATACAGACTGCAACAAATGCTGATCACCTAGTGCTTTTGTGCACCAGCCACCACAGCAGGTCTCCGGGCATCCTCCCGTTTGATCCTCCAGACAACCCTGTAAGGAATTTGCTGTTACTATCCCCAGAAGAGAAAAAGGTCATTTGAGAGATGTCACACAGGGACAGTATACAGTTGAATCAAGAATAGGGCAGCGTCCTCACCTGGCACAGATAGATTAAAACTTCCCCAGGGAGAAGAAGTCTCCTGGGCTTAGAGAGAGGAGAGATGTGAACAGAGAACATGGTGCTCGTAAGCCAGATCGCCAAGGACAAAAACGGAATTTGAAAAAAGAGGAACAGAGATGGAGGCTGACCCTGGACCGGAAGCCAGGGCAGGCAAGGCAGGAAGGGGGGAAAGTGGCTTGGTTGGGACACAGCAGGGGTCACCCAGGCCAGGACCCTGGAGGATGAAGCTGGAAAGGTGGTTCAAAGTTAATGAGACAAGACCCCAGGAAAGGCCATTTTCTGGGAGTGCCACACAGAAAGTTGAGGTTTTCTGTGCGGGAGAGGGTCACAGAACAAAACCACCAGGAGACCTGGAAGGGACCGGGACAC
Source organism: Dipodomys spectabilis (assembly GCF_019054845.1). Lineage (NCBI taxonomy): Eukaryota > Metazoa > Chordata > Mammalia > Rodentia > Heteromyidae > Dipodomys > Dipodomys spectabilis. The sequence continues at coordinate 8,349,899 of NW_024870683.1, read as the reverse complement.
GGGCCTGGGTCCCCTGATCCTGGGCCAGCGGGTGTGCGCGGGGCTGGGCGGCGGGCGCGGGCGGGCGGGCGCGCACGCGCGCGCGCGCGGGGCGGCTGCGGGCCGCGGGGCGGGCGGGCAGGCGGGCGAGCGCGGGTTGCGGGCTCCCCTGGACAGGTAAGTGATTGGATTAAGAGGCCTGTCTGACAGGATGTCCGTTCAGCCGCGGAGGCTAATCAACTTCCCCATCCTGTCTGCTAATAAATCCTGCTCCGGGGACCACTCTGCCTGATGATCTCTCCTCGGGGACCGCCGCCGACTCCTGGCGGAGAACACTCCCGCAGTCTATTAAGGAGGCGGCCCGCGCCTGTCAGGTCCTCAGTCCCGGGGCGTCTCGGGAGGTGCCCATCACCCAGGTGCAGCCAGCCCGCGGGGGGCCGCCACCGGCCATTGTGAGCGTGGGGGCGGGGAGGGGTCCGGAGGCCCCTCTGCGAGGCCTGGCGGGGGGAGGGGGGAGGAGGAGGGAGGGCCCCCCCACCCGGGCAGAGGCCTCCAGAACCCCCCCCCCCCCCCCCCGCACCCTGCAGGTCCTTGCACTGCGCCATAGGCATCCAGGAAGAGGCAGCCGTGGTTGGATCTATAATATCTGTAGAGAAGATGTATAAATACATTTAAACTTTAATTATTTTCTTGCATTCGTGTGGCAGCTCATGTGGAGGAAGCCTGGCTCTGTCCAGAAACCTCTACTTTGCTTAGTTAGCTGCAATCGTTTTCCTTCTTTTCTTCTCTCTCACCCCCCCCCCCAATCACCCCCTGCAAAAGGTATGGGGTGAGGTGGGAGGGGCGCAGAGAAACCACCTCTCTTGTGGGTCAAGATTAAAAAAAAAAGTATAAGCCATTGGATTTAGAGGTCCAGTTGTTTCCAAAATAAGATGCCCTCCCAAGACACACACACACACACACACACAGAGGCTTTCTTTTCTGTAAGCCTTGTGTGTAAGCAGAGTTCCACCCCACATTTTCATCAGATCTGAAAGAACCTCCAAGGGCGTTATTAAATATGTGAAATACGCCAGAAATATTCAAGCAATCCCCATCTGGCCCTGGGAGGGAGGAAGAAAGGACTGGGAAAGTAATAAAGTGTGTTTATTTTTTAATCTAGATGACATGTTTTACATCATTAAAAAGGACAATTATTTTTTAAATTCAGCCTGCACGCTTGGATGGTTCGAAAGTTTTGCCACCATGGAATCCATCAGAATCTTCCTCCACAGCCAGGCTGGGGTCCACACTCCAGGCCAGGGTTCATTTTTATACATTCTATAAACCATAGATGTAGTTGGGAGTCCTTTATCTGTAAGGATCGGGAAGGGTAAGAACCATCTTATTACTGATTCATCTGTCCCTAGAAAGAGGACTTCTGATTACAAGGGTCAGAAGATCCAAAGCTTGGAAAAGAGTTCTAAAACTTGACAGTAATTGAACAGGTTTGAAATGACTAAGCTTTTTATTAAACTACCAATATCTTTGAAACCAAATATTGTTGTCTCCCTATGACAATTCTGCTGGTGGCTCTCCAGAGTAAGCACAGCACCTGTCCAGGGCCACCAGTAGGGAGAGACATAGTTTAGACTTGGGCTAAGCCCCAGCACCTTGTAATAGCCAGCTCCTATACCTTCCATTTCTCTTGCTCTGCCTTGGACATATACTCAGCCATCAGTGTGCCAAGTGTGGGCCTGCTTAAAAAACGTGGATGTAGGGGCTGGGAAGGTGGCTCAGTGGTAGAGCGCTTGTCTTGCATGCCTGAGGCCCTGGGTTCGATTCCTCAGCACCACATAAGCAAAAGGAAAAAAGCCGGAAGTGGCGCTGTGGCTCAAGTGGTAGAGCGCTAGCCTTGAGCTGAAGAGCTGAGGGACAGCGCCCAGGCCCAGAGTTCAGGCCCCATGACCAGACCCAAAAAAAAAAAAAAAAAAAAAGTGGATGTAATGTTAGAAGCAATCAAAAAAATTATTCAAAGATTTGTTTCAAGGATGTTCACCAGAGAGTTATGTTAGGTCAAATCATATGAACTTGCCATTTCTTAGGTCAAGAAGAATCAAATGTTAGAAATTCCATAGAAAGTAAGATATTAGGAATATCTAAGTGTCCCATGGAGGATGGTTGGCTACATTTCTACTAGAATACTATGTTGTTGGCGGAAATAAGTATATTTAACAAAACATAGATTTTTAGAATTATAGCCAAAAAAAAAAGCCTCAAAAATCCTTACCTTGAAACACCATGGTTGACTTCTTCCTTCCTTTTCTAATCTTTCAGTAGGACTAAATTCCACTACATGTTTCAGAGAGGACAAGCCATATTCAAATATAGCACAGCATTTTCTGGACTTTTTCTTTTTCTTGGGGGGGGTCCTAGGCATTATTCCTGAGCTTTTTGCTCAATGCTAGCTCCAATTCTTGTTTTCTGGTGGTTAATTAGGGATAAGAGTTTTATGGTCTTTCCTGCCTAGCTGGCTTCAAACCATGATTCTCAGAGCCTCAGCCTCCTGAATAACTAGGATTATAGTCATGAGCTACCAGCACCCAGCTTAGTGTCTTGTTTTGTAGCACAGACTGATCTTGAACTTACTTTGTAGCTTCAGCTAGCCTGGAACACATAATTCTCCTGCTTCTACTTTATGGATGCTGGGATTATAGGCATGGACTACCATGCTCAACTTATGTTTAACTTTTTTTTTCCCTGGCTGCCCAGGTTTTGCCTTAGGTGAGAAGCAAGAAGAGTAGGAAACCCACTTGGAAAGGTGGTTCCCCTGAAGAAAAGCTGGACTTCAGCACCTAGGCATAGCTCCAGCAGAAGGCAATCTAGGAAATCCAAGGGTCAGTCACAGCTGTGAAGAGTACTCAGCCTCCCAATCCAGCTGACTGTGATCAGGTAATGCTCACTAGGCCGCGTTCTCTTGTGTTCTCTTCTTGTAACTTTTGTTCTTGCTTTCCTCTCATGGCACCACAGACAATAAGATTCTTTCAGTAGACTCAGGGAGCAATGAATATGAACACACAAAGATAAGGCATGAGACAAAGGACTGGGGCAATGCTTTTCCACCCAAAGGACACTAAGAACTTGAACTCCTGAACTGGGCAAATGCCAAGTCAGGTTGAGTATGGAGGGGATCCCTGAAAAGGACCCTGTCTTTCCCAGGCTGGGCTGGGGCCTACAGTAGAAGTCTCCATTTATTTGAAGAGCTAAGCAAGAGAGACCTGAGCCTTTTCTGGAAAAACACCCATGCACCAAGCATATTGTGGAATAGAAATGGCTATGAGAGGCTGGGAAGGCCCATGGCACAGCAGGAATGAAGCAGCCTGAGGGCATCAGCCCAGAGGACTTGAGGAGCTGCGGGCTGCCAGACCACAGGAGGCCCCTGGCTCTCTTGCTAAGGCAGTAAGTGTATAGTCCCACTTCAAAAGGAAATACAATGCAGCGGATCAAGAGTGGGACAAGACCCTCCTGCAAGTCAATGAGATAGATCACTTGCAGTTCTGAGAAGACCTTGCTGTAGTGCAGGTCTCAAAAAAGTGTGTCCTGAGACCTGGTGACAGGATGGTGAGCTTCCCCTGAACACCTCATTCTGAGGGGCTGTCTTGCAGCTATTCAGGCAGCCAAGAAGGAAGACAAGACAAAGGCAGAGATGAAGAGACCAGGCAGACCTAACCTGGAAGAGCCCTTAGAGACTACTGTATCTTTCTACCTAGACAGGTGGGGAAACTGAGGCAGAGAGGGAAAGGGAATAAACCTACACAGTCAAGTTGGATTCCAGGTTTTTGTTTTTTTTTTACACATGCCCCACCACCACCACCACATACACAAACATTGCAAGTAGCCAGAATGGAGTGGGGTAGAGGGCATGGCACACAGTTATCCCAGGGGCCTGTGGCTGGGTGGGTGGACAATCCTCAATCCACGCTGCTCTCAGAGGCCATACCTTGGTTTTCTTAGGTCCAGGTACTCATGTCTAGCCATCATGCCCTGTTAATAACCTCACTAACTGACTCCACACACGTCAGCACTAATCTCCCACACAGCCATCCAGTACCTGATTTATCAGAATGGAGGGCACGCTCTTAAAGGGTCACAGCCCACCGTAGATCCCCAGCTCTTTTAGCAATAAGTGGCAGAACATATTTTCTCTGCTAACTCTACTGTATGTTACAGGATAGATTATTTTAGGAATCAAGACTAAATGGAAACAAGGCAGGCCACAGCAGAGGGCCATCTATCAGTGTGACACAGTGGACAGAGTACTAGAAAGTGACTCCAGCCCCAGGCTGAGGGCTCAACATCAGCATTGATTTGCCCAGGTGACCTTGGGCATGTCCTTTGCCCTCATTACATCTCAACTTTTTCACTGTCTCCTGTCATGGTACACCAGATAAATCCATCAGGGTCATCCAAACTTACAGATGGGGGAAAAAGGAAACATTCCACAGGAAATAGAATCATTCACATGGCCTCTAAACACAGGGGGAAAAAAGTCCCAAATTCCTCACAATTGTAGAAAACCAGTTGGAGATCATTTTTACTGCTGAAACTGACAGAGGTTCAAAGATGATCCAAGCCAGCATTGGTACATATGGGGAGTTACAGGTACCCTAAACACTGTGGCTGAGAACACACACCTGCAACATTGCTGGGCACAGATCTAAAATAAACTTAACCTTTTACCACTACAATTCCAAAACCAAGAAGCTGTCTGGAGAAGATAATGAACTGTGTAAACAAATACGAAAGAATTTTAGGAGTATTCTAGATTCTTAGAGTTTTGGTTTCCCCCCACATCCAAGGAAAAAAGATGGCCTGGGGCTGTAGCTAAGTGGTAGAGTGCTTGCTTGTATCACATGTACAAGACCCTGGGTTCAATCTCTAACACCGCACACACACACACACACACACACACACACACACACACACACACACACACACACACACACGCCAAGTATCTTAGGGATTGGCTCATGGCTCATGCAGGACACAGTTTGTTGAATGTAATATGTATAACAAAATTTTAGTTTTCCAAAACCATTAGTGACACAAACATATTAGTTTTTTTTTTCTCCTGAAAAATAGGATCCAACAAAACTATGTAAAATAGAATGGGGAAGTGGGGGTTGAGATTTATCAGAAGGAAATACACTGAAATATTGGAACAATGAGATTGATAACTGGGCATTAGGGTTGTGATGTGTGTGTGTGTGTGTGTGTGTGTGTGTGTGTGTGTTGATGGTGGGGTTTGAACTCAGGGCTTTGTGTTCTCACTGGCTTTTCCATCCTACCACTTGAGCCATATCTTCAGTTAACCTATGTGATTTTTATTTTCTTTTTCTTCATTTTTTCTTTACCTATTATACCCACATTCTGTGATGACCACTACATCTTTAATTTTTAAAACTATGAGAGTTGTTGATGGTAATGCGAATTCTTCTTTTTCCTCTGTCTCCCAGGGTGAGTCTGAGGAGCTGAGGAAACCAGACCCCACAGAGGCTCAGACTTCCACTGGCCCTCCCCACTCCTTTCTGTGTCCACACTCATGTGTGTCTAGGCACTGCCTTATCTGAGAGTAATTGATGTCCCCATCTCTCCTCACGGACTTGGAGGTCACTGAACTTGGCAATCCTTGTGCTTGCCATCATCCCTTGCCTTTATTCCATCACTACTCACCGAATACCTGCTCAATTAACCCAAACAGCTGTCCACAACAGTTAGGTGGCCTTGGGTATGCCCCTGCCTGCTGGGAACCTTTGAAGGTATCAGGTGACCTTGTCTATGATACCATCCACAGCTTCTGCTCTTAACGATCGCTCTTCTACCTATAGCCTTGCTGGGCCAAGAACACCTGAACTGCCTCCCCTTTTCTATGGCCAGTGGTGTTCTAAAGCTCTCTAGATATGTTGCCCTTGAAGCGTCTTAAGCAAGGGCAGATCAAGGACTCTAGCTAAAGGACACAGATAAGAAATTAGAAGCTCTGAGAACTGGAATAAGGTACTCCCTGACTCAAGTATGCCACTCTGAGCCTGTGCTCATAGCAGACTTCTCATCTCAGCAGTAGAATCTCAGAGGCAAATGTATTCAGAAGCCGTCAGACTTGGGTTTGATCCCAGTACAGACAGCCTCTAGCTTCCCTTTGGGAAGTTGCTCTCTGTCTCTGAGTGTCAGTATTCTCCATCTGTAAAGGTGGTCCTCATTTTCTCTGTCTCCAAGGGTCATGGAAAGGATCTGTCAGAGGGGGAAATCTCCTTCCATGGGAACTCAGCTCAGAATCTACAGTTTCTCTCCCTAGTTGGATGAACCTTTGGCATAGGATTTCCTTGAGACATGGCTGCATGTTGGGTCCTGTTACTCCACAGGAAGTTGTTTCTCCCTTCGATGTGCCCTGAGCTCATAGAGCTGTCCAGAAGGCTGATAGCCAATGGAAGCTCCTCCTTTCTCCCTACCTCCTATCCTCTCATCCAGAAAAGGATTTCAGATTCTTTCTAGAAGTTTCTTACTGGACAGAGGAGGGTGGGAATGACAGTAAGAAAGAGGGAGGCTAATGGAATAGGTATCAGCTAAGGATTCCAGGCAGATACATCATTTCCTATAATAGGTTAGAAAGAGCCCCTCCCCCAATATCAAATCCTCATTTCTAGGCCAGACTATAAATATTTTTTAATTTAAATTTTATTGTAAAGGTGATGTACAGAGGGGTTATACTTACATAAGTTAGTTAATGAGTACATTTCTTTTTGAACAGTGTTACCCCTTCCTAAACCCTCTTCCCCTAAGACTGTAAATCTTAACCTACACAGTAAAGTAGCCTTTGTGACTAAGCTTTTGAGTCTCCTCATCTCCTCCTGGAGTTGGCCTAAAAAGAGTCACAGTGTCGACATAAGAAAGAGGAAAGTACACAGACAAAAACAAGGTAAGTGCTTACAGGGATACAGGTTGCACAGATGGAGCCGAGGAATGCCAGCATCCACAAGCAGGTGGCAGAAGCAAGGAGAGTCTCTCCCTGAAGCCTCCAGAAGGGCTGAAGTCCCATCCATACCTTAATTTCCACCCGTTGAAGTTAAAGTGATTGCATCTTTGGCTTCTAGAATTGTTATTTTGAAGCTACCAGGCTGGCGATCATTTGTTACAGCAGCCAGAGAAGACTAATACACCACCGTCTCTGAACCCATGTGAAAGTTTCATAAGCCACAAGAGTGAAGCAAAGTTTTCAGACTTACACTTCTGGATTGGTGCTCATAATCATTTGACATAAAATTCCATTCACCTTGATGCCAGAGAACCAGAAGTTAAGAGTAGTTTAGGAATTGTCAAAAGGGCTCTGCCAAACCCAAAGTACTGACTGGTGCAGTTTACCTGTACTTTTTTTGTTTTTAAATCTGGGGCCTTATGTGTACTGTTGCTTGACAACCAGCATTCTGATTCTTAAAATAAAAAAATTGGTTTTGAAACAATCATAAAGAACGTCGCTTCAGGAAGTTAATTAGCAGTACAATAAATAACAAAACCACTATACTATGTGGGTACCAGTGGCTCACACCTGTAATCCTAGCTACTCAGGAAGCTGAGATCTGAGGAGTGAAGTTCAAAGGCAGCCAGGCAGGAAAGACCATGAGACTCTTATCTCCAACTTAGCACCAAAAAAGCCAGAAGTGGAGCTGTGGCCAAGGGATAGACCACTACCCTCGAGCAAAAGAAGCTCAAGGACAGTACCCAGGCCCTGAGTTCAAGCCCTAGGACCAGCACACATGTGCATACACACACACACACACACACACACACACACACACACACACACACACACACACTGGACTAATCCAATGCCTTGCTATCCAGACTTAAAAAGAATATCTAATGAAAATGGAGTTATTAGCTACTGGTTGTAACTGCATCATCCGTTACTGTCTGTAACATGCATTATTGCATGTAAATACACCTTAAAATATGAAGAAAAAAACACAACCCAATGTCTAGTGAGGGAAAAGACTCACCCAAAACCATACAGCCAGCTTCTCCTCCGGCCTTGCTCCCTCCCCTCCCTTCACACCCCTCCCCCCCTGCCCTCCGCCCCCCCCCCCCCCATTCATTCACCAACCTGCATCCTCAGAGAGACTTTGTTTTATTAGTTATATATGCAGCCGTAACAAATTACCACAAGTTAGGCAGCTTGAAACAACAGAGGCTTTCTCTCAGTTGTCCAGAAGCAGTGTGTCAGCCAGCTCTTGTGAAAGGAGGAATCCTTCCTTCTCTCTCCTATCTTCTAGGGCTCTCTCTGCTTTGGTCCTCCCATGGCTTTGTCCCTGTATCACTCCATTCCTTTGTTTTCTCTTGGGAGAAGTAATCAATCATTGGATTAAGGTACTGGTATGACCTCATCTTAACTTGATTACATCTGCAATGGCTTCATATTACATTCATAGGCTCTAGGTGGAAAAGAATTTTGGGGTAGGAAGAAAATATCCAACCCAGTACATAGCTGTTTGGGATCTTTATCCAAACAATGAGTAGCAGCGTTTTGAAAGCACAGCAATGCCAAATAACTAAACATCTGAAGCCTAGTTTCCATATTTTTCTTTCAGTACCACATCGTATTAACCTGTGGCTAGATCTTCTGCCCCTTGTAGCCCAAACACTCCACAGCCCCTGTTGGGAAGACCTTGGAAACATTTGATAATAGTAATAGTAATAATAATAATACCAATAACAACATGAAATTAGGCACTGAAGGATGCAGCAGGAAGAATGTAATTTTGGGAAATGAAGCTTTAGCTGGGTGAATTGTAGCAGTGGTGGCCCTCACTTCTCAACCTGCTGTTGCCTGCTGGCTTCTTAGTGGACAGTTGACTGGCTTCTGAGTCCAGCAGGTTTCTGAGTATTCTCCAGGAGGGAACCAGCAGGGTGCAGGGTGGTGTCAAGTGCAGAGTACCAGAGAGATACTTGACTCCACTCTCACATCAAGTAGACTGCCAGATCAGAGCATTTCCCATCTCAAAGACGCCAAGAAAATGGCTATTCTAATCCTTCTTTCTACAGATAGAGAAACTGAGGCCCATACAGGAAAGAGCTTGCCCAAGTTTACAGCATTGTGACCCAGACCTCTGGACTCAATCCCCCAGGCCTACAGTTACTTGCAGGAAACACTCTCCCTGGGACCAACCCTTAACCACATTAGTATACAAAGAACTTCTCAGTTCAGCATAGGGAGAGAGAGACCCCACTCTGATTTATTTACATGTACACGTGTACCTCTCCTTTGACTTACTGATGTGCCTTCCAGAGATGTGGCCCAGGATGTTCATTGTGGTATTGTTTGTAGGAGAGAAAAACTGGAAACATAAAACTTAGAAACAATACAGGCTGGCTTAACAAATGGTGACATATCTGATTTATGAAATATTGTACAATCATGAAACAAAAAATATTGGACAATACTGAGGATTCAACTCAGGGCCTTAAGTTTACTAGGCCATTTTAGCCGTGTCCCCAGTTCTTTTGGTTTTTTTTTTTTTTTCAGTTAGTTTTTCAGATAAGGGTCTCATGCAGAATCCAGACTCAGACCTCAGTCTTCCTACCTCTATCTTCTAAGTAGCTAGAATTACAGACATGAACCATCATGCCTGTAATCATTCCCTCTAACTCACTAAACAATTTGTTGTTGGTGGTGGTGGTCGTGGGGCTTGAACTCTGGGCTTGGGCGCTGTCTCTGTGCTCTTCAGCTCAAGGTGAGCACTCTACTGCTTGAGCCATATTGTCACTTCTGGTTTTCTAGTGGTTTATTGGAGATAAAAGTCTCACGCACTTTCCTGCCAGGGCTGACTTTGAACTGTGATCCTCAGATCTCAGCCTTCCGAGTAGCTACAATTACAGGCATGAGCCACCAGCACCCAGCTTCATTAAACAAAAATTTTAAATAATATTTATAAAGATAATCTTCATATTAGAAAATTTGGGGGAAATATATCTAGTACATTCTTATCTTTTCAAAGTATTTATGTATATGTGTATATATATGTATATGTGTTTGTGTGTATATATATATATATATATTTCCAGATTCATTAGCACTTGTTAAAATGTACCCATAGGATTTTTTAAAATATATATATATATATATTAAACTATATTTATTATATGTATATTCATATTCCTTAGTCCCTAGACCTGGGCAAGTACCGTTCCTGCTGAGGCTCAGGGTGCTGTGTATCTCATACATATACATTGTTGTGACAGAAGACAGGGACCCTTTTGCAATTTTAGATCTGGTGTCACCCTGCAAAGTATTAACTCGAAACATTAAACATCAACTGGCAAATGTGTCCCCAGCTCTCATTCTCTTGTCTCTAGACAAAGTTGGATTAAATCCCAATGCCATAGCCCTATGTGGCTTGGGCTTTAATGACATCAGAGATGAATGTAGCTTCAGATTACAGGGAAGATTTGAGCAGTGGACCTGCTTAAGTACCCCAAAGACAATTTAATTTGTCAAATACCTCCTCTCACATAGTGTGAAATGCAAGATTTTTTTGCATAACAAAATAACATCTCCCAGTAGAGCTAAATGTCCATTTCTTATTTTCTTCAAGTTCCAATGCTTGGTGCCAAAGGTACTCACTAATTAGCAGGGTATTTGCAACAGCTGCACATAACAGCTGAGGAATATTTTTCAATAGTAAACAATTAATTTCACTCTTAAATTTGTCTACACATAGGTCTAGAGAGCTAATATGCATAAAGTATGATACCGGTTCTTTATGTTGTAAACCAGATGGACCCTGGCAATCAAATTGTATAGTTGTATATTTTTAACATTTAATTGGATTTAATAAAACATTTAAACACAAATTTAAAAATCTCAGCTTTATTGAAATAACCTTGCTTTAAATGTTTAATATTTATCAATTTGTAATTTTAATTTCATATTTTCACTTTGATAAATAAATGTCAACTGTTTTAAATGAAAAAAGAAAAGCCTTTAGAAAAATGGTTTAGGCTGGGTGCTAGTGGTTCAAACCTGTAACCCTAGCTACACAGGAGGCTGAGAACCAAGGTTTATGGTTCAAAGCCAGCCTGAGCATGGAAGTCCATGAGACTCATCACCAATTAACTACTAGAAAATGAGAAGTGGTGCTGTGGCTCAAGGTGGTAGAGCACTGGCCTGAGCAAAAGAGCTCAGGGACAGCACCCAAGCCCTGAGTTCAAGCCCCATGACTGACAAAAATTTAAAAAAAGGAAGAAAAATGGTTTGTATATTAAATGACTAATATAGTATGTGGGAATCCAACTATATACTCTTGCCTGGGCCAATATTTAGAGAAAAAAGGAGATTGATTAGATTATGGGATTAAATTTCTTTTTTTTTTTTTTTTTTTGGGTCTGGGCCTGGGCGCTGTCCCTCAGCTCTTCAGCTCAAGGCTAGCACTCTACCACTTGAGCCACAGTGCCACTTCCGGCTTTTTTCTTTTTGCTTATGTGGTGCTGAGGAATCGAACCCAGGGCCTCAGGCATGCAAGGCAAGCGCTCTACCACTGAGCCACCTGCCCAGCCCCGGGATTAAATTTCTTTTATTTGTTTCTTTGTATTTTTCTAGATTCTGTACAATGAAAAACAATGTTGGTAAGAAAGAAAAAAACACCAATAAATACCTATTTTCACATGTCACAATAATCAATCATCTTCAGCACCACCTCAACCCAAAATGACTTTCCACCTCTCACCAGGGTCCTGGGCCACGTTTCCAACACTGTCTAGGTCCCCATAACCGAACCCAGACCTGCGTCACCAGGGACCTGGAGACACAGCTCCATCCTTAGCACATTCCTGAGCTGTCCCTGAACAGGCATCTCCAGACTCTAGGGTTAGTACTGATACTCAAAGCGGCCTCTACGGGTCCCAGGATCTATCTAGTGAACAATCTTCTCAGCCTTGGATTTTTCTCCCTGAGCACTTAGCTCAATGAGGCTTCTGAATACTAGATAGAAACCAGCTCTGACCCCTGACCCTGGAGTGGGAACAGCCCACAACCTGATATTTCCAGAGCCTCATTCATAGAAGATGGAGCACAATCAGAGTGCAGGAGAAGCTCTTAAGAGTTGCACACAAGAGAACACTGTGTGGAGCTCAAGTTACTGGAACTCAACAAATGGTGTTTTCTCAAAAAGGGAACCATGATGGAAGGGACATGTGATCTGTGAGAGAAAACAGCCCTGGAAGAGAGTGAGCCAGCAAGATGTTCTGATACCCACTCAGTGCCAGCAGAATCTACAGTGTGTGAGCTGCCCCACCCTACTCCTACCACAGCAGCCTACATGATACACATCTAGCAGTGAGTGGCACTGTGCCTTTGTCAGATGTATGACTGGTAGAAATCTCTTGTTGAAACTAAAGGAGGGTCCTCTGCCACCCTGTAGCCCACAGAGCCATGAAGCTGGCAACAAGGAGGCCTCAGAACTTAAGGAGTTTTTGAAAGAAGCTTGAACAGAGCTACCAATGGAGTAGAGGACCAAAACTGGTTCTTTGATTCTAAGGTGGCATTTACTTTAAACAGCTCTGAAATTAGGATTGCAGATTGGGATGTGACAAATCCAAATGTCGTTGGAAACATATTTCCTCTTGGCAGAAGACCAATCATGGTGCAACATACAATTGATAGTATCATATATTAACAGCATCTTGGATTTCCCTTTTCTGACTCTTTCTTGTACATTTTTACATGGCTAGTATATGGCACTGTCACCCTAACTACATCACAACACCAGAAATGCAGTCATGGTCTGGATTTATATCATAGAATTTGCCATCTGGGGGCTGGGAAGGTGGCTCAGTGGTAGAGCGCTTGCCTTGCATGCATGAGGCCCTGGGTTCGATTCCTCAGCACCACATAAGCAAAAAGAAAAAAGCCGGAAGTGGCACTGTGGCTCAAGTGGTAGAGCGCTAGCCTTGAGCTGAAGAGCTGAAGGACAGTGCCCAGGCCCAGAGTTCAAGCCCCATGACTGGGCCAAAAAAAAAAAAAAGAATTTGCCATCTATAGACTTTGCCAGCTATTGTATCCCCAGTGTTTCCTATGTAGCTATGCCTACTCTAGGAACCTGATAATAACAGAATCAATGAGTAGAGAAATCCTCACAAGAAACAAACTATAGTTACCCTGTTTTCACAGTCAAGGAATTCAGGTACAGAAAGATTAAGATATTTATTCACAGTGCTCAGTTACTAATTGGTAGAACTGAAGGGGAAAACCTCCTTATCCTGGCCTTACAGCGCCAAGCTTTTATCCACTGTGCTACTGAGGCCCTTGGAAGTTCAAGAGCAGGAAGAACTGAGTCTGGTTTGGCAGGGGCATTGCCTTATGTCCTGAAACTGTGCAGGACAATCTCTCCCTGGTCCAGATGCTGGACTTGCATTTCTGCTTCTTTCTTTTCTTTCCTCTCCCCCTTCTCAGCCCTTACCAGCCACCATGTCCATATCCTGAAAGAGTCACAAAGACCAGGCAAGACCATTAGAGAAACATCTCAGAATACAGACAGACTCATTCAAGAAACAGAAAAGGTCCAGCATCACACCCACATGGTTCACTAGTTCAGGTGGAGTGGGGAGACAGAGACAAAGAAATATCTCAAATAAGTAGTACTTTTTTGTTTTAAGTCTGTCTTCCAGGGAAAGGAGAAATAATCAAGAAAAAAACGTATTAAAACCACCCCTGAAGAGGAATGAATATTTGGAAATCTTAGAGAAACAGATATAATAATGATCATTGGAAACCGGCTCCTACCCTTTATAGCAAATCCTGATGAGATGCATCCTGAAGTGTAAACAGATTTGAACAATAAACTTATTGAACCATATACAATTATTTCTGGAGAGAAATGGATGAGCGGTTGGTTAGACAAATGGAAGAGGTGTGAATGATTCTTAACACTCTGATCTGGCAAAATGGTCCTTGGAAATTAATGGAACAAAAAAATTATACCGGAGAAGAGGAGCATCATCAGGAGAAAGCACTAAACATAGGAACCATGAAATGAAAATGCATTCTTATGAATAAGAGAATAATGAAACGAATTTAAGAAAAGGTCAAGTTGGGGAGAATATCAGATAGGCTGCAGTTCCAACAAAGTCCCTCATTTACCGAGGCATTTGAAGCACAAAGTCCCTGAGAAATCATCCATTCCATGAGGTTTTTCTATTGGTAAGGAGCCTCCAATTCAGATTGAGTGACTTGGCCAAGGCCACAGAGCTTAGTGGGCACGTGACCTTATTCTGCATTAGTGGAACATGTGGAAAGGAATCACATAAGTCTATGTTGTCTAGACTCTTTAGTGACTGGTGCTGCATTTTAGGGGGTGATGAGGGGAAGGGGAAAGGCCTAGAGATTGCTCAAAGTCACTATGTAGAGACCATGCAGGGAAACCTGGGTTCCAAGCTTAGGTCAGCCAATGACCTTGCAAGTCATTCTACCTTTCTGAGCCCCAGTCTCGACAGTAGGTCACAGAAGTGACTCCATTTAGCAGTGCCCCTAAGTTCTACTGCCTGCAGATTAACCTAGTCAAGAACTAATTCTCATTCTAATCTGATTATAAGCCAAACTGCATTTAGCTGGAATTATCTTCACAAAATAATACGCGAACAGCGTAATCATTTATTGCCCAGTAAACAGTTAAGCTCAAAGATCTGCATAGCCCTAACCTAGGACTCACCTAGTCAGCAACCCACATGGGCTCAAGCTCTGTACTGCAAGCTGGCTTTGAGGTCGCAGCTCTCTAAACTCTTCAGATTAAGTTTAGTGTTGTAACCGGACTGTGTAAACAGCAGTGACATTCCAGTTCAGACCCTGTCATCTTGTAGGATGTCCTCCCAATAGTATGATCCAGATTGCTACCTGCCTCCTCGAACTCCAGCTCTATAGGACTCTATGAGACAATGGTCACATTGTCTTTCTGGAATTTAAGATGTAGCTTCACATCAAGTGGCACATAGCACCTTCAGCAGTACCTCACAGTAGCAGGTGGACAGGTGCTACTGGCACATGACCAAGGCTCAGGAGCATTCTTGGAGTAATATAACTGTGAAAATATGGAGCTGAGTCAAATGGACTCAGAAGTCTAATCTTCCAAGAGGCATTTATTGTTTCAATATCCCATATTCCTCCTGGAGAAATCCAAAAAATGTATAGCAAAAAGTTCTGGGCTCTGAATCCAATTATGAGTTTGGCAAGGCTGGTCTAAAGGAGGGTAGAGATGTGGCTCAGTGATAAGCAGACCTAGGACTAAATTCCAGCCACACAGCTGACCACTGTGGGCTTCATTTTCATCCTCTGTAACAAGAACATAGTTGTGTTAACTTTTCAGGCTACAGTGGATTTAAATTTTCTATTATGGAAGGCAGCTGGCTCATAATAGGCTCATTCTCCTTTACATTTTAAGGCGACACAGTGAGATAGAAAAGGGCTCACGCTTCAGTACAAGGCTGAGCTGGACTAGTTTTGAAAGCTCCCGTATCCACACGCTTTTGCATGATTTGGGTAAGTTACTTAGTGCCTGCTAGCTTCTGTTCTCTCCACTATGGAATGGAGATAAGAATGCTTCTTTAAATTGTTTGGGGTATGATTAGCCAAAAATGCTGAGGAGGCTGCTCAGTTCTCATTCAGTCTAAACACATGATCACTGCTCTCCTTTAGTCTGAGATGGAGCATGGACATGAAGATCAGGCTTTGTGGTAGGCCCTGAGCATTTTTGAGTCAGAGGAACTGCCAAAACCAAGTAGCAGAGGGTTTGCTAATGGTGGAGAGCCCCATCCTGCCCCAGGTATGATCAGCATCATGGGCAGCTTGAGCATCATGGACAGCTCAACCAGTCCTGGCTGTGGAGTTGCTCCAGGCATTCGCAGAGCATTTTGAGGGAACACTTAGTACAGAGAACATAAGTAGTCAGTTCCTTGGCTCTCAACTTTCGTATGAATTCTTTCCTAAAATTGATCTGTCTGTGGTAGAAACATCAGACCAATCTTTCAGTTCACACTTCCTTCTATAGCTCCCCTTCCATGCCTGCCTTCCTCTACTACAGAGATTTATAGATTTTTTTTTTTCACCTTTCACCCTGACTCATTACTGTGCCTTGCTGGTTCAGTCACAGTGCTGGCTCATGCTTGCCTTCTTAGCTACTCAGGAGGCTGAGATCTAGGATCATGGTTCAAAGCTACCTCAGACAGGAATGTCCATGAGACTCTACCCTCTAATAAGCTACTCAGAAAAAAGACAGAAGTGGACCTGTGGCTCAAGTGATAGAATTCTAGCCTTGAGCAAAAGCAGCTCAGGGACAGTGCCCAGGCCCTGATTTCAAGCCTCAGGACTGGCACAATCTACCACTTGAGCCACAGCTCCACTTCTAATTTTTCTTTTGGTGGTTAGCTGGAGATAAGAGTCTCATGGACTAGCATGCCTACGCTGGCTTCAAACTGCAATCTTCAGATCCCCAAATCCTAAATAGCTAGGATTATAGGTGTGAGCCACTGGACCCCAGCTCTAGATGTTACTTCTAAGAAACTGTAACCTCTATTCTCCAAAGCCAAGGTCAACACAGGCTGTTGTTCTGCAGGCTGTCCACTGCAACACCTTGGAGGCTACTATTTTACATCAAAGTTGTGCAACTGCCTTTCTCTTGCGTTTTATAGCTCACAGTCTGTGTGTTTGTATGAGATTCCCTCCCCCATTCATCTCATAAGGAGATAAGTTTAAATTTTAATTGTTTAATAATTATTTGTCAAAATTTGTGCTAGTTTTATTATTCATATTACTAATTCTTGAGATGATAACTCAATCCAGAAGAATTTGTTTTAATACTTGGAGACCTATGGTTAGAGGAATTTTTTTAAATCCAATTTATATACATCTTTGTGTTGTACAGAGGCATGATAGGAAAATCAATAAAAGACTTTCAAGCATAAAAATACATTACATTAGGATAAAATTCTGTGGGGGAAGTAGATTGGAAATACAATTTCCTACTGTTAAATAAGAGCTCATTTGTGTATTTTTTAAGATGATGTCAAATTACTCTGACATTTGTATTTCATTGGATACATTTAAGCAACTATGTAAGAGTCTTATGTTCTAAAGTCTATACTCATAATGCAGTAGACATTATAACTTTGTAATTGTTTTAAAATGTTCTAAAATATTCCAGATGTCAGTTTTTAAATGTTCAAGAATGGACATTAAGCAAGACATGTGATAGACACCTATAATCCCAGCAGTTGGGGACTAGGGGGCTGATACAGAAGAACTGGAAGTTCAAGGGCAGCCTGGACTACGTAGCAAGTTTCTGTATTAGTGGGGGGCAAGAAGGGACATAGATTTTCATATTTCCAGCAGCATTGAGCAAGACTAGTTAACCCTACTGATGCTGCCACCCTCTTTTAAACACCAGCATAACCCAGCAAATGTGCAGTCTCTGCACAGCACATGGGTCTCTTCTAGGGTAGTCATTTTCTGCTTTTCTCTGGTCAAGCTCGGGCTTATGGGAAGGGATGAGGCTCTGTGGAAAGGATGGGCTTTGGCTACCAGAGTCGATTTGCCTCTCAGCCTGTTGTCCTTCTTTCCTTGTCAGAGAACTTGACCTTTCTTCTGTGTGGTCTTGGGTTAACGTTCTTTTCTCTTTTAGCCCCAACAATATTCCTTTCAATAGACGAAGGGGGTCAGACAAGTCAGACCTCTTTCCACAATGACCCAAGGGATTCATATGGTAATTTGGGAACTCTGATTTTTCCTCCACCCAACTTCTCTTGTGGTAGATCAGATGCAACCCCTAGCACATAGTAGGTCTACAGAAAATGTGTCTAACTGTATAATAGCCCCAAGTGTAGACAGATCTACGATTTCCCAATGAAATTTTCCAAAAGCTTCTGACCAACTTGCACATGTAAACTTTTAGGAAGCAATTGTATTCACTCTCTTCTTTGACACTGGCATTTTTGTTACCACCAGAACCACTGCCTAGTTATCTGGCACAGCTTTTTGCATGCATCATCTTGGCCTCCATCTAAGCCATTTGGGATACAGGACATTTTACATCCTTGGATGATGCTGTCATTGGAAATTACACTCCCAGCCCCAAGTACCCATTCTCTATTCATGAATTCTGCAAACTAACCACTAGGCATATTGCTTTTTTTAAAGGGATCTTTAAGTTTTGTTTACAACATCTAACACTCGCAATTATAAAAAATGACTCTGTGCTTAGCATTTTTGCTCCAGCAAGTGACCTTTATGAGTATTTGAGACATAGCATTGATTGGAGTTATTTTGGATTGAGAGGTTGTTCCCCAATAGTGGTGCTTTGTGGGTCCAAATTAAGTGATGGAATGTAAGTAAGCCCTGAAACATGAGGGATTTAGTAAGGGCTTGAATAGGCAGTAAATGTCTCTTCTCTGAGAGATAAGAGTAGAAGAGCCCTCCCAGGATAGGGTTAGAGAGGGCTCTTCCCCCAGGGGCCTCCCCGCAGCATACACTGGACTTCAGTGTGGGCAGAGGCTGGGGGACGAGGGCTAAAGTCCCTACCTAGCCCTAAACCAAGGAAAAGCAGCAGTGGTCCTCTGAAGCTTCCTCTGTACAAGCAGCACACCAGAGCTGACCAACTCACTATCCTGCTAAGATGTTGTTTCTCTGCATTTTGCCATTTTTCAACTACATTTATAAAGATATGAAAAACTGGCCAGAAATTCATCTCCCAAGTGATTACTAAGTTTGGCCCATTGGCTCAGAGCTAGCTTCAGAGATATCTTGGGTTTAAATCCTTGTTCTTTGACTTACAAGATGTATGGTCAATAAGTAATGTAATCTTTCCCAGCTTTGTTTTTGTTCCTTATAACGTGGGGGTTATAATGCTCATATCATAAGGTTGTCATGAGGGTTGAAATAGTGATACTTCGGCTGGGGGTGTAGCTCCATGAAAGAGAAGTGCTTAGGACACATGAAACCCTGGATTTGATCCCCAGTACAACACACAAAAATAATCATTAAGACAATGGCATGTATATAGCCTAGTAATCACTACCTCATAAGCACTGCCTGCAAGAACCCAGAGCTGCATGATTCAGGCGCAGAGAACAGAGAGCATAACAACAAAAAGGTAGCCTGTTGCTCCTGGGAGGACAGTGAGAAACCATCTGTTTACCTTTGTGCAAGTGAAACTACAGGAAAGGAGGCAGTCAGCTAGCCACGTCTTGTCTGGTTCTGAGTTTGTGCTC
The DNA here is from genome assembly GCF_019054845.1 of Dipodomys spectabilis. Lineage (NCBI taxonomy): Eukaryota > Metazoa > Chordata > Mammalia > Rodentia > Heteromyidae > Dipodomys > Dipodomys spectabilis. Next base: position 8,330,642 of record NW_024870683.1, on the reverse strand, counting down.
ATTCCTCGGGAGACTAAAACAAGGAGATGGAGCATTCAAGCCAACCTAGGCTGTATAGTGAGTTCAAAGTCAGCTTGAACAATACTGCAAAATCTATCTCAAAAAAAGTCATATTTGTGTGGACACTGGTGGCTCATGCATGCAATCCCAGCTACTCAGGAGACTTGAGATTTGAGGATCATGGTTCGAAACCAGCTCGGGCAGGAAAGTCTGTGAGGTTCATATCTTCAATTGATAATCAAAAATGCTGGATGAGGAGCTGTGGCTCAAATGGTAGAGTACAATCCTTGAGCACAAAAACTGAGGAACAGCACCCAGGTCTTGAGTTCAAGCCCGGGGGACAAAATACACATACACACTCACACACACACGCACGCGCGCGCGTGCACACACACACAAACACACACACACATAGAACCATTTGTGATTTGTTTCTCGTACTTAAAAAGCGACACAATGTATTATACATAGGAACAAAAAACAAATTACAATCAGCTCTAATTCCAAGGAATAACCAGTTATTATTTTGATATATTTATTTTTTTGCTGTTGTTATTGGTTTGTATATTATTTGCTTTCTTTCTTAAATAAACATAGGATCTCATATATTATCCATTTATCATTATATTATTTTGTAGCTTGCTTTTCTGATTCACTATTCCATGAACATACTTCTCTAGCATTAACTATAATTTCACACATGTGAAATATGTGAGTTCTACTAAGTTCTAACCTGTTCTTGTTTTACCAATCTCCCTTTTTTAGAGGAGTTAAATTGTTTCTAGTTGTTCCCAGTACAAACAAGGCCTCTTCAAAGTGTCTAGGACTAAAGTACTTGTCCCTATCACCCAAGTTCCTCTTAACTTGGGAGGAGAAGAGCACAATGATCGCTCCCTCCATTTGATGGATGAGAAAACAGAAGTCATAAAGAATCAGTGGTTTGCCCAAGGTCACTTAGGAACTGCTATCTCTGCTTCTCTCTGTCTCCCAATCTCTGCCAACTGAAAAACACCTCTGCCCCACTGAAAAGTCACAGAACTACATTATAGAACAGCACTCAGCTGAGCACCAATGGTTCACACCTGTAACGCTAGCTGCTCAAGAGGCTGAGATCTGAGGATAGCAGTTCAAAGCCAGCCGAGGAAGGAAAGTCTGAGATTTTTTTTTTTTTTGTCTTTTCTTTTTTGGTACTGGGATCGAATCCAGGATGTTGCACTTGCTAGGCAAGCGCTTTGCCACTGAGCTACATCCCAGCCCAAGTCTGAGATTCTTAACTCCAACTAACCACTAGAAAACTGAAGTGCAGCTGTGGAGGGGGAAGGACAGCACCCAGGGTTGGAGAGCTCCATTGGTAGAGCACTAGCTAACCTAACTCTTCAAACCCTAGTCTCAGACCAAAAAAAGAAAAAAAGAACATCACCCAATTGAGTGTTCTAGGCCCCTAGCACAGCCAACTTCCTGACCTCCCTTCGTTTGTTCTCATTGAAGAATGGACCATCCAGAGCATGCTGTCTCTTCTTCTCAAGAGCAGCTGGGTATAGAAGGCACACTTGGCCCAAACCAGAAACTGACCTCTTCTTCAAAGCAGCTTCTCGTCCTCCGGCTAGCCCACCACCCAGTCTTATTCTTTCCTTTTTCTTCTCTCTTCTCTTGTTTTCAATGCTAGGGATTAATCCCAGAACCTCTCTCTGCACCACAGAGCTACATCTGCAGCTAACCAAGGCAGTTTTATTTTGTCTATTGTAATTATTGCTATTTATTTTCTTACTTGTCTTTTAGGTAGTTGTTACTTTCAGTGGAGCAGAACCAACCACATGAGTTCATACCCCAGTACCACCAAAAACTAAAGATCTTTTATAATTATAATTATAAGTAATTATATATAATTATGATAATTTTTTTTATAATTATCTAAACTTAGATTCTAACTCCATCTTACACACAAACACAAAAGCTAGTATGGTTGGTTTCATTTGTAATGACTTTTCTAGGAATGCAACCAGCATGGAAACTGGCTTTCCTGCTTCTCCCTCCCCACCCCCACATTTTATTTCCTCCAACTTGGAGTTTCATCATTTCGGAAAATATCACTATTGTTGGCAATGCCACTCATGGCCTTTGAGTCACTGATACTACTTCTATATCAGTATTTACCAATATACTTTTTTAGTCCTTATTTCCAAATGTCAAAGATGAAGAGAAAATGTCATCACTATTCCAGTAGATAGTATCTCTTTTTTCTTAAATTCAAACATCCATTGTAAGGGTCACCCCCTGAGTATTCTAATGTGCTTTTTTATGTTGTTATATATATTCTTTTATTAAAATGAATCTCCTTTTTATATTAGATGATAGGCAAAATGCTATATTGATTCTATACTGCATGAATAAATGGAATATAGCATTATGAATCTAATTTCAGGATGTTAAAGGGGAAATTCAAAAAACACGTTATCAGTGGTCTAATTGGTTATGAGAACCAAAAATTTAGTCTCACTGAGGCTCCAGCATCAGCTCCAAGAAGGCAGGGCCTGGTCTGGTTGTCTGCTCACCATTATGGCCTCTACCCCTCAGTTGGGTGAAGAATGATGATTGCATTCTGAGATTTATGAAAGAACTGGAGTGAGGCACTGGGAAGGTGGCTTAGTGGTAGAGTGCTTGTCTTGCCTACATGAAGCCCTGGGTTTGATTCCTTAGTACCACATTAACAGAAAAAGCCAGAAGTGGTGCTGTGGCTCAAGTGGTAGACCGCTAGCCTTGAGCACAGAGAGGCTCAGGGACAGTGCCCAGGCCCTGTGTTCAAGCCCCAAGACTGGCAAAAAAACAAAAACAGACAAACAAGAAAAGAATTGGAGTGGGGGGGAGGGGGAAGATCAGTCTTCAACAAGGTGATGAGGTAACATTCCTGAAATTCCTTTTCCCTAAGTATAAATCCAGGTAGAAGCCTGATTGGCCTGGAGGCTGAGAAGAGATCTGGGACCTGGAGATGCTGTCCCAGTGCCTGCAGGGGGGAGGGTTGAGTAACGATGGTTGCTGTCTTCATTATTAGATTCCTCAAGCAGTAAACCTGAACTCTCTATTTTCAGCTACCACCTTCTTACTCTGCTCAAAGTCTGGCAGCTGTTCTTATTAATATATTCTCAGAAGCACCTCCTAATCCCATTTATTTCCTCCATCCCCTCCCCCAGTCTCAGGCCTGGGCCACCTTCAATAATCTGACTCTTAATTGGAAATGGGGGCTTGTCAGGATGACCTTCATCTACCCTCCCCCGTCCTCACCTTGGTCTGGGTCTCTGACAGATGCAAACATCCCCCACAGCTCCAAGCAAAGGCTAGGAAGGTGCAAGGAGAGGCGGGCTCCCATGGGTGCTGTGGTGGACAGGCCGGTGCCCCAGACTTCAGCTGCCACATAGGAAACGGGCCTGGCACTGCTCAGTGATGAAACCCACGCCCCGCGGGAGCCGTCTCCAGCCTTACACAGAGGCTCTGCTGCTGGTTTATCATGCTTGCTGAGAGAAGACATAATCAATTCCCCAGCTGGCACTTTGTGCTGAATACCCACTTTTTCAGCTTGATAGCAGGACTAAATTAGTTATTTAGCAACTAGGCCCTAATTTAGAGCAAGCGAGAACCTTGACAAGGATCATTGTTCAAGGCCATCCCCTCTTTGCCTTCAGATGGGAGGCCCACAAATCCCCAGAAGGTGATAAATAGACAATTAGAAAATAGATATATTTGGTTAGATCTACAAGGCTCCCCAGTGCTGTCAGGTTTACAATGAAGGGGGCTGGGGTAAATTGGTGGCCAATGAACGCCAGCTGCACGGCCATCCGTCCTGCAGACACTCAGCCATATGTGGCCATTTACAGGCCATCCTGAAGAATAGATCGGACCAAGAAGACCAGAGGGAACTAAAAATACTTGACAAAGTTGGCTGCTCTTCATTTAACAAGAATAAAATATCTAATGGGGTGTAATGGAGGCCATCAATCACCTACTGCCAGACCCAACCATAATACCACACTTTTAACTATTAATGCAACTTTTTTTTTTCCTTAAGTGGGACATGCACATCCATGTTGTACACAGGGTGGATGGTGGGGGTGTGGGGGTGGAGATAAGTTGGTGATGCTGGAGAGCTGTGGCAGAGGACAAGTTTTAGCTGAAAAATTAGGACATGGAAAATAGAAATGGGAAAAGATGTAGCCACTATGGAAAACAGTATGGTGGCCCCTTAAAAAGTTAGACATAGTTACCATACAACCCAGCCATTCTACTCCTAGGTATAAACCCAAAGGAATATAAAGCAGGAACTCAGACAAATACTTGTGTACCCAAGTTCACAGGAATACTATTTGCAATATTCAAAATAGGAGCAACCCAAGTGTCCCTCAACAAATGAAAAAAATAGAATAGTGGAATATTCAGCATTAAATAAAAGAAGGGAATTCTGACACGTAGTGCTACAATGTGGATGAACTTGAGCAATTATGCTAAGGGAAATAAGCCAATCATAAAAAGACACATATTGTAAGATTCTACTTACATGTGGTACCAGGAATAGTCAAATTCATAGACACAAAAAAAATAAAAGGCTCAAGGGCCTCAAGGAAACAAGAATGGAAAGTTATTGTTTAATAAGCATAAAGTATCTATGTGGAATGATACAAAGGTTTTCCAGTCCATCTGCTGCTTCCAACCCCAAAAGCAGTCACCCAGCCCTCCTCTGTGGGTGGAAAGCAAGGCCCAGGATGCAGGAGGTATGCAGATTAAATCATCCATGCCCTCATGGAGCTATTATTCTACTAGAGGAAACTCATGCCTAAAGGACATCAAGAATGGCAGGACACTGCAGAACCTGGAAGACAGCCTTGCAGAGGGAGAAGGTATCCTCAGCATGCTGAGGAGGGGCTGAGAGGATCTGAAACTTAAGCTGGATAGAGAGAACAGGCAAAACCTGGTCTGAATGAGCAGAGAAAGGCTCTCCCTACAGAGAAAAGAATTCAGACAAAAACAAAGATCCTGGTTGGTCTAACGAACACCATTTGGCTGGAGTGGATGGCACAGGGGAGGAGGAAAAGACAATGAGGTAGAGGATAAGGTTTTTCATTCATTTGCTCATGCATTTTATAAATATTCATTAGCTATGATGTGTCAGATATTGTGATTTGTGGGAGAAAGAATGATATTAAAAAAATAAAGGCTTAAACTTATCAGTAAGTTCCCCTCTTCTTGGTTTTATGATAGCAGACTTAAGAATCACCCTGTCAGACACTGCACATTTTCATGAATTTACTGGAAAAGCCCAGACAGTTGGATCTCTAACCTACCCCCTGCTACCCAATCATGCAATGTAGCAATGAATCAGAGAAGAGGAAGATTGAGAAGATAGGAATAGGTATGAGTTCGGATTCTTAAGCAGAAAAAGAAAGGAAGCTGGGTCAAGCTGAACAAGGAAATACTAGAATCTGGAGGAGGAACAGGGATTGATTCAGAGCATTAGACATTTCTATCTTTGGTGGAGACTAGACAATCACTCATCCATTTTCTCTTTTCTAGAGCTCACAGCTCTGGTCTCCCTTATGGTTGAGTATGGTCCTGAGACTGAATGCCAACAAATACAGGGTAGGTATAAGAATGCACTGCCTCTAAGCGTGGCACACAGAAACCACTCCACACATTGTGCCTTCCTTTGTTTGCCAGCCAGAGCAGAGACCTCACAATCTAGGGGATGGGAGAACTCCCTGGAGGAAGAAGCTTGATTCCCTGAACTACCACATGCATTAGCTATCTATGGCTATAGTAATAAAACACCACTCAAGGGGTAATCTAGATAACAGAAATTTATTTTCTCACAGTCTGGAGGCTCGAAGTTCAAGATCAAAGTGTTGAAATGTTCGTTTCTTCCTCAGTTGAAGATGACTACTCACCTACTGTGTCTTCACATGGTCTTCCCTCCTGTGCCTGCATATCTGGTGTGGTTTTATATGCCATACTTTCTTTTTCTTATATGGACATCAGCCATACAGGGTAGGACTCAGACTAACAGCCACATTCTGAACTAATCACCTCTCTAAAGACCTTATCTTTAATACTTACCATACAGAAGTACTAAAGGCTAAGAGTTCAGTAGAAGAGCCAGGCGCTGGTGGCTCATGCCTGTAATCCTGGCTACTCAGGTGGCTGAGATCTAAATATCACAGTTCAAAGCCAGTCCAGGAAAGGCCATGAGAATTCTATCTCCAATTAACCACCAGAAAACCAGAAGTAGAACTGTGTCTCAAAATGGTAGAGCACTATCCTTGAGCACAAAAGCTCAGGGACAGTGCCCAGGCCCTGAGTTCAAGCCCCATAACTGACCACCCCCCCTCCAAAAATAAAAGATTTCAACAGATGAATTCGTTGAGAACATAGTCCAGTCCATACCACCACCTGAAAGGACTTTTCCATACTTCCCATGATCAAGAAATAAACCCCTGTTAAGCTAAGGTACTAGAATTTGGGGATTTTGTTGTTGTTGTTGATGTTATATGGTTAAGATCAGTGACCCTGAAAAATGTATGATCATTGTATTCTAAAGTTGAGTGAGCTTCATCTGAAAGCTGGTGGCAAGACACCTGCCAAGAGAAGCAAAGTCTGTCTGCTTCCTTCTTTACAATCTTCATAAAGAGAGGCATTTCCAGCATCTGTCCAAGAACAGTGAGAACTTTTATTTTCCAGAAGCCCATAGCAAAGCCCTTCCTTATTGCAATGGCCAGAAATGGGTCACATATCTAGCCCTTTGCCTAGAACCAGTCAACTTATGCTCTGAGCACCTGACTACATGGAGAGAAAGGAACATGTGAACAAAACTGGGATTTTATTAGATATGAGAAGAAAAAACATATTAAAATGCAACAAAATTGTTGCAAAATTTTCAGGGTCCCTTTATTCTAGAGCCTCAAGGGGTCAGAACTTTACTAAGTCCACCCCTTGGTGGGCAGTTTGTGTGTGTGTGTGTGTGTGTGTGTGTGTGTGTGTGTGTGTGTGTGTGTGTGTGTGTGTGTGTGTGTGTGTGTGCATGCGCGCTCATGCATGTGTGCCAGTCCTGGGACTTGAACTCAAAGCCTAGGTACCATCCCTGAGTGTTTTTGCTCAAAAAATAGCAGTCTACCACTTGGGCCACAGCTCCACATCTGGCTTTTTGGTGGTTAATTGGAGATAAGAGTCTCACAGACCTTCCTGCCTGGGCTGGCTTCAAACCATGATCCTCAAATCTCAGATTCCTCCCCCAAGTAGTTAGAATTACAGGCATGAACCACTAGATCCCAGCTGATGGGCAACTTTTGTTGTTGTTGTTGTTGTTACAGAGGTGATGTGCAGAAGGACTACAGTTACATAAGTTAGGCAATGAGTATATTTATTTTTGGACAATGTCACCCCTTCCCTCATTGTCTCACAGCTTTTCTCTCCCATCCCCACCCGCAAGTTACATATTTCATTTTCAACCAAGTGTCTAGTGAGTAGCCCTGCTGCATTTGTTCCCTCTTTGTCCCTGCATTTCTGTGCCGTTTTTTTTTTTATAAAGACACATAGAATGTAAGGACTAAACTGAGTGGCTCACACTTGTCATCCTAGCTACTCAGGAGGCTAAGACCTGAGAATCATGGTTCAAAGTCTGTCCAGGCAGGAAAGTACATGAGATCTTATCTCCAATTAACCACAAGAAAACCAGAAATGGAGCTATGGCTCAAAGAGGTTGATCAAGAGAGCCCAAGAACAGTACTCATGCTCTGAATTCAAGCCCCACGACTGACAAAAAAAAAAAGAATGTAAGGACTAGATGAGACTTTGGAGATCACCTATTCCAAGCCGACCCCTTTATTACATGAAGAAAGCAAGTGAGACCCAAGGCTAAAAGGAGTGGATGTGAAACCCAGGCTTAAAACCCACATATCATGCTTCCCTCAGCTTCCAGTAGTTTCCACACCGTACTGCTCATTAGGAATTCCTGGGGAAATTTCTAACAATACAGATTCCCAGACCCTAGTCAGGCCATACCTGAATGTTCAGAAATGGATCACAGTAATCAATCTCCCTAAAAGTATCTCTAGGGCTGGGAAGGTGGCTCAGTGGTAGAGCTCTTGCCTTGCATGCATGAGGCCCTGGGTTCGATTCCTCAGCACCACATAAGCAGGAAAAAAAAGCCAGAAGTGGCGCTGTGGCTCAAGTGGTAGAGCGCTAGCCTTGAGCTGAAGAGCTGAGGGACAGCGCCAAGGCCCAGAGTTCAGGCCCACAACCAGACCCCCCAAAAAAAGTATCTGTAGTTGCACTGATCATGGTAAAACACACCTATAATTCAAGAAGTCTGGAGGCTAAGAGACAGAAAGATAGCTAGTTTGAAGCAAGCCTGGGCTGCATGGAAGACACTGTGTGTGTGTCTGTGTGTGTTGTGTGTGTTGTGTGTGTGTGTGTGTGTGTGTGTGTGTGTGTGACAGAGAGACAGACAGACAGACAGACAAGCAGGAAGGCAGGCAGACAGGAGAGACAGATAGATAGATAGGTTGATTGATTTTGGTCAGGTCATACTTTCCTCAGCCCCAGTTTCTATATCCATTGATGGTAGGTAACAGTTCCTCTATTTTCCTACATTACCACAAGGCCCACATGAGACATAAGCAGCCTTCAGAAACTATGAAACACTCTCTTATCTAATTTGTTAGTCCATGCCCCCTTCTAGCCAGCTAAGAAACATTTAAGGAAGCATACTAAGGACACTCATCCATATGGCACAAGCCATCAATCTGAAAGATCCCATGGATGGGAAAGTCGGGGCCCCACAGATGGAGGCCAGACCCTGTTCTCAACTCACCATCTACTTGGGGAGGCTCCCACTTGGCTACCGCTGGTTTCATGCATTATTCAATCACAAGAGTCACCCTACAGTGGCCTGCTAGTGTCCTTCACACCGTTTGAGAGTGTCTTCAAGTAGGGCAGATAAGAAACAAGGAGCTGAATGACTTTGAACACACCTGCAGAATGCAGATGAGCCAGGTGCTTTGGCAGCATGGGGCTCCTCATGGAGAAGGCAGAGGGAGCCCAAACATTAGAGGGGACAGTGACAGCTACAGAATGTGGACATCCTGTCCTTTGTGATACTAGTGCTTTGTTCTTTTAATAGTGTTTGCTCCTAGAGGAACTCTCTGGGCTTGCCTATTTATTTATTTATTTGCTTACTTACTTACTTATTATGAGATAGGGTTTCAGGCTGGCCTTGAACTTAACCATACTCCTGCTGCTTCCTTCTGGATCACCACATCAGCTAATCTTTAGGTGTATGTAAACTCCCCTCTATTTCAGTTTTACCCTTATTCTATTTCAGTTCACATTCATGCCTCTAAACTCATTTGATTCTCAAAACTACCTTGTATGTAAACAAATTATTTCTTTCTCTTGAGTCTGGAACACAATTTTTTTTTTTTTTTGTCAGTCATGGGGCTTGAATTCTGGGTCTGGATGCTGCCCCTCAGCTCTTCAACTCAAGGCGAGCGTTCTACCACTTGAGCCACAGTGCCACTTCTGGTTTTCTGAGTGGTTTATTAGAGATAAGAGTCTCACAGCCTTTCCTGCCCAAGCTGGCTTTGAACCATGATCCTCAGATCTCAGCATGAGCCACCAGCACCAGGCTTTAGAACACAATTCTTGAGTCCGCATTCACATAGTCTGAATTCAGCTTGGTCAGTCCTGATGCTCAATGCTTCATATGCTCTCATGAACCCCAATGTCCTACATCCTTTCCCTTCTCTACTTGATCCATGCTAAATAATGATTTTATTTTGTACGTTGCATAGATTCCAAACTAGTAGAAAACAAACTTGAATAAGCTTAAGCAAAGAGGAGAAAGCTATTATAAAGAAAGAAAAGGTGCAAATCTCAAGAAGGGATATCCATGGGTAGTGCTCTCGCTCTCTCTCTCTCTCTCTCTCTCCTAGCCCAGGTACCCAACTTCAGGACTAAATATCAGTGAGAATACTTTTGAGGATAAAATAGGAGAATTAGGAATAATCCTAATAGAATTAGTGCTGGGAAACTTCTATAGCTTAGTATGTGTGAGACATACATATCATTCAAAAATATATTGAGCCGGGTGTTGGTGGCTCACACCTGTAATCCTAGCTACTCAGGAGGCTGAGATCTGAGGATCCTGGTTTGATGCCAGCCCAGGCAGGAAAATCCATAAAACTTATCTCCAATTAACTAGCAGAAAACCAGAAGTGGTGCTGTGGCTCAAAGTGGTAGAGCAGTAGCCTTGAGTGAAAAAGCTCAGGGACAGAGCCCAGGCCCTGAGTTCAAGTCCCACAACTGACAAAAACAAAAACAAAATCCCAAAAAACATGTTGAGCACTTACTATGTCCTAGCAGCAGTGAGTGGTGGACACTGGAGATAATGTGGTAAACAGGACTGCTGTCAGATGATACAGTCACTTAATGACAGTTACGGTATGATGGAAGAGAAGGAGAGGATACATACCGCAGCAGGTCAGGAGAGTAGCTATACTCATATCTGATAAAAACAGACTTCAGTCTACAATTAGTCAGAAGAGACAAAAGAGGTCACTTCATGTTAAGAAAGGGAACGTCAAAGGGATATAGCAAGTGTTAATTTATACACACCAAAGTTGGCACACCCAACTTCATTAAACAAACACTACTGAACTTATAAGCATAGACAGACCTCACATCATATTGGAAGACTTCAATACTCAACTCCTATCAATACATTGGTCATTTAAACAAACAGCAACAACAACAACAAAAAAAAACCAAAGAAATTTCAGAGTTGACACTATAGATCAGATGGACTTAACAGAAGTCTACAGAATATTCCATCCAGCAGCTTCACAATACACATTCTTCTCAACAGCTCATAGAACTTTCCATGAAATCAATTTTATACATTTATGTTTTATAGACATATATTCTAGAACATAAAGCAGATTTACAAAAAAAAAGAATTTCTGTACTTTGGTCAGGTTTTTACATCAATTAATCTTTACTTTCTCCAGATTTCAGATGCTTCTTTTTATCTTAGTTCATTATATTCCAAAAGGGTCCCAAATTATCTGTGTCTCAGCATCAGAACACCCTCTGACTAACACACATGCTCCCCCCGCCCCTTGGGCCCCTCCCCCCCTCTATCTCTTCCCCCCTCCCATACCTACTCCTGATAGTCATACCCTCCTCCTCCTCTTCTTTTTCTTCTTCTTCCTCCTCCTTCTCCTTTTTTTTTTTTTTTTGTATGCCAGTATTGGGTCTTGAACTAAGGGCCTCCTGCTCTCATTCAGCTTTTTCACTCATGGCTGGCTCTCTACCACTTGATCCACATCTTCAGTTCATTTTTACTATTGGAGAACTTCAGGGATTTGTCTGCCTGGGCTGACTTCAAACCTCACTCCTCAGATATCAGCTGCCTGAGTAGCTAGGATTAGACATTAGGTAGGACTCTAGACCAGTGCCTGGCAACGTTCTGCTTTTTATTTTATCTTTTTCCCTCTCCTCCAGAAGAAAATTTGACTGCATTAAACATGTTCTATAGTGGTTAAAATCTTGGCTAGACTAATTTTCTTTTTTTTTTTGGGGGGGGGGGCCCGATCATGGGGCCTGAACTCTGGGCCTGGGCGCTGTCCCTCAGCTCTTCAGCTCAAGGCTAGTGCTCTACCACTTAAACCACAGCACCACTTCCATTTTTTTTTTCTTTTTGCTTATGTGGTGCTGAGGAATCGAACCCAGGGCCTCATGCATGCAAGGCAAGCGCTCTACCACTGAGCCACCTTCCCAGCCCCTAGACTAATTTTCTAATCAGAGATATCAAATAGTATCAACTTACTTTTTGTGATGAAAAAATACTTTAGGAACAAAATCTATGGCCTCACTTAAGCCTGAGTTTATCTGCTAGTTAATTTTTGTGTGTTGTTCTTTCCATGAGCTCTGACAAAATGATATGAAGTTAGATACCCTGTGAACTGTGTGAGCTGCACTTCACTAGAGAGAATACAATAATCCACTGTCATTTTTGTTTTTATCATATTCATTTTGGCAGAGAATTTATTCACTCTGCACCATAGTTATTTATGTCCTCCATTCTTGTGTTTTTTCATTCTCTGGAGAACACACCATTAAAACTCTTAATATGACACCTCATATTTTTAGTAGACTAGAAAATAGTTACAATTTTAATTTAAATTGAAATGACTATGTAATAGCTGGACAAATCAGCTTGAGTTCCCTAGAGCTCTTAATTGTAATTCTCCATTGTTTTCTATGCATAAATTTCTTTTCCAAAGTGCTTGTTCTGAAATACTCACTTATTTCTTTCTAGCTCATTCCAAACTCACTTATTTAATAATTTTCTATGGTTAACAACTTCGTGATTAAACTTTAATGTTAAATATAAATGGTTGAAATAATAAGCTTTATTAGAGTGAGAAAAGATTTGACAGCTAAGAGATGATGAAATGTAAGAAAAGGATACATCCATATGCTAGCCAAGAACAAAGCTGAGAAACAGGTTTTGATAGTTATACATCTATTGGTATCAATACTGATAGGTAGACAATTAGAGATAAAAATGGTAGACATGGGGCTGGGAAGGTGGCTCAGTGGTAGAGCGCTAGCCTTGCATGCATGAGGCCCTGGGTTCAATTCCTCAGCACCACATAAGCAAAAAGAAAAAAGCCGGAAGTGGTGCTATGGCTCAAGTGGTAGGGCGCTAGCCTTGAGCTGAAGAGCTGAGGGACAGCGCCCAGAGTTCAGGCCCCACGACCGGACCCAAAAAAAAAAAAAAAAAATGGTAGACATGAATGTTGAAGTTTTCTCAAGCAATGGGAAGAGAAAGTTTAAAATGCTGGAATTTAGGGATAGAAGCAGCCATGAAAGTATCTAGTATTCTAACAACAATAACAACAAAAGAAAAACAGCAATCAGGCAGAAGCCTTTCCTAAGTCCTCCTATCTGTCAATGCTCAAGTATCAGATGAAGTAGTTAATTAACAAATTATATCATAGCCACCCACTGAGATGTGGCTGTGGCTGTTCTAAGGATACGTTTCATGGCTTCTGATCTTACTTTAGGAAAGAAACCATGGAAGCTTGAGGTATGACCTGAATGATAGAGTGTCTGCTTAACAAGAGCAAGGCCTTGGGCTTAACTGCCCATACTAGGGTAATTCAGCTTAGCAGTAGAGCACTTGTTTAGCATATACGAGTCTCTGGGCTCAATCCCCAGCACCACAAATACAAAAACTTAACATCTGAGATGCTAGGAAATCTAATTTTATTTTAACCTTGTCTGACAATGCTAGGAAGGTAAAAGTGTTACTAAGATTCCATGAGATCTGATTTGATTTTAACTCTGCCTGAAGGTGAAAGTATCACTGAGCACAATGACTGATGCTCATAATCCTAACTACTCAGAAGGCTGAGATTGGGAGGATCTCAATTTGAAGACAAAAAGTTTACAAGACTCCAGGTCAACTAATTTAAAAAAATCTGAGCTTAGGACTGGGTTATAGCTCAGTGGCAAAGAGCTTGCCTAGCAAGTGTAAATCCTGGGTTTGATCCCCAGTACCAAAAAGAAAAGATTAAAAAAAAAAATCTGGGGCTGGAAAGGTGGCTCAGTGGTAGAACGCTTGCCTTGCATGCATGAGGCCCTGGGTTCGATTCCTCAGCACCATATAAGAAAAAAGAAAAAAGCTGGAACTGGCACTGTGGCTCAAGTGGTAGAGCGCTAGCTCTGAGCTGAAGAGCTGAGGGACAGTGCCCAGGCCCAGAGTTCAGGCCCCACGACCGGACCGCCCCCCCCTAAAAAAAATCTGAGCGTCATGGTTCATACCTATCATCCTGGCTACTTGGGAAACATAAATAGGAAGATCTCAATGTAAGATGACCCTGGTAAAACACAAGACTCTATTTGAAAAATAACAAAAGCAGAAAGGGCTGGGAACAGACTTAAGTGGTAAATTACCTACCTGGCAAGGTAATTCATTTCGAGACCCCAGTTCTTCAAATAAGCTGGGTATCATTATACATGCCTGCAATTCCAGCACTGGGGACGTAGAGGCAGAAGGACCTCAACTTTGAGTCCAGCCTGAATTATACAGGGAAATCTTATCTCAAAACAAAACATACACAAAACCAAATTAACCTCAAATAACCATTACCTCAAATAATTATTAAGGTTCAAGGGAAACCTCAAACGATGTAGTCTAAACATAGACATCTAATACTTGATACACCCTCCTCAACCCTTCATGTAGAGGCACTCCCACTTATGTGAATACCAGGGACAGAGATTGTCAAGTCCAGCAAATCTTTCCTTCCCAAATAGCTAAGGAAAGAGCTTATATTGAGTCAGCCTGGCTTCTTGGACCCTGCCCTTGTGTTTAGTCCTCTTCATGTCCACTCGGTCCAGCCAGAAGAGGCCAAATTCTTCTTCTACACTTCTTCAGATTTGTAAGATGCCGCATGTTCCTCAGCCACAGCTCTGAAATGCTGGCCTTTTCACCATTCCTCATACTACACTGCTCCAAATCTATGCAGCTCTACCCCTCTTAAGTGCCACCATTGGCAATTGTGTGTGTGTGTGTGTGTGTGTGTGTGAACAAAGGAAATTTCTTTTCATTTTCCTTTGAGCAGTTCACATTTGCAAACATCAGGGACAATTGTAGAGAGGCAGCATGACATATGATGACATAGGAACAAGGTTATGCAGAGCCCAGCACATCAGACCGTCTGGAAAACCCTTAAGTGAAGAATGCTCATCTCTATGAAACCTTGATAATTTAAAAGGGACAATGACTATCTGAAACAGTCAAGGTCTCCGTTAAATCTGGCAAAGCTAAGTAGGTGGTGGGGTGCATCACATGCAAGGGGACCCTTTGGTCTTTAGCGACATCATTATCTGTGGGTTATTATCATTACTACAAATACTAATACACTTTTATTAAGCACTGGCAATGACCCAGGGCAAGTGAGTTTAAGTTCATATTATATCCATTTTCATTATCTAGAGAAAAGAG
This sequence comes from Dipodomys spectabilis, assembly GCF_019054845.1. Classification (NCBI taxonomy): domain Eukaryota; kingdom Metazoa; phylum Chordata; class Mammalia; order Rodentia; family Heteromyidae; genus Dipodomys; species Dipodomys spectabilis. The sequence goes on along the minus strand of NW_024870683.1, from coordinate 8,315,587 downwards.
GAGAATGAACAAAGGACTATAATGTGAAATTCTAAACTAGGAAAAATGAAAAAAAGGTTAATTAAAAAAAAAACCCACAGAGTAAAGAGAAAGGCTCCAACTGTTTGTGGTCAGGAGTCATGATGGATAGTGGATCTTGTAACCCTGGACAATATCCCCTGTGACTTCTTTCCATCTCTCTCTCTCTCAAAAAAAAAAACAAAAAACTCTTCTCAGCTAAGGACACAGCAGGGACAGGAGAGGCCGAGAGAAGCAACGTTCACATCTCAAGGGTCCCTTTTGAAGTCCTACAAATCAACACTTCCTTCCTTCTTCCAACATCTAGCCACAAATTCAACTTTGTCAGTAAATATAGAGATGGAAAAATAAAATTAAATCCAGACCTGGTAGCACAGTCCTGTAATCCCAGCACTTTGGAGATGGAGGCAGGAGGATCATGAGGTCCAGACCATCCTGAGCTACAGAGTAAGCCTCTGTCTCACAATTAATTAGTTAATTAATTAATTAAACCCTGATAGAGCTCTCCCCAAAGACTTTTTTTGTATGTGTGTCTCTGACATTAAAATACTGAAGCAGAGAATTTTCAGTTTTTTGTTTCGTTTTGTTTTTTTGTCGATTGTGGGACTTGAACTCTGGGCCTGGGCACTGTCCCTCAGCTCTTCAGCTCAAGGCGAGTGCTCTACCACTTGAGTCACAGTGCCACTTCTAGTCTTTTGGTGGTTAAATGGAGATAAGAGTCTCTCGGACTGTTCCTGCCCAGGCTGGCTTTGAACTGGGATCCTCAGCTCTCAGCCTCCTGAGTAGCTAGGATTACAGGTGTGAGCCACCAGCACCCAGCTGAATTTTCAGCTTTTAATGGAGATCCTGGCTTTTCAGATTTAATGGCAACCCTGGATTTCTGGATGGTTCTCATCTGTAAGGACAAATGTGGGAAATGTCCCATTTACAATACATCTTTGAAAGTCTCCGATGAAATAATCTTTCTGCTCTGTGACTCTGTTTGGTGACTTAGATTGTGCTTCTATGAATATTCCTCTCTGTGAAGGGTTTTTCAAAGTATATAAACCCAACTGGGAAATCAGAATAGCAAGCAAATCCACAGAATGGATACTACATATGGAAGTGTGTCATCCAGGCTGGAGTATCCTTGTAAGAAGCCATGTGTGTGGAATGTATTTTTGAGTTACCTAGTTAGTTGGCGCTCAAATTAGCTGAAATTTTGATCTGTCATTCCAACTTACACTGAAATCAACTCGATGTCATCTGATACCTGAAATGTTATACACATTTGTGCATGTGTGTCATGTTTATAGAAACATACCTGGAAATAGGCAGTGGCTTATCCAGGGTCATACAGCAGAACAAGGCTCAGGGTCCATGTGCTTGAGTCCCCACATCCAGTGCTCTTCCTGCTAAACGGCGGTCTCATGGACAAAATACCACAGCTGATCTTGGAGAATTCTTTACCATTCCTCAAAGTAGGAAGTCATACCCCAAACTGTTCTCTTCATACACTAAGAGAAACAAATATCACTTAGAAAGTTGGCTTAGAGGGAGGATTGTGTAGGATGGAGGCAGAGCAGGCCCTGTGGGAATATGCAGGCATTTTGGGGCTTCCCAGTGTCTTTTTAGGATTCCCAGTGTCTTAAGGATTTTGATTGCGGGCCAATTCGAGTATTCCTTCCCATATTTCACCTTAAATTCAATAAATGCTGACTGAATAAATGAAGTTAGAAATGAGCCAAATCAGGTGTAGTTGCATACACCAGTCATCCCCAAACTCAAGAGGCTGAAGCAAGAAGATCGAGAGTTCAAGGACAGCCTAGGTTACATAGCAAGACCCTATCTGTCTGAGACAGAGACAGAAAAGAATAAGAAAGAAAAGAGAGAAAGAGAGAAGAAAAAGAAAGAGAGAGAGAGAAGGAAAAGAGAGAGAGAAAGAAAGAAAGAAAGAGAAAAAGAGGGAGAGAGAAAGAGAGAAAGGAGGGGAAGGAGAAAAGGAAAAGGAAAAGAAAGGAGGAGGGAAAGGAAGGGAGGGGGAAACATAGATATGAAGAAAAAATGGAATTTTTTTTTAATTTTTTTTTTTTTTTTGGGTCCGGTCGTGGGGCCTGAACTCTTGGCCTGAGCGCTGTCCCTCAGCTCTTCAGCTCAAGGCTAGTGCTGTACCATTTGAGCTACAGTGCCACTTCCAGCTTTTTTTCTTTTTGCTTATGTGGTACTGAGGAATTGAACCCAGGACCTCATGCATGCAAGGCGAGCACTCTACCACTGAGCCACCTTCCCAGCCCCCAAAATGGAATTTTAAATAAATGGCTAATGGCTAATCACTTAATGGTAGATGTTTGGTAATGGAAGGATTAGGATGGGAGTACATACCCAGTTTGTTTTGTAAAGACGATCCTGCAGTTTGGAGGATACTGTGATCTTCTAGCAAGGTCTGGGAACCCCTGTGCCATGAGTTGTACATATTCTTACGGCCTCTCTTTGAGAAGACACTACTTTTTCTACTACATAGTTGATAACCTGAAGCATTAAGAAGCCATCCAACTGCTCAGTCACCCTGCTAAGATATAACAGAGCTTTTACATTATCTGCTGTTTCAAACATCTTAAAATGTTAAAACACCTACCAACAATCCAAGTTCTCTTCCACTTACGACATACCCCCACCAACATGGGTCCTTTTGTAATTGCTATTTTGTCACTGTCCTACTTGCTGGCATTTCAGAAAGATATTCTAGACTTACTTTGCCTATTTCCTGCCCTAGCTATTTCTCCAAGGATTTTTGTTTCCTTTTGTCTTCAGAACAGTATTAAAAGCCAACATCTAGTCATTGGGTATGATTATTGCTATTGTGATTATTGCTGGGATGTCTGATAGGCCCTGTCATCAGCCAGAGAAAACAAATATGTGTGGGTATACCATATATTATATATAGATATATTATTATATTATATATTAAATAAGCATATATATGCCTATCAATCTAAACATGTAATCTTAGCAATACGGCCACTAGAATTATCATCCCCATGGAACATTCTAGCCTCTTTCTTTGTTATCTACAAATTTCCACCCTGGCTTCCACCATCAACTGCCCATTTACTGTATACTTTGCATACATGGCAAAAGTGGCATGTGACATATATATTGCATGTGTAGCATGTATAACATACAGGGCATATGTGTGACCTATATGATATGCATGTCAAGAGCAACATATATGTCAAAGTAGCATCCATGTTGACATATCAAAATGACATCCATGTCATGAATGGCATACATGTTAAAACGGTATGCATGTCAAGAGTGATGTACATGTCAAAGATGACGCACATCAAGCATGTCATCTGACATGTGTGTTAATTTTGACAGGCATACTGATTTTGCCGTGCACGTTGGATTTCACGTGTCATTTGTAACATGCATGTTAGTTTTAGCACGTGGCATCTGTGACATGTCAGTTGACAGGTGTCAATTGTGACGTGTCAATTTTGATGCATTGTGACTCGAGTTGATTTTGACATGTCCATTTTGAAATGTGTTATTTGTGACATGTGTTGATTTTTGTGTCATTTGTGACATGTCAATTTTGACAAGTGTGTCAATATTGATACATGTCATTTGATTTTGACATGCCATTTGTGATGTGTCAATGTTGATGTGCATGTAGATTTTGTCATGTCAACGTTGACGTGTCATTTGTGCATGTCAATTTTGACAAGTCACTTGTGACATGTCTCTAATTGTAACATATGTCAATTTTGATGTGTCACGTGTGACATGCATGTAGATTTTAACATGCCATTTGTGACATGTGCCAATTTTGATGTATCACTTGTAATTTGCATGTCTATTTTGGCATGTCAGAATCAACATACATGTCAACATCAACACATGTCAAAATCAACACCCATGTCACAAGAGAAGAGAAGGGGAAATACTGAGTTATAAACATTTTAAAGGGGTGGATCTTTTTTGTGAGGAGGAGGGGACTTTGAACTCTAGGCCCAGGCCCTGTTCCTGAACTCTTCTTCAGCTCAAGGCTAGAGTTTTAACACTTGAGCCACAGCACTACTTCCAGTTTCTGGTGGTTAGTTGGAGATAAGTGTCAAGGACTTTCCTGCCTGGGCTGGCTTTGAACCACAATCCTCAGATCTCAGCCTCCTGAGTAGCTGGGATTACACACATGAGCCACCACCAGCAAAAGGGGTGAATCTTATAGCATGTGAATTGTAACTAGGAAAGCTGTTACTAAACAACGGAAATCCTTTGCTAGCTCTTCTTTACCAAAGCACTTACTTTAGCAGGACACTGAGGCTCATGATTTATTTCTAAATAAACTCAACTCTTATCTCTTATTTCCTTCTTACACCACCTTCTAAGTCAACACTTAATGATCACAGGCCTTTGTACAGAATCCTATCACTTAGAAACGTTTCACTCCCCTCTTCTCTTGCTGGCAAATTACTATTCTTCATGAACAAATGCTGTTCATCCCAAGAAATCATTCCTACCTTCAATCTTGTGTATGCTGTGAAACCTGATCTATACATCTGCCTCAACAGCACTTTTGAACTCCCCGAGTTTATAGCCAGTCTCACCCTTGGCTCCATGATCTAATGCTTGTAAAGCACTTAGTGTTTATTGAATAAATGAATGACAAAACACTCCCTCACTACTGACCAGAAATCGTGCTATTTTTCCTCCAACTAGTTTAATTGGTAAAAATCCATACAAATGTAACTTGAGTTCTAGCCTTTAGAGACCAATAAAATGAAATAAAAATACAAATTTGGTGCCAACATTGAGACTTAGAAAATTACCATAAAGTAACATTTCATGGGGGTTCATAGTTCGGATACTTATCATTGTTGACTGAACATACTTACTGGAGTCAATACTCTTTTATTCAACATATTAAATGTGTTGTTTAACTCTGGTAACCACAGCTGTGACTTAGTTAACGATCTCAATAAATCCTACTTAAATCAGAGACAGGAAAAAATTATGCAAATGAATTCTTATCTGTTTTTCTGCCCAAGGCATATCTGATAACAGATAAAACATACTCCAAATAGTCTCTATTTAATAGTCAGGAAGCCATTTGAGGTTTTATTTGGATCGAAATCAAATACAAAGAAAAGAAGCCTGCTATATTCACAAATGGTTTTATTTCAGAAAGAAATCATACATCAAAAGGAGACATAGATAAGAGCTTACATTCTCTTATAGAAGTGAAACTAGGAAAGTCAACAGTTATTAATATACAAAGCCACCTGATTAAAAAAGACAGTAAAAGATAATGACAGATGGGCTTGCCTTAGATTCACCCAGGAAATACTTTTTTTTGTTTAAAAACAAGAAAGCATTGGTCTTTAGAAACGAGTTTGTAGTTCTAATGGACTTTGAAAATCAAACCAATCACCCCAGTCTCACCCCCACACTCATCCTGGCAGGATGGAAACCATCCATCAATTACACCTTGCAGCTAGATAGGATATCTTCCACTAATCTCTTGTAAACCCAGGCATCACCCTTAAGCCGCTGCCTCCTGATACCCACCACATCGGGTTTTTGAAGTTGGCACACTTCTAGTTCAAACTGCATTGTCACCTTGCCAAAATCTGACTGTGTTTGACACTTCAGTGTATAGCTGGAAAAAACAAGATAAGATACCAGTTAGTAAAAGAACCATGAATATTCTGGATAATACTAGACAGAGTTGTTTTAAGCTTTTTGGAGGCAGTAGGGGAAATAAGCCATTATTTCACATGAAGCAATGTATTACTGTTTAGTTTCCAAATGGCCTAGCTATGCTTTAGTGACAGAGTATGACTGGTGTTTTCCTACAAGCTGAGTGAGGATCCTAAGAAAGGGTGTTGAAAGAGGATAAGAGGTGTTGCAGAATTCTCCTTTGCTCCAAAGGACAGCTCTTCTTTCATAGCAGAACATGCCATTCACACTCATGAAATCTGGCATTTTTTTATGCAACCCTTTTTAACAGTGTAATACAATAACATCAGGCCAGTTTCACAATGCTCATAACAAAGAACAGAGAAGATTAAGAACATTTTGTGTCCACGTGCCTCATATGAAATATAAATTCCATATAAATAAAACTAAAGCCACTACCCTACTAGAAAGACATCTATTTTTTGAGGTTTTTAAAAGAATAATAAGAGATTATGATTACTGAAGCACTTTATAGCAGAAAGAAAAGCAAAGGAAAAATCCAAGAGGATGGCACATTCCAATAGTTGAAACATACGGCCTTTATAGTCACAACTGCACATCACCTCCCCTGACAATGGAAGGCCCAGTCAAGTGAAGCTTTAAGCTAATCTTAAGAAATAAGATTAATAGCTTAGCACTGGTGGCTTATGCCTGTAATCCTATCTACTCAGGAGACTGAGACCTGGAGAATCTCAGTTAGTTCAAAGCCAACCTAAGCAAAAAAGTCCATGAGATTCCATCTCCAATTTACCAGCCAAAAGCTGGGCTAAAGACATGGTTCAAGTGATGGTAAAGCGCTAGCCAAGAGCAAGAAAGCCAAGTGAGCTCAAAGCCCCAAGGTCAGGCCCCAGTACTGGCGTGCACAGGTGCATGCATACAAGCATACACATACACACAAATTTTGCACAGGGAAAATTATCATTTTAATTCACATAAAATTATTTTACATGACAGTTTTGTCTTAGTGATCTTAAATAAACAACAAACCCAAGCCTGCATGCACGCACGCGCGTGCACACACACACACACACACACACACACACACACACACACAGAGCATTTGATTGAGTTTTCCTCAAAAGTGTATAGAAATTATATTTGTTACATATAAGGAGAGTTCACAAAATATCATTCTCTGCTTATTTAGTTATGTTTAGGGAAAGGGTATGATCCCTTAAATATCAACAGTCAACTTAAGAAATACCAAAACACCCTATCCTTAAGGTTCTTGACAGGAAAAAGCAGCAATCTCAATGAAAATAATTCAGTTATAAGGAGGATTATCAGCCATTCATCCTTTCTGGGGAAAAAATGGTATATTGCTGAGATTAGTAACACCATACCACTGAAAAACAACTTTTGCTTTCCTGCTTTGTCACAAAAAAGTAAAAGCAAAAACAAAGTAAAGGAAAAGAAAAGAAAAGATCAGGACAGAGTCCTTCGGTTGCTCAGGAGGACAAAGTATTGGTTAGCATCTAGTTAGTGATCTCCTGAGAGAGAGATTGCATGCTGAGGGAAAGATTATCCAAAGTCTATGATAGAGATCAGGATAGACTGTGGCCAAGAAGCCTCTGATGGCCGTTCACTCAAAAGCAAGGGAAGTTTAAGCAGAATACCTCCTTTATGTACTGAAAACCTAATCCTGCAAGACAGACAGTTACAAAGAGAAGGATTAACTATAAATCACTGATTTGTTCCAAGTATCTCACTCATTTAATTATACTTTACAAATATACTTGTAAAAAATAAAATTTGTAAAAATTAAAGGAGAACTACAACTTTAGATTTTCCTTTTCTCAAAGTCTAATTTTGAAAGTGGTCACAAGACTGGTGCTTAAAACTCAAACCTAACAAAGAGAATAAATTGTGAGCAATGACATTAGTATAAAAGCTTTCTGGAAAGTAGTGGGAATCTTTTTTTTTTTTATCTAGCAAGTTAGGAGAAGAAAACAAATCAGTGCACATTTCTTCAAAGTCTACAAAGCAGGAAGTAAAAAGTGGTTCTTACCCCTTTTGTATAAAGTCCACATGCTTCTTTGGAAGAACAGACATTATTTCATTCAAGAGTTGATCAGGATTCACTAATTTGGTTGTAGTCACATTGTAGTGAAGCTTAAAAAGAAAAAGAAAAAATGAGAAGTAAATCTATATTCACATAAAACCAGCCTCCCCAACCTACACATCTAAAACAACCTCAAAGAAAAAAAGCTCAAGGAAATACTAAAAGCCAACTCTCAGATAATTGGGTTAGGGCAACTGGGAAAGTCAGGAGAAATAGTATTTAGTAGGAACCATACCTATATTATCTATCTTTTAAAGCAAATAGCTATTAAGTAACATCAACCTGTCTATGTGTTGGAACTCCATTTCTTTTTCCTTCCCATACCAGGACGCACATTAATAGTCTTGAAATGCAGACTATGGGAACATAAAACAAATGCCACAGAAAGTTTGTTTTTCTGGATTACTTATAAAGACCATTATAGAGTTCCAGAAGCTGACTCTATAATTCTATAAGGGAATGAATATAACAGGCATTCCTTTTAAAAAGTAATGTCTACTGTTTTCCTCTCCTTGACTACAAAACTCTAAAAAATACTGGGTGCCAGTGGCTCACACCTGTAATCCTAGCTACTCAGAAGGCTGAGATCTGAGGATCACTGTTCAAAGCCAGCCTAGGCAGGAAAGTCTGTAAGACTTTTATCTCCAATTAACCATTAAAAAAAAAAAAGTGCTGGTAGCTTTAGTATGGTCTTGTTTGTGGTCATTTGGGTAATACCCAGAAGTGGGATTTCTGGGTCAAAGGGGAGTTCTATGTTTAGTCTTTTTTTTTTTTTTTTTTTTTTTGGGGGGGGGGGGGGTCCGGTCGTGAGGCCTGAACTCTGGGCCTTGGCGCTGTCCCTCAGCTCTTCAGCTCAAGGCTAGTGCTCTACCACTTGAGCCACAGCGCCACTTCTGGCCTTTTTCTTTTTGCTTATGTGGTGTTGAGGAATCGAACCCAGGGCCTCTGGCATGCAAGGCAAGCGCTCTACCACTGAGCCACCTTCCCAGCCCCTATGTTTAGTCTTTTGAGGAACTACCATACTACTTTCCAGAGTAGTTGAACAAGCTTACGCTCCCACCAACAGTGTAGTAGCATTCCCTTTTGGCCACATCCCCACTAGCATCTGTTGTTATATCTTGATAATGGCCACTCTAACTAGGCTAAAGTAGAATTTAATGTTGTTTTGATTTGCGTTTCTTTTATGGCCAAAGATGTTGAGAATTTCTTTATGTGTCTATTGGCCATTCTTATTTCCTCTTCTGAGAAGTCTCTCTTTAAGACTTTAGTTCACATGTTAAAGGGTTTGTTGTTTCTTTGAGGATTTGTTTGGGGGGAATTTAATTTTTTTGAGCTCTAAGTGTATTTTAGGTATAAGGCACTTGTCTGTTGTATGGCTAGTGAAGATCTCCCAATCTGTGGACTACTTGTCTTGCTAGCTATGTCATTTGCCATTCAGAAGCTCTGAAGTTTAATTCAATCCCATTTATCCAACCTGTCTTTGATTTGTTGTGTTTCTGAGTCTTTATTTAAAGGAAGTTTTGACCTGTGCCAAGGAGCCCTACTGTCTCCTCTATTCCTTCCATATTCATTGCAGCATTATTTACTATAGCTAAGATATAGAACCAACCCAGATTGCCCCTCTTTTGATGAATGGATCAAGAAGATGTGGTAATAGATACAGAATGGAGTTCTATGCTTCCATCAGAAAGTGGCATTGCTCCATTTGTAAGGAAATGGAGAGTCCTGGAAAAAATTCTATTAAATGAAGCAAGCCAGACCCAGAGAACTGTAGGTTACATGTTTTCCCTCATTTGTAATAACTATGTCTGTGATGTTCTTAGCAGGGGATCACAATAACCTAATCACTAAGTGCACAGGACCATATATAATGAAGCCGATCAAAATGAACTCCAAGAATTGGAAACAAGAGGCTCTTATTATGTCCTGTATGCAGTTATTTATATGGTTTTTTTTTTTCTGTTTTAGTTTTCTGTACCCTTTGTCTTGTATATAAGCTTATCTGATCCATGGAAGGGAAAAGTAATCACAGAAACAGCAGACAAAGGATGAACTAATGCAACAATGACACTCACTAGACACTATGTTGGAAATGAGCTTTACAACTTGGGGGTGGAGGGAAATGGAGAAAATGGGGGAAGGGGTAATAGTGTTTAAAAAAATGTACTCATTAACTTACTTATATAACTAACCCCAATTCATCACCTTTAAAATAAATTAAAAAACAAAAATATACATATTTATATAGATAGATCTCTAAAAGAAATAATTTCATTTTTTTTCTCTCTTTCCTTAAGACAGAGTTCAAGATGTTGACTATGCTGGCCTCCTATGTTGACTATGCTGAACCCTCCTGCCTTAGCCTCCCAAGCACTAGAATTTCAGATGTGTACTAACCCATTGAACTAATTTTATTCTTTTTTATTCTTTTATTATATATATTAATTTTATTTCATTGTAAAGATGCTGTACAGAGGGGTTACAGTTACATAAGTAAGGTAATGAGTACATTTCTTGTCGAACATTGTTATCCACTCTTTTGTTTTTCTCCCACTATCCCTTCCTTCCTCCCCACCCCCACTCCTACCCCAGATCCCCAGAGTTGTAAAGTTCATTTCCAACATAGTGTCTTTGTTGCAATGGGTCATCCTTTTTCCTTGTTTCAGCATTTTGTTATTCCCCTTTCCCTTCCCCAGATCAGATAAATATATATATACAAGACATGGGATACAGAATCAAAGACAGTGATTGCCAGGGATAAACCAATGAAAAAAGAAGAATGAAATAAAATAAGAAGAAAGAACTAGATACAGTACATTGGCAGCAAACAAAAAACAAAAAAAGAACTATTGTTTCCATGTCCTGGAGTTCATTTCAATTAGCATTATTTTGTATGGTCATATGTACATAGCTATTGAGCTATTATGATTCTCTGCCAGGACTATCCAAGGCATATATTAATTACCACAAATGAGGGAAGCATAGAGCCTATGTTTCTTTGGGTCTGGCTTACTTTAGTATGGAGGTTCCTCAAAACACTAAACATAGAACTCCCCTATGATCCAGGAATCCCACTCCTGGGCAATTATCCAAATAATCACCAACAAGGCTATACTACCACAGCTACCAGAACAACTGTTTATTGCAGCATTATTTTCTATATGGAACCAACCTAGATGCCTCTCAGTAGATGAATGGATCAAGTAAATGTGGTATATATACAAAATGAAATTTTATGCTTCTATCAGAAAAAAGTGACATCACCCCTTTCATAAAGAAATGGAAAGACTTGGGGGGAAATTTTTTTTTTAAGTGTTAGTCCTGAGGCTTGAACACAGGCCATGTGCCCTGTCCCTAAGATTTTTTTTGCTCAAAGTTAGTGCTCTACCACTTGAGCTACAGCTCTACTTCTGGCCCTTTTTTCTTTCTTTTTCTTTTCTTTTTGGTGTTTTATTGGCAATAAGAGTCTCATGGACTTTCTCTGTGCTGATTCAAACTGTGCTTCTCAGCTCTCAGACTCTTAAGCAGCTAGGATTATAGGCGTGAGCCACCAGTACACAGCTCTAATTTTATCCTTAATTATCCTTCATTAGTCACCAGTCACTTTTTGTGTACTCACTATGAGCAAAGCACTGCTTCAGTTCTAAAGGAAAAATATCCCTTCTTCCTAGTAGCTCTTTCACTGTCCAATAAAATCCCTTTCTATGTCTTTCAGATTTGAGTTCCTTTCATAAAAAAATGTGAAGAATGGAGCCTACTACCTTACTTTTTTTTTGTCATTCCTTTTCTTTTTTTCCATATATATTTGTTATTGTAAAAGTACTGTACAGAGGGGTTACAGTTACATGACTAGGGCAATAAGTACATTTCCTATCAAGCATTGCTACCTCCTTTGTTTTTCCCCTACCATCCCTTTCCTCCCCACTTCCCCAACTCCTCCCTCCCCCGCCAAAATTGTAAAGTCCATTTTCAACACAGTGTCTTGTACATCTCTTGTTACAATGGGTCAACCTGTATCCTTATTTAAGCATTTTGTTATATCCCTTCCCCTCCCCAAATTATAAAAATGTATATACAAGATGCAAGACAGAGCCTGTAACTTCAAGAAGATGTTTCTTTTTTTTAATTTAATATTAAGTAATTATACAAAGAGGTTACACTTCCTTGTCAGTTGTAAGTACCATGCATCTTGATCAGGGTCACCCCTCCATAGTGCTCCCCCTTTCTCCTTCCCAATCCTACCCTCAAGTTATGTAGCTCATTTTTACCATAATGTACATTGAATGTACATTGACTCGCCCTTCCTCCTTTCATTGCTCCACAAAAACATCTTTCTACTTTCTGGAATTCATTTTAATAAGCAGTTCATTATTTTTTTTAAAGGCGTTACACCTTTGGACTCCTCCCCTAAGAGATGTAAATTTCTGAAGATAGAATTTCCCATAGTGTGATATATATGTACATAAATATATAAAAATTTAATTAGCAAAACATGATATGTAATTTCCTTTAAGGTAAGTTTAAGTTTTAAAAAAGTTAACTGTCTTTACTGTGTTAAGATTTTTGTGCTTGTGTGTGTGTGTGTGTGTGTGTGTGTAATACAGAGCATAAGTCTAAGTTTATTATATTATCAATTATAGTAAGCTGACATAAATTTAATACATTCTATAAATCTATTTCTTAAAAGAATAAAGCCAGGCATTGGTGGCTTATACCTGTAATTCTAACTACTCAGGAGACTGAGATCTGAGGCTCACAATTTGAAGCCAGCCCAGGCAGGAAAGTCTGTATGACACTTACCTCCAATTAACTATCAAAAAAGACGGAAGTAAAACTGTGGCACAAGTGGTAGAGTGCTAGCCTTGAGCAAAAACAAAAACAAAAACACTCAGGGTAGAGCCTAGGTCCTGAGTTCAAGACTCTGAATTGGTATGTGCATGTGCATGTGCACACACAGTATGGTGGTACACATCTGTGACCCTAGTACTCAGAATGCTGATACAGTTGGATTGCAAAGTTCAAGGCCAGACAGCTACATAGTAAAATGCTGAATCCCTAACCCCTCCAAACAAATAAAAAATTAGATCAAGTTTCAGAGTTTAAATCTGTGCAAATTAAAACATCATTCTGCTATATTGTGGTTAAAATGATGATAATGATTCTTAATATTGAAAGATGTTATATCAATAAAGCATTTCATATGCAGTGCAGCCTCCATTTGTAGAGCTTGTTTCCAGACTTATCTATACAAAGGGACCATTACATCATTATCTCCAGATTTCACAAATGAAAATCAAATATTAAAAACTAGAGCTAGAGGCTGGGAAGATGGCTCAGTGGTAGAGTGCTTGCCTTGTATGAGGCCCTGGGTTCGATTCTTCAGCACCACATAAGCATTAAAAGCCAGAAGTGGCGCTGCGGCTCAAGTGGTAGAGTACTAGCCTTAAGTTAAAGAGCTGAGGAATAGCTCCCAGGCCCAGAGTTCAGGCCCCATGACTTGGGGGGGGGGGGGGGGGGGGGGGGGAGAGGGGGAGAGAAGACCTGATGACAACAACTGGGGCTAGGCTGTGGGCCTTCTGATTCCCAATCTTTTGGATTTTTCTCCTACATCTGGAAAACACTGAGCAACTACCTGAAAAGCCAATGTAACACCACAGCATGCCCTATTGAACAATGTATTCAGATTTCCAAATAATTTACATAGATGAACATTTTACCCATTAGCATTTGATAACTGCTTAAGTTCTCAATAATGTACACAGTTCAATAAATTTCCTTTAATTTTATTTATTATTAATCCCAATGTTAGGGTTTGAATACTTCAGGTGTCCAATGAAAAAAAAATCTCAGAAATAGATAGTCACATATAACAGACTTCCCAGTGTACTGTGTAAGCCAACAAGGCAACAGATACTAATGGATAGGTGCCATCTTCTACTTCAAGACAAAGCAAGGCATAGGTAGGCTCTCAGAACATTCTCTTCTCAATCATCCTTCTACTCAGCAGCTAAACATTCTCCTTTCCCCAAATCACTCCAAATTGCCCAACTTGGTGTAAAAACTGAAAAAACATAAATCTAGTACCCTAATCACAAAAACACTTGGAACATGTTTTTATTATAGAACAGAGCACAGAGTGTCAAAGCAATGTCCCATCCTGGTCTGTTTTCACTGTTACTCTAGTTTTCCAAGGATATGAACTTTATTTTATTTATCCATTTACCTCTTACTTCCTCCACTTATATCAAACAAAAGTGGCATTCATTTAAGGATTGAATGAATGCTCAGAGAAAACTCAAGAAGGGAAGAAGTATTAATACCTTATTTCTCCTCTCCTTCTCAACCAAATATATTACCACACTAATGACATAGCCTTTTTTTCATCAGTTGTGGGGCTTGAACTCAGGGCCTGGGCACTGTCCCTGAGCCTCTGTGCTCAAGGCTAGCATTCTACCACTTGAGCCACAGTGCCACTTTGAGTTTTTGAGTGGTTATTTGGAGATGAGTCTTACTAGGACTTTTCTGCCCAGGCTAGCTTCAAACCATGATCCTCAGATCTCAGCCTCATGAGAAGATAGGATTACAGGTGTGAGCTACCAGCACCCGGCTCATACCCTTTAAAGCATAAGAGGTCTACTAAAGAAGATCCAAATCTCTTAGGCAAGTTCTTGAAGACCTCCCAGGCTACTGTCCCAATCACTTAGTATTTTCCTCACACTTATTACACTAAAGGTTCCAAATAGCTTTCCAGGTATACACATATTCTGCAAGAGCCTACAAAGGTATCTATCTGACAGGAACTCTTCTGCGTGCCAGAGATAGAACAATCAAGCTCAAGTTTTCATCCTAAAGGCATTTCTCAATTCCCCATACATGTTGAATGCTATCCTAATTTCATGCTGCCTCTGTGATTAATTTTTCCATCTGATCTTGAATATTTGAACTATAATTACATGCCCTTAGAAGAGAGTGACTATCTAATTTACATCTGCATTCTTTCTTTTCCTTTTTTTTTTTTTTTTTGCTGGTCCTGGAGCTTGAACTCAGGACCTGGGCACTGTCCTTGAGCCTCTCTGTGCTCAAGGCTAGCATTCTACCTCTTGAGCCACAGCGCCACTTCTGGCTTTTTATGTGGTTACTGAGGGACCAAAACCAGGGCTTCATGCATGCTAGCAAGCACTGTGTGGCTGAGCCACATTCCCAGCCCCTCCTTTAAAAAAAAAAAAGAGTCCTATGGGTTAAACTCAAGGCCTTATGCTTGTTAAGCAGGTGCTCTTCTACTTGAGCCATAAACTCAAGTTTGTTTTTTGTTATTGTTGTTGTTGTTGTTTTGGGTCCGGTCATGGGGCCTGAACTCTGGGCCTGGACACTGTCCCTCAGCTCTTCAGCTCAAGGCTAGCGCCCTACCACTTGAGCCACAACGCCACTTCCGGCTTTTTTCTTTTTGCTTATGTGGTGCTGAGGAATTGAACCCAGGGCCTCAGGCATACAAGGCAAGAGCTCTACCACTGAGCCCTAAACTCAAGTTTTTTAAGTTTCATTACTACTTTCATTATTTTCTAGTAGATTCTTGCTTTTCCACATAAATGATATGACGGGCATGCGCTCAGATTTTTATTGGTCAATATAGGATCCCATTAATATTTCTATCAGAGTTGGCATCAAACCATGATCCTATCTCAATATGTAAGTAACTAGGATGACAGGTGTGAGCCACCATACTAAGACTACTTAAGCATTCTTAAAGCTCACTGCATAGGAATAGGCATATATGTAATGTTAAAAACATGCACATTAGCCAGGTGTCTGTGGCTCACACATGTAATCCTAGCTATTGAGGAGGCTGAGAGCTGAGGATCAAGGTTTGAAGTCAGATGGAGCAGGAAAGCCTGTGACACTCTTATTTCCAATTAACTACCAAAAAGCCAGAAATAGCACTCTGGCTCTTAAGTGGTAGGGCACTAGTCTTGAGCACAATAGCTCAGGGACAGTGCCCAGGCCCTGAGTTCAAGTCCTGGGACTGGCATGCATGTATGCGTGTGCGCGTGCACACACATACACATACACACAAAAATACACATTAACTGAATAAGTTAATTAAAAATACCAATTTCTTTTTTAAAATAAAAGGGAAGAGAGAGAAAAAGGAAAGAAGGGAGAGGAAGGGAAGAAAGGAGAGAGGAGGAGGATTAGAGGTAAAAGGGGAAGAGAGGTGACAGAAAGGGAGGGAGGAAGGTAGGAAAGAAAGGACAGAAAAGAGGGGATGGGGAGAGGGAGGGAGGAGAGGGAAGTGGGGAGGAGGTCGGGAGAAGAAGAACTAGCAGTTTTCTGAAACTCATGTTAAAGAACTACAGTTTTGTTACCTTTAGCCTTCTTGGGCCATCTTTGGAGGAGCCCTTCCTTCTGCTCCTGGTAAGCACAGTGATAACCTTATCCAGTCCTCTTTCAAGGCTCCCAAACACTTTGGTTCCTTTTCTTTTTGGAGTATCCTCCAAATGTGCTTGGTTGAGACCCAGTTCCACTGAGCGGCACCTTAAAACAACAAAGCACAAGTAACATTGGGCCCTCTGCCTGCTAGAGTCCTCACAGACCCTGCTTTTGTCCCTTTACACTCAATTGTACCTCATTCAGGTGTGCCAGGCCCAGATCATCTTACTCCTCCCCAGGGAGGACTAAAGTCATCTCTCTCTAGAGGGGACCCAAAATGGATCAAGCTTTAAAAGTTATAAAAGACAAGGAAGGATCACTGATGCCTCGGAACTTTTCATTCAATAGGAAAGTGTTGTCTGACTAACACAGATACTGTTTAACACAGTCAATATAGTGTTAATCAGACATTTTATCACTGTGACAACCTGAAAGAAAAAATTTAAAAGGAAAAGGCTGGATATAGAAGCTAATACCTGCTATCTCTCCTACTTGGGAGGTAAAAAGGTGAAGATGAGTTCAAGAACAGCCCAAAAAGTGAGAAGGGCCCTGACATCCCAGCAATGTATAAGACTTAAGAAGAAAGATAGTGGTCAACACAAGCCAACAAAAATATGAGAGACCTTATCTAAAAAAATAACTAAAGCAGCCAGGCACATATATATATATGCCTATAATCCTAGCTATTCAGGAGGATGAGATCTGAAGGTCACAGTTCAAAGCCAGCCCAGATAGGAAAGTCCATGAGACTCCAATAAACCACCAAAAAGCCAGAAATGGAGTTGTGGCAAGTGGTAGAGTGCCAGATTTGAGTAAAAAAAGCTAAGGAATAGCACCCAGGTCAAGTTCACGCTCCAGTACCAACACAGGAAAAAAATATCCACAACTAAAGCAAAAAGGGCTGGGATATGGTTCAAGTGGTATAATGCCTTTCTAGCAAGCACAACCCCAAGCACTGAAATATGGAGGGAAGGAGAGAGGGAGAAAAGAAGGGAAGGAATTATATTTTGGCTTGCAATTTCAGTTTTCAGTCCATCATGGCAGGGAGGGTGTGATACAGCAGAGCAGCTCACTTTATGGTAGCTAGGAAGTACAGAGAGAGCCTAAAGTACTGAATTTCTTTTTTTTCCTCTTTTACTCCATCTAGACCTCGAACCTATATAACAGTGTGCTCCACATTCAGGGTGGTTCTTTTCCCCTTATTCTCAGGAAACATCCTCATAGACACACTCAGGGATGCTTTTCTAATCTAGATACGTCTCATTCCAATCAAGATCAATTGGACAGTGCCTCTACTATTTATGGAATGTCATCTATAGTAGATGCCTATACTATACAGCAAAAAGGAGGAAGAAAAACCAGTTCTTCCCAGCTTGCTGTACTTAACATGCCAAAACCACTGGTGCTCAGTTACATGATTCCACCCTTTAAAGCAGGGGCAATATCTTCAGTAATGATCTCAGACTGTCTCCACGCAGACATTTCTCTAGTCTTCAACAGCATCTATGTCATAGTTCTCCTAATCAGGTATATTATAGATGAAAAGAACAGTCTCATTACACACACTAAAGAACAAAGAGTCTGAAAAACAACACTTACCGCCTTTCAGGGCTAATGACATTTGTCGTTAGCTTGTTTGTTCCTGCTGAATTTACTGGTGTTTTAATTGGGGTTTCTTTC
The DNA here is from genome assembly GCF_019054845.1 of Dipodomys spectabilis. Classification (NCBI taxonomy): domain Eukaryota; kingdom Metazoa; phylum Chordata; class Mammalia; order Rodentia; family Heteromyidae; genus Dipodomys; species Dipodomys spectabilis. Next base: position 8,297,679 of record NW_024870683.1, on the reverse strand, counting down.
AGGCACTGGTTTCTAGCTATTAGGAAACAAATACAAACTATATGTAGTTGGCAATATTATGGTCCCCAAATTTCTATCCATAATGAATACATCATCTCATTCAATAACTCAGAAATGCTGTAATTATTTGGCCACTGAAATTAAAATACCTATTTAAAGAAATGTTGCCATGTGAATTATAGTAAAAGCAAAATTATTTTGCCTTTAATGTATAGGGATCTATTATTCTACTGTAAAGTGAGGTCATACTTACTATACTATAAATATTTTATGTACATATAGATCATATAAATGTAGATTTCATGATTAATGGCTCTCCTCTACAAATTAGAGTCATTTGTATTTTGAAAGTGCTCAATTTATGCCTTTGACATTATATTAAAAGGTATTGATTGACAGGCACTGATGGTTCACACCTATAATTCTAGCTCCTCAGGAGGCTGAGATCTGAGGATGATGGTTCAAAGCCAGCCTGGGCAGGAAAGTCTGTGAGACTCTTATCTCCAACTAACCACTAGAAAACCAGAAACAGCACTGAGGTTCAAAGAGGTAGAATGATAGCTTGAGAGAAAAAGCTCAGAGAAAGTGTCCAGGCCCTGAGTTAAAGCCCTACAACCAACAATTAAAAAAAAAAAAAAAGGTGTTAATTCAAATCACAAACCTACTCAACTCATTAAGCAAAAAGATAAATCCCCTATGAAAGCTTGACAAGTTATTTGAGGTGTGAGCTTTGTTGTTTTTTTATTCCCTATTCTAGAATTTTGTGCTTTTAGGCTATAAGAAATCTGGTTACTGGGGCTGGGAAGGTGGATCAGTGGTAGAGTGCTTGCCTTGCAAGCAAGAGGCCCTGGGCTCGATTCCTCAGCACCACATAAGCAAAAAGAAAAAAGCCGGAAGTGGTGCTGTGGCTCAAGTGGTAGAGTGCTAGCCTTGAGCTGAAGAGCTGAGGGACAGCACCCAAGCCCAGAGTTCAGGCCCCACAACCAGACGCAAAAACAAAACAAAACAAAAAGAAATCTGGTTACCACTGATTAACTGAAAGTTTTATACACTTTAGAGATATTTACTAAATAATAATAAAATATGACATCATTTTGTTGATGGTGGGTTGCTGAAAGGTGGGTTGGTTTGTGCTTGAACTTAGGGCCTCATTTTTTGCTTGGCTTTTTTGCTGGTACTCTACCACTTGAACAACAACACGACTTTTGGCTTTTTGCTAGTAAAGATAAGAGTCTCTCAGATTTGTTTGCCCAGGCTGGCTTTGAACCATGGTCTGAGATCTTAGCTTCTTAAGTAGCTTGAGATTACAGGTATAAATCAATAGTGCCTAGCTTTGACATCAGGTTTCTACAAAGAAATTGAGGGTTTGGTTTGTAACTATAAAAGTCTATTCTTCCAAATTTTATAACAATAAAAAAACAGCATTTACCTGACTTATGTAACTATAACCCCTCTATATATCCCCTTTATAATAACAATAAAAATTTTTAAAGAAAATGACAGCAATCAGAAACACCTATGAAAAAGTCTTCACCTCTAGGTATAGAGATACAACTACCACCCACTGAGTTATACAGGAGTCACAAAAATGAAATTAAAGTATATGTCAAAAATAATTCACAGGGGCTGAGAAGGTGGCTAAGTGGTAGAGTGCTTGCCTTGCATGCATGAGGCCCTGGATTTGATTCCTCAGCACTACATAAACAGAAAAAGCCGAAAGTGGCACTGTGGCTCAAGTGGTAAAGCACTAGCCTTGAGTTGAAGAGCTGAGGGACAGTGCCCAAGCCCATGACGGACCAAAAAAAAAAAAAAAAAAAAATTCACAGCAAAAGTAAAATGTATTAATGAAAGCTATCAATTATAGCTCCCTGAGGCAGCTCTTGTATTTTAAAAAAAATGGCCAGTAATTACTTTTGGCTGACATATATTGTAAGAACAAAATATGTAAACTGATAGTACTTCAAAGATTACAGAATAAATCCCCAACAATATATATTTCAAAACCTTCATAGTTACTTAAAAAATAAAAACCATCGGGGCTGGGAAGGTGGCTCAGTGGTAGAGCGCTTGCCTTGAGTGCCTGAGGCCCTGGGTTCAATTCCCCAGCACCACATAAACAAAAAGAAAAAAGCCGGAAGTGGCATTATGGCTCAAGTGGTAGAGCGCTAGCCTTGAGCCGAAGAGCTGAGGAGCTGAGGGACAGCGCCCAGGCCCAGAGTTCAGACCCCACGACCGGACCCAAAATAAATAAATAAATAAAAACCATCAAAAATGAAAGGAACAGGAGAGATGGGGGAAAATGATTAAAGCAGTGATATTGATCAAGATGCATTATATTCATGAACTGCTTCATACATAAATTACTTAAAGCAGAGACTTGGGTTTGAGTCATTCTACATAGGGGTAAGTGGGCAAGCAAGACCTGAACCTGGACACATGACCTTGGGAAAATCATTACATTTCTCTGAGTCTCACATTTCTAAACTGTTGAATACAGAAGTTGATATAGATAAGCTCTAGCTTGCCTTTCAGTTTTGATATCCCATGGTTCTATGACTCAATTGTGGGAGTGTGAAAAAGTTTCATTTAAGAAATTTAAAAGCTAAGTAAATATACTTCAAACTAACACAGTAAGGCAATGTGAATTCTATAAACAGTATTGTTAGTAGTTTCCCACCCAGTATATGGTATTTAATACAGTAAGAATAATGACATTTGAAATTTTTTAATCATTAAACGCAAATACCTTTTGAGGGCGTAGTGTAACGATTTGGTGTTGTTAGAACTTCTCTTTTATGCTGGTTCTTATTAACTGGGGTCCTAGGCTCGGGAAATATAAACTGCTCTTCATTCTTTACAGTAGACTTAGGAGTATATACATTTTCTTTGTTCTTTAACTTATTGGCAGATGCTCTGCATAATACTGGAGTTAATGATTTCGACTCTAGACCATTTGATTCTGTCCATTGCTTGGTAAACTGGAAGAATAAAGTTACTAGATAAAGCATACTGAAGAAGAAAAGTCAATTTCTTTATAACATGCCTTAATCACTTGCAAATTACCTTAAGTTGTTCTTATTAAAATTAAATATTATCAAGAGTGTATTATTGGAAATACCAGGAAATTTAAAAAGGTATATTCAGTTCTCTTTAGCACAGGTAGACCACTTTAGTCTCTTTCATTGACAGGTAATTTTCAATATATTTCTGACCAAGTATTTAAGCATAACAAGAATCTTAAGAAATAGAGCCCCAAATAATTTCTAAAAGTGCTTCCAGTACCTAGATTTTTATGGTTTGCCTCTAGTATATACCAAAAACAAAAGTTTATTTAGTGATCAGGGCAGAAAACATGCTACAATACTCTTTAAAAGAAATTAATTTGAAATTTTTTCATTCTTGAAATTTATAGCTGAGCTAATAATAAAAGAATAGGAAAAATTCTCAGAGGTCAAACTAAAAATAGGAGCAGAAATCCAAACCAAGACTGTGTGCTACCCAAAGGGCATCTGCTTTCTACCTCTGATGACCTGCAACGTTGGTTTTAAAAACCATAAGAACCTATGACTGCAATGTGATGAGTTGGAGCCAAAGCTCTCATGTCATGCCATCGGGGCATAACTAAGATAAAAGTGCACATTAAATAGAAATAAGTTTTTCAAGAAAGTCAGAAGGATAGTATATTTGGGCCTTGGTTCTAGATAGGGCAGGTCTCCTCTAATGTGTGAGTAAACACTGGACATAAGTTTAGGGCTCAAATTCAAAGTAAATGCATGGTAACAGCTTGAACTAAGGGCCTGGGAACTGTTCCTTGGCAATTTTACTCAAGGCTAGCGCCCAACCATTCAAAGCCACAACTCCACTTCCTTTCTTTTTCTGGTGGTTAATTGGAGATAAAGAGTCTCATGGACTTTCATTCTTGAGCTATCTTTGATCTCAGTCTCCTGAGTGGTTAGAATTATAGGTATAAGCCACCAGCATCCAGCTCAGAAACTTAAATTCTAAATTTAGTTCAAGGTAGTCTCAAATTGTTTGTGTCCCAGAAGGCTGGAGGAAGCAAACCTAATTTCTATCTTAAAGAAAAGGCTCAATCCAATCCAATCCAAGTCTTTAACCCTTAACACAAACACCTTAAAGAAATACCAGAGCTCAAGGAAAAATGGGCCTAGCCAAGTGCTAGTGGCTTGCACATGTAATCTTAGCAACTAACAAGGCTAAGATATAAGGATCTCAGTTCAAAGCCTGCCCAGGCAAGAAAATCCATGAGGCTCTTATCTCCAATTAACCACCCAAAAGCTGGAAGTGGAGCTGTGACTCAAGTGGTAAAAGCATTAGCCTTGAACAAAAAAAGCTCAGGGACAGCACTCAGGCCCTAAGTTCAAACCCCACGACCAGCACATAGAAGAAAAGAAAAATGAGCCTATAAAAATGTATTAAAGGGTTGCAGAGGCTGAGCGCCAGTGGCTCATGCCTGTAATTCTAGCTACTCAGGGGGCTGAGATCTGAGGATTGCAGTTCAAAGCCAGCCAAGGCAGGAAAGCCTATGACACACTTATCGCCAATTAACCACCAGAAAACCAGAAGTTGTGCTGTGGCTCAAGTGGTAGAGTGCTTGCCTTGAAGAGCTCAGGGACAGCACCCAGGCCCAGAGATCAAGCCTTAGAACCAGCCAAAAAACTACAACAACAACAACAAAAAAAAAAATAGGGCTGCACATCTGAAATCCTAGTAACTCAGGAGTACAAAACAGGAGGATCACAAGTTCAAGGCCACACTAGGCTATAAAGCAAGGATCCAATTTTAGTTTTCTACATATGGTTGTTGCTTTCCTTACATCAACTGTTGGAGAGGCTATCTTTGTTGCAATGTATATTTTTGGGTCCCTTTTCAAATATTAGATAACTATAAGTATATGGCTTTATTTCTGGATCTTCTAGTCTGCTCCATTGGTCTTTGGACCTGTTTTTGTGCCAGTAACTACAAGCTGTTTTTGTTATAGCTCTGTAGTAAAGTTTGAGGTCTGAACTGGGCAAATATTTTAAATCAATTTTTAATTTTTTTTGTTATTATAAAGGAAATATACAGAAGGGTTATATTTATACAAATCAGGTAAAGAGTCTATTTCTTTTTGGACAATTTCACCCCTTCCCTCACTCTCCCAGTTTTTCCCTCTTATTCTCACTCCTAAGTTGTATAGTTCGTTTTCAACATAGTGTCTAGTGAGTTCCACTGTGGCATTAATTTTTAAATACACCCAAAGAATAAAAGGACTTCATGTCTGAAGTAAAGTATAAGAACAATGACATAACAAATGAAAAGTGTCAATATGGAAAATTAAATGAACCATTCAGAAATTCTGGAGTTGAGATGTACAATATTTATGAAAAAAATCCATTATAGTAGTTCAACATTTCCAATAGTAAGAAAGGGAATGAAGGAATTGGAAAATAGGTTAATAAAAACGATCTGATCTGAGGAACCAAAAAAACAAGAGGGGGCTAGGAATGTGGCTTAGCTGTAGAGTGCTTGTCCAACTAAGCACGCATGAAGTACTGGGTTCGATTCCTCAGTACCACATACGTAGAAAAAGCCAGACGTGGTGCTGTGGCTCAAGTGGTAGAGAGCTAGCCTTGAGCACAGAGAGGCTCAGGGACAGATCCCAAGCCCTGAGTTCAAGCCCCAGAACCAGGGGGTGGGGGGGAAGGAAAGAAAAGAAAAATGTACAAGATCCTCAGAGAACTGAATGACTCCAAATTGTGCCAATATACTTATAACAGGAGTCCCAGAAGAAAGGTGAGACACTATTTGAACTAACCCACATACCCAAGAAACTCAACAAACTTCAAGATTAAAAGTTTTGTTTTTTTTTTTTTTTTTTTTTGGGGGGGGGGGGTCCGGTAGTGGGGCCTGAACTCTGGGCCTGGGCACTGTCCCTCAGCTCTTCAGCTCAAGGCCAGCACTCTACCACTTGAGCCACAGCGCCACTTCTGGCTTTTTTCTTTTTGCTTATGTGGTGCTGAGGAATTGAACCCAGGGCCTCATGCATGCAAGGCAAGCACTCTATCACTGAGCCACCTTCCCAGCCCAAGATTAAAAGTTTTTAAAGGAAAGAAAAAAGGAGAGTTTCTTCCAGAGTTAAGAGGGGTGAGAGATGACCACAAAAGAGTTTGAGGGAATTGGAGAATGGGACAACAAAACTGTTCTATATCTTAATTTTTGTGAGGGTCTCATATTGTCAAAACACACAGAACTATACAGAAAAAGAGGGTCAATTTAACTAACTACGCGTAAATTGTATCTTGTTTTTTTGTTCTGTTTTGTTTTTATAAAGGAACAATAAAGTGCTCCAAAACAAAAACTTGACTTTCTTAAACTTGGAAATAGTTGTCTTCCCTTTCATTCACAAACCAAATAATCTCTTAATAATGCTTCCAATGTTTTAGAGATTCAATAAATTTGCAAGCCCACACTAGATTTCATGTTAGTCTAGATGCTTCTGTAATTGAAGCATATATTCTGCTTTTAAATAGTAATAAATACCAACAACCTGTGCTGTTTGTGGAGTTGATAAACTGTCTTCAGACCATTCACAGTCTATTAATTCAGCTGCGTAATTTTCATCACTTCTTGTCATATCTTCCAGACTCAGATTCTTTGACTATTCAATAAAAGACAAAAAAAGTTAAGGAATAACAGCACCATGATTCAAAAACAAATTTTTTTTTGGTCAGTTGTAGGGCTTGAACTCAGAGCCTGGGCGCTGTCCTGAGCTCTTTTGCTCAAGGCTAGTGCTCTACTACTTTGAGCTACATTGCTACTTCCAGTTAACTGGATATAAGTCTCACAGGGACTTTCTGCCAGAGCTGGCTTCAAAAGTGATCCTTGTATCTCAGCCTCCTGAGTAGCTAGGATTATAGGCATGAACCACCAGCACCCAGCCATGATTCAGATATTTAAAAGCGGTATATTACAGACATAGGGAAAGGCTCTGATAGCAAATGACAGACAGAATACTGAATGAACTTACTATCTAATACAGAAATCAGAGAGCCAAAAAAATTTAGTTAAAATTATCAGAAAACTTTGACTCTTTAATATGTCTGGGAACATTCTTCCATTACATGACATACTATTGACTTACCTAATTATAATCACCCAGTAGTATCATATAACTCATTTGCAAATTTGCAAAGAAAAAGCTCACACAAAGCAGAAGATAAAAGAAAACTTGAAATTCAGGTCTTTTAGTTGTAAGAACACAGAATTTCTACCAGTAAAAAATTTGTCAGGGGGGCTGGGAAGGTGGCTCAGTGGTAGAGCGCTTGCCTTGCATGCCTGAGGCCCTGGGTTCGATTCCTCAGCACCACATAAGCAAAACAAACAAACAAACAAACAAAAATTTGTCAGGGGTGGGGAAGGTGGCTCAGTGGTAGAGTGCTTGCCTCGTATGCATGAGGCTCTGGGTTCAATTTCTCAGTACCACATAAATAGAAAAAGTCGAAAGTAGCGCTGTCTTGAGTGATAGAGTACTAGCCTTGAACTAAAGAGCTCAGGGACAGTGACCAGGCCTAGAGTTCAAGCCCCATGACTAGCAAAAAAAAAAAAAAGCCTCATAAAAACCTCCTAGAGACAGGATATTTGAGGACTAGTGCTAAAACTACCACCAGACTAACTTATTTGCTCTCATTCTTCCCCCTCTATAAAATAAAGGTATACTATACTCTGAATTCTAAAGCAGTGGGATATTATTGGACTTAAAAAAAATCCCTCTTTCCTTTTGTCTCAATGTCTTCTTAACCTAGACAAAAAATTTACCAAAAATGTGATACCTCATCCTTCTTTTTTAGACCCACTGCAACTGCTCTTAAAAGGACAAATCTTCTCATACCTGGGCTAATCAAAGAATATATAGTCTCTGCCACTCTTTTCTCACCCTCCCAACCATGGGTGACAGTTCTCTAGAATTACTAACCATCATGAACTAGAAATGGCTACATGGGGTGGCAGGCTGAGAAAAAATACTAAAGCTAAATCCGTGGAGACGGCGGTCATGAGATGCACAGGGACTCATAGCACATATACCTCCCTGACTGGACAGTTATATTCAACATTAAAGAAACCTTTCAAAAGTCTCATCTCTCTCATGCTCAAATGAGAGGTTCCCATTATCTAAAGCACAAAGACTGAAACTCAAACATGGTATTTCAAGGTTCTCTATAGTCTACCTCTTCTCTACTGTTCTCACCCTTATTTCCCCTACTTGAACTCTTCATTTTAACCAAGCAAATCTATCCACTGTTACAGAATGTATCAAGTACAACTAGATGACACAACTTTTGCTAATTCCATTTATTTTGCTCTGAACACTATTCTCTTTCTTTTTCATTTTTCTAAACTCAACTATTGGTTCTGTTTGGAACTTCAGCAATGATCATTATTCTACAGTGACATAACCCACTGCTAACCATTTTTCTGACACCCATCATCCATTATGAGAAAGAGAGAGAGAGACTTATGTCAACTCGACTACAAAGCGAGCAAAGTACCCCCACTTTATACAGATTTATTTCCCAAGATCCAGCATGGAGCCTGAAAATGCTAATAATGATGATGATTGTGGGGTCTTCTGTGACTCTTGGGATAGATACATGGTTTCACTGAAAACACCATCAAGTGACTGATAATTCAGAATTACTTTCTTATAACCAATACCTGCAAGAAACAGGATGACTCTGTCAAGGGAGAGAACAGTATAGAAGAGGCTATGATGGCTTGTCTCAAGACTCGATGCCTATACAAGATAGGAAAAGAACCTAAAATTTGGCTTTTACCTTTATTTCTTGAAATTAAAATGCTTCTCTATTGCTATCAAAGTTGATTCAATAACACAACTGCCAGGGCTGGGAAGGTGGCTCAGTGGTAGAGTGCTTGCCTTGCATGCATGAGGTCCTGGTTCGATTCCTCAGCACCACATAAGCAAAAAGAAAAAAGCCGGAAGTGGCGCTGTGGCTCAAGTGGTAGAGCGCTAGCCTTGAGCTGAAGAGCTGAGTGACAGCGCCCAAGCCCAGAGTTCAGGCCCCATGACCGGACCCAAAAAAAAAAAAAAAAAATAGCACAACTGCCAAATGATGAAATTATTAGGTAAAATTTTATTAGGTAGTAGACAGAAGACAAATCATACAAGTAGCTCACTTGAGACCAAATCAGTTCAGATAGAAGAAAACCCAAAGGCTCAAGAAAATGTCTGAGACCTCTTAACTGAGATGTTATAAATATAGCTAAGGTGACTATTCTTGAAAGTTTCTAATTTTATTCAATTACCTGATCAGAAGCAAATTTCATGCTTTTGTCTCCTACTGAACCCAACTAAGTTTGAAAGTTTAAAGGGTTAGACAATGGGGGCAACAAGAATGAGGGGTTAATTCACTAAGCCCATGGGCAAAAGATCTGCCCAGGCCTGGGGTATTTACCAGCCCATAAAACTCCCCCAAGGATAAGTTAGAATACCATCACAGGAATAAGATTATCTCACTTCAGAGATTTCTTCTACAACAGCCACTTGCACTGCTACATTTGGGAGCAAACCAACTTGGGAGGGAAAATAGAACATTAACACTGTGTCCTTTAGATTAGATCTGGCAGGGACATAAGAACTCCTACACCCAAAACATGATTGACAAGGGCCCAAGAGCAATCTAAATGGGATGTTAAAGGAATCTGGGCAGAGGGCTCTTAAACTGAATATCATGAAAGAGGTGGCATTTTAATATGTTTCATTGTTTTGAGAGCTAAAAGAAAAAAAAAATCACCTCATCCACATAATCATTTGAATATTTTGAATTCTCTAAGTTTCCTAATAATAACATCATTGGAATTACAACCTGAATTAATCTGAAGGAAGACATACTACAAAATTTCATACTCTTCTGACCAACTATTTGGTTAGCTGATTCAAGCCACTGGGAGCTATAAAGTCACACAGAACACCAACTAATGCAAGCATTTAGGAATGACATATTGCTCCCAACACACAAAGTTTCTCCATTCCAAATATTCATACAAGGCTGGGTATGGTGATTCGAGATTGTAATCCCAGCTACCCAGGAGGTAGAAGTGGATGATTATGGTCTGAGATCAGCTCCAGCAAACTTATCTTGAGATGGTATCTGAAAAACAAACTAAAAGCAAAAGGACTGAGGGTATATACCTCAAGTGAAGTCATGAGTTCAATTCCTAGGAATTGACAAAGGAAACTGAGATAAAGACAAAGTAAAGGTTAATAATTTAGAAGGAACTTGAGTTGCATGAGCTATAGATACTGCAAAATTTTTTAACATAAATATCAAAGCAGAAACTAAAATAGCTTATAAACCCTAGTGAAACTCTTGGAACAATTTGTACATACTTTTAAAAGAATGACGGAGCTAGGCACCAGTGTCTCACACCTGTAATCCTAACTACTCAGGAGTCTGAGATCTGAGGATCACAGTTCGTGTGACTCTTATCTCTGATAAACTACTCAGAAAAGGCTGGAAATGGTATTGTGGTTCAAGTAGTAGAGTGCTAGCCTTGAGTAAAAGGAGCCAAGGACAGCACACCAGCCCCCAGGACTGGCCAAAAAAAGGGAAGAATGACAAGAAGCTGATTCCTGTGACTCACCTCCTGTAATCCTAGCTACTTAGGAGGTTTAGATCTGAGAACCATAGCTCAAATGCCAGACCATGATACTCTTATCTCCAACAAACTACCAAAAAGCCAGAAGTGAAGCTGTGGCTCAAGTGGAAAAGCTCAAAGACAGTATCCAGGCCCTGAGTTCAAGCCCAGGATCTGTACCAAAAAAAAGAAAGAAAGAAAGAAAAAGAAAAAAGAAGAAGACTGAAAATGACAGGAAAGAAAAACTGGCTCTCTTGGGGAATGACTATCAGCAAAAACAAGGAAGGCAAATGAGGATGAATATGATAAAAAATAAAACAATGAACTTATTAAATTTTTTTCTCACAAGAGTGATAGAAGACTTGATCAGGATACCTTGTATTCATGAAAACTAATGTATGCTAACAAGTCTTTAAAAAACCATCAGGCACCAGCAGCTAGCTCACATCTATAATCCTAGCTACTCAGAAGGCTAAGATCTGATTATCACAGTTTGAAGCCAACCTTGGCAGGAAAGTCTGTGAATCTTATCTCGGCTAAAAACTGTAAGAAAAACCAGAAGTGGAACTGTGGCTCAAGTGGTTGAGCACAGGCTTTGAGCACAAAAGCTCAGCACCCAGGCCCAGAGTTCAAACCTCAAGACTGGAAAACAAAACAAAAACAAGTTTTATGTCATATGAAGTATAATGCATTCTCTTTCATGGGTTTTATTCCAAATAGTTTTTAAAATTGTTCTCTGCAATTCAGTAACACTGTGTCCTTTAAAAGCCTCTGTATGTATTCGAATTATATAAATAAGCACACTTATAAAATATAGGGAAGATATGATAATATATTAACTATTTATAACTGGCAAGTTTGTGGGTAAATCTAATTTTCTTTTTCGCTTGATCTATTTCTACAATAACTAGGAAGTACTTTAATAAAAAATAAAAAAGGAAAAGTAAAGAGAGGAATTTTCCTTAAATCCATATTAACATCAAACTTTTAAAGTTCAGATTTGCTCACTGATGAAGTTGAAATCAGCCAAGCCTGGTGGTGCACCCTGTAATCCCAGGCCTCAAGAGGCTGAGGCAGGCAAGACTTTGTCTCTAAACAAACTAATAACAACAAAATGTTTAAAAAATAAAATGTCTACAGATGTCCCACCACAGATGAATGGATCCAAAAATTGTGGTATCTATACACAATGGAATATTATGCAGCCATTAGAAATGACAAAATAATGGCATTTGCAGGGAAATGGATGGAGCTAGAAGAAATCACGTTGAGCGAGGCAAGTCAAGAGCAAAGAGACAAATGGTACATGGTCTCCCTGATAAGTGGATGTTAAATCCAAAATGTTAGGTGATATGACAAAATTAACAAGACTTAAGAAACAAAGGACTTCCACTCATCTGGTCGAATCACTACTAAATAACCCCATGCTGCTGATCACATGTATGGTATATATGTGTACACTGGAGGGGAATCAGGAAGACGACACAGAACTAGAGGGAATCAGGGAAAAACAACAGCGGGACCCATCAGCTGCACTGGACATTGACCAAAATGAACTAAGCAACTTAATGGCAGCCATGGGAGGGAGAGAACAAGTGGGAAAGAGGGAACAGCAGATGATATGCAAAACAAAAGAAATGTACATACCACCCAATGTGGAAGAAATAGCTGTATTGCAAAGCTCATAGAACTCATAAATGTTATAGACCATGATAGACAATTTGCTCCAGGAAAGTCAGAATGTGTTTGTGACTTTAACTAAGCATCACTATCCCACAATACTGTGAAATTAGGGAAATTATGTAACCACTTAATCACAACAAAATTTTTTTGAAAATAAATAAATAAATGAAATGCCTTGCCTCCTTGACACGAAGTTAACATTCAACACAGATGTGTTCCCTCAAGAACACAGTGGTTCATGGTAAGACTAGTAAGTGATCAGACAAAAGATTATAGTACTGGGCTGGGAAGATGGCTCAGTGGTAGAGCGCTTGCCTTGCATGCATGAGGCCCTGGGTTCGATTCCTCAGCACCACATAAGCAGGAAAAAAAAAAAAAAACTGGAAGTGGTGCTGTGGCTCAAGTTGTAGAGCGCTGGCCTTGAGCTGAAGAGCTGAGGGACAGCGCCCAGGCCCAGAGTTCAGGCCCACAACTGGACCCAAAAAAAAAAAAAAAGATTATAGTACTTACCTTTGGGGTGGTACTGGCAGGGTCACAGGAAAAAGAAGGGAGTTGTAATCGAACTGGTTTTCCCCGTGCCTTCTTGGCTAGAAGCAGAAGATAGGTGGCTGTGAGGTGATCGTATTGCCACTGGAGGAAAAGGAAACCAATCTGTTTAGAAGACTAGAGTTGTTTATTATAATACTGTTTTCATTATTTTTCTCAATATAAGAGCAGCTTTACAAAAACAGAATGTCGAAAGACTTTTAGTTATCTCTCCTATGAGTTCATATTTCTAAATCACTTGCTTATACAGCTCTAAGTTTTTCAGCGAGATATTACCTGTAGATACTCTAGCATGGAAAATGAGACTTTAACCCTAAAACGCCCTCCTTTCCTACACATCTCCTCCCCGAATTTTTATCATAACTCTAATTTTATCATAACTGTTAACTAAATCAATGAGTATACAAACAGTATCTACAACCAAGTAGGACAATGTTCTAAATATTTAATTGGTATTCTGACACATAATGAGACTAGAGGCCAAGAAAAGAGTAAAGTCCTAGAAGGCTTCTACCAGGTCAATTATTAACATTTTTACTGTAAAATATAGGGCTGGGATGTGGTAGAGTGCTTGTCTAGCTCTATGCAAAGTCCTGGATTCAATTCCCAACACCCTACAATTTTAAAAAATTTAAATAAAGTAATTGTGGGAAGTGATACATATGGAGACTAACAGAGGCAACAAGGAGAGTACTCACAACAGTATAATTATCCAAAAATCCTAATATTTTAACAACCAATACAGTTATAGTGATTGGATATAGTCATACGGATTGACAATCAGTCCAAAGGCTAAATTACACATGGCTAAAAACAAAAAGATGAAGAAAACAGAAGAAAAAGTTTAAAGAGATCCCACATTCTTAGGTTTTGTTTTCATTTGTTCCCCTTTTTGGGGGGGAGAAAAGGGGTGGGGTTATGAGAATTAGGACTTGAACTCAGGACCTGGGTACTCTCTCTGAGCTCTCTTGCTCAAGGCTGGAAGCTCTACTACTTGAGCCATAGCACTACTTCCAGCTTTTTGCTGGTTAATTGGAGATAGTTTCATATAGCTTCTTCCCTGGCTGGTTTTGAACTATGATCTTCAGATCTCAGCCTCCTAAGCAGCTAGGATTATAGACATAAGCCACTGGCATCCAGCTTTTCTTTCTTTTTTTTTTTTTTCCTTTTTGTCAGTTGTGAAGTTTGAATTCCAGGTCTGGGCACTGTCCCTGAACTTTTTCGCTAGTGCTCTAGTGCTTTGAGCCACAGCTCCACTTCAAGTTTTCTGGTGGTTAACTGGAAATAAGAGTCTCACAGACTTTTTTTTGCCCAGGCTGGCTTCCCATTACTATCCTCAGATCACAGCCTCTTGTGTATCTAGGATAACAGGCATGAACCACCAGGCCTTGCTTGTTTATTTTTTTAAGATAGGGTCTCAGACAGGCACCAGTAGCTTATACCTATAATCCTAGCTATAAGGGAGGCTGAGATCTGAAGATCAAGGTTCAAAGCCAACCTGGGTAGGAAAGTTTGTAAGACTCTGTGTCCAAATAAAAATGCCCCCCTAAGCCGGCACTGGTGGCTCACACCTGTAATCCTAGCTACTCAAGAGGCTGAGATCTGAGGATTGAGGTTCAAAGCCAGCTTGGGCAGGAAATTCCATGAGACTCTTATCTCCAATAAACCACTAAAAAACTGGAAGTGGCATTGTGGCTCAAGTGGTAGAGCGCTAGCCTTGAGTTGAAGTGCGCAGGGACAGAGCCCAAGCCCAGAGTTCAAGCCCCATGACAGACCAAAAAAAAAAAAAGCCCCCCCTGCCCCGCCTTGCAAAAAAAAAAAAAAGCCAGAAGTAGAGATGTGGCTCAAGTGGTAATACAAAAGAAGCAAAAGAAGCTCAGGGATAGCAAGCAGGCCCTAAGTTTAAAAAAAAAAAAAAAAGCCTTACCGCATATTCTAGATTTATCCAACATTCTCACATTTCTTTCTTTCAGACCTTTTACTAAAGTTTTAAAATTTTTAAAAAGAGTCCATTATCATTCTTAGTAATTCAAACCACATTCTCCCACCCTCCCTTCCTCGTTTTCTCTGCCTCCCCTGGTCCCTCTTTTCCCTCCCCTCTCTCTCCCTTTCCCTTAACATGTTCACAGTATATCAACAAACTTGCCTCCTCCCTGGTGATATTATATGTCTATATCCCATGCTCCACCCTGGACAGGCTTCTCAAACAGCTAGCTACTCAACTGTCAATCTAGGAATTCCTTTCACCTATATCCTATAATGGATCCCCAATTTTCTAGATCGTAAGTATTCCTATTTCTTCATTTACTCTTTTGTTTTGATGTAATACATCCTCGAGTAACTTTCCGATGAGGTAAATAATGTTTGAGACCCTTCATATCTGATAAATACAGCATTCTCTCTCCTCACACCTAACTCTGCTTTGGTCAAGTACAGAATTCTAGGTTGGTAATAAATTTTT
Organism: Dipodomys spectabilis; assembly: GCF_019054845.1. NCBI lineage: Eukaryota > Metazoa > Chordata > Mammalia > Rodentia > Heteromyidae > Dipodomys > Dipodomys spectabilis. Next base: position 8,282,336 of record NW_024870683.1, on the reverse strand, counting down.
TAGTGTTGAAGGTATTATGGTCCTCTTGGTTATAGTAGAATATGAGAAAGTGTAGTCTTTCTGATTCCAGAGGCGTTGTATATGATCTTCTGTTATTATCTCTGAAAACTTTCTGAATCTTTTCACACAATTTTCTGAAATTCTACTAGAAAAGGTGAGTGGTTTTTTGTTGTTTCTGATGCTGGTTCTGGAGCTTGAATTCAAGACCTAGATGCTGTCCCTGAGCTTTTTCACATAAGCCTAGCACTCTATCACTTGAGCCACAGCTTCATATTTGGGTTTTTGCTTGTTAAATGGAGATAAAGAGTTTCTCTGATTTGTCTGCCCAGGCTACCCTGTAATGATCCTCAGATCTTCTGGGTAGCAGATTTCAGGTGTGAGCTATCAACATCCAGCTTAGAAGAGGCTTTGATATATATAGATATATTTTCATTCACTATGCCTATGTAAGTTCCGTTTCACTCTTGGAAACTCATATACTTCAGTTTTGGAATATTTGACAGTTTTTTCCTCTCCTCTGTTTCATCTGATCTTTATAGCACCTTTGGTACTTTTACATCTTTCTGTCTTTGGGTTCTACTTCTGATGATTTTACATTAATTTTACTTTCTTTTTTTCTTTTTTTTTTTTTGTTGGTCACGGGTCTTGAACTCTGGGCCTGGACACTGTCCCTCAGCTCTTCAGCTCAAGGCCAGGGCTCTACCACTTGAGCCACAGCACCACTTCCGGTTTCCTGAGTGGTTTATTGGAGATAAGAGTCTCATGGAGTTTCCTGCCCGGGCTGGCTTTGAACCAAGATCCTCAGGTCTCAGCCTCCTGAGTAGCTTAGGATTACAGGCATGAGCCACTGGCACCCAGCTAACTTCATTTTCAAACATTACTATTGAGCTTTTTGTGTCTGTTCAAACTCGTAAGAGTGGCTGCTTGGAAAGTTCCTCAGTAAGTCATCCCTTTTTCCCTTGCTGGGGGAAGGGGGAATACCCTTTTTATAACTTTTCTTGCCACAGTTACTGTGTAGTTCTCATTACAATAAGATGCACAGGGGAATTTTGTGTTCAATAACAGATAAATCAACGCATTAGTTACGCTTTCAGTTAATGTCAATCCACAAGTCTAATACACTAATGTCTCCCTTATCTTTTAGGCAGTTCCCTCTTTTGAAAGTCAAATGTCTGAAGGCGATAGGTTTACTTATTAGAAAGAAGTCCCATTTCTAGAAAAGTAATAATATTTTTAGAAATTCAGTTAAATCTTAGGTTCACAGGAACCTGGACTGAAAAGAAACAACTACTGGTACTATAGGATTAGAAAAACAGAATTGGCCCACTATCCTACCACCTGACCTTCCTCTCAAGACAATTTTAAACAACACCTGGGTGTCAATATCACAGGGATTGGGGAAAAGAACTGCTCCCACAACCCAGAGTCACTCATGCACCAAAAAAAAAAAAAAAAAAAAAGAGCAATTTAGGGACTAGAGGCATGTTCAAGTAGTATAAACTAGCAACAGAGTAAGCAAAACAAGTATGAGGATGGCCCTGAGTTCAAATTCAGCTACCAGAAAGAAAAATAAGGGCTGGGAAGGTAGCTCAGTGGTAGAGCGCTTGCCTTGCATGCCTGAGGCCCTGGGTTCGATTCCTCAGCACCACATAAGCAAAAAAGAAAAAAGCTGGAAGTGGCGCTCTGACTCAAGTGGTAGAGCGCTAGCCTTGAGCTGAAGAGCTGAGGGACAGCGCCCAGGCCCAGAGTTCAGGGCCCATGACTGGACCCCCCCAAAAAAAAAGAAAAAGAAAAGAAGGAAAGGAAAAGGAAAAAATGAAAGGTAACAGGAATTTTCAATATGATTGCCTAAATTAATATACTGTATATAAATATATATTCTTCAGAATCTTGAAAGTAGTCAAAATTTAAACAAACTATCAATCCCCTGTGAACTAATTACTCTGTTTCTGTCATAAACATCTTTAATCAATGTCTTTCTTTTTTTTTTTTTTTTTTTTGGTCCAGTCGTGGGGCCTGAACTCTGGGCCTGGACGCTGTCCCTCAGCTCTTCAGCTCAAGGCTAGCGCTCTACCACTTGAGCCACAGCACCACTTCCGGCTTTTTTCTTTTTGCTTATGTGGTGCTGAGGAATTGAACCCAGGGCCTCATGCATGCAAGGCAAGCGCTACCACTGAGCCACCTTCCCAGCACTAATCGATGTCTTAAGTGTAGTATTTATGTTTAAAGACATGCAGTAAACATCAGAAAAGAATTCCATTAAAATCATTCATAAATAATATATAATATTTATATTCATGATAAAGTCTGAAAATGCTATATTCTTTGTAATGCACTAATAAAGAACAGTAAAACAAAAGACACTACTTTCAAATTCATATGTATTTCTTACCAATGAAATCAAGTCCTCCATTGTTTGCTTGTTGTTTCTGTGATGGACAGAAAGTTCAGTTACACAATCATCATCAAGGTGAATAAACTATAAAAAAAGGATATTACAAATTTTATTAACAAAATCACAAATTTATTGTTTTAAAAATTAAAAGTTACAATTACTTTATAAAATCAAACAGCAACGTGCAAAACAACATTAGATTGTCAAACTTGGGGTACAAATCAACATTCCTTATAACATTGGTATTTTGCTGTTTGATGGCTGGGGAGTGGGGTTTGCAGCACTAGAATTTGAACTGTACTAGAATTTCAACTGAGGGCCTACCACTTGCTCAGTTTGCTGGTTTGGATAGCACTCCACCACTTGAGCTCTGCCTCCAGCCTAGCTTGTGTGTGTGTGTGCAAATGTGTGTGCGTGTGTGTACACACACATATGCTGGTACTGGGACTTGATCTCAGAGCCTGGGCACTGTCCTTGGGCTTTTTTTGCTCAATGCTAGTGCTCTACCACTTGAGCCACAGCTCTGCTTCTGGCTTCTTGCTGGTTAACTGAAAGTAAGAGTCTCATGGATTCTCTTTTCCAGGCTAGCTTCAAACCACAATCTGTAGACCTCAGTCTCCTGAGTTGCCAGGATTAGAGACATGAGCCACTGGCACCCATCTAGAGTCAAGCTTTTTTTTTTGGGGGGGGGGGGGAGGGTGGGGAGGGGTCCAGTCATGGGACCTGAACTCTGGGCCTGAGCGCTATCCCTCAGCTCTTCAGCGCAAGACTAGTGCTCTACCACTTGAGCCATAGCGCCACTTCCGGCTTTTTTCTTTTTGCTTATGTGGTGCTGAGGAATCGAATCCAGGGCCTCAGGCATGCAAGACAAGCACTATACCACTGAGCCACCTTCCCAGCCCCGAGTCAAGCTTCTTGTTGGTTATTTTGCAATATGGAGGCTGCCAGACTTTTCTGCCTAGGCTGGCCTCAGACTACAATTCTTCAGATCTTGGCCTCCTGAGTAGTTAGGACTTATATTATAGGCTTATATTACTGTGTCCTCTGTAATGTTAGGCAAGTATGTTAATTTAAGTATGACTTAAATTCTCAATTCACTATTGCTCCTAATTTTTTTAAGATGTAATCAGATGACAGTGAACACTTGAAGAAGATGAGTTCCCATGTCATATCCTTACACTACCTGATCAGTAGTTAAGGTGCTTTTGTGCAGAAAAGAGACCCTTACTCCTTCCCCTACTATAAAATCTGCATTGGCATTTTCATCAAACACCAGTCACCTAGCTCTTGAAAATTAGTAGTTGTTCAAATCATAAGAGCAGCTCAGACTTGTAGTATGTACATCTCAGGTTATCAGGGAAGTTATCAGTCCAAGGATCCATAGATGTTGAACGAGAATAATCATGCAGAAGGTATAACAAAACATAATTTTTAAAAACACTTAAGACTTCCTATATAAATTTAATTTCACTTAAGGATAGAAATAATCCTGGTATTCAGATCCCTCTATGATAAGACCTCACTAAAATTGGGGCCAGTAATGAATTGAGTGAGGATCACTGAGAATAAATGGCAGAAATGGTCTGGGATGGACCTGGAAAGGAGTCCAAAAGATTACATGTAAAGAGAACCATAAGGAATGTTATTTTAAAGTTCATCTTTCCAAAGTAAGACATTCTCTTCACAACAGCCCCAGGAAGTGATGTTTTACTTTCTGCTTCAAGTCCTCCTCTGCAGGGAACTCAGAACAGTTGGGACGGCCAGCTTCCCCTTGTTGCTGAGGTCTGTGTCCCTGTGATATCTATCCACTGTGAATCAGTGCAGCCTGACAGCTAACAGGCTTTGAGATCAGAGACAAACTTCATTTTTAATTGTGACATCACTTTATAACCACAGGACCTTGAATATGTCACACCTCTCTGAGCTGTAAGAGAGCTCAAAGACATATATGTCTTGTATAATGTATAATGGACACATTTAATACATCAAAACAAACTAGGGCTTTTAAAAATAGTTAACTATTTTTACTAATATGCAAAATTCTGTTTCCTCTTTGATATTAGAACCTTATTGATATTTGTATATTCCAACTATAGGCAGCTTTCCTCTTCAAGTATTCTCTTGTAGTTTCTTCAACTTGCTTTAATGATTAAGAATCCTCACTATTCTGCCACTTTCTTTGATAATACATACCACAGATTAGTACCAACCTTCAAAGTGAGATATTTAGAACTAAATATAAGAAAGAGGTTTACCCAGAACAAGACAGGGCAATATCATGCCCTTCCCTTATTCAGGACACTACACCTATAACAGTGAGCTCAAGACAAAGTCATTTCACTATCATAAAAAAGGGAGCAAACTAGAAAAGATTAGGGAAGGACCTTGCTGTGATCTGAATGAAACTCCCTTAAAATTCCTATCTTGAAACCTAACCATCAGTGGTATAGTATTAGGAGGTGATTAGATTATGAGAGGGATCTATCTGTAGGATTGGAATGGAACATGTACCCTGATAAAAGTACCCAAAGAGATTTCTCACCCCTTCTATCATGGAAGGATGTAATTCAAAGGAACCAACTATGAATAATAATGTGCGTCATCACCAGACACCAAATGGGCCAGTGCCTTGATCTTGAAATTTTTACCCTCCAGAATTGTAAAGAATAAATGTTTGAGCCTGGCACCAGTGGCTCACGCCTATAATCTTAGCTACTCAGGAGGCTGAGATCTGAGGATCCTGGTTCAAAGCCAGACTGGGCAGGAAAGTCCCTGAGACTCTTATCTCCAATTAACCACCAGAAAACCAGAGTGGCACTGTGGCTCAAGTGGTAGAGCAATTGCCTCGAACTGAAGAGCTGAGGGACAGTGCCTAGGCCAAGTTCAAGCTCCACAATCGACAAAAAAGAAAAAAAAATGAATGTTTGTTGTTTCTAAGCCATTCAATTTACAGCAGATCGAACAAACAAACATGCACTATCAGCTGGCACAAGCACAAACTCATGGGTTACAGGGAAAGTAGAGACCACAAAGGTTTATATTGCTTGGACTGTGGAAATTTCCCCAAGTATTACTTTTACCCAGAACTGTAGATTCCTAGCCAGGTGCTGGTGGCTCACGCCTGTAATCCTAGCTACTCAGGAGGCTGAGATCTGAGGATCACGGTTCAAAGCCTGTCCGGGCAGGAAAGTCCGTGAGACTCTTATCTCCAATAAAACCACTAGAAAACCGGAAGTGGCTCTGTGGCTCAAGCCGTAGAGCACTTGCCTTGAGCTGAAGAGCACAGGGATAGAGCCCAAGCCCAGAGTTCAAGTCCCACAACCGACCAAAAAAAAAAAAACAAAGAACTGTAGATTCCTTCATCTGGATGATCTTAACCTCAGTTGGATGACATCATTGCTCAAGTGAAGAGAAACATATTTGGGGTTCCCTACAGGATCTTAAAGAAGAGAAAGGTAGAAAAGAGGTACTAGCTGTTCTATTGACCTCCTAGACTAGAAAGAATGAAAAAAGCAGGGAAACAAACATAGCAAGGTCTGAAAATCATTACTATTACCTCAAGCTGAGTTTTCCAAAGAAGCTCAATACTTTTTTTGGTTTTTAATCAGTTGTAGGAGTTGAACTCTGGGCCTGGGCACTGTCCCTCAGCTCTTCAGCTCAAGGTAAACACTCTACCACTTGAGTCACAGTGCCACTTCTGGTTTTCTGGTGGTTAATTGGAGATGTGAGTCTCATGGACTTTCTTGCGCAAACTGGCTTTGAAACATGATCCTCAGATCTCAGCCTCCTGAGTAGTTAGGATTATAAGCATGAGCTACTAGCGTCCAGCTCAATATTTGTTTTGTATGTTCTGAATTCTCACCCACTCAAGTTAGGCTACTGGAGGAAAAATGCATACCCAAAACTAGTCAATTATTTTGGATTATCCGTGCCTGCTACAAAAAAATGGAACTGATTATTACTTCCATTTGACACAATATTTGGGTACTAGAGCTGTGCATGAAAATGACAGGAGGAGATTGTGCAGAGTTATTACAGCATCTATGCCTTAAATATCCATGTAAATCTGAATTCTTTTTTATAATTCATTCTTAGTAAAACACAAAACACTAAAAGAAAAAGGCTAGCACTTCAAAAAGCAACAATGATTCTGTATGTTCTTCTATATATAACATATTCCTTGGGGCTGGGAAGGTGGCTCAGTGGTAGAGCACTTGCCTTGCATGCATGAGGCCCTGGGTTCAATTCCTCAGCAACACATAAGCAAAAAGAAAAAAGCCAGAAGTGGCACTGTGGCTCAAGTGGTAGAGCGCTAGTCTTGAGCTGAATGGCTGAGGGACAGCGCCCAGGCCCTGAGTTCAGGGCCCACGACTGGACCCAAAAATTAAAAAAAAATTAAAAAATTACATATCCTTCAACAGCTTTGTAAGGCAAGTAAACTAGGTAAGTAGCCCAATATGTAAAGGTGTTCTATAAAAGGCAACACATGACCCAAACATGCACAGGAGATTGATATTAAAATACCCATATTAGAAGTAATAAAATGCTCAGAAAAAATACTGTTATCTGTCTAAGACTGACAATATTCATTGCTAGCCTAGAGCTCTTTAAAACATACACACACACACACACACACACACACACACACACACACACTACAATGTCACCTCTCTATGACTCTGCTCCAGGAGAGGTCAGACAAGCAATGTTGCTAAGGATCTAAGGATGTGTAGGATCAGGCCCTGAGCTAGAGCTATCAGATCTATCCCATGCTGCAGTCTGACTGGGGCTGGGTACAAATCCTGGTTCGACATTTCCCAGTCATTTAAGTGTGACCAAGTTAATTAAACATTCTGTCTCAAGTACCAAGCACTGGTGTTTTGTGCCTGAAATCTTAGCTACTCAGGAGGCTGAGCTCTGAGGATCATGGTTTGAATCCAGCCTGGGCAGAAAAGTCCCCATGAGACTTTTCATCTGTGGCTCAAAGTGATAAAGAGCTAGCAAAAGAGCTCAGAGGCAGTCCCCAGGCCCTGAGTTCAAGCCCTAAAACTAAAAGAAAAAAAAAAAAATCTCAGCTGTTTCATCTGCAAAATGGCGGAACAATAGTTATCTATTTCAGAGATAGCATGAGGATTAAATGAGTTAGAAAAGTTCTTTTAAAAAATCAAGCCTACTGCCTAACTTAAAGGTACCTATTTCAGAGATTCTGTGAGGATTAAATGAGTTAAAACAGTTAAAAAAACAAACATCAAGCCCACTGCCTAACTTAAAGGTACTACCCTAAGCCAGGAGCTGGTAGCTCATGCCTGTAATCCAAACTACTCAGGAAACTAAGGATTTAGTTCCAAGCCAACCCAGGCAATAAAGTCTGTGATACTCCTATCTCCAATTATCCAGCAAAAAGCCATAAGTGGAACTGTGCCTCAAGTACTATAATGATAGTTTTGAGCAAAAAGCTAAAGCAGAGTGCCCTGGCCCTAAGTCCCAGGACTGTCCTCCCCTAAAGTACTATCCCAACAGTTCAATCTAATTACTCTTCCATATAATATAAAGGGGGGGGAGGGGAAGGAAGGAGGGAAAAGGAGTTGGGAAGGTGGGGTGGGAAGGGAGGTAGGGGAAAAACAAAGGAGGGGGTAACAGTGCTCAATAAGAAATATACTCACTACCTGAGTCATGTAACTGTAACCCTTCTGTACAGTATCTTTATAATAAAATAAATAAATAAATAAATAGAACCCTTATTATAATGGCATACTGTTCTAAGTGCTCAACAAATTTTCACTATTATTTTTTTTTCATCATGGGGCCTGGATGCTGTCCCTCAGCTCTTCAGCTCAAGGCTAGCACGCCATTTGGTGCTGTGGCTCAAACTTCCAGCTTTTTCTGCTTATGTGGTACTGAGGAATTGAACCCAGGCCTCATGCATGCAAGGCAAGCACTCTACCACTGAGCCACCTTCCCAGCCCCATTATTAATTTTTTATTTTATTTTATTTTTTGGCCAGGATCTTGCTATATTGATCAGACTAGCCTAGTACTTGCTATCTTCCTACCTCAGCCTTTTGAATGGCTGGGATCATAGATATGTGCTACCACATGCAGCAATGATTATATTAAGATGAAAGAAAACTGTACACTCTGGGAAAACTGAAAACTTTATTATACTTCATACTATGCCAAAAAAAAATCTAAAACTTTGTACTGTTCTCAGGTTAAAAATAACAATAATACAAAACCTTTGGGGTTGTTAAAATCAGACTTTCTTCATCTAGGTATCTATTCTATCACAATAGCATATCCTATCCTTAGGATTATTAGGACCATGGCTGAAAAGGCATGAACAGCCCTCCACATGTGGGGAAACAATGACCCCCGATGGTTGAAGACATGCATTTGCACCACCCATCTCACACAGCAGTTTCCTGGACCTTACAGTGCACTGCTCAAACACCCACACTCTGGGTGTTGCATGTATTTACCAGACATAAGTACATCATGGAGGTTTAGGGGGACAGGGATAGGAGACACTTTAGGGGTTAACAGTCCTGTGAGTTTCACTGTTGCAATGGGTCATCCTGTGTCCTTGTTTCAGCGGTTTGTTATTCCCCTCCCCCCCTCCTTAGATAAATGTATATACAAGATGTAGGGTACCAAAATCAAGTACAGTGACAACAGGGGATATACCATAGAGGGAAGAATATATAAAGGAAACAAAAAATCACGTAGAATATTAAAAACAACAACAACAAAGAAAGACCTCTTGTGTCCATAGATTGCAGTTCATTTCACTTAGCATCATCTTGTATGTTCATATGTATATAGCTTTTGGGCTTTTCTGCTCATTTGATAAAATTATCCTACACGTATTCTAATTATTGCATATGAGGGAAACCATGGGACCTATAATTCTTTGAGTGCCATTTACTTTCTTATGTAATACTTACATAATAAATATAACATATATATAATATGTATAATATATAACTTACATATATAGTATGTAAGTATTTTCTAGACACTGGCATGGGAAGAATATTAAATTAACTGCTTAACTAAATAGCATTTTTTTACATGTACTTTCACATATGTATTAGGTCATTTGCAAAATATGGTAGACAGGCTCCTGAGGCTTTCAAGGTTAAAACTATTTTCCATGCCAGGTGTTGAGGCTCATACCTATAGCTAGTTGGGAGGTTAAAATCACAAAGCTAACCCAGGAGAAAAGTGCATAAGATCCCATCTCAACCATAAAACTGGTGTGGTAGCATGTATGATATCCCAGCCATATAGGAAGTCTAAATAGGATAGGCTGAACCTACTTCCAAGTATTTCCCATTTGGGAAATAACCAAAGTAAAAAGAGCTGAAGGCATGGCTCAAGTAGTAAAGCACCTTCCTAACAAGTACAAGACTTTGAGTTCAAACTCCAACACTGGATTGAATGAATGAATGAATGAATGAGTGAGTGAATAAATAAATCTTTTCCATTTTCATAGTGATGACATTTATACTAGTGGCCCAAAAGCAATGAGTAAACTGGTACTTCGTTACAAATCCACCCAGTGGTACCAAAGACGGTGTGTTCATTCTCATGCACTCACAGTTCAAAAGCAGGTATTTCTACTAAGTCTTTGATGAAACAGTAAACAATATTAATTTCTTTAAATTTCAACCTGAGTAAGTATGCTTTTACTATTCCATGTGACAAAATACCAAGTATCCACAGTGCAGACCAAAATATGATACAAATCTAGAGGAAAAGAATCTGTGTGACTGAGTTACAAGTTCAACTAGCCAGTTTTTTTGCAAAGAACAGGATTTTCACTTGAAAGAGTATCAATAAACTGTGATTATTTAGACTTGAATATTTAGCAGATAGTATATAAAAGAAAAACAAAGTGAATATGACATTTTAAGGAAATTTAAGTAACAGTACTTGTATACTTGTTGCCAAAGAGACAATTTAGTTTTTCAAGCAAAAATAACATTTTAGAAAACTTGCATCTGCCACTATGAAATCAATGGCTTTCCAATACTTAATATGGGTTCTTTTGTTTGTTAGTATTATATATTTGTGTTACGACCTGGAAGATTTACACAACACAATGAACAAGTACTTTCCAAATCACATGTTACAAAGAAAATTAGTTAATGGATAGACTATGGATTTTATAAGTTTATGTTTTCAGATTTTGCATGCAACTAATCCTTAAGAAAACAAACTTGTCAAGTTTTAATGATTTATCTAAAATACTTCTCCTTTTTCCTATTATATATCTGCATGTGGGTAAATATTATTCATGTTTGAATCAAAGTAACATCAAAACAGACAATGAAAAAGCAACTGACTATATAGGTATCTTCTACCAAACCAGATCTCAAAGAAAGTTTTAGCCAGCCATAGTGAGTGATAGCTATAATCCCAGCTTCTTAGGAGGTAGAGATCAAAAGAAATGTAACTCAGAGACAGACCAGGTAAAAACAGTCGGCAAAACACCACCTTTTCTTCTTCTTCTCTCTCTCAGTACTATGGTTTAAATCAGGGCCCCAACCTTGCTAAGATGTTCTAAAACTAAACACTCAAACAACAAGATATCATCTCAGCAAATAATCCAGGTATAGCAGTACGTGCCTGTGATCAAAGCTAAACAGCAAGCAGTTCAAGGCCTGGGGGAGGTGGGGTGGGGGCAGCAGACAGAAAAATGCAAGACTATCTGAAAAATAAAGCAAAAACTGGGCTGGGCTGGCTGGGCTGGGCTGGGCTGTAATTGTGGCTCTAGTAGTAGAGTACCTGTCTAAAAAGCTTGAGGTGAAGTTCCCAATACCAACAAAACCAGAAGTTTGAGAAGATAGAAAACATGCCACTTTTTTGCTAACTTTATTTTCAAATAAATTTATTTATGGTATGTAGCAGGTTTACTACTACTACTTTACTTTTTTTTTTGGAGCTCAAGCTGGCCCTGAACTTGAAATCTCCCAAGTTTGAGAATTATAAGTGTATACCACCATAGCTAGCCTTTACTAAATTAATAAATATTAAGTGTTTAAAAGGGTCCTTAGACTAAAATGTGTGAGGTTTAAAATAATGTCCTGACTAATCAGGCAAGCAAAATTGATTAAATCTACATTTTACTGATGAATGAATGAGTTTAGCAAATTTAAGTCACTTGCTCAAGATTCTCAGAGAGTCTTCTTGTTCACAATCCCAACTAAACATGAAACACTGGGAGCTTTTAAAAGTACTCATGTAAGTGTTCCAGGATGAGAACAGGCATTGCTTTTTAAGATCCCAGGTGATTCTCCTGTGGCTTAGGTAAAGCAACTACTTACTGTCCTAGAGATTAACAATCAAGTATATGATTAGTTCTAAATCTTCCAAACACCAATCTGATGAGTAAATCTACAAAATGCATTTTTGTCTACATTTAGACCATATCACTGTAGGTCACATCAAGTTTTAGAAAGAAAGTTTTACTGGATTTCATTTTACTTACAGGATTCTTACTTTGCCATTCCACAGGACAGTTGTAATCTTGCATGATCCAGGGATGGTTTAACAGATTTCTCATAGAAATCCGTTTCTTTGGGTCCACCTAGTGGTCATTAAGAAGAAGCTAGAGATTAACATTTCAAATACACAACAGAACATCTTCCCCACTAAGAACCCAAAATGCACCAAAACAGATGTAAACTTTATCATCACAAAAACGCTGTCAAAGACCTTAAAATAGCCTTGGAATAAATTCTTTCAAAAAGGTAATAGGGGCAAGAAAACTATAGCAACCAACACAGGCTTGGAAGATAAATGTTTAACAAACATGAACTTCATTGGTATGGACATTATTCATGAAGTTCAGTCAATCTATTGTATGATGTAATAGTCTTTTTGCTGGAAAACCTATTCACAGGAAATATTCACCAATTTAATATTCAAGCAGCCACCATGCAGGGCATTCATCCTGAATATGCAATCTCTACCTCCAATGAGCTTACAATCACATAGAACAAGTTGAAAAGCATACCTTTCTTTTCCATTTGTACTTTTCAAATGTGAGGAGAGAAAAATTAATCAACAAAGATTAAGTTTTTTGGAGTCAAGAAGAAAGAGTGAGGCATTTTCAATCTCATTATGGAGATTTGGTGGTCTGGCCCTACTTAATCAAGGTGGGTGAGCCTGAGGTAAAGTTTGAATAAAAAGAAGAGAAAGCTTAATAGATGGAAAAACTGCAAGATATTCTGAATACATAATGAACAAAAAACTGCTCTAAAAAGGTACTTATATTTTCAAAGTGTTTCTTATCAATCTCATTTCATACTTACAACATTACCATTTTATAGGTAGTAGGTACGCTGATTGTTAAGGTAGATACCTAGACTCCAGAATTCCTTCCTTTCACCCTCATTCCACTGACTGAGTCATTCTCAAAATATGGCCCTAAGATTAAGAGCATCGCAACATCTTGGAGCTTGTGTGAAATACAAATACTCAGTCATGCCCCAGAGTTCTATTGAAAGACAATCTGGAGAGAGGGAGTCTAGCAAGCTGTGTTTTAACAACCATCTAACCATCTGGCAATTTGGGGCACATGCTAGTTTGAGAAAGGCCCAATCAATTAGACATCAACTCATTCATTATCTATTTTACACCTAATGTGCAAGAATGGGAACAAGAAAGGATAGAGAGTAGAATAAGCCAGTTAGAGAAAATAGACAATGCTCAAGACAAAGTAAAAAAAATTCATATTCACAAAGATATTGTCCTGATCTAAAAGAAAAACAGGTTTACATCATAATTAAGAGAGGATTTAGTAGAGAATATTTTCAAGATACATACATGGAAACCTTTTCAAGCTAACAGATAATAGTCAAATAAAAGGTCCATAAATACCTTAAAGGTTGGATCAAATAAGCCAAGCACGGTGGCCTAAACCTGTAATCCTATCGACTTTATAGGCAGAGATTGGGAGATAAGGTTCAAGGCCAGCCCAGTATAAAAATTCATGAGACTCCATCTCAATCAATGGCTGAGCACAGTGGGCCACATCTATCTTCCCAGTTATAAGGGAAGCACTTTGACTGGGAGGAGGTATCTCTAACCCTAGTGTCACAGGGAAGCACAAGTAAGATCGCAGCCCAAGCCAGCTTGGACATAAAATAACCAAAGTAAACAGAGGTACACTTTGCCTTGCAAACTTAAGGTCAATCCCCAATACCGCCAAAAAAAAGTTGGACCAAACTAATAACAGCAGATTTCTATGACTTAAATAACAAAGTTTACCTGTAACATCTGTTGAAGCAGCAGAATGCTACTAGGAGAGAGCCACTTGGGAACATCATATTTCCCTCTCTACCAAAAAAGCAAAGAAAATATTTAAGAGATTTAGGTTTAACCAACTTTGAGACAAATTTCTAAGGTATAATGTGCTAGAAATTTAATTCTAAGTTTGATGACTTCACCTAACAATAAGATTCAGTTAATGTTTGTTATAATAATAAATCCACTACCTAAAAGAAAAAAAAATCCAGTAACCTAAATCCTACAATTATCTCTAAGTTGTCCTTATATCAGGGAAGGACTAAAGCACAGAGAAACTAATAGTGTAAAACATAAATGTTACAGGGCTTAGGAATACATAGTATGATTACATGGACAGCATATGTATGTACATATATCACTATATTCAGTTTGTATTACCAACACACACTGGAGTTTATAATTCACAGCAATTGCCAGTTGGCACATGAAGCAGTATAAAAGTATATTTAGTATCAGGATAAGACTGTGGTTAAGGTTGTGGTTAAAAACATAAGATTCATAATGGAGAATTCACAATCATTGCGATATACTGATAAAAGCACCTTTCTAAGTGAAATACAGTTTTGGAGTATAGAGGAGACAGGAGACAATGTCTACAACCTACTGTACTAAAATTATGGTCACTACACCATTAACCAAAGATAAAACCAGGCCATTGTTAAGTCCTAATGCATACTAAAATACTCTTTTACGGAGCCTGCCACACACTCTCCCTTTTCTTCCCAATTCAGAGGAAATGATACAATAATTTCTCATAGCAGGTATCAAATTTAACAATGCAAGGATAACAAGGTAATTATTTCAGAAAAATTAAGGCTGAACTGTACTTCACAGTATACACCAAAATTAACTTCATCCAAATTAAATGCAAATATGAAACCATAAAAATACTTAAAGCAGGGCTGGGAAGGTGGTTCAGCGGTAGAGTGCTTGCCTTGCATGCATGAGGCCCTGGGTTCGATTCCTCAGCACCACATAAGCAGAAAAAAATTAGCTTTGAGATGAAGAGCTGAGGGACAGCACCCAGGCCCATAGATCAGGCCCATGACTGGACCCAAAAAAAAAAAAAAAAAAATACTTAAAGCAAGGATGATTATTTTTGGACTTTTTCTATACGTGACCACAAACCAAAACTATAAAAACATGACTAAATTAAAACTTGACATTTCTGTATTGCAAAACACCACCAGATTAACAATAAATTGAAGAAAACCACTTTCTGCCTAAATGACAAATAATAATAATAACAACAACAACAACAACAACATACTTGAATCACATTTATTTTATTTTTGGGTACGGTCATGGGGCCTGAACTCTGGGCCTGGGCGCTGTCCCTCAGCTCTTCAGCTCAAGGCTAGCGCTCTACCACTGGAGCCACAGCGCCACCTCCGGCTTTTTTCTTTTTGCTTATGTGGTGCTGAGGAATCAAACCCAGGGCCTCAAGCATGCAAGGCAAGCACTTTACCACTGAGCCACCTTCTGATCACGTTTTAAAAAGGTTTTGCCAGGCACTGGTGGCTCATGCCTATAATCCTAGCTACATAGGAGGCTGAGATCTGAGGATCGTAATTCAAAGCCAGCCTTGGCAGGAAAGTCCAGAAGACTCTCCAATTAAACACCAGAAAACCGCAAGTGGTGCTGTGTGACTCAAGTGGTAGAGCACTTGCTTTGAGCTAAAGAGCTCAGGGACAACGCCCAGGCCCAGAGTTCAAGCCCCATGACCGACAAAAAAAAAAGTCTTACATCATTAAAATGGCACTACTGCCACCAAACTTTGTTTCACATTTCTCCCCATCTCAATAAATAGCAACAGTACTCGACCAGTTAATCAGGCAAAAAATATGAATTAACTAACTACCTTTCTCTCACATACCATATTCATCAATGTTTAGTTGCTCTATGTTCAAACTATATCCAGAATCACTCATCATTACCTGTCCAATAAGCTCATACAAACCACTAGCATCTCTCAAGCAGCTTGCTGCAAAAAGTTTTTAACTTGTCTCCCAGATTCTAGACCTATCCCCCGAAGTCTAGTTTCACAACTACCCATGTTCTTTTAAAACATTGAGTCATCATGTTACTTCACTATGCAAAACTCTCCAATGGCTCCTCACCTCAGAATGAAACTCAAATTTCTTACCTTGACTCCAAGGCCCTTTGTGGTCTGTGCCTCTACATCTACTCAAGTCCTCGCTACTCTCAAATTCACCTCACTCTCCCCTACCTCAACAAACTACAGTCAGGTATGAAAGATAATCTTGCCTCAGGGTCTTGTTCATTCAGCCTGTCAGCTCTTGGCATATATAGGGCAGAGTTTGTGCTTCCTCAGACCTCCACTTAAATACCACTGGAATCTCCCTTAGCCACGTTTATAATCATACCCCCACAACCATTCCTAATGTGCCTTATAGTCCTTATTACCTTATCTTTTTCACGGTCCTTATTACTTCTGTCATATTTTGTTTTCTGCCTCACTACACTCAAATATAAGCTCCTTAATCAGAGATTTTTTGCTATTTTATTCACCTAGAACACTGACCCTCATATGTAAAATGTGCTCAATTAATGTTTTTTAGTAAGTGAATGAATGAGATTAAGAGCATATATTCCCAAAGAAAATGAGCCAAGACCATGCCAACCAATTCCCAAGTAAGAGCTTTTAAGTGGGAAAATGAATGACAGGAATATAAATCAGTTCCTGTCCAGGGTTTGGAAAACTAATGGGAGGGCGAACAGAAGGAAAAGACGGGTGAATATGATCAAAATACTTTATAGACCTGAGTGAAAATGGAAAAATGAGCCTTATTGAAATTGATTTGGGAAGGGGAGAGGAGATGAGGAGGACAGAGGCGGAGAGTTTGATCAAGGTACAATGTACATATATGGAAATATCTAAATGAAATCTCTTTGTACAATAATTGATAATAATAAAAAATGTGAAGAAGCCTAGCAGCAGTGGCTCACACCTTTAATTCTAGTTATTCTAGGCTATGATCTGAGAATCACAGCTCACCATGAAATTGTTATTGCCAACTAACTAGTAAAAAGCTTGAAGTAGAGGTATGGCTCAAGTGGTAGAGCACCAGCTGGAAGTGAAGAGTCCAAGTGAAAGCACAAGGCCATGAGTTCAAGCTCTAGTTCCACAAAGAAAACAAAAGTGAAGAAAAAAAAATTTTTAACAATTAATAAAAATGAAAATATGACTTAAAGTAAATTTAAACTAAAAACATGACATCACTTGTCTATCAAGATGACAGACTCTTTCCTTTTTGTTTTTGTGGTTGGGTTTTTTTGTTTTGTTTTGTTTTTTGCTTTGTTTTGTTTTCTCTTTTTTTGGGGGGAGGTAGGGGTCCAGTCATGGGGCCTGAACTCTGGGCCTGGGCACTGTCCCTCAGCTCTTCAGCTCAAGGCTAGCGCTCTACCACTTGAGCCACACAACACCAACTTCTGGCTTTTTTCTTTTTGCTTATGTGGTGCTGAGGAATCGAACCCAGGGCCTCATGCATGCAAGGCAAGTGCTCTACCACTGAGCTACCTTCCCAGCCCCTTTGTTTTGTTTTTTTGAGATGGGTTTCACTATGTGTCTAGACTGGCCCTGAACTTCTAGACTCAAGTAATCCTGCTTCAACTTCCCAAGTAGCTGGAACTTCAGGTTCATAACATTATATCTGGCTTTCAAACTGACAATCATTAAAGAAAAATATAGTTAAGAGTTCAGTCAGGCGCTGATAGCTCACGCCTATAATCCTAGCTACTCAGGAGGCTGAGATCTGACTGAGGATCACGGTTCAAAGCCAGCCCAGGCAGGAAAAGTCCCTGATACTCTCATCTCCAATAAACCACTCAGAAAACTGGAAGTGGTGCTGCAGCTCAAGTGGTAAAACACTAGCCTTGAGCTGAAAAGCTGAGGGACAGCAAGCACCAAGGCCCAAGCACCAAGGCCCAGAGTTCAAGCCCCACAACTGACAGAAAAAAAAAAAAAAGAATTCAGGATCTGGAGTGCATACACACGCACATACATGCACGCGCGCGCGCACATACACACACACACACACAATTCGAGGTACATATATAAACTTGTCTGAAGATTCATTGCAGATATCTAGTAAGTGCATTTAAAATTATATATCCTTGATTTAGCAGCTCATTTCTAGTAATTTATCCTAACCAAATAATTTGGCATACAAAAATGTAAATAACAGAACTGTTGATAACACAATTAAAAATTGTGGAATTCTTCAGAGGCTCTCCTCAAGTGGTAGAGCACTAGCCTTGAGCAAAAAAGCTTAGGGACAGCATCAGGCCCTGAGTTCATACCCCAGGACTGGCACCAAAAAAATAAAAAGTATAAAAATTGCACATTCAATGATTTAATACAGATAAAACACTCAGCAGACTATGACACAAAAGCTAAGGGACAATGACCAGGCCCTGAGTTTAATCCCTAGTACTTGAACAACAACAACAACAAAAAAATTAGCCATACAACCTCCTAAAGTAAACCTACTTACCTTTCCTTTTTGCACACAACACTTTTGTAGAGTACCGTCCACAAGCAAGCCATGAAACCCAGGACTCAACACTGTCCTGACATTCTCAGCTTCATTCTTTGCACTGGGTTAACAGCAGAAAGAACATCCAGAGCTGACTTCTGCTGCCAGGCATAACCCAACTGCTTATTTGGGCACAGTACTTTTTAAATGCACAGAATATGAGTATACATATTCCATGTTGTGAAATAGGCAGGAATTATTAACCGTATTACACAAATGAAGAAACTAAGACATTTCAGAGAAGATTAAACATTTATTCCATGTTACAAGATATTGCTTTTCATTTGTCCCATTAGCAACTCTGGGATTCTCTGTAGACATTTTGATTGTCACAACTTTGGGGTTACTATGTGTAAAGGTCATGAAATGCTGCTCAAGTCCCTCCAATGCCCAAAATGTACAAATACAATGCCTGTCATCCCCCCATAACAAAGAATCATCTGATCCAAAATGTCAACAACAAAGGGAGGTTGAAAAACACTATTATAGAGCAGAAACCACTTTAGAAACAGGACCAGAAAAGTGATATAATACTTTTTCTACCATGTTGTACTAGAAGATCTAAGGAATCTGACAAGTAGACAAAGGCTAATTAGAGGCTCAAGCCTAAAATCCTAATCTCAGGAGGCTGAAATCTGAGGATCACAGTTTG
This sequence comes from Dipodomys spectabilis, assembly GCF_019054845.1. Lineage (NCBI taxonomy): Eukaryota > Metazoa > Chordata > Mammalia > Rodentia > Heteromyidae > Dipodomys > Dipodomys spectabilis. Next base: position 8,263,415 of record NW_024870683.1, on the reverse strand, counting down.
AAGCCAGCCCAGGCAAGAAAGTCTGTGCAACTTTTATCTCCAATTAACCAACAAAAAGAAAGAGCAAGAAATGGAGCTGTGTTTCAAATGGTAGAGTGCCAGCCTTGAGCAAAAAGAGCTCAGGGACAACATCCAGGCCCTGAGTGCAAGCTCCAGGAACAGCACATATAAACAAGGTCTCTAGAATAGATGCTAGGGAAAAATTCTGCTGGAGAAGATCATCTCCACAAATGAGCTTGTGTGTCGACCAAGCTGTGTCCCTTAACCCTTGTTTCTGTTCAATCTTTACAGAGAATTCTTGCCTCCTTCCCTTGATACTAAGGTTTTTTGTTTTTTGGGTTTTTTTTTTTTTTTGGTCCAGTTGTGGGCCTGAACTCTGGGCTTGTGCGCTGTCCCTCAGCTCTTCACCTCAAGGCTAGCACTCTACAACTTGAGCCACAGCGCCATTTCCAGCTTTTTGTTTTTCCTGTTTATGTGGTGCTGAGGAATCGAACCCAGGGCCTCATGCATACAAGGCAAGCACTCTACCACTGAGCCACCTTCCCAGCCCCAATACTAAGGTTTGAATACAAGTCTTCATGCTTGCTCAACTTGCTTACTCAACTTGTTTTCTACTTCTTGAGCCATGCCGCTAGCCCTACTTTTTTGTGGTCATTTTGGAGATAACCTGTGATAGCTTCATACAATAATCATCTGGATCTCAGCCTCCTGAGTTCCTAGGATGACAAGTGTGTGCCACCAGCAAATTCTTGTTTCTTTATTTAAAGGAAAATTACCTTGTAAATGAGAGCAAGAACAAGAGCAGGTAAAAGCCAAGTAGGGGGCAGGGGAAAGATCTGTGGGCTAAGCAAGATAATTCTAGGGATTCTAGTGGGCATGAAATGTTCATTCTCCATATGGCTGTAAGAAAGGCAAGCAATTTCCCCAAACACATAATCATAGTACTACCATTACCTCTGTAACTGTATAAATCTCAGACACCTTGCTCAATTCTTTAAAATTATAAATAACAACTCAAAGAAGCAATTTTACTTTCAAGCCACTCAATTTCATTTACTAATTATTTATACGCCTCTATATATTGTACACCAAAACTGGAGTATGGTCATGCTTGCCTCTGAATAGTGATAGATAGCAAATGAATATAGGTAACATTAATAAGATCAATCCTTAATCTATTAGTAACCATGCTGGAAATTGCAGTTGAGCATTTTCGTTAAAATAGTCAACAAATGCAAAAGATAAACGACATCTGACTCTTAAACAAGAGTTACATACAGTGTGTCAGACACTGCTGGGTTTTTCAATCAAGCCAAGAACCAAGGGAAATGTTATTCCCAAGTGAGGAATTTTAGAACATTCTAGGCAAAGATACATACTGCATGCAAGTGATACGACACCTTAATTAGATTCAACCAGCAGACTGTATTACACTGTGACTCGGAACAATAGTTCTGAGCCAAGATTACAATAAATTTCAAAATCTATAATGTGTGAAATTAAATTTCACAATAATGCATAAAAGTCCTAATTTGAATCAATTTTCAACTTGCAAATACATGAAAAACTAAAAAATGAAATTCAGAGTAGGAGAAACAAAGAATATACAGTGTTAATAAATAATATTAATTAGGGAAGCCAAATCTCTACTGAGCAGGAATTAGACATTTTCTACTATATTCATTCTACTGCAAAAATACTAGATTTGCCAAAAAAAATTATATTAAAGTTTGGATCTAACATCTGCACTTAGGATTTAACACTTTTATATTAAAGTAAGCTCCTATCCCAAAAGTACTAATTCAAGACCCACTAATACATTCAAATAGATATATTGGTGAAACATTATTCATACACTTACATATTAAAATAATGTCTTATGAATATGAATATGACATTGCAGTAAATGCAAATGAAAACAAACAATATAGCAGTTTAAGGCATGTATAAGTAAAAATATTGCAAAACTTAGGGTTAATTTAGTACATCAGGAACATCAAGAGGATAATAGCTCAATTTCATTAGAGTATGAGGAGTTGCTTATTTTATCTGTGGATAAGACAACAGAAGTCTTAATTAGACTAAAAGACAAATCAAAACACCTAGGGGTGGTCTTATTTTATTGTTTTTCTTTTCCTGCAGTTTTTATGCTTTGATTTAAACAAAAATAAAATGTATACATGAGCAGTCTATTCATTTTTTTCACCATGCAGCTTAGCATTGGAAATGGCAACTCTGATGACTTCAGTGGCTTTGAGCTTTTAGAGAAAACATCAGCAATCTCAACATAGTATGATTCTAGCTCTTGGCACTGTGAATTAGGAAGTTCTGAAGACAGTGGGCAGCAAGTGCTTTGTTTTCTTATTTTTACTCATAACCAGTGTTGCCCATCAAGCTCCAACCCCTGAATCTTCTCTGAACCCCGTTAACAACACTTCTTGGTTTCTTTAAGTTATGCTTAAGTCTGACATATTTGTCTGATGGTGACAGATTATCTCTGGGTCCTCTTTTTGACAATCTCAACTTCACAAAGGTTTTAAAAGTGACTGCCATATCCACTGACAGCACCAAGAAAGAATTTCATTTTTAAACCAATATCTTAGATTGGAGATATTTAAGGAATATAAAAATGTCCCAATACTTAGGCATGTGCTTTGATTCACCCCTATAATTCTAACTACTAAGGAAGCTGAGATCTAAAGATCTCAGTTGGAGGGGGCTGGGAATGTGGCTCAGTGGTAGAGCGCTTGCCTTGCATGCCTGAGGCCCTGGGTTCGATTCCCCAGCACCACATAAGCAAAAAGAAAAAAGCCAGAAGTGGGGCTGTGGCTCAAGTGGTAGAGCGCTAGCCTTGAGCTGAAGAGCTGAGGGACAGTGCCCAGGCCCAGAATTCAGGCCCCACGACCGGACCCAAAACAAAATAAAATAAAAAAGATCTCAGTTGAAAGTCAGCCTGGACAGGAAAGTCTGTGAGACTCATATGTCCAATTAACCATCAAAAAGACAAAATGAAACAGTGGTTCAAGTGGTAGAACATTAGCCTTGAACATAAAAGCTCGGGGACAGTGCAGAGGCTTGAGTTTAAGTCCCAGGACTAGCATCAAAAAGCAAAAAAGGGCTGGGAAGGTGGTTCAGTGGTAGAGCGCTTGCCTTGCATGCATGAGGCCCTGGATTCGATTCCCCAGCACCACATAAGCAAAAAGAAAAAAAGCCAGAAGTGGCACTGTGGCTTAAGAGCTCTAGCCTTGAGCTGAAGAGCTGAGGGATGGGGCCCAGGCCCAGAGTTCAGGCCCCACGACTGGACTCCCCCCAAAAAACAAACAAACAAAAAAAGAATATTCATGTCAGTAAATATTTAATTTTTCTCTAAGTAATAATGTGCAAAGGCTACAAAGATATATAACATACAAACTTCAGAAAGTTTTATAACTTTGAGTGTGGAGAACAAAGAAATAGAGAAAAAAATACAATAAAAGCTAGCAACAAACCAGTAGTTCACACCTATAATTCTAGCTACTCAGGAGGCTGAAATCTGAGTATCACAATTCAAAGCCAGCCCATGCAGGAAAGCCTGTGATACTTTCTTTTGTATTTTTTTTTTTTTGGTCAAGGTGATGTACAGAGGGTTACAGTTATATAAGTAATTAAATTTGTTGTCAAACTTGTTACCCTTTCCCTCATTTTTATCCTACTTTCCCTTCCCCATACCCTAACTGCCCCCCAAGTTGTACAGATCATTTCTAACATATTGTCTTGTGTATATCACTGTTGCATTGGTTCCCCCCTTGTCCTTTGTCTCATCATTCTGTTGTTCCCCTTCCCTTCCCTAATTCAAACAAATGTATATACAATACCAGATTACCAGGATCAAATACAAAGACAACAGGGATACACGGGGAAAGAATATACAAAATCAACAAAAAAAAAAATCACATAGTACATTAAAAACAACAACAAACAAAAACCTCTTGTGTCCATGTCTTGGAGTTCATTTCACTTAGTATACACCCTATGTATATAGCTATTGAGCTATTCTGCTCATCTGCTAAGATTATCCTAGATATACACTAATTATTGCAAATAAGGGAAACCGTGGAACCTATCTTTCTTTGGGTTTGGCTTTCTTCACTTAATATGATTTTTCCAAGTCTATGATATTTTTATTTCCAGTTAACCATCAAAAAGCTGTGGCTCAAGTGGTAGAGTACCAGCCTTAAGTGAAAAAGCTAAGCACCAGCACCCAGATTCTAAGTTCAAGAGCCAGGACCAGCACCAAGGAAAAAAGGGGGGGGGAGGGGTTGGGAATGGGTTTAGTGATAGAATTCTTGCTTAGCATGCATGAAGCCTTGGGTTCAAGTCCTCAATACCACATAAACAGAAAAAAGCTGGAAGTGGCACTGTAGCTCAAGTAATAGAGCACAGAGAGGCTCAAGGACAAAGCCCGGGCCCTGAGTTCAAGCCCTAGGACTGGCAAAAAAAAAAAAAAAAAAAGGTCTGGTATATGAGTCTTATAAAGCCTAAAAAATAATTTGATATATGATGGGACAGACATGGATGCTTCTTGTCATTGCCCATGGCTTTCTGTCTGTATTGGTAGTTTTATATGCTACAAATATACAAATGGTCGTTGGCATAAAAAGTGTTCTCCACCCCTGTATAAGACACAAAAAACAAGGATGCACATTTTTACCTCATCTAGTCACTGTAGTAATGAAGTCCTAGCCAAAGAATTACACAAAAGACAAGTAAAACCATTATGTGATTTGAAATTTGAGAGTTACAAAATGACCAAGAATGAAATTTCCTTTCCATCTCTCTCTCTTTGATTTTTTGAACACTAATAGAAATCAAACCCTTTGAGTATGCTAGGCTTTACCACCAGGCTACATCCCAGCCCCTTGCATTCTACCCATTTTACAAATGAAGAAACCAAGACACAGAGGTCAAGTAATTTGCCAAAGTTTACAAAAAGAAAGTAGAAATTCTCAATTTAAAAAATATCAGTGATGGGGCTGGGAAGGTGGCTCAGTGGTAGAGCGCTTGCCTCGCATGCATGAGGCCCTGGGTTCGATTCCTCAGCACCACATAAGCAAAAGGAAAAAAAGCCGGAAGTGGCGCTGTGGCTCAAGTGGTAGAGCACTAGCCTTGAGCTGAAGAGCTGAGGGACAGCGCCCAGGCCCAGAGTTCAGGCCCCACGACCAGAACCAAAAATAAAAATAAAAAATATCAGTGAGCTAGGCACTGATGGCTCACGCCTGTAATACTAGCTACTCAGGAGGCTGAGATTGGGGGATTGCAGTTCCAAGCCAGCCCAGACAGAAAAGTCCCCATGGGACTCTTATTTCCAATAAACTACTCAAAAAAAAAAAAAAAAAAAAGCCAGAAGAAGCCTCTTCAACTACAGGTGCTGGGAAAACTGGGCAGCCACATGCAGAAAACTAAAAGTGGACCCCAGCCTGTCACCGTGCACTAACATCAACTCAAAATGGATTAAAGACCTTAACATGAAACCTGAAACTCTGAAACTATTGCAGGACAGAGTACGAGAGACACTTGAAGTTATTGGCACAGGCAGGAACTTCCTGAACAGAGTTCCAGGGTCACAAAAAAAAATGGAGAGACTTAACAAATGGGACTACCTTAAAATAAAAGGTTTCTGCACGGCTAAAGACATAGCAACCAAACTAGAAAGACAGCCAACTAACTGGGAAAAAATATTTACCAGCAATATTTCAGACAAAGGGCTAATAGCCAGTATATACAGGGAACTCAAGAAACTAATCCCTCCCAAACCCAACAAACCAATTACTAAATGGGCAAGGGAACTAAAGAGAAGAAGAAATAAAAATGGCAAAGAAACACATGAGGAAATGTTCACCATCCCCAGTTGTAAAAGAAATGCAAATAGAGACAACCCTGAGATATCACCTTACCCCAGTCAGAATGGCCCACATCCACAAGTCAGCCAACGACAAATGCTGGAGGGGATGCAGAGAAAGAGGAACCATATTACATTGCTGGTGGGAATGTACACTTATACAACCACTTTGGAAAGCAGTCTGGAGGGTCCTCAGAAAGCTAAATATAGACCTCCCAGTCATACCACGCCTAGGCATCTATCCTGAACAACAGGAACCAGGATACAAGGACACATGCTACCTCCATGTTTATTGCAGCACTGTTTACAATAGCCTGGATAATGGAAATGACTCAGATGCCCCACTACAGATGGATCCAAAAATTGTGGTACCTATATACAATGGAATATTATGCAGCCATTAGAAAGGACAAAATAATGGCATTTGCAGGGAAATGGATGGAACTAGAAGAAATCACATTGTGTGAGGTAAGCCAAGAGCAAAGAGACAAATGGCGCCGGGCGCTGGTGGCTCACGCCTGTAATCCTAGCTACTCAGGAGGCTGAGATCTGAGGATCGCGGTTCAAAGCCAGCCCGGGCAGGAGAGACCGTGAGACTCTTCTCTCCAATAAACCACCAGAAAACCGGAAGTGGCGCTGTAGCTCAAGTGGTAGAGCGCTCGCCTTGAGCTGAAGAGCTGAGGGACAGCGCGCCCAGGCCCAGAGTTCAAGCCCCGATATGGAAGAAATAACTGTATTGTCAAAGCTCATAGAACTCATAAACTTTATAGACCTCCATAAAGACAATTTGCCCCATGAAGGTTAGAATGCGTTTGTGACTTTAACTAAGTATCACTATCCCACAATACTATGAAATTTGTGAAATTTATGTAATCCCTTAATCACAATAAAAAAAATTGCTTAAAAAAAAGCCAGAAGTGGCACCATGTTTCAAGTGGTAGAGTGCCAGCCTTGAGCACAAAGAAGCTCAGAGACAGCTCCTAAGCTCTGAGTTCAAGCCCCAGGACCAGCAAAAAGTAAAATAATTAAAAAAAAAAATAATGCTCTAAGAGTTGGAACCACTATTTTTTTTTAAAGTGCCCCAAGTAATTCTATCATACAACTAGCACTGAATACTAGCTCTAAATCTATTTACCTAAGGCTTCCCCCACAGTAAAGGAGTTTATAACACATAGCCAAGGCAAGAGATATCTTAATAAAGATTTAAGTATAAAACAAATAGAAATGGTAAGAAAATAGGATTTCTAAGATTAAACAGTGAAATCCTATGATTATGTGTCTCTACATTCTTCCTAGAATTCTGGGAGTTCTAGGATGTATAATATTCTGTACTATACTAGCTAAGAGATTTGATTAATCTTTTGAGAAACCTGTAAGTTTATAAATTTGACATGGAGTTTCTAAAGAATAAGATATCCTATATTCTTAGGAGAGGCTCACCAAGGGCTTAATAGCTATATGCATACAATCATCAAAATGAACTCCAAGAAATGGAAGAGGTTGTTTTTGTTGGTGGTTGTTTTTGTTTGTTTTTGGTTGTTGTGGGGCTTGAACTCAGGGACTGGAAGCTGTACCTGAGCTCTTTTGCTCTACCACTTTGAGCCATAGCACTACTTACAATTTTTGAGTGTTAAATTGGAGAGAAGAGCCTCACCAGGACTTTTCTGCCCAGCTGGCTTCAAACTGAAATAATCAGTTCTCAGCCTCCTAAGTACCAGGATTATAACCGTGAGCCATGAAAACCCAACTAAACAAGAGGTTTTTTATTGTACTGTTTTGCAGTTCTTTTTTTCTTCTTCCTCTTTCCTTTTTTTTTTTCCTTTGGCTTATTCCCTTCTGTTGCTGTTTTTTATTTCTGTACCCTTTTTCTTGTATATAAGTTTATCTGATTTGTGAAGGGGAAGGGGAGGCGCAGAAACTGTGGTACAAGGGGTGAACCGATTCAGCAGTGAAACTCACTATACACGTTGGAAATGAACTATACAACTTGAGAGTGGAGGGAAGTCAGAGGGAAAATCTGGGAGAGAATGAGGGACAGGGTGACACTGTTCAAAAGGAAATGTACTCATTATCTGACTTATAAAACTGTAACAACTCTATAACAGCTTTAAAATATTTTTTTAAATCTTAAAGAATAAAGTATCCTAATAACTTATAAAAGTAAAATTATTTTTTCAAAACAAGAAACACAGCTCTACCTTACAGAAATGAGTAGCAAAAAGAGGGACGAATTCAAGGGATCAATCTAATACTAGAAAAATGTTACTGAGCTGCCCAAAGACCAAGGCTCTACTTCCCATGTGCAGAAGCTGAAGCTACAGAGCAATCCTAACACTCTCCTCTATATCCTGCTGTTGACACAGAGTGTGACTCCAGGTAGACAGGAACTGCTGTCACAGTCAACAAGCAGGAGCCAGAGCAACTACTACTATCCAGAAAAGCTTACAGGAGACTAGAAAGAATGGTAGGATATTATACAGTCTATTTTGGCTAAATCTCATGACTCTAGGAAGCTGACTTCCAGTTCCATGCCCATCTACCTCCACTTTCAAGGACAAATAGGAATACAGTACACATAGCTCCCAAGGCAGTGCTAACAGCTACTGCTAATATTACTTAATGTTAACCTTGTAGAATTAGAGTTTCTCAACCTTCAGAGTCAAAACTATTCCATCTCTTCCCCAAATAACTGTCTGTGGTTGAGGCATTAATTTTAAAGGCTTTTACAGTATTTAACACAGAAAAGTAAGATAATTAAACAAAAACTAGATTAGAAGCATCTGCTTTTTATTCCATGAATAAATTCTGGTGACACAACAAGACTACTCCCTCAAAAAGAGAATAAGAGATAAGAAGGTGAGGTAAGAAGGGAAGCAAAAAAAACTACAGAGAAATCCTGCAAGTAAAAAAAAAAAAAAAAAAAAGGCAGCACAACGTTCCAATTGAGTCCCCAGCTCCCAGACTGGGGAAAGAGAAAGATAAAGACACTTTTACAAGGTAAAACAGATGAGCCTATTGACAGACTGCCAACTTTAACCATAGGAAAAGCTCACACATCCAACAAGTCTTAATCCCAGAACAGGGATCTATGAGGTAGTGGCTGCTCTGCAGTGGGAGACTAGCCTTAGCAAAGGAAAGTATTCTCTCTCTCTCATTCTCAGAGGGAAACAATAAGACACTAACTTGAGAGAATGCCTTTACTTAGAAACAGAGTTACTCTGGAGGTCTGGAATAAGGAGCAATCATGGCTCCAAGAGTTACAGCACACCTTGCCAAAGAACTTGGGTATAAACATATAAATTAATCATAAGAGGTGGCTGAGCAGAATGTCCAACAGCAAATTTTAAACTACAAGAAGTCACACTGTCAGGTTACATGCCAGAAGCAGCAGTTTTGGAGCAATAGAGGCTAGGGATTCCCTGCTGAGTCACACAACAGAAGTGCTGGTGTGATGGCCATTAGAACAACCTACCACAGAGCACAGTTGAGGCTTAAAACACTTGGCAGAGGCCCCACCATAGCAGCTAGGACTCTGATGGCATCGGTATGGCAGTTGAACATGGCTCTCTCTACTCCCTGGTCAGGAGAGAACGCAATCTCCTGAGGTCACAGTGGCAACAGAGCTTTGAATCTGAAGCTTGTCTGTGCAGTACTCACTGTCCAGAGTCTGTCTCCTAGCTCAATGTGCTGACTGCTAAGTAAGACAGACCTTTCCCACCCAACCCTAAATTATGATTTACAAAGTCCCATGTTACTCCTCCCCTGAGAAGTACGTGTGGGTACACGGACGGACGGATGGACACACACACACACACACACACACACACCACACACACACGCCTGAAGCTAAGCACCGGTGACTCATACCTGTAATTCACACACACACACACACACACACACACACACACACACACACACACACACACACACACACACACCACACACACACGCCTGAAGCTAAGCACCGGTGACTCATACCTGTAATTCTAGCTACTCAGGAGGCTGAGATCTAAGGATCAAGGTTCAAAACCAGTCTAGGCAGGAAAGTCCATGAAACTCTTCAAGTAACCACCAGAAAACCAGAAGTGACACTGTGGCTCAAGTGGTAGAGTGCTAGCCTTGAGCTGAAGAGCTGAGGGACAGCATCCAAACCCAGAGTTCAAGCCCCACAAACAACCAAAAAAAAAAAAAAACCTGATGGGCAAAAAATCAGCAAGACCTCATTTCCAATTAACCAGAAAAATGCTGATTGCGGGCATAGATCAAGTGGTAGAGCCCCAGCCATGAACAAGTAAACAAAGCAAGAGTATAAGAATACATGATATTGGAACAAAGACAGACAGACAGACAGACAGATAGATAGATAGATAGAAAAAATCAACTTGAAATGTTTGAAATGAAGGGATCTGCTGATATAACCTTGGTTTGCTATAAAACACAATACAGGGCTGGGAAGGTGGCTCAGTGGTAGAGTGCTTGCCTTGCATGCCTGAAGCCCTGGGTTCAATTCCTCAGCACCACATAAGCAGAAAAAGCCGGAAGTGGTGCTATATAGCTCAAGTGGTCGAGCACTAGCCTTAAGCTGAAGAGCTGAGGGATAGCGCCCAGGCTCAGAGTTCATGCCCATGACTGACAAAAAAAAAAAAAAAAACACAATACAATGCCCTTTTTCTATTGTTTATGTTCTTTTATTAGCATAGTTTGAATATTAACACTTTAAAGGAATTTTACAATTTTCTTTGCTATGTGTGATTTTTCTTATTTTTTTAACCTGAATATACTTCTCATCTCAACTAAAATTACCCTTTTTAAAGTAGACAATTCTGTGGATATTAGTATTAACAAAGTTGTTGAGGCTGGAGCTATAGTTCAGTTATAGAACACATGCTTAGTGTGCACAAGTCCTTGGGTTGAATATGCAGCCCCAAAAAATAAAAATAATTAAGTGGACAACCATCACCACTGCAGAGTTACAGAATGTTTTCATCAGCTCAAAAGAAATCTCATTACCATTAGCAGTCACTCCTTACCACCCATGCATTGCAACCACCTGTTTCTAATATACAGATGATTCTAACAACACTTGTACTATTCTTCTAACTTTTTTTCTATTATAGAACTATTTCAACTCAAGGTCTCACTCTTCTTAGGTAGTTGCTTAAGCCATGACTCTTGCAACAGTAATACTCTTAACTCTCATACCTTAAAGCTATTTTTTTTTTTTGGTTGGCCATGGGACTTGAACTCTGGCCTGGGTACTGTCCCTCAGCTTTTCAGTTCAAGGCTACTGCTCTACTACTTGAGCCACAGCACAACTTCTGGTTTTCTGGTGGTTAATTGAAGAGTCTCACGGACTTTTCTGCCCAGGCTGGCTTTGAACCATGATCCTCAGATCTCAGCCTCCTGAATAACTAGGATTACAGTCATGAGCCACTAGCTCCTGACAAAGCTAAATTTTTACTTTCCCAAACATTTGGAGAAATGAGTATTCTTATTTACCATTACCTTAATAGGAAAATATAGTTTAATACAGCATTTGATGAAGGTATTACTTTTGAATACAAAACAAAAACTCTTACCAGAATAATCATATATGCTTACTTACCTCACTTTGGGACAACCAAAAACATACCCTATATTTTTTTTAATTGAAAACTATGTACAAAAATGCATGTAAGAGCACACCTTGCTAAGTTTTCTAAACTTGAATACAGAGGGGTACCAGTGGCTTGTATATCATCCTAGTTACAATATCAGTGAGACTTACATCTCCAAGTAACCAGCAAAAGAGGAGCCACTTTTGTTCTTGTACCAACCATGAATAAAAGAGCCAAGAGAAAGCTCACAGTCCCAGTATAGGCATCAAAACAAACAAAAAAACTCCCAATATATAACTATAAATATACCCAGATCAAGAAACAGAAGCCACCACCAACTCCCTCTTAACCACTCACACTGTCTTGATTTGTAACAGCACAGATTACATTTGCCTGTGTTTACACTTTATAAATGGAAACATACTTACGCAGCATAGGAAACTTTCACATTGACATTCTACACCTAATAATACTCACCATAATCTTCTTGTACAAAACCATGATATTATCATCATCAAATGGTAGAAACCCACACATAAGTACATAGAAGAGTATGCCCATACTCCAAACATCTGCCTGGGAGGAAAAAAAAAAAATCATTAGAAAATATATAGAAGCTGGGAGAAAGTGGCTTATGCCACTTATGCTACTTAGGACGCTCAGATCTGCAGATCATAGTTCAAAGCTGGCCCAGATAGGAAAGTCCATGAGACTCCTATCTTCAATTAACCACCAAAAAAATTTGTCACAAAAGGAACTGTGGCTCAAGGGGTAAAGCATTTTAGACTTGGGCACAAAAATTCAGGGACAGTGCCTGGACCCTAAATTCAAACCCTAAGACTGTCACAAAAAAAAAAGAATCACAAAATTTTCACAAACCTAGACTAGTACTTAGAGATCATGCCTTTCAACTTGTTCATTCTACAGGCAAGGAACTTGAAGCCCAGAAAGGATGACTTGTCAAAAGTCAATAAATGGGCAGGCCACTTAGGAAAGCATCTTAGCCGGGCGCTGGTGGCTCACGCCTGTAATCCTAGCTACTCAGGAGGCTGAGATCTGAGGATCGTGGTTCAAAGCCAGCCCGGGCAGGAGAGACCGTGAGACTCCTATCTCCAATAAACCACCAGAAAACTGGAAGTGGCGCTGTAGCTCAAGTGGTAGAGCACTCGCCTTGAACTGAAGAGCTGAGGGACAGCGCCCAGGCCCAGAGTTCAAGCCCACGACCGACAAAAAAAAAAAAAAGGAAAGCATCTTGATTTCTGATTCAGTACATTCTAGCTACACACTAATATATGATAGAAGATTATTTCCAGTTAGCTGGGCTAAATTGGGCATAATAAGGAAATGAGGCCAGGTCTCTGATTCTGAAAGGCAATTCTACATGATTACTGAAGGTTTAGGTTATTTATTAGTATATAAACAGATATGGGGATGTCAAAACAAGTCAAAACCATCCTGATGACCTGGAAATGTGACTAGGCTGCATTGTTAAATCCTCTCTATGTACAGAAATCTTAATAATATGCAATGATTGGCTTCTCAAATGTAAGGCTAGAAATTAACCTGCCAGCATAACAGCCTTACAAATCTTAAAATCCAAAAGGAGTTTAACCTTTACATGAGATATCCAGGTGCCCCATGAGTCCCAAGCAATAACTATTTATTCAAGCAGCATTTGGCCTGGGTCAAAATTAGAAATCATAGCTCCCTACTCTCATTTTATTCTTAGGAAAATTTTAAAAAATAAGAGAGATAGTAATTTTTGAAGGGAACAAAATGTGGGCAGTTAAAATAACTTGGGCTACACTGCACATCTAGATAGTACCTAAACTAATAACTGAGGTAATTTAGTCGTCTACAGAATCATACCAAATTACTATAATTCCCTTGTAATACCTCAAGTGAATAATTTTCTTTTTAAGCCAATACCTGATTTTTGTTCCAAGCTATAGATCAGAAATTAACCACTTATGTCTAAGAAAAGTTAATATTTCTTCTATAAATAAAGGCATGATAACATGGTACCCATGAGTAGGACATTAAATTCAAAACAAAGAGGAAGCACAGAAATAACCAAATATCATCTAGGGTCAAGAAAGAGATTACATCTATGGCTATAAACCAAAAAATTAAGAGATGGGGGGCTGGGAAGGTGGCTCAGTGGTAGAGTGCTTGCCTTGCATGCATGAGGCCCTGGGTTCGATTCCTCAGCACCACATAAGCAGAAAAAGCCGGAAGTGGTGCTGTGGCTCAAGTGGTAGGGCGCTAGCCTTGAGCTGAAGAGCTGAGGGACAGTGCCCAGGCCTAGAGTTCAGGCCCCATGACCGACAAAAAAAAAAAATTAAGAGATGGGATATTGTGGCACATGCCTATATTCCTAACTACCGAGGAGGCAGAGATTGGGAAGACTAGCCCAGGCAAAAAGTTAGTGAGATCCAGTTTCTATAAATAATCCTGAGATAAGGGTCCGTGCCTGGGATCTCAGCCACACAGAAAGCATAGGAAAGAAGATAATGATTCAAGGCCTGGGCAAAAAAGTATAAAATCCTATCTTAAAAATAATTCAAAGTCTGGGGAAAAACATAAAGGACTGGGGCTGGGAAGGAGGCTCAGTGGTAGAGCGCTTGCCTTGCATGCATGAGGCCCTGGGTTTGATTCCTCAGTACCACATAAGCAGAATAAGCCGGAAGCAGAGCTTTGGCTCAAGTGGTACAGTGTGAGCCTTGAGCTGAAGAGCTGAGGGACAGTGCCCAGGCCCAGAGTTCAGCCCCCACAAACGACCAAGGGGGAAAAAAAAAAGGAGTGGGTAATAATGTTCAACAAGAAATGTACTCATTGGGCTGGGAAGGTGGCTCAGTGGTAGAGCACTTGCCTTACATGCATGAGGCCCTGGGTTCGATTCCTCAGTACCACATAAGCAGAAGGAAAAAAAAAGCCGGAAGTGGTGCTGTGAAAAGCTGAGGGACAGCACCCAGGCCCAGAGTTCAGGCCCACGACCGGATCCAAAAAAAGAAAAAAAAGAAATGTACTCATTACCTTACTCATGTAACTGAAACCCCTCTATACAGCATCTTTACAATAAAATTAAATTTAAAGAAAACAATTAAAAGTAAAGAGGGTTAAGGATGTTGCGTAAGTGGTAAAGTATCCACAGCCCAAAGCCATGATTTAAAATAAAATTTAAGCTGGGTACCAGTGGCTCATGCCTGTAATCCTAGCTATTCAGGAGGGCTGAGATCTCAGGATCATGATTCAAAGCCATCCCCTGGGCAGGAAAGTCTTATCTCCAATTAATGACCAGAAAACCAGAAGTGGTGCTGTAGCTCAACACTAACTTTGAGCTGAAGAACTGAGGAGCTGAGGGACAGTGCCCAGGCCCAGAGATCAAGGCCCACAACCAAAAACAAAATGAACAGAATAAAATTTAAAAACCTAAAAGATGAAAAAAGTAAGAGTAAGACTCCATAGAATTCTGTGGAGAAAAAGGTATCTACTTGAGAGGAACAATCTACTTAAGAAGAGAAAAATCTACAGAAATCTACTCTTCAGAGTAGAAAAAGTATTCTTTGGGGGCTGGGAAGGTGGATCAGTGGTAGAGCGCTTGCCTTGCATGCCTGAGGCCCTGGGTTCAATTCCTCAGCACCACATAAGCAAAAAAAAAAAAGCTGGAAGTGGCGCTGTGGCTCAAGTGGTAGAGCACTAGCCTTGAGCTGAAGAGCTGAGGGACAGCGCCCAGGCCCAGAGTTCAGGCCCCACAACTGGACCCAAAAAAAAAAAAAAAAAAAGAAAAGAAAAAGTATTCTTTGGGTAACTTATTAGGTACCTTCACTTCATTGTTTCAAATTAGATAACCAGTAAAATTGCAATCCAAAACAAATGCAAGTAAATCAATAAGCTACCAAGTGCCAAATAAAATAAAAATAACTCAGGAAAGAAGGGCTCGAGAGGCTGAGAAGGTGACTCAGTGGTAGAGCGCTTGCCTTGCATGCATAAGGCCCTGGGTTCAATTCCTCAGCACCACATAAGCAGAAAAAAAAAGTTGGAAGTGGTGCTATGGCTCAAGTGGTAGAGCACTAGCCTTGAGCTGAAGAGCTGAGGGACAGCGCCCAGGCCCAGAGTGTTCAGACCCCACGACCAGACCCAAAAAAAAAAAGGGGCTTGAAACCATTTCCTATGAAAAATTACATAATTAGATAGTAATATAAAACATGTCTTTAAGGCAGGATTTGAACAATAAATATTAAAATTATTTAAGCCATTTTTTCATTTAATACTGGGCCTTGCTCTTGCTAGGCAAGCACTCTACTACTTAAGCCATACTCCTAACTCTTTTTGCTATTAGTTATTTTTCAGGTCAGCCTGGACTGAGGGCCTCCTATTTATGCTTTACACAGAGATGGGATGACAGGAATGCTCCTGCCACTATACCCCACTTTTTAGTGGCTGAAATGATGTCTCGAAAATGTTTCATCCCAAACTATGATCCTTCCAATCTCTACCAGCAAGTACATAAGATTACTAGGATGAGCCACTGCACTAGGCCTAAATAGCTTATTTTTAAATGAAAGTTCTCAAATCCTCCTCTTAAAAAAAACAAACCCAGAGAGCTGGAAATGTGGCTTAGTGGTAGAGTGCTTGCCTACCATGCATGAAGCCCTGGGTTCAATTCCTCAGTACCACACAAACAGAAAAGCCAGAAGTGGCAATGTGGCTCAAGTGGTATAGTGCTAAAGAAGCCAAAGAAGCTCAGGGACAGTGCCCAGGCCCTGAGTTCAAGCCCCAGGGCTGGCAGGAAAAAAAATCTCCAGGGATATTTGACAAGTACCCAGATGGTTTCTTGGTATATTAAGTTAACTAGAGTCTTTGAAGTTGAAAAGCCAAACTAATACAAACAAGAAACCAACTTAGCAGAGGAAGAGATGAATGGGAAAGAGGGGAGAAAGCAGTCATAATATTCAACGAATATTCAATAAAACTAGGAAAATTGATGGGAGGGGTTGAGCTAAGAGGGATAGGAGAGAATGATGAAAAAGGAAGACACATTGTACTTATACAATGATATATTAAATGGTAACCCCTTTGTACAACTACTTAAATATATAATATTAAGAATAAAAGCTCCCATAGGAAAAAGTCAGATCCATTCAGACCAATAGGAAATTCATTCTTGCCAACCCCCTAGCAATCTAGTTCAGCCACTAGTTCAGAGACTAGAAGGAACAATAAAAAGAGTGCTTCTCTTAGTTCAAATCTTGACCAATACTAGCTACCTGTGTGAATCTGCAAACACACCTAATCTGGGCCTGAGTCTTTTCATTTTTTTACCTTATAGAATGGGGTAATGGTATTTACTTTACAGGGATATAAAATGATATAGCCATTAGGATAAAAAGTATGAGTTCCTGAAAAAAATTAAAAACAGAATTACCAGCAATTCCACTTTTCACTATATCCAAAGAATGAAAAAGAGGCTCTCAGAGATATTCCTATACCCACATTCCTAGTATCATTATTCACAACAGCTAGAAACACAAGTATCCATCAACATGAATAAATCAAAAAAATATTGTGTATATGTACATTTACACACACACACACACACACACACACACACACACAGGGATATTATTCAGCCTTAAAAGAAACGCGATTGTGACATATACTACCACACAATGAACCTTAAAGACATACTAAGTGAAACAAGCTAGTTACAAAAAGACAAAGGTTGTAAGGTTCTAATTCTATGACACAGGAAGTAGACGGACAATTGCCAGGGGAATAGGGTAGGCTGGAATGCAGAGTTATTGTTTAGGGTGTAGAATTTTTAGTCTGCAAGATGAAAAGAACTGTGGAGACTCATTGCATAACAATGTGACTGCAATACCACTCAACTATACACTTAAAAATGATTAGTTAACATGGAAAATTGTATGTTATTTGTATTTAGCAATTAAAAATAAAACGTGGGCTGAGACAGAGAGCACTTGCCCAGATTGTGTGTATATGGCGCTCAGTTTTATCTCCAATACTGGGGAAAAAGATAAAAAATATATAGTATGATTATGACCATGATAAACTTTCACAGTTCAATCTCTTTTCTATAATGAACTAAGAGGGTCACAATATTACTTCTGTGGTATTTCTACCAAAAATGTATAGAATAAATCTAATCATAAAGAAGCATCAAACTCAAATTAATATTCTAAAAAAAAAAAAAAAAACTGAAAAAAGCCGGCACCGGTGGCTCACGCCTGTAATCCTAGCTACTCAGGAGGCTGAGAACTGAGGATATCCGTTCAAAGTCAGCCCGGGCAGGAAAGTCCATGAGACTCTTATCTCCAATAAACCACTAGAAAACCAGAAGTGGTGCTGTGGCTCAAGCAGCAGAGCGGTCGCCTTGAGCTGAAGAGCGCAGGGACAGCGCCCAAGCCCAAAGTTCACGCCCCACGACCAGAAACAAACAAACAAACAAACAAACAAAACTGAAAAATACTAAAGTTAAACAAAAAAAGCTTAAGGAAGCTTAGAGAATATTAAAGAAATGAAATGTGTGATCTGGACTAGGAGAAAATAAATCTATAAAGGGCATCACTGGTACAAGTCACACCATTTAAATATGGATGTGGGTTAAATATAGTGTATCAATATTAAATTCTCTGATTTTGATAACTAAAGCTATTAAAGGCCTTGTTTGTAGGAAATGTATGTATTTTGTATGTATTTTGTTCGAAAAATGTGCATATATGAAGATATTCAAGAAAAATAGAGAGCAAAATATAACTAATAATTTGAACAAAAATAAATCAAAGTTCTATATGAGAGCCTATCAAAATTAAAGGTCACTTGTTATCTAATAGCAAGTTAAAGCCTACCTTTTCATGCCACCAAGTATATAATACTTCTCAAATTCTTTCCCATAAAGCACTAGTTTCAGAAGATGATCCCCATGAAAACTAGACTTGGTAGGAAGATAAAATCAGGACCAGTTGCTATTTGTGGTATATCTCTCCCAAAGGATCATACTGTACAAGAACACATGAAAGATTTGGAGATGTCCTAAAATAAGAAAACTGTTCAGCCCAGAACTTCCTAAGCTTTGACAATTCAATGGTTTGGGAATTTTTTTGTTTTGTTTTGTTTTACTTTAGGACAAATACCAGCAACACTAGTACTCCAGAGAAGAGGAGCTGGTCAACTTGAAGGCTCAAGTAGTGGAAAGTAGAGCAAGCTCTGGCCTTCTGAACATGGACTTCTACAAAGGACTGCTAGCCTCAGAGAGCTAGTTATGGACAAAGGATAGGTTTTTTTCTCTAATCAATACCAAAGATGTCAGGCCAAGATTGCACTCTATCCAGCTAGACTAACCTGTCCAAACTAGAGCACAGTGGGTGGGGAGAGAGAGAGAGAGAGAGAGATACATATAGCCACACAAGAAATACATTCCTACTTTGAAATGTGTGCCTTATATCTAGCCAGTAATAGTGCACACCTATAATCTTAGCATTCAGGAGACTGAGGTAGGATGATTGTGAATTTGAGGACATCTTGGGCTATATAGCAAGACCCTATCCTCCCCTTGAAAACCCCCCCCCAAAAAAATCTATATGTGTCAGGTACCAGTGGCCCATGCCTATCTATAATCCTAGCTACTCAGGAGGCTGAAATCTGAGGGTTGCAGTTCAAAGACAGCCAGAGCAAGAAAGTCTATGAGACTCATCTCCAATTAATCACCAGAAAACCAAAAGTGGAGCTGTGGCTCAAAGTGGTACAGGGCTAGCCCTGAGCAGAAAAGCTCAGGGACAGAGTTCAAGGCCAAGACCACCACCAACAACAAAAATCTGTATGTTATTATGTTTAATTCAAATGATTTACTCTATTAGTTTATAATAAACTCTTTAAATTATTTCTTATTGTAATGTTATAGCCCTAATATAGTGTGTGATTCCTTACAGGTCCTCAATAAATGGATATTGACTACATACTGAGTTAATCAATGAATAATTACCTCCGATCCAAGATATGATTTGCCTTGTATTAACTCAGGGGCTGCATAAGCAAGACTCCCACAGCATGTCTGCAGATGGTAATCCTTATTACCCTGCCAATAAGATAAAAATGAAACACTTATCAATACAGCCCTTAGGAGTATTAAACCTTGGTGAACAATTTTTGAATACAAAGAGAAGATAAAGAGATACCCCAAATAATCAGAGACTTCTGCAGCCAACCCAATAATCTTTGCTTACATGCATGCATGCATGCACAGGTAGACTTCACATTCCACATTTCCAATACTACTATAACCTGAACATGAACAAAGCCTTTATCCCCTTAGCTCAGTAAAGCCAGGTTCATACTGCCCTAAATATCTACTGCATAACAAGCAGCCTAGCAAACATCCAAGTACACCTGTCTCCTTACTCCCAACTATTCAGGGAAAAAAGGATTATTTCTTTTTAAGTTCCACTTTCTAATATCAAATCTTTACACAGCTTCTTTTTTCTTAGTGGGAAGAAAGCAACAAAGCACATAAAACAATGCCATGACAATCTATTTCCAGGACTCAGTTCTAAGGAAAAATCACCACCTTAGCTTTAAGATCTGGTAAAATGGGAAATCTACTGATCCTTCTCTGCTCACACACAGAAATACATGATATACTGAAAAATGAAGTTTCTGTCCAACTCCTATATAGAGCCCTATAACTAACAAGGGACTTGAGAAACAAATTTTGTTTACAACTCAAACATGTTGAAAGTGAGCTCAGCAGAGCTGAGGCTATCCTCTCCCAGGCCACCGTTTTCTTAGAAGGTGTCTAATCTAAGCTAATGGAGACTGTCAAACATTCTCCCCACTGCCTCCTGTATGACTTAAGCCAGCTCATCTGCTCAAAGTATGATCTTTATGTTTTGATATATCTGGAAATGGTAAAATTGCCTTATAGCATTTGCTTCCTAGACACAAGAATCCACTGACAACCTGAAGAATCATGAAGGAACAGAATCAGAAAGAATCCGACATTGAACTGAAGAGGCAATAACTGCTTCCCTTTGCACCAAGCTGATCCTGATGGGGGCAGGAAGTAATCAGGGGACTACAAAAGGCTGAGACAAGTCTGTAATTTCAACATTCTTAATGAGTGTAGACAGCTCATTTTAGAAACTCTGAGTACCATCATTAGAGAACTCAGGAGGAAGATTCCAATAGCAGCCACACAGGAGACTGCTGCAGACAGCAAAGCTGGGAAGTTCAAAGTCACCTCACAGAGAAGTTATGCTGAGGAACACCAGTACTCAACTAGAATACAAATTAGGGAAATGCCCAACAGTATAAATTTAGAAGTATCTATGGACATTTTCCTTATTCTTTTGAAAGAAAAGAAGGTTATCTCACAAAATGTAACTTATTTTTCGTTCTATAACCATTTGGATAACAAAGGATAGATTTATACTTGATTTTCAACTCCTATCTAAATGTACAAAGGCATCATCTAGTGGTACCATACTCAAACTGCAAGGACAATTCAAGTCAATTCATACTGCATGCAATGGCTTCCTGGGCCTCAACACTACAGATTTTCTCACAGCTTAACCATGGAGCCTTAAACATGACCAACACTATACCTACAGTCATGGCTCTCAATTATTGCTACACATTAAAACCATCTAGAGAATATACAAAAATTATTGATGCCAGGCATGAAATTTAACATTCTTCACAGTGGATACAACCAAGCTCAATAAAAACAAGGTAGAATTCTAGTCAGGCACTGGTGGCTTATGCCTATAATCCTAGCTACTCAGGAAGCTAAATCTGTGGATCTCAGTTCAAAGCCAGCCTTGGCAGGAGAATCCATGGAGACTCTTATCTCCAATTAACCACCAGAAAACCAGAAGTACAGCAGTGGCTCAAAGTGGTGAAGCACTAGCCTTGAGCAGAAAAGCTCGGGACAGTGCCCATGACTTGAGTTAAAGCCCTTTGACCAACAACAAAAAAAGGAAGGTAGAAACCAGTGCAAGGTAACATACTAAAAGGAACATTTGTAAAGAAATGAAGGCATTTTAATATCTGCACTTACCTTGGGTTTTGCACAGAGACCAAAGTCAATCAGCTTTAATTTATGATATTCGTCAAACAACAAATTTTCCTAGGAAACAAACATTTTGAAAACTATACTGTGATTTCCTTATATGACAACTCACTTATAGCCACTTCTAAAAATGATTTAAGGTTGTTTATATTTGAAAACTTGGATCTGTCAAGAGTGAAAAAAAATCACTAAAAACCAATGAAAAGACAAATATAATATAAAAGGAAAGAAATAGGAATAAGGCTATTAGTAGAATACTTGCCTAGTAAGTGCAAGGCTCTGAGTTTGATCCCCAGTACTGCAAAAATATATAAGTAAAAAGGGGGAAAAAGAATGCTGATAACTATAGCATTACACCTTCAAGACACACTAGCATAAACCATTTCTCCTTGACACTCTGACTACCAATTATAAGCAAACAGGTCTCGGACTCTGATAATGACTCTTATCTTCAACTAACAAGTATAAAGCCAAAAGTAGAGATTGTAGACTGCCAACTTTGAGTGAAAAAGCTAAGGGAAAACACAAAATCTTGAGTTCAAGGCCAGTAATGACAATAAATAAATAAGTAAATAAATCCACATTCACTATTACCCACATAGTCACCTCTTTAGGACTACACCTAACAAGTAGAAGGCCCTAAGTTCAAACCCAGTATATTAAAAAAATAATAATTCACATTTTTAGTCAGTCTTCAATAAATGGAGTCTGTAAGCCAGGCTCACGCCTGTAATTCTAGCTGCTCAGGAGGCTGAGATCTGAGAATCAAGGTTCCAAGCCAGCCTGGCAGGAAAGTCCATGAGACTCATCTCCAATTAACCACCAGAAAACCAGAAGTAGCACTATTGCTCAAATGGTAGAATGCTTACCTTGAGTTGAAGAGCTCTGGGACAGTGCCCAAGCCCAGAGTTAAGCCCTACAACCGACAGAAAAAAAAAAAAAAAAAATGGAGTCTGTAGATTCTATTGAACAGTCCTCCTTTATTTTTTTTTTTTTTGGGGGGGGGTCCGATCGTGGGGCCTGAACTCTGGGCCTGGGCGCTGTCCCTCAGCTCTTCAGCTCAAGGCTAGCGCTCTACCACTTGAGCCACAGTACCACTTTCGGCTTTTTTCTTTTTGCTTATGTGGTGCTGAGAAATCGAACCCAGGGCCTCATGCATGCAGGGCAAGCGCTCTACCACTGAGCCACCTTCCCAGCCCTGAACAGTCCTCCTTTAAAGAGTAGTAGATTTTAAATTAGCACATGTCTATAATCCCAGCACTTAGGAGGCTAAGGCAGGAGGGTCATGAGCCTACCTGGACTACACAGGAAAAAAGGGAAACAGGTAGGAAAAGGACTAAATAGAAAATACTCAATGATTCAGAAATAAAATCCTTATTACAAAGACATTTATAACATCACATACAATTGACAGATAAATAGAATGCAAATGTATCCAAAAAGGCTACCAAAGTCAAAAGGAGAGAAAAAGAAATGTGATATATTCTGACTGGAACAAAAATAGAAGATGGGAAAAAGGAGAAGGAAGCAGAAGCTGAAGAAGCAAGAAAAGGAAGGAGGGGGAAGGAAAAAGGAAGAGGAGGAAGAGGAAGAGGAGGAGCAGCAACGAAAGCACTAAGATTTGTAAACATAGCTGAAAATGAAAACATCAAGTAGATGCTGTTGAACTCTCAGGTAAACATCTAAGTATAACATGGTCACTTACTGGTTTGAGGTCTCTGTGAGCATAGCCCTGGCTGTGCACATAAGCAACTGCAGATACTATTTGACGAAAGACAATTCGGGTTTCCTCTTCCGACAGGCGATCATGGGAAATTATGTAGTCAAACAGTTCTCCTCCAGGGCAGTACTTCAACAACAACAAGCACATAGATATTGTTACATCTTACCAAAATCACTTCTATGAAATGTAAAATAAAAATATTATACCAAACTCATAGATATACAAACTAAACTTAAAGGCAAAGGAACTGCCTCTCAAGAGAATAGGGAACAGATGACACTATACAAAAGGAAATATACTTATTACCTGATGCATGTAAATGTAACCCCTCTGCATATCACCTCTATAATAATAAAGTAATTAATAAATTTTAAGCAGGTACCTATAAATTCTCAGGCCAGGTGCCAATGGCTCACACCTGTAACCCTAGCTACTCAGAAGGCTGAAATCTAAGGATCATAGTTTGATGCCAGCCCAGGCAGGAAAGTCCATGAGTCTCTTATCTCCAATTAACTATCCAAAAGCCAGAAGTGGAGCTTTGACTCAAGTGGTAGAGCACTAACCAGGCGCAAATAAGCTCAGGGACGGCTCCTAGGTCCTGATTTCAAGCCCCAGACTGGAAAACAAACAAGCAAACAAAAAACACCACTCTCAGGATCAAACAAGGCAATAATTATTCCAGGAATGAGAACAGTAACTCTTTCCTTGAACACTTTTTTTTTTTTTTGGGTCCAGTCATGGGCCTGAACTCTGGGCCTGGGCGCTGTTCCTCAGCTCTTCAGCTCAAGGCTAGTGCTCTACCACTTGAGCCACAGCGCCACTTCCGGCTTTTTTCTTTTTTTGCTTATGTGGTGCTAAGGAATCACCCAGGGCCTCGTGCATGCAAGACAAGTGCTCTACCACTGAGCCACCTTCCCAGCCCCCAGCCCCTCCTTGAACACTTTTATAACTAATATATAAAAGTAGAACCCACTTCTACTCTGCTTTTAAAAAGCTCACTCAGGGTTTTTTTTGTTTTGTTTTGTTTTGGTTTGATTTTGGTTCCAGTCATGGGCCTGAACTCTGGGCCTGGGCGCTGTCCTCAGCTCTTCAGCTCAAGGCTAGCGCTCTACCACTTGAGCCACAGCGCCACTTCTGGCTTTTTTTTTTCTGCTTATGTGATGCTGAGGAGTTGAACCCAGGGCCTCATGCATGCAAGGCATGCGCTCTACCACTGAGCCACCTTCCCAGCCCTCACTCATGGTTTTAAACTTTTATAGCAAAGCACTAAAAACATACTCACATTTAATAGTTTCCTAAAGGGCTGGGAAGGTGGCTCAGTGGTAGAGCGCTTGCCTTGCATGCATGAGGCCCAGGGTTCCATTCCTCAGCCCCACATAAGCAAAAAGAAAAAAGACGGAAGTGGCGCTGTGGCTCAAGTGGTAGAGTGCTAGCCTTGAGCTGAAGAGCTGAGGGACAGCACCCAGGCCCAGAGTTCAGGCCCCACGACCGGACCCAAAAATAAAAAACAAAAAAGGAGCTCATTAAAGGTCATGCAATGAAGCAGCCTTGTTTAAAAAGCAAAAGACTAGAAATAATTGTCTTAGCTGTTCATGGTGATATATAACAAATACCTTACACTACAAAACTTCAAATCCATAAAAATTTACTACTCTGAGTCCTGGTGGCTAGAAGTGTTCACCCAGGTACAATGATGAGCTAGAAAAAAAAAATTCAAAAAGCAGCAAGAAATAGAGGACATACAGAGAGAAAAATGCCACTTTAAGATGGAAGCAGAGATGAGAGTGATACATATGAAACTAAGGAAGACCAGATTGCCAACAGCCACCAGGAACTAAGAAAATGATATGTATCTGATTCTCCTAAGGAATATGCATAAGAAAACAATTTTGCCCATGCCTTCAATTTAGAGGAAGACTTCTAGTTCCAAAACTCTGAGACAACGGGCTGGGAAGGTGGCTCAGTGGTAGAGCGCTTGCCTTGCATGCCTGAGGCCCTGGTTCGATTCCTCAGCTCCACATAAGCATAAAGAAAAAAGTCGGAAGTGGCGCTGTGGCTCAAGTGGGAGAGTGCTAGCCTTGAGCTGAAGAGCTGAGGGATAGTAACCAGGCCCAGAGTTCAGGCCCCAAAACCGGACCCAAAAAAAAAAAAACTCTGAGACGACAAATTGTTGTTGTTTAAACTAGTTATTTGTTAGCCATAGGACACTATAAAAGGATATAAAACTAAGATAAAATTTCCCTTAGAAACAAATTTTAACAAATTCTATCCACTAAACTATACCACTATATTAGAAGGGTATTAGAAAGATTTTCTTATAATCAGTCTCCAATATATTATATATGTCTACTTTTATGATCTAAATCATTACAGAATTCAAAACAGGTCAACTACTTAAGTTATACCAATTTTCCAGATGAAATTTCATTTTCACTTGACTATTGATAAAATGACCAAATAACTTTTAGTCCTCTGGAACATACTACTAACCTCAAGAACCATGAATATTTTGTTGTCTGTCTCCAACACATGGTAGAGTTGACATATATGCTGATGTCTAAGATTCTTTAAGGCATCAATCTCTGTTTTGATCCTTGGCAAATCACTCTGTGACATAAAAGCATTTCAAGTGAGCAATAAAGTGAGCAATAAATTTATTGGGAATGTTCTAATCAATAACTTTAAGAGTAAACAGTGGGCTAAGAATGTGGCTCAGTGGTAGAGTGCTTGCCTAGCATGCATGAAGCCCCAGGTTCAATTCCTCAGTAGCACATAAACAGAAAAAGCCAGAAGTGGTGCTGGCTCAAGTGGTAGAGTACGAGTGGTTAAGTAAAAGAAGCTCAGGGACTGTGCCCAGGCCTTGAGTTCAAGCCCAGGACTGGCAAAAAAAAAAAAAGAGTAAATAGCAAAAAGTATCAACCACCTTAAATAATTCAAAACATACAAAAATACATCAAAATTTACTTCTCTTTTGTGTATGTATGTGCCAAGCAGTATTGGACTGGAACTCAGGGCCTGAATGCTGTATCTTAGCTTTTTCCCTCAAAGATGGAACTTTCTACCACTTGAGCCACACCTCCACTTCTGTGTTTTTGGTAGTTAATTAGAATAAGAATCTCTCAGACTTTTCTGCCCAGGCTGGCTTTGAACCATGATCCTCAGATCTCAGACTTCCGAGTAGCTAGGATTATGGGTGTGCGCCACGGGCAACTGGTTTTTAATTCATAATCTTTTACTAGAATAATAAATGTTATTTAGCAATAATAAAAAATAAAGCGGTATTTGTTAAATTAAAAATGATTTATAATTTTCACAAATTAGGTAACTGTGAATTTTAGCATATATTTTGAAAAGATCAAAATAAAAAGTGAAGGGCATTAAAATAAAAGAAATCCTTATGTTTCCTTTGATTTAAGTGTGTCAATCAGCACTTACATAATTAAAAATGAAAACAAGGTAATAATTAGTGTTAAACACTACCAGTAAGATATTTTATAATGTGTTTTTGTTTTGTCGGTACTGGAGGTTGAACTCATGTTTGATCAACTGGCACTCTAGCATTTGAGCCAAACCTCTAGCCAACATTTTGCTGATTATTTTGGGGAATGGGATCTCGAGGACTTTTCTGCTGGGGCTGGATTCAAACCTTGATCCTCTGCCTCTCAGGCTCAAGAACTGCTAGGATTTTAGGTGTGAGCTACCAGCTTTACAATGTTTTTAATGTTTGATAATTAAAAACATCTGTAAAATGTTTATGTTGGTTTAAACAATATGTACTACTAACTTTAGTAGTATGTACTACTAAAGCTAACTCAATCCAGAAGGAAAATTAGTTTCCTTTTTAACATTTAAGATACTTAGTCAAAGAAAATAATTTTTAAAGTTTATCTTCAAAAAGAACCAAAACAAAACAAAACAAAAAACAGCCACAGATACATACTCATACTAAGATACTGCTAGTAAACATTCAGCAGAAGACCAGAACAAGGAAAAGTCTAGAAACAAACACATGAAGGGTAACAGGGAATTAATATTACAGAAATATATCATATGTGTATGCATGTATGTAACTAGAATAATAAAATTCACTAAACACTATTAAAAAGGAAGCAAGAGGAGGGAGAAAGGCTGGGCGCCGGTGGCTTACGCCTGTAATCCTAGCTACTCAGGAGGCTGAGATCTGAGGATCGGGTTCAAAGCCAGCCCCGGTAGGAAAGTCCATGAGACTCTTATCTCCAATAAGCTGCCAAAAAACCGGAAGTTTCCGCCAAAAAACCAGAAGTGGCGCTGTGGCTCGAGTGGTAGAGCATTGGCCTTGAGCTGAAGAGCGCAGGGACAGTGCCCAAGCCAAGTTCAAGCCCCACGACCGACCAAAAAAAAAAAAAAAAAGAGGAGAGAGAAAGATGCAAGAAAGAGTAATACAGACTGGGTACTGATGGCTCATGCCTGTAATCATAGTTACTCAAGTGGCTGAAATCTTTAGATCATGGTTCAAAGCTAGCCCAGGCAGGAAAGTCCATGAGACTCTTAACTCCAATTAACCACCAACTGAAGCTGAGGCTACAGTGGTAGAGCATCCATCTGAGCAACAAGCTAATGGATAGCCCTGAGTTCAAGCCCCAGTACCAGCATAATCAAAAAAAGTAATAATAATATAGATGGGGTAAATGTGATCAAAGTACATGCATGTTGTAAATATCACACCAAAGGCTTTTGCATAATCTATGCTAATATTTTTCTTTTTAAAGAAAGGAAAATAAATAAACCACAGGAAGGATAGTAGAGTTAGGAAAAGATGACTCAGAGTAACTTCAAACACCAGAAAACTAAGATTTTACCACAGTGTAATAATAGTTTATGTACATTATAGTCAAAAGCACAAATTGAATAGTCTTTTAGGCAATGAGTAGCTCAATCCTAAAAGCATTTTCATAGAGAAAAAGAAGTTGATCAGGAAAAGGATTTCTTAGGTATTGAACTCTGGGCCTGGGCACTGTCCCTGAGCTGCTTTTGCTCAAGGTTAGTGCCCTACCACTTGAGCCATAGCACCACTTTGGGCTTTTTCTGTTTATATGGTGCTGAGGAGTCGAACCCAGGGCCTCATGCATGCGAGGCAAGCACTCTATCACTGAGCCACCTTCCCAGCCCCTCATTAGGCAAATCTAAAGCCACTTTGAATAAAATGCTGGGACATAAGAGTTCTCTATCTACCTATCTATAATACAAAATAGATCAACATTTAGCATTATGAAAAGGTAAAGACATGTTAAAATTCCCAGAAACACTTAACCTATATGGCTACAAGAAATATGAAGGACAAAAGAACCATTTCCCTAAAACACTTTAGAAACAGAGATATTTACTTTTTTTTTGGTGGGTCATGGGGCTTAAACTCTGGGCCTGGACACTCTCCCTGAGCTCTTCAGCTTAAGGTGAGCACTCTACCACTTTGAGCCACAGCGCTCAAGTTTTCTGGTGGTTAATTGGAGATTTAAAAAAAAAAGTCTCATGGACTTTTCTGTCCGAGCTAGCTTTGAACCACAGTCCTCAGATCTCAGCCTTCTGAGTAGCTAAGATTATAGGCATGACCCACTGGCACCCAGCTCAATATTTACTTTTTTGTTGTTGTTGTTGGTCATGGAGTCTGAACTCTGGACCTCGGCACTGTCCTTCAGCTCTTCAGCTCAAGGCTATAACTCTACCACTTGAGCCACAGTGCCACTTCCGGCTTTTTCTGCTTATGTGGTGCTGAGGAATCGAACCCAGGAACTCATGCATGCAAGGCAAGCACTCTACCACTGAGCCTCTTTCCCAGCCCCAATATTTACATTTTTTAAGCTACAAAAATATTACTCTTAGAAAAGAACAGTAACTAAAATATTGGAGGGCTAATCACAAAATTAACCATAAGTATAATATTAAACAATTTCATTGGTTGTGAATATGATCAAGGTTCATAATGTACATACATGAAAATGTCACAGTGAAACAATATCCAATATTGAAAAAAGTCATGGGGCTGGGAAGGTGGCTCAGTGGTAGAGCACCTGCCTTGCATGTATGAGGCCCTAGGTTCGATTCCTCAGCACCACATAAGCAGGAAAAAAAAAAGCCAGAAATGGTGCTGTGGCTCAAGTGGTAGAGCGCTAGCCTTAAGCTGAAGAGCTGAGGGACAGAGCCCAGGCCCAGAGTTCAGGCCCACAACCAGACCCAAAAAAAAAGAAAAGAAAAGAAAAAGTCAGGCATAGCCGGGCACTGGTGGCTCACACATGTCAGGCATGACAGTGTACACCTATAATCCCAGCACTAAGGAAAATAAAGCAAGAAGATCAATAGTTTCAGGCCAGTCTGGGCTACACAGAGAAACTCTGTCTTTAAAAAAAAGGAAAAACTCAGACAGGTATTGATGCCTCATGCCCTATCATCTTAGCTACGCAGGAGGCTGAGACCTGAAGATCGTGATTTGAAGACAGCCCAGGCAGACAAATCCAAGAGACTCTGATCTCCAACTAACTAGCCTAAAGCTAGAAGTTGAAGCATGACTCAAGTGGTGGCACACTAGCCTTGAATAAAAAAAGCTGAATATGAGACTTTGAGTTCAAGCCCCAGCACTGGGCACAAAAACAAAAACAAAAAAAACACCTAATTTCAAACTTACCCCTAGTGCATTTTTATCCATGATTTTTATAGCCACCATTTCTCCAGTGAGGATGTGGCAGGCCAGTTTGACCTTTGCAAAGCCACCTAAGTAAAGAAAAATGTATAAAGAAGAGGTAAGTAATGACTCAAGCACATATACCTTCTCATATTTTCTAAAAGGGCTCTGTGGAACCACATTTTCCTAGAAGTCTGCATACTTTTCTTCTGTTACTCCCAAAGTGTTAGCCATGACTCTAGCCTCTTCTAATTCAATGTCTAGGTGATGATTATTTTTCCTATCACAACAGAATTCCTCTCATTTTGTAATGAAGTAGAAAAGCAGTATTTACTCTTTAGAAGTATGATCTATGATTATTAACCTTGCAAATAAACTTGCTTTATAAATAACAATGAGAGGCCACAGCATTTAAATTGCTTAGACAAAAGACAAATTCTTAAACTGTAAAGATAAAGAATTACATTTCAAAATTGGGTCAAAACTGAATAATATATACTGATTGATATATATATATATATATATATATATATATATATATATATCTTCAATTTAACATTACCAAAAAAGAAGCTCCTGGTTGTCACTCCTGAAAATTTCCTTATTTCAGTAAGAAGCCACTCTATTTCCCTGGATGCCCAGCCCCAAACCCTGGAATCAACCTTAACTTTGTCTCTTATCTAGTACCCCATATTCAATCCATCAACCAGTCCATGGGCTTACCCATGGGTAAAACAAACCAATGGTTAGTTACAATGGGGGAAAGGAAGCAGGTACTGACTAGAAATAGCTTGTCTTATCTGAGCATTTCTATATGGTCTATGTTGAGATGTGTCTACTTTGCATGCTTTTACTGTATGTTTTGTATATTTCCATAAATAACTACCACAGCACCTTCACAACCATTTCTTATCTAAGCCACCTAAATCACTGTAATAGCTTGCTGACATGTCTCCCCTTCCTCTACACTTACCCTCTTCCACCCAATCTTTTCACCACTAAGCAGCCAGAGTGACCCTATGAAAGAAAACAAAAGTCAGATACTCTGGCTCAGAAATTACCAATGAAGCCAGGTGACGGTGGCTCACACCTATAATCCTAGCTACTCAGAAGGCTGAGATCTGAGTTCACAGTTCAAAGCCAGACTGGGCAGGAAAGTCCATGAGACTCTTATCTCAAATAAACTACTGAGAAAAAGCCAGAAGTGGTATTGTGGCTCAAATGGTAGAACACTAGCCTTGAATACAAAGAGGCTCAGGGATAACATGCAGGTCCTGAGTTCAAGCCCCAGGACTGGAAAAAATAAAAAAAGAATTTACAAATGAGATTAATTTAGGATAAAAGCCAAAGACCTTGTAATGACCTACAAACTTCTACTATTTTCCTCTATTTCTGTTCTACTTTTTCCTACTCAAGGAGAAAAAATTTTAAACTGCATATGTTAATCAAAGAGCTCATGAGAGCCCAAATAGACTATACTCCCAAAGAGTTGATTGGTCCTTTATCTCCAAGAAAAAAAAATAGCAATTACCTGTTCCAATAGTTTCATATAATTCATAGTATTTGAGAAGTTCATCATAATCTTTCATAGTCCACTTGGAAGTTATGTAAAATGATAGAAAGAACCTGTAAGGCAGAAATAGTACATGATCAACAAGGAATATTATCCAGATTATCTACTCCACTTGTAACAAATATGTTAGTCATATAAATGATAAAAATGATACAGATTAGTCATAGTGAAAGAGTTCTTATCTCACATATCACACATATAAATTAATCCCAGATAAAGTTTTAAACATAAAAAAATAAACTTTCAAAACTTTTTTTTTGGTTAGTCGTGGGGCTTAAACTCTGGGCTTGGGCGCTGTCCTTTAGCTCTTCAGCTTAAGGCGAGCACTCTACCTCTTGAGCCACAGCGCCACTTCCAGTTTTTTGGTGGTTTATTGGAGATAAGAGTCTCACAGATTTTCCTGCCCAGGCTGGCTTTGAACCACGATCCTCAGATCGCAGCCTCATAAGTAGCTAGGACTATAGGAGTGAGCCACCCGCACCCAGCTCTCAAAACTTTTGAAAGAATATGAGAAAGAATAGAGTGGAACTTTTTTTTTTTTTGCTTATGTGGTGCTGAGGAATCGAACCCAGGGCCTCATGCATGCTAGGCAAGCACTCTACCACTGAGCCATCATCCCAGCCCCTAGAGTGGAACTTTTATTTTTTTTTTTTTAATTTAATTTAATTTTATTTGTGAACATACTGTACAGAGGAGTTACAGTTACATGGGCAGGATAATGCGTACATTTCTTACCAAGCATTGCAGCCTCCTCCTTTGTTTATCCTTCACATCCCTTCCCAGCCTCCCCCCTCCCCCCATAATCCCAATCCTTCTCCTTAGAGTGGAACTTTTAAATACAATGCAAATCATTAAAAACAAATAGGCACAGTGGCTTGAGAAACTGAGGCAGAAGGACCAAGTAAGCCCAGGAGTTGCCTAGGCAACATAGGAAGACTTTAATCATTAAAAAAAATTTTATACAAGCCGGGCGCTGGTGGCTCACGCCTGTAATCCTAGCTACTCAGGAGGCTGAGATCTGAGAATCGCGGTTCAAAGCCAGCCCGGGCAGGAGAGACCTTGAGACTCCTATCTCCAATAAACCACCAGAAAACCGGAAGTGGCGCTGTAGCTCAAGTGGTAGAGCGCTCGCCTTGAGCTGAAGAGCTGAGGGACAGCGCCCAGGCCCAGAGTTCAAGCCCCACGACCGACAAAAAAAAAAAAAAAAAAAATTTTATACATTAAAATTAAGAAATTCTTTTTTTTTGGTGGGGGGGAGGGGTCCAGTCGTGGTTCCTGAACTCTGGGCCTGGGTTCTGTCCCTCAGTTCTTCAGCTCAAGGCTAGCACTCTACTACTTGAGCCACAGTGCCACTTCTGGCTTTTTTTCTTTTTGCTCATGTGGTGCTGAGGAATTGAACCCAGGGCCTCATGCATGCAAGGCAAGCGCTCTACCACTGAGCCACCTTCCCAGCCCCAAGATAAGCCAAACTTTCACTTGGCACTATCAGTATAATGGAGAAATGTAGTTCCATACTCAAAAAATGCACATTTAGTGGAGAAGACAAAAGGCAAACAGACAACAAACTAGTTTGTAATAAACATTGGGAAGAAAAACAACTGTGGTTAGCTAACTCACTGAAAAGGTGAAGGTATAACTCAAAGGGCAAGAAGTGGCATAAAGAAAATCAGATTTGCCAGAGCCCAGGTGCCTATGGCTCCCTCCTGTACTCCTAATTACTCAGGAGGCTGAGATTTGAGGATTGCGGTTCAAAGCCAATCCCAGCAGGAAAGTCCATGAGACTCCTATCTCCAATTACCACCAGAAAACCAGAAGTAGCACTGTGGCTCAAAGTGGTAGAGTACTGGACTTGACAGAAAAGCTGAAACAGCACCCACAACCAATCAAAAAAAAAAAAAAAAAATCAGACTTTATGTGATATTCCTCTCAAAACTTTGAACAATTTTTCCAACAGAAAATACTGTCTGTTAGAAATGGACTTGACCATGTAAACAATGTATACAAGTCTGTTAAAATGATAATGATCCTTTATTTGAATGCTTTCTCATTAATAGCATCTTCAGCTCCACCTCATTCTTCCTCCCCTGCTTTCTAAGATATCCTAATGCAGCAATGCCCCAGCTAAGCTTGTGTTTTTACCACTGAGCTACATCCCTAGCCACATCTAGTATGCTTTATGACAAATGTATTCTTCGTTGTCTTTGATCTGTAGGCCTCAACAGTTCTTACACAGGAAGAATATTCCAGGGCTGGGAAGGTGGCTCAGTGGTAGAATGCTTGCCTTGCATGCATGAGGCCCTGGGTTTGATTCCTCAGCACCACATAAGCAAAAAGAAAAAAGCTGGAAGTGGCACTGTGGCTCAAGTGGTAGAGCACTAGCCTTGAGCTGAAGAGCTGAGGGACAGCACCCAGGCCCAGAGTTCAGGCCCCAGGACTGGACCCCCCCCCACCCCCCAAAAAAAAGAAAGAAAGACAAAAGGCATGTTTTTTCTCATGTGGATCTTACATACAAAATATAACCTCCCATGTAAGTATACACATGCTTATGTACACAATTTAGTTGACTGAGGTACAGAATATGTAGGAGTGAAACTCTATGGAGTAAATCTTTCAAACAATTAACAATCTAACAACATGAATACCAGGAAACTAAAATTAAATGGGAGGGCCGGGCGCTGGTGGCTCACGCCTGTAATCCTAGCTACTCAGGAGGCTGAGATCTGAGGATCGCGGTTCAAAGCCAGCCCGGGCAGGAGAGACCGTGAGACTCTTATCTCCAATAAACCACCAGAAAACCGGAAGTGGCGCTGTAGCTCAAGTGGTAGAGCGCTCGCCTTGAGCTGAAGAGCTGAGGGACAGCGCCCAGGCCCAGAGTTCAAGCCCCATGACCGACAAAAAAAAAAAAAAAAAAAAAAAAATTAAATGGGAGGGTCTAGTGTGAATGAAAAAGAGAACAGCACAAATATAACAAGAATATTCAGGGATTGGAGGCATAGTTCAGTGGATAGAGCACTAGCCAATGATCAAAAGTATCAGGTACTAAGTTTGAGTCCCAGTCTTGGACCAAAAAAAGAAAGAGAGACTATTCAAAGTACCTAGGTGATAAAGGAAGTGGGAAATGTGAAATGAGTCTAGGGAGAAGTAACAGATGGGATGGAGGGGAATAATGGAAGAAGTGACTTATTGAATAGCACTGACACTTAAATGGACATGTTAAAACTGTAACTCCTTATACAACTTTTGAAGTTCAAAAAATAAAAAATGAACAAAAGCTAAAACAAATGTTCTCAAAAGACATGGAGATTAAGTAGACTAATATATAGGGAGTGAATTATCAAATACATACGCATGTATGGAAATGCCACGATGAAAAAAACTCCTTTGTACGGGTAATATACGCTTAACAAAAAACCAAACAACAACAACAAAAAACCTCTGTGATCGATGGGTGGTAGGGCAAAATATTCACTGCCTTCACGTTCTCTCTCTTATTCCAGAGCTGAATAACCAGCATATTACCAAACCTTAATGATGGTCATGAATTTTGAAAACCTAGAGTATAACCTCAGAAGTGTGGTGAGCTCATAAAGGAAAACAGTGTAATAAGGTAGGTCCTGCAATAATGTAGTTAGGTCATCTTCTTAAATCAGGTGGAGAAAAATATGAATAAAATTATCAGAACTTCAAGGTCTACAAAAGATTTTTTAGCTTTGCTGGCACCAGGGTTCCAACTCAGGGTCTCACATTCATTCAGCTTGCTCAACTGGCACTCTACCACTTAGCCACACCAACTGGTTGTTTTGGAGATGGAATCTTGAAGGCTATTCTACCCACGATGGCTTCAAACCTCAATCTCCCAGATCTCAGCCTCCTGAGTAGCTAGGATTACAAATGTGCGCTAAGCATAATTTCAAATAATAATACATAATGGCTGGGGGCAGAGAAGAGTGGATCAATGGTAAGAGTAACTCAAGTGGTAGGCCCTGAGTTTAATCTCAGTACAGCTACACATACACACACACACACACACACACACACAGAGAGAGAAACAGAAAAATCAATGACTCCTAATGTGGCTTTATAAAAGAGTTAAATGGCATCTTGCCCTGCCCTTTTGCACAGGCTTCTAGGGGCACCAACAAAGAGGCATTCATTCACTCCTAAAGGCATAAAGGACTTGATTTGCTTATCTAGTTGGTCTATAATAGCTGAATGCAAGGAAAAATCCACTGATATCCATGAAGGTGTCATAAGGGCTTTTCGGATTTCTCCCACACCTCAGAGGAAAATAGAAACATATTTTTTTAGAAAAGTTAGTCATAGAGGGCTCTAACCATTTTGGGTATCTTAATCCTCCTGCCTTCTTACCGAACTATAGAGAAAACTCAAAGATAAAATTACTGCTCATCCTGGGTGCAAGGGGCCTGACTCCTGTCTTGGGATAACTTCTCAGAGGAGTTTTCCTCTGCCATGCAGGCGTCTAGGTAGCTGCAACCTTGCTGCTCCTTT
Organism: Dipodomys spectabilis; assembly: GCF_019054845.1. NCBI lineage: Eukaryota > Metazoa > Chordata > Mammalia > Rodentia > Heteromyidae > Dipodomys > Dipodomys spectabilis. Next base: position 8,227,390 of record NW_024870683.1, on the reverse strand, counting down.
TACTGGTCTAGCCTTCTGCGCACCCGTTTAATATGAGCCTCTCACGCTACTTACTTTGAAGAAGTGCAGGATCTGGCCTGAAGGACTGAGAACTTTTCTCTTTTTTTCTAAGGTAAATACCCTCAGGACCTTTTCTCCTCCTGATAGAGAGAGAGGGTCACGGAACAGGTACGGGAATCACCCGGATGGCAGCCCTCCAGCGTGGCAAATGCTCTGCCCGTATACCTCATCGGTACCTCTGGGCAGGTACTGTTTATCCCCAGAGAGAAGAAAACCTGGGTGTGAAAGACTAGCTAAACCCACCCAGGGCACAGGGCTGGCGAGGCGGGGCTCGGGGAACTCCATCTCAGCGCAGCCCGGAGCCCTGGGACGAGGCGGCGGCTGCTCGCGCCCCGCCCGGCCCAGACCCCGGCCCTCACGGACGGCGGAGGAGAGCTGGCAGAAAAACTGACCTGAGGGGCGAGGGCAGAGGCGATGTCAGGGGAAGGGCAGGAGGGCCGGACAGAAAGACAGACGAATCCGCCAACAGTCCCACGCTAAGATGAAGTGCGAAAAGAGGCTGGGGAGTCTTCCCGATCGCCGGGCTTCGGCCGCTTCCGCCCGCCAAAGGAATCAAACCTCCCAAACAGGAAGGGGCGGGGCATACACAGGCGAATCCCGGAGAGGGGCGGGGCTGTGGGCGGGGCTCTCCGTGGCGGGTCGCGCGCACAGTAGGTCGATCTTTGGCAATCGGTGGGAAGGCTGCGTGGCCCTCTTGGGTTGCCTTGAGGTAATTAAATGTCACTCTCTTGCTAGTGTCATAGACGTTCTCCTGGGTACACGTAAAGATTTTCCAAAACGGATGGACTTGCAAAGTTTACAGATACTCTGCTTTCTTAGGTTTCCTTTCCTAAAAGTGATCTTTCTGAGAAATCTCTAGTAGGCAAAGTTCTTAATTTTTCTCCTTCCTTGTCCAATGGGGGGTTTCCCACCCTACAGTACTGGAGAGTTTACCGAAAGTCGCTTGCTGCAGAATCTTTCAGAAATCTGAATCTTACTAAAATCTGTTGCCACAAAGAATAATAACCCTGAAGGGCTGAAGGAATTGTCCATTAAATAACTCAGGGCCCTCTAACACTTGACCCTGCAACACAAGAGAAGTTTCCTGATGTACTTACTATTCTGTCATTTATGTAATTTTGAACAACTTCTGTTTTTGTAATGATAGCTCAAACTAGAAGAAGATAGTTTTTTGTTTTGCTTTATTTTTTTGGTCGGTCGTGAGGCCCGAACTCTGGGCCTGGGCGCTGCCCCTCAGCATCAGCTCAAGGCTAGCACTCTACCACTTGAGCCACAGCGCCACCTCCGGCTTTTTCTGCTTATGTGGTACTGAGGAATTGAACCCAGGGCCTCATGCTTACAAGGCACGCACTCTGCCACTGATCCACCTTTCCAGCCCAGAAGAAAACAATTTTAATTACAGCAAAGAAAAAATTTAATTTACATATATTTTTATTGCAGTGCCTATGATAAAGTGCTGGATAAAATATTTTCAAGCAAAACAATTACATTAAGGTAACATTCCAGCCAGCCAGGCATTGGTAGTTCACATCTGTAATCCTAGCTACTCTGGTGGCTGAGCTAAGAGGATGGTGTTTCAAAGCCAGCTGGGGCAGGAAATACCATGAGAGTTATCTCCAATTAACCTCCAGATAACCGGAAGTGGAGCTGTGGCTCTAAATGGTAAGAGCGTTAGCCTTGAGCAAAAGAACTGAGAGACAGCACCCAGGCCCTAAGGTTAAGCCCTACAACTGACCAAAAAAAAAAAAAAAAAAAAGATAAAATTCCACAGCTGGCTCTGCCTGTGGTGGTGTGTGTTTGGCCCCTTAGTCAAGGTGAGAAAAAAACATAAATAGGATCAAGGTACCTGCTGGCTGGCGAAACAGACTCTATCACAAAAAATAACTGTAATTAAAACTAAAAGGGCTGGAGATGTGGCTCAGGCAGTACAGTGCCTGCCTATTAAATACAGAGCCTTGAGTTCAAACCCTAGTACTGCCAACGAGATGAGAGAAGGAGAGAGAGAGGAAGGAAGGAAGGAAGGAAGGGAGAGAGAGAAAGAAAAAGAATTCTGTGGAGTGGGCTGGGAAGGTGGCTCAGTGGTAGAGCGCATGCCTTGCATGCCTGAGGCCCTGGGTTCGATTCCTCAGCACCACATAAGCAAAAAGAAAAAAACCGGAAGTGGCGCTGTGGCTCAAGTGGTAGAGCGCTAGCCTTGAGCTGAAGAGCTGAGGGACAGTGCCCAGGCCCAGAGTTCAGGCCCCACGACCAGGCCCAAAAAAAAAGAAAAAAGAATTCTGTGGAATAGATATACAAGAGAAAAAGGAAGGAAAATAAGCGAATACTTAAAGAGGGCCTAGATGGGCTGGGGCTGTATATTCTCAGTGTTAGAGGGTTTACATAGGTATACCCAAGTTTAATCACTAGCACCATCAAAATTAATTTTTTTGTTTTTTTGTCAGTTGTGGGGCCTGAACTCTGGGCCTGGGCGCTGTCCCTCAGCTCTTCAGCTCAAGGCTAGCACTCTATCACTTGAGCCATAGCACCACTTCCAGCTTTTACTGCTTATGTGGTGCTGAGGAGTCGAACCCAGGGACTCATGCACAGAAGTTAAGCACTCTACCACTGTGCCACCTTCCCAGCCCAAAATTAATTAGTTTTAAAAGGCTGTTTTGGGGAAATTTTTGTAGTGTTACAGATGGAACCAAGGGCCTTCCACATACTAAGCATATGCCCTATTAATTAACTACTTCACAGCCCTTGAATTTTCCACAAGATTTCACTATGTAGATTATGCTGGCCTTGAACTAACTCACTGTATAGTACATTCCTCCTGTTCTATCTCCAAAGTGGTGGGATTACAGGAGTATTAGGATTACAGGCATGCTGCCTGATTTATGTAATTTTGAAGTAGATGCTGGTAGTATCAAATCACCCTGATAGTTTCAATGAGTAATATTATTGTTTCATTTTTTAAATGTTTACAACAATCCTACTTTTTAAAAAATCCAATTCAAGCTGGGAATGAATTATAAATTCATTGTTTGAGAACTTGCTTGTAGTCCCACCACTTGGGAGACTGAGGCAGGAAGATTATAAATTCAAGGCCAGCCTGGGCTATGTAGCAAGTTCCAGGTCAGCTCTGGGCTATATAGCAAAGTGTTTTGTTTTGTTTTGTTTTGTTTTTCTTGGTTGTGGGGCCTGAACACTGGGCCTGGGCGCTGTCCCTCAGCTCTTCAGCTCAAGGCTAGCACTCTAGCCACAGCGCCACTTCCGGCTTTTTTCTTTTTGCTTATGTGGTGCTAAGGAATCGAACCCAGGGCCTCATGCATGCAAGGCTCAAGGCAAGCACTTTTCCACTGAGCCACCTTCCCAGCCCCCAAAGTTTTGTTTGTAAAAAGAAAATATATACCCAGACACAGAAATTCTATCCTTTGCAACAATTCCAAATTATGATTTAAAAAGTTTAGATGGGAGCTGGGAAGGTGGCTCAGTGGTAGAGCGCTTGCCTTGCATGCCTGAGGCCCTGGGTTCGATTCCTCAGCACCACATAAGCAAAAAGAAAAAAGCCAGAAGTGGGGCTGTGGCTCAAGTGGTAGAGCACTAGCCTTGAGCTGAAGAGCTGAGGGACAGCACCCAGGCCCAGAGTTCAGGCCCCACGACTGGACCCCAAAAAAAAAAAAAAAAAGTTTAGATGTCGGGGCCAGAAAGGCGGCTCCATGTATAGTGCTTGCATTGCATGCATGAGGCCCTGGGCTCGATTCCTCAACATCACATAAATAGAAAAAGCCAGAAGTGGTAGAGTGCTAGCCTTGAGCTGAAGAGCTGAGAACAGTGCCCAGGCCCAGAGTTCAAGCCCCACAACCGACACACACAAATAAAGTTTAGATGTTACTGGGCATTGGTGGCTCACACCTGTAATCCTAGCTACTCGGGAGGCTGAGATCTGAGGATCAAAGTTCAAAGCCAGCCTGGGCAGGAAAGTCCATAAGACTTTTATTTCCAATTAACCACCAGAAAGCCAGAAGTGAAGCTGTGGCTCAAAGGGGTAGAGTACTAGCTTTGAGCAAAAGAGCTCAGAGACAGCACCCATGCCCAGAGTTGAAGCCCCAGGTCAGACACACACACAAAAAAATTGAATGTCTACTTAAAATTTTCAGAATGAGTTTGAGTGTACATATTCAAAACACCTTGAATATTGCTGAGTTAAAGACAGTAACCAAATAGCAAGAGAAAACAACCAATTCATCTAGGAAGGTGCATGAACCAAGAAGTCTGAAGTAAACCTACTTTATCATATGAATAGTAAGATAGTTAGATTATGCTCCCAGATTCAAGAGTCACTAACTGGGTGGGTCAAGCCATATGGGATGTAACAATAACACCATTAGCGGCAATAATAAAACCCACTACAGTTTTTTGATTTTTTAATTTTTTTGGGGGGGGTCCGGTCGTGGGGCCTGAACTCTGGGCCTGGGTGCTGTCCCTCAGCTCTTCAGCTCAAGGCTAGCACTCTAGCCACAGCTCCACTTCCGGCTTTTTTCTTTATGCTTATGTGGTGCTGAGGAATCGAACCCAGGGCCATAGGCATGCAAGGCAAGCGCTCTACCACTGAGCCACCTTCCCAGCCCCTCACTACAGTTTTCTGAATGAGTAATGTGCACTTACAAGCACCATTTCTATACCCAAAGCCTTCCCCTCTCACACAGCATAATATATGCTATCCATTCTACCATCAGTCACCAGTGTCTACCCTATTTTCCAGGCCATCTTAGAAGCAATGCCAGAGAAAGAAAGAAAAGACGTACCTTCTGCCCAAGGGAACTCAAAGACAGGAGAAGCCAAACTCATAGACAACCAACCCTAATAAAGGCCTAAGTCAGAATCCTATATACAAGTGCATGCAACCATGCAATTTAGAGCTCAAATAAGGGAGCAATTCATTCTGACCAGGGGAATGCACACGCTCACACACGCACACACATACTCAGAGACAAGAAAGCACAATTTTCTGTGAACAAAGGAGCACAGGCTGTGGAGTTGGGGGTGTGACAAGGGAGGAAGAGCTGGATTCAGGGGCTCAATGGGAAGGATTTTGTGTGTCAAGCCAGAGTTGGCACCCACTGATCAGGACAGGGAGATGAGTGGCTCTGCATTTCAGAATAAAGTCAGAGCAGCCACTCCATCAACAGACGACAATCTTTGGCCTACCAAGGCAGGGGGAGGGCTGCACATGGCTGGTGGCAGAATAGAGGCCATCAATTTTCAAACTCTGTGTAGCTAAGTCTTGAGTGAAACAGGAAATGAAGGCTGCAGTCCAGCCCGGAAAGCTTCTCTTACAGCAATCACCTTTACTAGCTGACCTCAGGCTATAAAACCTGCCCTGATTTTTACATCCAGTCCAACTGCAACTAGAAAGCCATACAAAAGTATGCTTTGGGTCATAGTCTAGCTAGAAAAAGATGGTTTTAAAACAGAGGAAAGAGGGGAGAGAAGGGAAGGGGAGAGGAAGGAGAGGAAGGGAAAGGGTGAGGAGGGGAGGGAGGAAAAAAGGAAAAAGAGTGAGAAAGATAAGGGAGATAATAAACCTCCTGATGTGGAGCCCATACTCCTAGCTATCTGGAAGGCAGAAATTGTGATATGAGGCCAATCCAGGCATAAAAAATTCACCAGATTTCCATTTCTCCACCAGTAGCTAGGTAGTGATGCAAGATGATAACTACAGGGAAAGCGCAATGGTGGTGCATGCCTGTTATCCCAACAAAATGAGGAAGCATATATAGGAGATTGCAGTCCAGACCAGCTTAGCCATGAAAGGAGACTCTATCTCAAAAATAACAAACACAGCCAGGTGCCAGTGGCTCATGCCTGTAATCCTAGCTACTCATCTGGCTGAGATCTGAGGATTGCTGTTCAAAAGTCAGCCTGGCAGAAAAGACTCTGATCTCCAATAAACTACTCAAAAAAAGCCCAAAGTGGTGCGGTGGGTCAAGCAGTAGAGTGCTAGCCTTCAGCACAAAGAGTCTCAGGGACAGGGCCCAGGCCCTGAGTTCAAGCTCCAGGAACCACCCAAAAGAAAAAGAAAAAAAAAATCAAACACCAAGAGGCCTGTTAGGCCCTGAATTCAACATCAGTACCTTAAAAGAGGGGGGGGGGGGGGGGGGAAGCTATTGAAATATTTCAGGAATTTGAGAACTACTTCATGGATTTGTGAAAATCTCTAGTTTTGAGAACTGAACTATAGTAACTATTAAAAAAAAAAATGTCCTGGGGCTGGGAAGGTGGCTCAGTGGTACAGTGCTTGCCTTGCATGCATGAGGCCCTGTGTTCGATTCCTCAGCACCACATCAACAGAAAAAGCTGGAAGTGGCGCTGTGGCTCCAGTGGTAGAGCGCTAGCCTTGAGCTGAAGAGCTGAGGGACAGCGCCCAGACTGAGTTCAGGCCCCATGACTGGCAAAAAAAAAAAAAATGTCCTTAGCTGAATGCTAGTAGCTCATGCTACATGTAATCCTGGCTACTTGGGAAGCTGAGATCTGAGGATCGTGGCTCCAAATCCATGAGACTCTTATCTCAAACACCAAAAAGCTGACTATAGAGCTGCGATAGAGCATGAGCCTTGAGCAAATAGCCCAAGCCCTGAGTTCAAGCACAAACAAAAATAAATAAATACATAAATAAGTAGAATGTTCTTAGTCATGAGAGAAACACCCTTGTCCACAACCTATTTTCAAATAGTTCAGGATATAATTTATGCATGTATATACATATATAATATATACACAAATATAATACACACAAAACAGACAGACAGACAGAATTAACATCAGCTACTCAGGAGATGGAGATTGGAAGGACTGAAGTTTGAGATCAATCCAGGCAAAAAAGTTAGTGAGACTTGATTTCACTAATCAGGGCAATGTGGCATGCACCTGGAATCCCAGCTGCTCAGGAAGCATAGGTAGGAGGATCACAGCCTAAGACTGCCCTAGGCAAAAAAATTGACAACTTAAAAGAAAAACTACAGGTAAAAAAGGGGTCTGGATGGGGCTGGGAAGGTGGCTCAGTGGTAGAGCGCTTGCCTTGCATGCATGAGGCCCTGGGTTCGATTCCTCAGCACCACATAAGCAAAAAAGAAACAAGCCAGAAGTGGTGCTGTGGCTCAAGTGGTAGAGCGCTAGCCTTGAGCTGAAGAGCTGAGGGACAGCGCCCAGACCCAGAGTTCAGTCCCCACGACCAGATGCAAAAAAAAAAAAGGGGGGGGGGGGCTGGTGATGTGGCTCAACTGGTATAGTGCCTTCCTAACAAGCGCCTAGTTTAAATTCTGGTATTGCCACTAAAAAATAAAATAAAATAAGGTGATTAAAGTAGATCTGAAAACTTTCCAATGTTTCAAATTATAACAAAATTTTTTAAAAAACTGGGGGATGGGTAGGTTAGTGGTTGAAAGTTTGCCTAACATGCAAAACCCTTAGGTTCAATCTCCAGCACTGAGAGGGAAAATAAAAGTGAGGATCCAGTCTTACGAGTGGAAAACTTGTGTTCACTTGTCACTTGTCAGAAGTCAAACTGAGGGACAATTCTGAATTTCAGCCCTTTGAGAGTCCTAGGGGAAGGTGGAAACAACATGCCTATATATATTACATGGCTCCAAGCTTATACAACCTTGGTTGACCCCTGGGGTTAATGGAGGCTAGTCCCCAAAGACCTGGAATCCTCTTGTAAAATAGTCCACAGCTTTAGAAGTTTAATGACTGTGGTAAACACCCCCCAAACTGGGGGCCTTTTGAACTCTGTTCTTAGCTGTGAGTCCCAGAACAATATGTATACCTTACTCGTGTGACAGTGATCATTCAACCTCGTCTGCCCTCCAACAGACTACTTGGTCAGGGTTCATGATCAGTTGCTCAAAAGTTGTTCTCTCAGGGCTGGGAAGGTGGCTCAGTGGTAGAGCACTTGCCTTGCATGCATCAGGCACTGGGTTCGATTCCTCAGCACCACATAAGCAAAAAAAAAAAGCCAGAAGTGGTGCTGTGCCTCAAGTGGTAGAGTGCTAGCCTTGAGCTGAAGAGCTGAAAGATAGCGCCCAGGCCCAGAGTTCAGGCCCCACGACCAAAAAAAGTTGTTCTCTCAGACTAGATTCAACACTGGAGGCCAGAGATATTGCCCATGTACCTGATCCCAGCCTGGTACTCAGTAAGAGCTCAATAACTTGTGTGTGTGTGTGTGTGTGTGTGTGTGTGTGTGTGTGTGTGTGTGTGTGTGTGTGTGTGTGTGTGTGTGTGTGTGTACATGCACCAGTTTTCAGGCTTGAACTCAGGGCCTGGATGCTCTTTAGTTCCTTAGATTTTTCACACAAGGTTAACATTCTACCACTTGAACCACAGCTCCCCTTTGAGCTTTTTGGTGGTTAATTGGAAATAAGAGTCTCATGGATTCTCCCACCTACATTGGTTTCAAACTGTGATCCTCAGATCTCAGCCTCCTGAATAGCTAGGAATACAGGAGTGAGCCACTAGGACCTGGCTAATAAACTTTCTTTTTTGACATATGACTTATATGTATGTGACATTCTTTGGGCTGGGTTTATGGCTCAGTAGTAGAATGCTTGCCTAGCCTATGTAGACCCTGGGCTCCACCCCACCAGAAAGCTCCTGCTAGCTCATGAAACCCCCAAAGAATGGGCAAAGGAGCTAAATAGAGACCTCTGAGGAGAAAAGAATGTAAAAATGGTCAGTAAATATATGAATAAATGTTCCACACCTCTGATCATAAAAGAAAATGCAAATTAAGACAACATTGAGCCGGGCGCCAGTGGCCAAGCCTGTAACCCTAGCTACTCAGGAGGCTGAGATCTGAGGATCACGGTTCAAAGCCAGTCCAGGCAGGTAAGTCCATGAGACTCTTATCTCCAATAAACCACTAGAAAACCAGAAGTGGTGCTGTGGCTCAAGTGGTAGAGTGCTCGCCTTGAGCTGAAGAGCGCAGGGACAGCGCCCAAGCCCAGAGTTCAAGGCCTATGACCGACAAAAAAAAAACAAAAAACATTGATCCTGGCCTATAATCCTAGCTACTCATGAGGCTGTGATCTGAGGATTGTGGTTGTAGTCTAAAATGGTAAAGCGCCCACCTTAAGTGTAAAGGCAAAATGATAATGTCTGGGCCCTCAGTATCAACACACACACACACACACATACACACACACACACACACACACACACACAAACAGATTCCATCTCACCCAAGTAAGAATTGGCTGGATGCCAGTGACTCACACCAGTAATCTTAGCTACTCAGAAGGTTGCATTTTGAAGATCCTGGTCAAAGTCAGCCCAGGAAAGAAAGCTCATGGGATTCTTATCTCCAATTAACCACTAAAAAAGGTGGAAGTAGAAGTGTAGTTCAATTAGTAGAGTGTCAGACTTAACCAAAAATAAGGGACAGCACCCAGACCCCAGGTTCAAACCCCAGTACTGGTGTGCACATGTGTATACACACACACACACACACACACACACACACACACTAAATAAAAGGTCATCAGCAAGAATATAAACAACAAATGCTAGCAGAGATGTGGAGAAAGGAATGCTATGTTTTGGTAAGAATGTAAACTAGTACAACCACTCTGGAAGGCGGCTTGGAGATTCCTCAGAAAACTAAACATAGAACTTCCCTATGATTCAGCCATACCACTCTTGGTACCCAGAACATTACAAGTCAGGATACAGTAAACATGCTTACATATCCATCTTCATTGCTACACTATTCACAACAGCCAAGTTATGCAAACAGCCTAGATGTTCTACAATGGAGGAGTGGATCAAAAAAGTATGAGATATTGGGCTGGGAAGGTGGCTCAGTGGTAGAGCGCTTGCCTTGCATGCTTGAGGCCCTGGGTTCAATTCCTCAGCACCACATAAGCAAAAAGAAAAAAAGCTGGAAGTGGCACTGTGGCTCAAGTGGTAGAGTGCTAGCCTTGAACTGATGAGCTGAGGGACAGCACCCAGGCCCAGAGTTCAGGCCCCACGACTGGACCCAAAAAATAAATAAATAAAGTATGAGATATATAGATATGGATATTATAAATATGAATTTTTCTCATCCATTAGGATGAATAATCTATGTGATTTTCAGGGAAAGATAGACCTGAAAATTATGCTAAGTGAAGTAAGATTCAGAATGACAAAGGGGCAATATTTTCTTTCATATGTGGAAATTAGATTGCAATTATAAATACATATGATAACATATACAGGATCATATGCATGTATACACTAACAGATTGAATAAAGTATGGTGTAACCTCTTGGAACAACTAACTTACACAGTTTAACAAAATGAATACCAGGAAGATAAAACATGTTCAGAGAAGGAAGAAGGTTTGTTGAGGGATTGGATTGTGGAGAGTGAGAAGACTCAGTGATTCCAAGGTTTGTTTATTTGGGTTTTTCTTTTGTTGCTTCTTCTTTTTTGTTTGTTTGGTCTGGTTTATTTTTATTTTATTTTATTTTTTTTGGGTCCGGTCGTGGGGCCTGAACTCTGGGCCTGGGCCCTGTCCCTCAGCTCTTCAGCTCAAGGCTAGCGCTCTACCACTTGAGCCACAGCGCCACTTCCGGCTTTTTTCTTTTTGCTTATGTGGTGCTGAGGAATCGAACTCAAGGCCTCAAGCATGCAAGGCAAGTGCTCTACCACTGAGCCACCTTCCCAGCCCCGGGCTGGTTTATTTTTATTGTGCCAATCTTGAGGCTGGAACACAGGGCTTGGGTGCTATCCCTGAGCTCTTATGGCCAAGGTTAGAGTTCTACCACTGAAGCCACAGCCCCACTACCAGGTCTTTGGCAGATAATGGAAGGTAAGAGTGCCTGGGACTTCCCTGACTGAGATAGCTTCAAACTGCAATCCTCAGATCTCAGTCCAGAATAGCTAGGATTGAAGGCATGAGCCATTGGTGCCAGGCATGTTTTTTTGTTTTTTAGGGTTTGTTTTTGTTTTTGCCTGAACAACTGGGTCCCTGTGATACCATTAACACAGATGGTTCTATGTAGGGGGAGGGAGGGATGGGAGTTCAAGCAGAAAGCTTGATCTAAGATTCTGGAACTCAGGTGATAGTTTGGGGACTAGGGATATAGATCAGCTATTCATCTAATCTTCAGGACCAGATGTCATGAACAGGAAGAGAATACAGATAGAGATGAAATTTGCAAATTGAACATACATCATGTCACCATGATGTGGGCAATGAGAAGAGAAAGGTATCACAATGAGAAGATACCACAGGGGAAGCCTGGTAAAGGCTTCAAAAGCTGTTAATGGACTAGAAATTACAGGGGGTGGAATTAGTCATTGGACAGGAAAAATGAGGACTGTGATGACCTTCAGTGAAGTGCTGAGGAGAAACTGTAAGGAATGAAGTATATGGGTGGCCCCAGAGCACAAAACAACTCTGGCAACTCAGAGGTGGGTCTTTTAAGAAACTTCTTGGCCAGAGGCCGGTGACTCACGCCTGTAATCCTAACTACTCAGGAGGCTGAGGTCTGAAGATCAAGGTTCAAAGCCAGACAAGGCAGCAAAGTCTGTGAGACTCATATCTCCAATTAACCACCAAAAAACCAGAAGTGGCCCTATAGCTCAAAGTGGTAGAGCACTAGCCTTGAGCAGAAAGAGCTCAGAGACCGGATGCTAAGTTCAAGCCCCACAACCAAAAAAAACCCAAAAAACAAAAAAACCCAAAACAAAACAAAACAATCAAAGCATACTTCCTGAGATAGGTATGGTGGATCTTAGAGTACGAAGAGAACATTGGGATCTGAGGGGCAAGAGGAAAAAATTGAAATAACTGAAGCTGAGTGAGAAGTCATGAAGAATGTGGCTGCTCCAAAACACAGCAAAGGGCTGGGAAGGTGGCTCAGTGGTAGAGTGCTTGCTTTGCATGCATGAGGCCCTGGGTTCAATTTCTCAGCACCACATAGGCAGAAAAAGCCAGGGGTGGCACTGTGGCTCAAGTGGTAGAGCGCTAGCCTTGAACTGAAGAGCTGAGGGGGAGCACCCAGGCCCAGAGTTCAGGCCCAGGACCACCACCAACAACAACAAAATGCCATTCAACAAAACCACAGCAAAGGGGTTGGGAAGGTGGCTCAGTGGTAGAGTGCTTGCCTCGCACACATGAGGCCCTGGGTTCGATTCCTCATCACCACATGAGCAGAAAAAAGTGGTACTGTGGCTCAAGTGGTAGGGCACTAGCCTTGCGCCCAGGCCAAAAGTTCAGTCCTCATGACCGACCAAAAAGAAAAACAAACAAAAATACAGCAAAGTAGGAAGAAGCAAGAACAATAAATTGGACTGAACTTAAGAAGCTGTGGTGGGGCTGGGAAGGTGGCTCAGTGGTAGAGCGCTTGCCTTGCATGCCTGAGGCCCTGAGTTCGATTCCTCAGCACCATATAAGCAAAAAGAAAAAGCCGGAAGTGGCGCTGTGGCTCAAGAGGTACAGCGCTAGCCTTGAGCTGAAGAGCTGAGGGACAGCGCCCAGGCCCAGAGTTCAGGCCCCACGACTGGACCAAAAAAAAAAAAGAAGAAGAAGAAGCTGTGGTGATAGAGGACACAGAAGATAATCTCCCAGGGCAGAGTTGGGTAGAGAATACATAGGGTAAAGGAGAGTAAGATGAGCAGAAAAGAAAATCATCTAGGGAGAGTGGGGACACGAAGTACACATGACTCCATTTCAAGCCTATAGGAAAGAAAGCAGACACAGAAATGCTTATAAGAACAAGTCGATGGGGGGGAGGGGGGAGCCTGGGAAGGGATGTGAAGGGTAAACCAAAGGAGGAGGCTGCAATGCTTGGTAAGAAATGTACGCATTATCCTGCCCATGTAATTGTAACCCCTCTGTACAGTATGTTCACAAATAAAATAAAATAAAAAAAAAAGAACAAGTCGACATTAAAGGCTATCTTCCCTCTATTTTACTATAAATACATGATTTGATAACCTGGATGTTGTGAGAATTAAATAAAAGCATGGACATAAGTTTCAGGGGTTCAATAACTTAGATGTGGCATTAGTTTGTTTTTGTCTTTTAGTTTATTTTTTTGTACTGGGACAGAGGTTTCAACTTAGGTCCCAGGAACTTTCCTTTGGCTTCTTCACTCAAAGCTGGTGCTCTACCACCTGGGCTTCAGCTCCACTAGTGACTTTTTAGTGATTAATTGGAGAGAAAGTCTTATGGACTTTCTTCAAACTTCAGATCTCAACCTTCTGTGTAGCTAGAATTACAGGCATGAGTTTCCTGTGCCTGTATCAGTGTTGGTTTATTTTATCATTTATGCATTGTGTTTGTGAATTATGGTAACTTGTAGGTTTAATGAGGACGGGTCCCATTTGATGGGGGTCCTGTTTTCTTGACCTGTAGTTATGACATTCTCTTACCAGTAGGTGGCAGCATACTCCAGCTACAGATCCCATTTCTTGGAGAGAACTTTAAAATCATTATGGACATAAAGACAACAGGATACATTAGTAACACCTAGTGGAGAAGGCCATGCTCCTTAAAAAAAATAATAAAATAAATAAATAAAATAAACCTAAGGGCTGAGTGCATAGCTCAGTAGAAGAGCATTTGCCTACCGTGCTCAAAGACTTTGGCTCAATTGCTAGCGCGTGTGCGCGCACGCGCGCGCACATACACACACACAAATAATAATAAGTGGATACATGAACAAATCTTGAATTTGACTAAGGCTCTGAATTTAAATATACATTTATATGAAATGCAGGAGAGAGCAAGACATAGTAAACAACAGTAGGAAGTAACTAGCAAAATCTGTATCATGGAAAGCTATAGGAGGTGGAGGAGGAAGAGAAGGAAGAGGAGGAGGAGCAGCAGCAGCAGCAGCAACTGACAAATACCAGTGGCTCCTACCTGCAATCTTAGCTAATCAGGAGACTGAGATTAGGAGGATCACAATTCCATACAAACACAGGTGAAAAATAACTTTGCAAACCTCCTCTAAACAGGGGAAACAAAGGTGGGTGTGGTAATCTGTTGTTCCAGCTACACAAAAAGTATAAATGGGAAGATCATGATCCAGGCTACCTTGACAAAAAGTGAGACCCTATCCAAAAATTTGCCAGGAGCTGGTGGTGGCTCCGACCTGCAATCCTAGCTACTCAGGAAGGCTGAGATCTGAGGATCTTGGTTTGAAGCAAGCCCAGGCAGGAAAGTCCATGAGACTCATCTCCAATTAATCACAGAAAAAGCCGGAAGTGGAGCTATGGCTCAAGTAGTAGAGTGCTAGCCTTGAGCAAAAGAAACGCAGGGACAGGTCCCAAGCCCAGAGTTCAAGCCCTAGGAGCAGCAAAAAAACAAAAGACAAAAAGAAAAAAGAAAAACTAACCAAAGCACAAAAGACTAGAGGTATGGTTGACGTAGTTGAGTGCATACCTGGAAAGCATGACTGAGTTGAAATCAACAGTAATCCAATAAGATTCAAGAAGATTGTAGTTTAGAACTGGTCAGAAAAAAAGTGAAATCCCACCCAAAACCCCACAAAGGTTGGCTATTTTCTGCTTTATATTTTATGCAGTTATTTATACAGTACTATGTCCTTGTAAGTAAAATCTATTAAAGAAAAAAGAAGCTAGGATGTTGGGCAGTGGTGGCTCACACCTGTAATACTAGCTACTCAGGCGGCTGAAGTTTGAAGATCTCAGTTTGAGGCCAACCTGGGCAAGAAAGTCAGTGAACTGATGACTAGTCACCAATTAATCATCAAGAAGCCAAAAGTGGGGCTGTGGTTAAAGTGATAGAGCACTAGCTTTAAGTGGGGCTGTGGTTAAAGTGATAGAGCACTAGCTTTAAGCAGAAAAGCTTAGGGACAGCATCTAGGCCCTGAGTTCAAGCCTCATGCGCTCTCTTTCTCTCTCTCTCTCTCTCTCTCTCTCTCTCTCTCTCTCTCTCTCACACACACACACACATACACACACACACACACACACACACATACATACACACATGCACACACAAGCTAGGAGTAGTGGTATACCTGTAATTCTAGCTAGTCAGGAGGCATAGGTAGGGAAATTGTGGTCTAAGGTGGACATGGGGAAGAAGTCTAAGACTCTATCTGGAAAACAAAAACAAACAAAAAAAACCCTAAAATCAAAAGGGCTGGAGGCATGGTTCAATAGTAAAGCCCCTACCTAGAAAGCTTAAAGCCAAGTTTAAACCCTAGTACTGCCAAAACATTTTTTCAAAGAAAACAGTAAATCAACATATGAAAGTTATAACCAATACACACCCATGTTTATAGGAAACACTATTTACAATAGCCAAGGTATGGAATTAACTTAGGTACCCAATAACCAATAATTGGATAAAGAAATTGTGGTACATAGACACAATGGAGCTTAGTTAGCCATAAATTTCACCCATTGCAAGAAAATGGGTGAAACTGCAGATAAGTGAAGCTCAGGAAAGCAAATATCACATATTTTTTTTGCCATATTTGGCAATATAGACCTAAAAGAAAAATAAGACAATTGTAAAATAATGACTATTGATTGTGGAGAATCAGCAGGTGCAGAAGGAAAAATTGAGAAAAATGACAAGATGAATATTATACAACTAATAACAAAAGGAAAAGAAGCAGGAAACAAAGAGCAGGATTAAGAAAGATGGGGTAAGCGATCAAAGTACATCATACACATGCTGTAAGCATCACAGTGGAACTCACAATTCCTTTATGCTAATAACCAATTTTATGTATCAAAGGAAAAAGTTAAAAAATGTTTAGATTTAAAAATACTAAAGAGAAAAATTAACAAATGACAAAAATGTGAACGTGGATTGGATTTATTGGATGATATTAAGGACCTGGTAAGTTTGGAGGGTAATGATGTGGGTAATATGCTTATATATTGCCAAGAAAATATTTGGAAATGTTTTTAAAAGATGCATACGGGGCTGGGAAGGTGGCTCAGTGGTAGAGTGCTTGCTTTGCATGCGTGAGGCCCTGGGCTCAATTCCTTAGCACCACATAAGCAGAAAAAGCTGGAAGTGGTGCTATGGCTCAAGTGGTGGAACACTAGCCTTGAGCTGAAGAGCTGAGGGACAGCGCCCAGGCCCAGAGTTCAGGCACCACAACTGGCAAAAAAAAAAAGATGTATACATGCAGGACACCAGTGACTCAAGCTTGTAATCCTAGCCACTCAGGAAGCTGAGATCTGAGAATCATAATTCAAAGTCAGATAGGCAGGAAAGTTCATGAGACTCTTATTTCCAATTAATCACCAAAACACTGGAACTGAAGCTGTAGCTCAGGGGGTAGAATGCTAGCCTTGAGTGAAAAAGCTCAGGGACAGCACCCAGGCCTTGAGTTCAACCCCACCTAATGCGTGCGTGCACACCTGCATGTGCACGCGTGTGCACACATACACATACACAAAGATACATACTAAATGCATACATATAGAGACACAGCTGAATGGTACTTGGTACTTGTATCTATTTAAAAAAAACACTCTGGAAAATGGGCACAGGTGGCTCACACCTGTAATCCTAGCTACTCAGGAGCTTGAAACCTGGAAGATTGAAGTTCCAAGCCAGCCTGGACAGAAAAGTCTGAGAAAATCCATCTCCAATTAACAAGGAAAATACTGGACTAGAGACGTGACTCAACTGCTAGAGCACCAGCTTCAAGCAAGAGTATGAGGCCCTGAGTTCAAACACCAGTGGAAACAGAATATGATCAAGAATACAGTTCATAGGCATGAACTATCATGCCTGGAATTCTGCCAACTCCAGTGTCCAATTTCTTCTATTCAAATCACAACAAGGGTCTTTTGAAAAATGAATTTATTTCAAACATTTTAAAAGTTACATAAGATACAAATGTAATAATAGGATGTCTGATATTTACTGTATCTGGAGGGAGAGGTGGATAAGAAAGTGGAAATGAAATTGGCCAAGACTGGATAATCATATAAGCTGAGTTGTGGCATGTGGAAGTTCATTATATCTTTGCTACTCAAAATATCAGCAGACTAGCAGCCAAGTGTCATCTGGGAGCTTGTGAGAAATTCAGTCACAGGCCTCTCCCCCAGATCTGATAAATCAGGATGTGCAATTTCACAAGATCCCTGGTGATCCATAGGCACACTGAAACTTGAGAAGCACCCACTCATGTGTATGACTGAAATTTCCACAATTAAAAAATATACAAATACTACAAAATTATAATAAGCAAAATTACTCATACAGAGCAAATATTATATACATTGGTTGGGAAGGGGTTAAGAAGTTGTCCAGATGGCAATTATTTCTAATATTTCTATTCATAACTGCCTCATAATTGCAGCATGTTACAGCTAACAGGACAGCATATGTTAATATATGTGATCTTTGCAAAAAGGCTCCTGCCCTCAATATAGAGCCCAGGGAAATGCAGTGGGGTCAAGTTGAGGTCAAGCTTGTGAGGGCAGAATCCAGGATTTCCAACTCTATAACTCATTCTTTTTCTATCACTGAACTATATTTCTAGAAATTGAAATGGGCCCCAGACATCTGTGGCTTGTTTTTTTTTTTTTTTTTACATAGAATTTCTTTTTAGTCTTTTACATGTCTAGAATGGTTTCTTTTCCTTTTCTTTCTTTCTTTCTTTCTTTCTTTCTTTCTTTCTTTCTTTCTTTCTTTCTTTCTTTCTTTCTTTCTTTCTTTTTTTTGGCAGAATTGATGGGTCTTGAACTCAGGGCTCATGCTTGATGTGACTTGAGCCACAATCAATCTCAGCCCCCCCTTTTTTTTGGGGGGGGGGGTCCAGTCGTGGGGCCTGAACTCTGGGCCTGGGCTCTATCCCTCAGCTCTTCAGCTCAAGGCTAGCGCTCTACCACTTGAACCACAGCGCCACTTCCAGCTTTTTTCTTTTTGCTTATGTGGTGCTGAGGAATAGAACCCAGGGCCTCAGGCGTGCAAGGCAAGTGCTCTACCACTGAGCCAACTTCTCAGCCCTCAATCTCAGCCCCTTTTATTTTAGATATTTTTCAGGTAGAGCCTTGCATTTTTGCCCAGGCTAGTTTTGGCCCCCATCCTTCTACTTATATTCCCTTTGAAGCTGGAATGAAGGCATGAACTACCAGGCCTGGATTACAGTTTTCTCTTATAACGTATCTTGTTAAGCCAAGGTCATTTTTACTCTCCCTTTGAGGTCTGCTGGGGAAGTAATGCAGCTCTGGCTTTAAAATATTATCTTATTCACTTAATATCAGTATGTGGATGGTTCTGAATAGATCAAAACATTTCCTCCTTCAGGAAAAGCAAATACTATTACCTTTAATAAAAGGGAAATTTATAGCTTGGGCACTAGTAGCTCACACCTAGCTACTTAGGAGGCTGAGATCTGAAGATGGAGGTTCAATGACAGCCTAGGCAGACAAAGCCATGACACACTTATTTCCAACTAACCAACAAAAAACTTATGGTAGGACACCATCCTTGAGTGAAAAAGCTAAGCTTTAAATTCAAGCCCCAATACGCACATACATACACACCACTTAAATATCAAATTTCAACTCCATATTTTACATTATCCCTAAACTTCCAACAAATAGACTGCAAAGACTGAGCACATGACCTTATGGAGATGTCTTCCAACAGCTGAACCACTTTGAATGATCATGATGGAGATGCAGACTACAACTTAAATACCATACACCCCTGCAGCTTCCTGACTAAGACAACCACATGCCAACATACCCATCTCCAGTGGGGAAACTAGGTCTACAAAAGGAATTCTGGAGTCAAGGAATGGTAGTATAGGTCTATAATCCCAGCATTCAAGATACTGAGACAAGAGGATCAGGAGTAGGAGGCTAGAACTTCTCAACAACTAATAAGAATGCTGGTGAAAGGATTGCCAAGCCCATCTGTTCAGCCTTATGAAATTCTTCTGACCAGTGTACCAGCCTACTTACAAAGATACTTGCTATAATCAGAGAAAAAAGGTATTCTACATTCACGACATAAGCAAATTTTTCTTTTTTTCCCCCTTGTGGAACTAGAACCCAAGACCTTGTGTATGTTAAGCACATGTTCTACCACTGAGCAAATCCACAAAATCCTCAGTTCTAGAAGATCTATTATTTATTACCTCATGTGCACAGTCTTTACTGTCTGCATTCCTGTCAGTATTCTGGTCTTCTGAGCTGTGACCTAAATTATCCACTATGCTCCACTTAATTGCATTCTAAAGGTTTTTACTCAGTTTCCCCAGACATTTCCAAATGCCTTCCACAAATCAATACCAAAAGCATCCGAACCATACAGTGAGGTACTCATTGTTACAACCAACTTCTCTGTGTGGGTCACATTTTGTCATTGTGACAAAATACATGAAGAAAGCAAGAGAGGAAGGATTTCTTTTGGCTCATGGTTTTGGAAGATTCTATCCATAGTCAATGGTTCGGTTGTTTCTTGGCCTGTGCATGATGAGGCAGACCATCAATGAGGAGAATACATGGTAGAGCAAAGCAGCTCACCTTATGATGGACAGGAGGCAGAGAGCCAGAAAAGGGTCTCAGATGAGATACACCTTTCAAAGACATACCCTCCAGGACTCACTTTCTCCAACTAGGCCCCACCTCCTAACCTCCCATTCTATTATGAACTCATCAATGAGATATGGCCCTCTTGACCCAATTCGCCTCTAATAGTTCCACCCTTTGGGAACCAAGCCTTCAACACACACACTTTGGGGAAGACATGTCATATCCAAACCATAATACCACTGTTTATTCCTTACCCTGCAGGGTTTGGCCTAGTAGAAAAGTGGGTAGTCAGAAGTCACTCTTTGTAAAAGGCCTACAATCAGCTGTGCACTGATGGCTCACACCTGTAATCTTAACTACTCAGGAAGCTAACATCTGAGAATTGTAGTTCAAAGCCAGCTTGGGTAGGAAATTTCGTGATACTCTTATCTCCAATAAACTACTCAAAAAAAGCCAGAAGTGGTGGTATTGATAAAGTGGTAGAGCACTTGTCTTGAGCTGAAGAGCTCAGGGACAGCACCCAGGCCCAGAGTTCAGGCTCCATGACTGACAAAAAATAAATTAATTAATTTAAAAAAATTGAGGGCTGGGAAGGTGGCTCAGTGGTAGAGCGCTTGCCTTGCATGCCTGAGGCCCTGGGTTCGATTCCTCAGCACCGCATAAGCAGAAAAAAAAGCCAGAAGTGGCGCTGTGGCTCAAGTGGTAGAGTGCTAGCCTTGAGCTAAAGAGCTGAGGGACAGCACCCAGGCCCAGAGTTCAGGCCCCACAACCGGACCGAAAAAAAAAAAAAAAATTGAAAACCATTCTTAACTCACAGGCAGCAATCTAAACTGAGCTCATGTGAAAGATTGGGCCTACTAGCTGTGATTTACTGAATTCTACATCATAAATTCTGCACAATCTTTTCAAATGTAAATCTAGCTTTTCTGAGTGTAGAACTTGGCAGCAGAGTACAAATACATGGACTCCCTCCACATTAGCTTAAGACAAGAAATAAAGATGGCTTTCCTATCTCATTGGAACTGTTGGATGAATGTAGAAAACACTATCAGGGCTAAGCCATCCCTTATTTCAGGGAAGAATTATACATGAGAGATGAGGCTTTGAAAGAATTACAAAGGCAAGATGGTAACTGATCACAGTCAACATTTGACAGTTTGATACTTGATAATGATAAAAGTCTCTAGTTTCTTCAGCTTATTTATGTACGAAAAACACCTAAAATTTATTTAACTTTGCTTGGTTAGCAAAATGGCAGAGCAGATGCTTAGTAACAAGTATATGTCTATCTTTATAGACTGATAACTAGAATCATTTGGAAAGCTTTTAAAACTATAACATCAGAATGAGGGACCATGAACTCTTGGTGACTCTGATTTGCATCAATGGTTACTACTACAGTATGAGAGTCAGATTTCTAGTCTCCACACAGTTACACTGTGTCCTAGTCAATGCCCAAAGACACAACTTGCAACACCTGCACAATCTTCTGCAACTTAACTGTTATGTAAGTTAAGATCCTCTGTATTATACATTCCTAGCCTTTCTTTTTGCCTGAATCATGCCAGGCCAAGGTGAATTCCAGGTGGGTTTCTGTATTCTTTCAGTAACCTTGGCCACAGAGTAGGCTATAGGTAAAAATCAATTCAAGAAATGTGTAAGTACTTCACAAAATAACATATATGCATAAACATGAAAAGGTTCTCTACCTGTTTAGTCATTAAGGAAATGTATATTGAAACCATAATGAGAAACAATAATGACTGACCATAGCAACAAACTGACAACATAGAATATTGACAAGGATAAAGTGACTGGAACACTCAAACAATATTGGGAGAACAAAAAACAAAACAAAACATAGCTATTTTTCTTTCTTTTTTTCTTTCTTTCTTTTTTTTTTTTTTGCCGGTCATGGGGCCTGAACTCTGGAAGGGCGAGCACTCAACCACTTGAGCTACAATGCCATTTCTGGCTTTTTTCTGCTGATGTGGTCTGAGGAATCAAACCCAGGGCCTCATGCATGCAAGGCAAGCACTCTACCACTGAGCCATCTTCTCAGCCCCCTCCCCTCTTTTTTTGTCAGTTGTGGGGCTTCAACTCTGGGCCTGGGAGCTGTCCCTCAGCTCTTCAGCTCAGGGCAAGCACTCTACCACTTGAGCCACAGTGCCACTTCTGGTTTTCTGAGTGGTTTATTGGAGATAAGAGTTTCACAGGCTTTCCTGCCTGAGCTGGCTTTGAACCCAGATCCTCAGATCTCAGCCTCCTGAGTAGCTAGGATTATAGACGTGAGCCACCAGCACCCAGTAATAACACAGCTATTGTAAGAAAACACTCTCCTATAAAGTTAAATGTTCACTCACCCTATAAGTCAGGAGGAGATATGTAAGCAGACTGAGGTAGCCTAGGGTTAAAATAGAGATCCTATTTGAAAACATAAATAAATAAAGCAAAAAATAGCTGGAAGTGTAGCTCAAGTGGTAGAGTACCTGCCTGCCAAGTGCAAGGCTTTGAGTTCAAACTCCAGGAAATAAGGAAAATATTTATAGTGATAGAAATATTTAAAACTGCTGGGAGCCCATGGCTCACATCTCTAATCCTAGTTACTCTGGAGGCTGAGATCTAAGAATTGTGGTTCAAAGCCAGCCCAGGCAGGAAAGTCCATGAGACTTTTTTTTTTGGGTCCAGACGTGGGGCCTGAACTCTTGGCCTGGGCGCTGTCCCTCAGCTCTTCAGCTCAAGGCTAGTGCTCTACCACTTGAGCCACAGCGCCACTTCCGGCTTTTTTTCTTTTTGCTTATGTGGTGCTGAGGAATCGAACCCAGGGCCTCATGCATGCAAGGCAAGCACTCTACCACTGAGCCACCTTCCCAGCCCTCCATGAGACTCTTATCTCCAATTAACTACCAGAAAACCAGAAGTGGTGCTGTGGCTCAAGTAGTAGAGTACTTGAGCTAAGTGAGTACTTCAGCCTTGAGCTGAAAAGCTGAGGGACAGCTCGTTAGGCCCAGAGTTCAAGCCTCACTATTGACTAAAGAAAAAAAAAAAAGAGAAATACATAAGATTACATTGAATTGGTAGTGACCATGTGAATACAAGTATCAAAAATCTGTCTTGGGGCTGGGAAGGTGGCTCAGTGGTAGAGCGCTTGCCTTGCATGCCTGAGGCCCTGGGTTCGATTCCTCAGCACCACATAAGCAAAAAGAAAAAAAGCCAGAAGTGGCGCTGTGGCTCAAGTGGTAGAGCGCTAGCCTTGAGCTGAAGAGCTGAGGGATAGCGCCCAGGCCCACAGTTCAGGCCCCACGACCGGACCCCAAAAAAAAAAAATCTGTCTTACAAAATTAGATGGTGATACCAGTTACACAATGATAAATATACATAATTTTAAAAAAACAATAACTGAAGTTGGGCACCAAGCTCATGCATTGTAATCCTAGCTACTTAGGAAGCCGCGTTTTGAGGATTGTAATTTGAAGTCAGCCCAAGCAGGAAAGTTTGTGAAGCTGTTTTCTCCAATTAATTACCAAAAAACCTCTACGTCATTAAAATATCTATACTAAGTGCTACACACTTGATTGCATATAAACTATTCTTTCACTTAAAAATATAAGAAGACAGCCTATGCTTGGGTTCCTTCCAGGAATAAAATTAATACAATTTATGTAATTACAGGAGGGAATAAATTAGATTGTCTTACAACCATCAAATGGCCACTTAACAGTGGCCATCTGCAGACTGGAGGGACAGAAAAACCAGTAGCTGTTCGGTCTAGAGATCTAGATGCCTCAAGAAATTAATGATGCAGTCCCAGACAGGCTGAAGGTCTTGACGCTCCCTGGAGAGTTGCTGATGTGAGTCTATATTCAAATGATGTAGATTCTGCAGTCTGATGTCCACAGACCATGGGAGCAGCAAAAACCAAACCTGTTTAAGAAAAATCAGGCAAGCAGCCAGGTGCTGGTGGCTCACACCTATAATCCTGGCTCTTCAGGAGGCTCAGGTCTGAGGATTGCAGTTTGAAGCCAGACCAGGCAAAGAAGTTCATGAAACCTTTGTCTCTAATAAATTACTCTGAAAAAGAAGGAAATGGCACTGTGGCTCAAATGGTAGAGTGCTAGCCTTGAGTAAAAGAAGCTCAGTGACGGCGCCCAGGTCCTGAGTTCAAGCCCCAGGATGGGGGTGGGGGGGATGGGTGGGAGGGAATCAGGCAAGCAAAGCATGATGTCACACATCTGTCATCTTTTAGAAGGTAGGGGCAATAGGCAATAGGATAGTGAGTTTTAAGTCAACCTGAGAAAAGGTACTAAAAACCTGTCTCCAACAAAATTAAGAGGTCTGGGGAGTATCAGTGGCAGAGTATTTGACTAGCATGTGTGAGGCCTTGGGTTCAATCTCCAGCACTGTAAAAAGCAAAAGGAAAGGAGACAGCACAAGTGGAGCTGGGCGAAAGTGATAAAATGCGTCTTGAGCAAAAGCAAAAGTGCAAGACGCTGAGTTGAAGCCAGTATACTCCCCCCGCCCCTTCACATACACACACACAGGAGGAGGAAAAAGGAATCAAGTGTGGGCATGTTGAAGCTTTCTCCCTATGCTGCTTTTTCTTCTACGGGAGTCCTTACCCAGCCTACTGAACAGTGCTTTCTACTTCCGGGGTGGCTTCAGAGTGAAGGGTGTCCCACTCAGTTTGCTGAACCACTTTGCCAACAATCTCTGGAAACACTTTCACAGACAGCTGGAGAAGAATGTTTAACAAATTTACTAAGCATCTCTCATCTCTCAATCCAGTTAAATTAGCAACTATGATGAATCATTGCAAGGCGCTGAGACTACTCGTCATTGGTTCCTTTCTCAGAGAAGCTTTGCTACTCTGGCTGAGTGAAAAAGCAAACAGGCTCTGAAGAACACTGTCACCAATGCTGCTGTTCCACAGCGTCCGACCTAGGAGTACAAAGACCATTAACCAAGTGGGAAAAAAATTTGAAGAACATCAAATAGTCCAGCTGGAGTTTGAGGTATGGAGGTGGTCAATCATTACCAGAAACAATGCATCTGCAGGAGGCTTTGAGCAGAGAATATATATATATATATATATGTATATATATATATATATATACATATATATATATAGACTCCTTGAGGGTGTCACCTATACCTTTTGTTTCTTCTTAATGCCTCTTATAATTTCACAAAATCTGTTACTAGAGGCTCCTCCTGAATTCTACCAAATTTATAACCTTTTGTCCTCTGATATCTACAGAAGTATGAATGGCTGCTGTTTGATTTGGTTTCTAGCTATTCTAGCTATTCTAGCTACTCATTTATTTGCTTGTACCTAGCTATTCATTTATGTGCTCCTACATAGCTCCTACATGGGCTTGAACCCAGGATTCAGGCACTCTCCTTTAGCTTTTACACCAAAGGTTGGCTGGTCCCACTTGAGCTATACTTCCACTTCTAGGAGTTAATTGGAGGTAAGAGTTTCTCAGATTTGTCTGTCCAGCTTTGAGCCAGGATCCTCAGATCTCAGCCTCCTGAGCAGCTATTACAGGTGGGAGCCACCCATGCCCAGATCAGGCTTTTATCTTTTTTTTTAGTAAGTTTTTTTATTGTGAAAATACCGTGCAGATAGGTTACAATTACATGAGCAAGGTAATGAGTTCATTTCTTATCAAGCATTGTTGCCTCCTCTTCTGTTTCCCCTTACCTACCATCCCTGCCCTCCCATCCCCTCCCCCCTCCCATCTTTTCTTAATACCAGAGAGAAACTTTTATGGAAAACATCCAGAGTATCTTACCTTCCAGCTCTACTTTTCTCTTCCCTATTCACTCTTCCTACTTTTTTTCCCCCTTCCACTCTTCTGAAAACACTCACATGGAGAACTACTTCTATTAATGAAGGTTCTGCATTAGGTTCTGTTGATGTAGAAAAATTTACTCTCAAAAACTTAGTTGTACCAGGCACCAGTGGCTCATACCTGTAATCCTAGCTACTCAAGAGGCTGAGATCTGAGGATCATGTTTTGAAGACAGCCAGGGCAGAAAACTCCATGAGACTCTTATCTCCAATAAACTACTTTTAAAAAACCAGAAGTGGGACTATGGCTCAAATGATAGAATGCTAGCCTTGAGCACAAAGAGGCTCACTGACAGAGCTCAGGCCCTGAGTTCAAGCCCAGGACTGGCAAAGACACACACACACACACACACACACACACACACACACACACACACACAAATTTAGTTGTATTGTAACTGGGATGTAGCTCAGTGGCAAAGAAGAAAGTAGAAGGAGGAAAATAAGAAAAGGAAGAGGAAGGAGAAGGAGGTGAAGGAGGAGAAGAAGGAGAAGAAGAGGAAGAGGAAGAGGAAAAATCAAAAAGACAAAAACACAGGGGGTAGGGCTGGGAAGGTGGCTCAGTGGTAGAGCGCTTGCCTTGCATGCATGAGGCCCTGGGTTCGATTCCTCAGCACCACATAAGCAAAGAAAAAAAAAGCCAGAAGTGGCGCTGTGGCTCAAGTGGTAGAGCGCTAGCCTTGAGCTGAAGAGCTGAGGGACAGTGCCCAGGCCCAGAGTTCAGGCCCCACAACCAGACCCAAAAAAAAAAAACAAAAAAAAAAAAACACAGGGGGTGGTGGTGGGGAGATGGGAAGGGATGGGAAAGGGAAACAAAGGAGGAGGCAACAATGCTTGATAAGAAATGTACTCATTATCTTGCCCATGTAATTGTAACCCCTCTGTACGGTATTTTCACAATAAAAATTTTTTTAAAAAGACAAAAACACAGTTAAAAACTTAGATTCATTAAAATAATAGGTAAGGGGAAGAGAGAAGGTTGTTCTGAGCAAAATATAATAGATGCGTGCCTGAAATTTGTGAAACCCCCTTAATTTGCACTAAAAAAAAAATAATGACAAGAAAGTATAATAGGCTCTGATTCAGGAGATTTACTTGTACAAATGGAAAGGCTAATAAAGAAGGTAAATTAGGATGAATATGATTGATGGAATTGATTTTCATGTATTAAAATAGAGCAAAAAAACCTGTTGAAATTGTTTTAAGAAAGGGGGTAGGACAAGGGAACGTAATAAAGAGGAGCGAGGTTTATCAGAATGTGTTATTTACATGTATGGAAATGTCACAATGGAGGAAGTGTCCCCTTATAAAACTAATATGTGCTAATAAAAATAATGTCACAAAGGGAAAGTGTCCTCTTATAAAACTAATATATGCTAATAAAAAATAATGAGCTGGGCACCAATGGCTCACATCTGTAATCCCATCTACTTAGGAAACTGAAATCAGAGGATTGTGGTTTAAAGTCAGCCTGGGCAGAAAAGTCCCTGGGACCCTTATCTCCAATTAACTACCAAAAAGCCAGAAGTGGAGCTGTGGCTCAAGTGGTAGAGTTCTAGCTCTGAGCTTAAAAAAAAAAAGCTCAATGACCCCCCCAGACCCTGAGTTCAAGCCCCAGGAGCAGCATACACATGTGGGCATGAACGCACATACACATACAATGATAGTAAGTATTTATGCACATTTTCTGTATGTTTGAACACGTAGGGGACTGCCTCTTAGAATGGCTGTCTCTGCTTCATGATGTCTGTAGCCTCAGCTGGAGGACTGGAAGACAGAGGGCTGGAATCACTGAAGGTTCATTTGCTCACATCTTGTGATTGATTCTGGCTGTCAGTCGAGATCTTGGCTAGGATTATTGTCTAGAACGGCAACATACACCCTCTCTAAGTGGCTATGGTTTCCTTCTAATATAGTGGTTGAGTTTCAAAAGCAAGTGTCAAACGATAGAGAAAGATAGAGCATGTGATAGAGTCTGTACCTTTTTATACCTTATCCTCAGAAGTCTCCTAACATTACGATGCAATACTTCATTGGTTATGGAAGTTACAAACCCCACCCAGTCTTAAGAGTTGAGAACACCTCTGGGTGGGAGGAGTAGGGGTTTCATTGCTTGTGGAATAGGGGAAATACCTTGGTAGGGTTATCTTTGGAAAGTGCAATCTGCTATAGATCATTGTTTTGTACTGCAGAAAGCCCAAGCCTAACTGGCTTAAACAAAGAGGGGGGAGGACTGACTCCAGATAAGCCTTGAATAATTCTCGAGTTATGTCACCAGGACCCAGTTTCTCTTCAGCTCTGGCTGAAGCCTCAGACAGATTCTCCCCCTCATGGAGGAAAAAAGCTGCCAAGGCTCCATCCACACATCTCTTGCTCAATTACTGCAGGAAAAGAGACATCTGCTTCTCTGCTTTTCTTTCCAGGACATGGTTCACACAAATGTCCTGGAAAGTAAGTTTCTTTGGCTCCAGTTGTGCTGACTTGGCTCTTGTGCCCACCCCTGAATAATTCACTGCCATCAAAGAAATATATATGCATTGACTTTAGACCTGAGTCACATGCCCACCTCTGGAGCTAGGGACAAGGTCAACATCCACATAAATTACAAGCCTTCTGTGATAGAGATTAATTCAGCTACAAGGACAGAATTTACATCAGGAGTTGATGTAGATTCAGAGATTTATTTTTCTCATGTCATTAAAAAGTCTAGAGTCACATCACTCCTGGTATTGATACACTGGCTCAGAAATTAAAGGATGGTGGGACTGTGATTCTCTTGACCTTTTTGCCTTTCTCATAAGATGAATGCACCAGATCTAATCATCATGTCCATCTGGCATCATGTGTCTGTATCATGCCACACTGTCACTGCTGCCTGGAGGGTTGCTGGAATAGTGAACATGGGGAAGGCAAGCAAGAGAGAAGAGAGTTAGGAATAGGAACTAGGTTACCCAACCCACACCAGTCTCTAGACAAAGAAATGCATTATGCAAATGAACCACATGGCCAAAATCAAAAAGGGATTCTTGTGTAGCAAAATTGGAGAATACATCATAAAAAGTTAACAAATTGTTCAATAGAAAACATAAGAAATAACCACTATCCCAATATCTTTCCTTTTAATTCTGCAAAACTATGTTCTTTCTATGGGAAGTTCAGAAGAAACCTTAGTGACTGATAATTACCAAATTCTACAGAATTTTTTTAAAGTTTTTTTTGTTACTATTGTGGGTTTTGTTTGTTTGTTTGTTTGGTGCCAAAACTGGGGCTTGAATCAGGGCCTGGGCATTGTCCTTTAGTTTTTTTCCACTCAAGGCTAGCACTCTACCACTTGAGCCACTTCCACTTCCGGCTTTTTGGTGGGTAATTGAAAGTAAGAGTCTCATGGACTTTTCTGTATAGGCCGGCTTTGATCTCAGGCAGGCTTTCAGATCTCAGCCCCTTGAGTGGCTAGGATTTCCGGTGTGAGGTTCCTAGCTAAGACAACTCACTACCTAGTTATTCAAATTTTCTTCTGTAGCCCTGAACTCTCTTGGATGGGCTTACATATTATTTATGCCTTTGAGAAGTTCTTCTTTCTCCCTGTCTCCCCAAACATGGTCTACACACCAACCAAATATCCTTCTCATTCTGTCTGCTTCCTTATCTTTGTCACCATCTTTTGTTGTCATTGTTGTTTGTAGTACTGGAGATTCAACCCAGGGTCTCATTCTACCTCTTGAGCTATGCCCCAACCCACTTCTTGAATTGACTGCTCAATTCATCTTTTGATAATAAGAAAGTTTAAGGTTGTTAATCTTCTTGTAAAATAGAGATTTGGCTCATTCCCATAAACTTTGTTATGTAGTATTCTTCTTTTGGTAAATATCTAAATAGATTTTGCTTTTCTTGAATTTGTTTTGTCACATGAATAATGCATATTCTGCTTTCTTTTTGTTTGCACTTGCCTGTTGTCTTTTTCCTGAAGGTTGTGTTTAATGTTTCTTTTCATTCATATGGTGTACACACTTGACTTAAATACACATACTTGACTTTCATGTAGCACACATATGGACTCTCTTGATTTTCCATGTTTATTAGTTTAAATGCCAGTGACTACACAGCCAGAGAAAATTGAATTATGACCTATGACTGAAAGCACTATGGATGGTCTCTATGTGTAAGTGTGCATGTGTGTGTGAGTATGTATGAGTGCCTCTGTGTGTGTGTGTGTGTGTGCGTGCTGGGTCTTGAACTCAGGCTCTTGTGGTGTTACTTGCCTTTTTTTTACTTAAGGCTGGCCGTCAATCACGAGTCGAGCCTCTCTTCCCACTATGGGTGTTCTCCCCGTCCCACCCCACCCAAATATGTCTTTATTGAGATTAAGTGACTACATAAATTTCACAATACTGTGACATAGTTATACTTAGCTAAAGTCACAAATACATTGTAATCTTCACAATGATGATAATCATCATCTTAATCAACAAAGCTCATGAACCCTACAAACTTTTTTTTTTTGTGTGAGTCATAGGGCTTGAACTCTGGGTTTGGGTGCTGTCCCTCAGCTCTTCAGTTCAAGGCATGAGCTCTACCACTTGAGCCATAGTGCTACTTACTGTTTTCTGTGGTTTATTGGAGATAAGAGTCTCATGGACTTTCCTGCCCAAGCTGGCTTTGAACCTTGATCCTCAGATCTCAGCCTCCTGAGTAGCTAGGATTACAGGCATGAGCCACCAGTGCCCATCGAACTCTATGAACGTTAACAATAAAGCTATTTCTTCCAAATTGGGTGACATGTACATTTCTTTCCTTTTTCTCAGTATCAGCTGTTCCTTCTTTCTCTCTCATTCCCTCCCTCCTATCACCTCCCTTGAGTTGCTTAGCTTACTTTCATCAATGTCCAGTGCAGCTGAAGGATCCTCTCTGCTGTATTTTTTCACCGTCTTTCCACTGATTCTGTGCCATCCTCCCAGCTTCCCTCAGATGTGCGTGTATATACAACATATATGAGGTAAAGAATATAGAGTCGGGGCTAAGAAGGTGGCTCAGTGGTAGAGCGCTTGCCTTCCATGCCTGAGGTCCTGGGTTTGATTCCCCAGCACCACATAAGCAAAAAGAAAAAAGCAGGAAGTGGAGTTATGGCTCAAGTGGCAGAGCGCTAGCCTTGAGCTGAAGAGCTGAGGGACAGCGCCCAGGCCCAGAGTTCAGGCCCCACGACTGGGCCAAAAAAAAAAAAGGATATAGAGTCATCTAAAAATGATAAGACAAGTTAAGAAGAGGTCTTTTATTTCCTTGTCTTTGGGATTCTTTTCAGTGTGTATATTGTTTTATGCATAGATGAAGAGGTGCTCAGGTATTACAATTTGGTGTTATTCCTCTAAGACTGACCTCTATTGGTTTTACTGTGTACAGGTATCTTTTTTTTTTTTAATTTAATTTAATTTTATTTGTGAACATACTGTACAGAGGGGTTACAATTACATGGGCAGGATAATGCGTACATTTCTTACCAAGCATTGCAGCCTCCTCCTTTGGTTTACCCTTCACATCCCTTCCCAGGCTCCCCCCTCCCCCCCAATCCCAATCCTTCTCCTTCCCCCCCCCCCCCCCCCCCCCCCCCCCGTGTACAGGTATCTTGAGTCCTGCTTACTTTGTCCTATCTTGTTGAGGTTTGAATCTAACAACCGCGTGTCAGGTAGACCATGTGCTGTTTGTCTCTCTGGCCTTGGCTTACCTCACTCAACATGATTTGTTCTAGTTTCATCCATTTCCCTGCAAATGCCATTATCTTATCCTTTCTAATGGCTGTGCAATATTCCATTGTATATAAGTACCACAATCTTTGGATCCATTCGTTTGTAGTGGGGCATCTGGGTTGTTTCCATATCTTGGCCATGGTGAACAGGGCAGCAATGAACATGGAAGTGCAGGTGTCATTGTTGTATCCTGGTTCCTGTTGCTCAGGGTAGATACTTAGACCACTATGGATGTTCTTTGTTTTGCTAGTCCTGGACCTTGAACTCAGGACCTAGTCATTGTCCCTAGCTTGTTTTGCTCAAGGCTAGCATACTATCATTTGAGCCACAGTGCCCCTTCTGGCTTTTTCTGTGGATGTGGTTCTGAGGAATTGAACCCAGGGCCTAATGCATGCTAGGCAAGCACTCTACCAGTAGGCCACATTCCCAGCCCACTATGGATGTTCTTGATGTGCCTCATGAAAGAGAACTATTGAAAGGGATGAACAATGGCATTTAATCAGATTCAAATTTCCCATCACTCAGGGTAGAATATATACTCTATTCAACATAATGGTTGGGAATGTGGCTTAGAGGTAGAGTGCTTGCCTAGCATACATGAAGCCCTCGGTTCAATGCCTCAGTACCTCATAAACAGAAAAAGCCAGAAGTAGTGGTGTGGCTCAAGTGGTACCGAACTGACTTAGAGCACATAGATGCTCAGGGACAAAGTCTAGATCCTGAGTCTAAGCCCCAGGACTGGCAAAAACAAAAGCAATACGATAATGTATATGTCTTCAGTCTAGTCCCTGAGTCAGAAACCATTCTAAGCAATAGGAATGTCATAAACCTGACCTTTGCTTTTAAGATTTATATGCTAAGTAGTGTAATCTAGACCCAGGCATTTGGCTTAATGGTCTCTTATCCTGCCACTGTTCAACATGAACCCTAAATATCAGCCATGTACCTTCCCAATGCACCAAAATTTTTAATGTGTCTATAATGTCAGTAACATTACTTGCTCTTTTTTGTTGCTTATTACTGTTTCTTGTAATGCTTTTATAACCCATACTTAGCATGCATTTGTTAAGAAACACTGACTCCTTATTTGGGCCCAGAAAGGACTAAAAGCAGAATGAAAAACCTTACATCCTTGACTTCATTTTGCATGGGTCTTCCTTATTTCAAACTGTGGGTGGAACTACTGTGGAACTCTGCACGTAGGCATGTTAATCACTAAGGAGTGTCTCTCTAAAAACAGGCAATACCTAACATTTCTCACCCCCTTCAAGGCTGAAGGTAAAAAGATAAGGGTAACTGAGATATCTTACTGTCAGCTTTTGCAATGTCCTAGACCAGAGTCCCCAAAAGGCTCCTGAAAGTCTCTAGTCATTATCCATTACCATAGATTCTGGAAACAAAAGTATTGAAGATACATCACCTGCTGATGAGATTACCATGGCCACCACCACCCTGCCTCCCCAAGCAGGAGCAATGATCTCATGAGAATCTATTGTCCCTCAAGCCTGAAGATTTCTTCAGGCCATCTTACAGAGCCAGAATTGAGATAATGATCAGTTAAATCACACTTTGGCCAAAACTACTTAATTATGCACATTTCTTGCCCCATGCCCCAATAACTCCTGTACTTAAACCTAAAGTTATGTCAGTACCTCAAATATAGGCTGATATGATTACTTTCCATTTCTCCAAAATAACCATTTGGTTATTATACTCTGCTTTCCTGTGTTTCGCCATTGCTTTTGTTTGTTTTCTTTATAGTGAATGCTGGACTTGACATGTTAGAATCCCTATAGTTGGGCCTCTGACCTCAATCTGCAATTATGCTTTCACCACAAAAGTATCTTAGAGCCCTGTATAATATATCCTCTGACCCTCTCTCTCAGATCCAGGCAATCATTCATCTCTTATAAAAGAAAGAGATCAAGCTGGGAATGGTTGGTGCACATCTGTAATCTCAGCACATGTGAAGCTGAGGCATGAGAATCTCAAGTTTAAGGCCAGCCTGGGTTACACAGTGAGCCCTGTCTCAAAACATCAAAAATCTGGGTGCTTCTGGCTCATACTTGTAATCCTAGCAACTCATGAGGCTGAGATCTGAGGATCTCCATTACCAACCCAACCTAGGCAGAAAAATCTGTGAGAGACTTATTTCCAATTAACTAGCAAAAAGCCAGACCTGGGAGTGTGGTTCAAGTGGTGAAGCACCAGCCATGAATGAAAAAGCTAATTAAGTGTGGGAAGCCTTGAGGTCAAGCGCCACTACTGGCACAAAAGAGAAAGAAAAGGGAAAGGGGAAAATACACAAAAAAGAAAAACAATCTCCCTCAAAAAATAAACAGATTAGAATATTGTTGGATCTACATGGAATTGTGCCAAAGAAAAAGAGAGACTGACTGGGCTCCAAGTTCCTAGAACCCCAGCCTTAAGCTTGCTCATCTAACTCTGCAGGTTAAAGACTCAAAGAAAGTGAGTTGAATGAAAAATAACTGCTCTCTGACCACATGAATGAGCAAAGGCATGCAGAAGACATTTTTAGAGCCATTTATATAAAAGATTCATTTCAGAATTCTGCTGAGGGGCTGGGAAGGTGGCTCATTGGTAAAGCACTTGCCTTGCATGCTTGAGGCCCTGGGTTTGATTCCTCAGCACCCATAAGAAAAAAAAAAAAAAAAAAAAGCTGGAAGTGGCACCGTGGCTCAAGTGGTAGAGCGCTAGCCTTGAGCTGAAGAGCTGAGGGGCAGCGCCCAGGCTCAGAGTTCAGACCTACGACCGGACCCAAAAAAAAAAATATATATAGAATTCTGCTGGGCACTGGTAGCTCATATCTATCATCTTAGATAATCAGGACTGCCTAGTAAGTGCAAAGCCCTAAGTTCAAATATATAGTTTGTTTATTTGCTTGTATGGCTATTTATATACATTTAATTATATTGTATACTATAAATATATTGAAATACATAAATTTATAGACTGTATAATATTTGTATTATATTTTATATCACATTACAATATATTATCTATTAATTTATATTATATTCCCACTATTTTTATTTTATAAAATATATTTTATTTTATTATAATATGTGATACATTTTATTTTATATACACATATTATTTATATAAATGTATTTATATATTACATATCATTATACTTATAGTATAAATATTTATATACCATAGTATATATTTATATGCCATAAACATTGATACTATATAATATATACATATAGTATACATATATACATTTATATACATATATAATACATGTTTTGAGATATCCATACATATATAATATATTATATACATTATACATATAGGATGTTTTGAGTTACAGAGTAGCAAAATTCAGCTTGTTAACAATTGCATTACCTCACATACTTTTTTTGTCAGTGGTGGGACTTGAACTCAGGGCCTGGTATTGTCCCTGCCCTCTTTGGCTCAAGGCTAACACTCTACCACTTTGAGCCACAATGCTACTTCTGGTTTTCTGGTCATTAATTGGAGAAAAGTCTCACAGGCCTTCCTGCCCAGGCTGGCTTCAAACTGTGATCCTCAGATCTCAACCTCCTGAGTAGCTGGGATTACAGGCATGAGCCACCAGCATCTGGCTCATATGCTTATTCCGTGCAGTGAGAACACTTAAAATCTACTCTTTGTCAGTACATATTTACATTTGTATATTCCCAGTACCCAGGAAATAGAGCAAAACTATCTTGAGTTTGAGGACAATCTCAGCTATACAGCAAGACCTAGTCTTTAAAAGACCAAAAATACAGGACAAGGCTGTGAGTTCAATCCCCTGTACTGTAGCAATAAATAAATAAATAAATAAAAATTTTTAAAAATCTATTTTTCCAGAAGTTTTTAAGAATATACACTTTTTTTTTGTTTTTGCTTTTTTGTTTCCGGTCCTTACTCAGAGCCTGGACACCATCCCTGAGCTTCTTTTTGCTCAAGGCTAGCACTCTATCACTTGAGCCACTGCCATTTCTGGCTTTTTCTGTTTATGTGGTATTGTGGAATTGAACCCAGGGCTTCATGCATGCTAGGCAAGCATTCTACCACTAAGCCACATTTCCAGTCCCTGTTGTTTTTAACTGTAGTTCTGTGATGTGCAATAGTTAAGACTTGCAAGTTAAAACTTGCTTTCTTAGTCCCTGATAAGCACTTGGGACCACCAAACACTTTTCAAATACACTTTGCCACCATGTTCTTTCAAATATTGGGAACCAGCGAATGTATTGTCTCTTCTCTGGGCTTAATATCATTCTTCCTGGAAAGATCATGGCTTCAAGTCCCTAGACCAGATTCATTCATTCAACCAGCACATGTTACATGCCAGATTCTGTGGGAAGAATCAAGAATATAGATGATGAATAAAATACAGTCCTAGCATTCAAGGATTTTATTACCTGATGGGAATGATAGACAAACAGAAGCTTCTAAACCAAAGCTCCAGTCCCAGAAGAATGTGTATAAGTACAGCAGTCCACAACAGGGAGACAGTCAATTCCTCTAACAGGAGGGTTTTATAAAGGATATGGACTTCTGTCTCCACTGGTCCATGCATAAATTCCTTTATCTTCATTCAAGGACTTTACCTCCTTCTGCCTTCTTTTCTTGGCATTTCTCTAACATATCCTGTTGGAGTGTTATGTTTCAGGAAAAAAAGTTTAAAAATACATTCATCTGCCACCTTAGAAATGTTTTCATAAGAAGAAAATCTAGCAGCTTGTGACAAGAATGACTATTTCAGCACATGAGTCTGAAATAATTTCACCAGCTCCCATTCTTCTTACAGTTCCTCCAACCTGGATTTTTCTCTTTTGTTATCATTTTCTTCCTTTCTCTTTCTAGATTTCATTTTCAATATATTTTGACATTTTCATAGTTATTCTTCACGCCATACATTTTTCATCAACTCAGAGGGGTTAAGTAGCTTGGTA
The DNA here is from genome assembly GCF_019054845.1 of Dipodomys spectabilis. NCBI lineage: Eukaryota > Metazoa > Chordata > Mammalia > Rodentia > Heteromyidae > Dipodomys > Dipodomys spectabilis. The sequence continues at coordinate 8,191,273 of NW_024870683.1, read as the reverse complement.
GAGGTTAGCTGTAAGGATCAGGATTCAAACCCAGCTCTTGTGATAATTAGTCATATTTAAGTATAGGAAAAGAAGTAACAGAGCTGGGCGCCGGTGGCTCACGCCTGTAATCCTAGCTACTCAGGAGGCTGAGATCTGAGGGTCATGGTTCAAAATCATCCCAGGCAGGAAAGTCCGTGGGACTCTAATCTCCAATAAACTACCATAAAACTGGAAGTGGCACTGTGGCTCAAATTGTAGAGCGACAGCACCCAGGCCCAGAGTTTGAACCCTGCTCCCTCTCCCCCTCAAAGAAGTAACAAAGTTGAATCCAGAGTTGATTCCTTTGTGAATCCAAGAGTGTATTTAGTTCTATAATCACTTTTATGACATGCCAAAACACAGACCTAACTCTCCGATCTATTTACCTTTTATTCTTTCTGAATAAAACCCTACTTCTAACGGCATTTAATCTGTATGTTCAGGCTAAATTTTCAGGTGTTTCAACAATGGGATCATCACTTTTTTACTAGGAAGTTGACTTATCATATGAGCAGCTAACATTGTCAAAAACCTTTATCTGATCTTGAAGGATTCAGAATAATATAATAAACACAGTATGTCCATAGGCTTACCTGATAATTTAATGGACCCCAGTTTCTAGATCTGAAAAAATGAGAGGTTTAGATCATAGAGTTCAAAATCTCCAGTCCTTCTGAATAGCTCTAGGCCTTATTTATATTTTTCTGAAGCCTTCCTTAGCTTACAATTTGAGCTCTATTATTGTATAGTTCAGCCAGATACCATAGGTACTGAAATACTAAAGAGAATTGTCCTAAGTTTTCTAAGCTCCTATTCTTAGGAAACAAGATCAGCTGTTGAGGAGAGGTTTATGGTGAACAAGAGGGCAACTGAGAGCAAAATATTGATTTGATGTTATTATAGAATGTCAGATATTGTCACTGTGGTTATAGATGTCATTTGTGACCTTTCTCCTTGATTAGAGAAACTCTTTAAAGGCAAGATCTAAAGTCCTTATAGTATATTAATGAAGGATGATCTCAGCAAATGTTTGAAAATGGTAACAGGATGGGAAGGAGAAGAGAAAGAGAGGAAGGAAAAAAAGAAGAGAAGGAGAGGGACTGGAAGGTTCACCATTTTATACCTTAGAATAAACCAGATTATTTTGGTTTATCATAGGAGAGATATCTAGATGGCAGGACGGTTTATCTCATTATTTTTCCCTGCCTTAATGTTTAAAAATACATTTTTATATGGTAGACATGGCATATAAGATCTTTTTCTAACCTTTTTACTATAGTTAAAAGTATTTTGTGATTTCCCTTATGCATAAATGTACACTATTTAAATTATTCAAATTTAATGCTAATTATGATATATTTCCATTAATTAATTCACTTATTCAAAATACTTCTGAGCTCCTACTATGTGTCAGGAAGCTTGCTAGGCATTGTTGAGAATATAATGATGAATAAGACATGTTTTGTGACTTCAAAGTCTTCAAAGGCTATTTTGGGAGACAGACAGGTAAATTAGAATAGACCTTTGACATTTGTAAATTACTATTCACTGTTTCAGCAATCCATAAACAGCCTTAAAGATCCATGACATGAATTTGATTGTAATGAGAATAATTATACTGATACTGTGGGCTATTGAGAGGATTAACTGAGATAATGCATTTAAAAACACCTAGCATGAATTTGAAACAGAAGCATTGTAAGACTCTTATGCAGGAGGGAATCATTTGGATAAGCAAGACAAGTATAGAATGAGCAACTGCGATAGGTTTCAGGGAGGAAGGAGAAATGGGGAGAATACCCATTCTCTAAATTTGGTTGTGTGTGTGTGTGTGTGTGTGTGTGTGTGTGTGTGTGTGTGTAAACGGTTTTCACAAACAATTAAAATGTGGCAATTGACTGTGTACCAGTAGTTCATGCATATAAGTCTAGTTACTCAAAAGGCATAAGCTGGAAGCTTGTTGAAATCAGACCAGCCAGAAAAGTCTGTAAGACTATATTTCCAATTAACCAGCAAAATATCCAACTAGAGTCATGGCTCAAGTTGTAGAGCACCAGTCATGAGCAAAAAAGCTGAGTGAGATCATGAGATCCTGAGTTCAAGCCCCTGTACTGAAACACACACACAATAATATAAATTATAATACATTAACTCACTATATAAATTATTCTATGGCACTATTTTTGTTTTATACATTTTGTTTTATTATGTCACTAGGGAATGAACCCAGTACTTTGTGAATACTAGTCAAATAGTGTACTACTAAGCTGTATCTCCAGCCTTTGTAACACTGTTTAAAAATAATTACATACTATTGATCAAAATTGAAAAGATGCACCCTGGTGTAAATCCAGTAAGATTATTCTTCCTACCATCTCTCTCTACATGACACTCTACTTCCCTGAGTGTCATGTAGAGAGAGATGGTAGGAAGAATACTCTGTCTGTATAATTGTAGTTGTTCATACCAATACTTGTTCATAACTTGGATCACAAATGTATGACTCATCTTTAACTGCCCCTCTTTCTTCTGATGGCTTTCTTTGAAAAAAAATTTTTTTTTCATTTTTCTTTCTTGGCTTTTCTCCAGTAATTATACTTAGAGAAGCTTGTGTTCTCTGTTTGTCCCTCTGTTTTGGCCCTCACTGTTTTTTTGCTACCCTTGCCTTTTCTAGCCTAGTTAGAATTCTTCAGTGAAGTTGGTCAGGTGTAATCAGTGTTTCAAAGGTGAGAAAACATCTAGGTAATGAGTGCTGAAAATTCAGGACCATGGACAGCAAACTCAGCCGTCCTCCCCATTTATACTCTCATGGTATTCTGCCCATTAAGCCAACGATAAAAAATAACCATAAATGTGACAGAGACCTACATAAGACTCAATTTAATAAATACTATCCATCAGAATAAACAAAGTGCTGTAGTATAACTAGGTAGAGAGATTAAGTCTTCCTAAAGAATCTGAGGAAGTTTTATACAGAAGATGCCAAGACTTAGGACAATGATAGAAGTATCATTGGGATAAGTTAATAGGGATCTCGGTTGTTATTTTAAATTGTCTAATTTTAAAATGTTTCTCTGAGTTCAAATTTTTTCTTAGTGTATAAGGACTAGTATTGATTGCATAAAACAGAAAATCTAGATACATAAGAAAAGTAAAGTAGAAAATTTTCTTTCTTGTAAGAGGAATCCAGAGACAGTCCATCTGGGGCTGATACAGAGACTCTGCAGTCACTATAAACCTAAGATTCTTCTTCTGCTATCATTAATGGCTTCCATTCTGAAGAACACTCTGATCCAAGAGGCATCTAAAATTCTAGAAATCATTTATACAAGTTCAACCTTATACCATCATGTAAATGACCTGAGTATCATGCTATCTTTTGTATCTCAGTGTCTAGCACAGGAAATAAATGAATGCATGAATAAACTGCATTTTAAGAAAAGCTGCCAGGCATGGTGGCACACATCTATAATCCCAGTGTGAGGGAGGCTGAAGTCGAAGGATGACAAGTTCTAGGCCAGCTTGGGCTACATAGTTAAACCCTTTCTTGAAAGAAAAAACTACTCAAGAACTGCACCCAGGCCTTGAGTTCAAGCCCCACAACTGACAAAAATAAATAGGAAAATAAAAACAAACAACAAAATTAAAAACAAAAAAGTAAGGTCTGGCCAGATGCCAGTGGCTCACACCTGTAATCCTAGCTACTCAGGAGGCTGAGATCTGAGGATCGCAGTTCAAAGCCAGCTGGGGCAGGAAAGGCCATGAGACCCTTATCCCAATAAACCACTCAGAAAACCAGAAATGGCACTGTGGCTCAAGTGGTAGAGCACGAGCCTTGAGCTGAAGAGTTCAGGGACAGCACCCAAGCCCAGAGTTCAAGCCCCATGACTGACACACAAAAAAAGTAAGGTCTCATAACTGGGTGCCGGTGGCTCACGCCTGTAATCCTAGCTAATCAGGAGGCTGAGATCTGAGGATCGAGGTTCAAAGCCAGCCTGGGCAGGAAAGTCCATGAGACTCTTATCTCCAATAAACCATCAGAAACCCGGAAATGGAGCTGTGGTTCAAGTGGTAGAGCACTCGTCTTGAGCTGAAGAGTGCAGGGACAGCGCCCAAGCCCAGAGTTCAAGCCCCACGACCGACCAAAAAAAAAAAAAAAAGTAAGGTCTCTGATTATCTGTGAAGAATTCTTCACATTGCACTCTACTTCCCAAAATTCCCACATATTAGTCTTTACTCCCTTCTGCAGGCACCTTAAGCAAATCTGGTTTTTGGCTCTTCATTTTGTTTATTTTATTTTTTTTAGGTCTGGTTGTGGGGCCTGAACTCTGGGCCTGGGCACTGTCCCTCAGCTCTTCAGCTCAAGGTTAGCGCTCTACCACTTGAGCCACAGCACCACTTCTGGCTTTTTTCTTTTTGCTTATGTGGTGCTGAGGAATCGAACCCAGGTCTTTAGGCATGCAAGGCAAGCGCTCTACCACTGAGCCACCTTCCCAGCCCCTATACCTGCTAGTTTTGTTGCCACTGATAGTGGTTGTTGTTTAGAGATAAGGTCTGGCTATGGAGTACAAGCTGTCCTCAAACTCACAATCCTCCTGTTTCAACCTTCCAAATTCTAGGATTACAGGTATGTAATGTACCACTGTATCCAGTACCCTGAAATAAACATCTTACAAAGTAGATGAGGGAGGGGAATGATGAAAAATAAAATACCATCTCCCAAACTGTCACCTGATAGTCACAAATTTCTTTCCCTGTGTTTTATATTAATAGCCTCTTGCACAGTGGAATTTTGCCTTGTGGTTGAAGCATTGGACTCTGCTTCCCTTGAGAGTGGAACATTTATGTCCTTGTGCTCTATTTCTCCTCTTCTCCTTTTCTCTTGGGTGTTTCTGATTTAACTACCATTGCCATGGGTCTATCTCTGCCTTATCACTGCCAAAACTTACAATGAAGGTGATGTGAAAGGTTAGTGGAAACCTTTCATGAAGATGTAACCTCTAGCTCAAGGCTTCACGTTTCTAATCAAGAACTCTACCTATTTTTGGATCCTGTCTATCTTTCTCCTTCCAAGTTACCTAATAATAAAGATTGCCTTCGTATACTTTATGAATATTTTCATTCATGTAACCACTTCTCAAATCAAGGTACAGAATATTTACAGCTTTCAGTCCTTTCTTCATCCAGTCAATACTCGCCCCTCCATCATGGTAGTCACTGTTTGGGTTAGTTTGCCTATGTTTAAAGTTCATATGAGTAAATTATCCCAATTGTGTGCTCTCATGTACACTCTCTCTCTCTCTCTCTCTCTCTCTCTCTCTCTCTCTCTCTCTCTCTTAGAACTCTACCACTTGTTCAGTTTTGCTTGTTTGCCTGGTGTTCTATCATTTGAGCCATGAGTCTGACCTGGCTTTTTACTGGTTATTTTGGAGATAGGATCTTGTGAATTCTTCTGCTTGGGCTAGCTTTGAACCATGATCCTCTGAATCTCTAAATAGGATTACAGATACCATTCAGGTCCATTTGTATTCTTTTTTTTGCCTGGCTTCTTCATCTTCATCACTATGTTTGAGAAATTCATCTTTATTGTGTGTAACAATATTTTGTTCTTTGTCTGGTGTGACAAATGATTCAACATCATTTCAATATGATGTCAATGTGTGGCCCAAACTGATAGCCATGGCTCTAGAGTCACACAAAACAGGATTGGAATCTTCTCTTCAAAACAACTTGACCTTTAATTGCTCCTGGAATGTTTGCTATTAATGATCCTTGGGCTCAACCTCATGTAAACACCATTGGGCTCACTTGGCTTCATTTTCACTCAGAAGGATTCTAGATAAGAAACACCATGCCAGCAGGACAGCATCTGTTGGGTCTCTTCAGCAGGAGTTTTTGTAGGAATTCAGGCTTAGTCTTATTTGACTCCCACAAGTGACATCTCAGGGACGGGAAAATAAGATTACATCAGTAAGTGCAGTAACAACCTAAATGCCCTGTCAAAATAGGAGGTATAATCTTGGATCCCATGGACATGTTTTTTTAGGATTCCCAGACGATAAGCCTAGTTACAAGTCACTGCAATTAGCAGGACCAAAACCCATGGCTTCCCTCAAGTACTTATATATCCTGACCCAGCATTACTTTTAACTTAAGCAACTGTTGCCTAATACTATTGGTGCTTCGTTAGACTTTCAGGGGGACCTAGCTAGATAGTTAGCCAAAATTTGTCCTAAGAGAAGGAGAAAAGGAAAATAATTTAGTTCTGCCCACTTCAAACTGATAATACCTTTTAGAGTAGTTAACCAACAAGATTATTTATGAAAAAAATCCCTGTTTCTTAAGCCAAAAATAGTATTTGATACCTGAAGACAGAGACACAAAGTTGCAAAGTAAATGTTTATAAGCAAATTAATGACAACATTATCAAAGGATTACATTCCATTAAAACCAAACTAAGTGAAATAGTATGATTACTGTGTTACCTTCAACAACTCTTTTTTTTTTTTTTTGGGTCCGGTCGTGGGCCTGAACTCTGGGCCTGGGCGCTGTCCCTCAGCTCTTCAGCTCAAGGCGAGCGCTCTACCACTTGAGCCACGGCGCCACTTCCGGCTTTTTTTTCTGCTTATATGGTGCTGAGGAATTGAACCCAGGGCCTCATGCATGCAAGGCAAGCGCTCTACCACTGAGCCACCTTCCCAGCCCCACCGTCAACAACTCTTAATCTCTCAATCACTGCTACTTCTTTTGTAAAATTGGAATAGTAAGAGCCTCCATCTCACAAAAAATAGACACATGAAGAAGTGTTCAACATCTCTGGCCATAAAAGAAATTTAAATCAAAATGACATTGAGATTCTACCTCACTCCAGTAAGAATGGCCATTAGCAGGAGAACTAACAAAAACAAGTGCTGGCAGGGATGTGGCCAAAACGGAATCCTATTACACTTTGATGGGAATGTAAACTTGTTCAACCATTCTAGAAAGTTGTATGTAGGTTCCTTAAAAAATTAAACATAGCCAGGTGCTGTGGCTTACACCTATAATCCTAGCTACTCAGGAGGCTGAGATTTGAGGATCACAGCTCAAAGCCAACCCAGGCAGGGAAGTTCATGAGACTCTTATCTCTTATAAACTACTCAGAAAAATCTGGAATTGGCACTATGGATCAAGTGGTAGAGTGTTAGCCTTGAGCACAGAGAGGGACAGGGACAGAGCCTAGGCCCTGAGTTCAAGCCTCAGGACCAGCAAAAAAAAAAAGAAAGAAAGAAAGAAAGAAAGCTAGCAAGCAAGGAAGAAAGAAAGAAAGAAAGAAAGAAAAAAGAAAGAAAAGGAAAAATAAAAAAGATTAAACATAGAGCTTTCCTATGACCCAGCAATCCCACTCCTGGGCATTTATCCAATGCACCACAAACCAGGCCACACTAAAGCCACCAGTGCAACCATGTTTATTACAGCATTGTTTAACAAAGCCAAGACATGGAATCAACCTAGATGTCCCTTAGTGGATGAATGGATCAAGAAAATGTGGTCCAAATACACAATGAAATTCTACTTATCCATCAGAAAGAATGATATTTTACCATTTTTAAGGAATGGAAAGACTTGGAAAAATATTAAGCAAAGTAAGCCAGAGCCAAAAAAAAAAAAATAGGCTACATGGTTTCCCTCATTTGTGATAATTAAAATGTGCCTATAAACCTACAAGTAAACACACTGAATAACTAATATATATATATATATATGTATATATATATATATATGCATACACAGAGTCATGATACATTATATACAACCCTAATTATTAACATACAGAGGTCAAGGAGAAAATGCACAGGAGTGGTGGACAAAGGCTCAATAGCTATGTACAGATGATCATATAAAATAATATTTTGGGGCTGGGAAGGTGGCTCAGTGGTAGAGCGCTTGCCTTGCATGCTCGAGGCCCTGGGTTCGATTCCTCAGCACCACATAAGCAAAAAGAAAAAAGCCGGAAGTGGTGCTGTGGCTCAAGTGGTAGAGCGCTAGCCTTGAGCTGAAGAGCTGAGGGACAGCACCCAGGCCCAGAGTTCAGGCCCCACGACCAGACCCAAAAATAAAAAAACACAAAAAAATAATATTTTATAAAATGAACTCCAAGAAAACAAAGCAAGAGACATTCTTTATTTGCCATTGTTGCTGGTTTTCTTTTCTTTTCTTTTCCTTTTGTCTTGTTTGTTAGTTTGTTAGTATTTGGGAAGGTAAGAAAGGGCACATAAAGTGTGGAACAAGGATGAACAACAAATAGAACAGATACTCACTAGACACTATGTAGAAAATGAACTGAATATTTTTTTTTTTTGTTGGTCATGGGGCTTGAACTCTGGGCCTGGCCACTGTCCCTGAGCTCTTCAGTTCAAGGCTAGAGCTCTACCACTTGAGACACAGTGCCACTTTTGGTTTTCCGGTGGTTAATTGGAAATAAGAGTCTCACTAACGTTCCTGCAGGGATGGCTTTGAACCACAATCCTCAGATCTCAGCCTCCTGAGTAGCTAGGATTACAGGCGTGAGCCACAGGCACCCAGCATTAAACTGAGTATCTTGTGGGTGGGAATGGGAGGTAAAGACTGGGAGAGAGGGATGAAAGGGGAGACATGGTTCAAAAAGAATTGTAGGGCGTCGGGATGTGGCTTAGTGATAGACTGCTTGCCTAGCATGCATGAAGCCCCAGGTTTCCATTCTCAGTAACCACATCAACAGAAAAAGCTAGAAGTGCTACTGTAGCTTAAGGCCCTGAGTTCAAGCCCCAGGACAGGCAAAAAAAAGAAAAAAGAAAGAAAGAAAAGAAAGAAAAGAATTGTACTCATTGCTCATTACCTGATTTGTGTAACTGTAACACCTCTGTATATCAATTCTACAATAACAATTTTTTAAGAAGTCTCCATCTCACTGGGATCAGTATACAGATCAAATGAGATAATGTATATAAAAGACATTTTTTAAAAAACTTACTTAATTTTATTGCTATGGTTGGTGAGGGGAGGCTTAGAGAATGAGGGGGATTTGTCCCACTTCACATATGGTGGCAGAAACATCTAGATCTCTTAACTACAATCACAGTGTCTTCTCCACAATGCTATGTGGACCCATTACACAAGTTGTTTAACCCAGTTAATGTTTAGGTATTCAGAAATATCACACTAATCAGGATTATTTTTTCCAGAGAGAAAAAAATCTGTGCAGGTCTGCTTTGCCTTGAGAATTCTTTACCCAATCTTCATAGAACATAGTCCATCTGGGGACACTCAAGTATTAAGAGGGAAAAATCAAGATGTTTCTCAAGGGCATAAGAAAAAGTGAAAATTGTGTTTTCAACTTGCTTCTGATTAGCAGATAGGGCAAATAGAATCTCTAAGCGTTCCTTCTTGAGGGCTCTGACTCTTTTTTTTTGTTCCTTCCCAACAGCCACTATGGTAAGAGGGATGTAAACAGTAACATTATCAGAATGTAAGGAAGGAACAAATTTCACTAGGAGTCAAACACCATTGTTGTTTTTTGTTCTTCTTAAAAAAAAAGGCATCATGGGCAAAAGACCAAAAACCAGAGGCTTCCCCTAGTGTTCTTTGAATCCAATTTTTAAGCTGTTAAAAACACCCTTAAAATAAACCTGCCATCTTGTGAGGACAGGAGGAAGGTTACCCATCTTTTTGCCACCATCTGCAGGACTAGCTTTAGGCTTTCTTGAGCCACCCACCCCTTCCACCTCCACCCCCAGCCTGTTTAGTTGTTGTTTTAATACATATCAGGGTCGGGTTGATTATAGTCCCTTGCTCTAACTTAGCAAAACCCAATAACAATTGAAATTTAAAGTACACTGAGAAGACATTATTGAAAGAACAATTTTCTTTAGAATGCATTTTCTTCTTGAAATTTCACATTTGGGGGGGGGCAGGGGGTTCAGTCATGGGGCCTAAACTCTGGGCCTGGGTGCTGTCCCTCAGCTCTTCAGCTCAAGGCTAGCGCTCTACTACTTGAGCCACAGTGCCACTTCCAGCTTTTTTCTTTTTGCTTATGTGGTGCTGAGGAATCGAACCCAGGGCCTCATGCATGCAAGGCAAGCACTCTATCACTGAGCTACCTTCCCAGCCCCTAAATTCACAGTTTTAAACTTTCCTTTTTCCTGTTTTTTTTTTTTTTTCTTTTTTGCTGCCAGTCCTGGGGTTTAAACTCAGGGCCTTAGCCTTTCCTTGAACTTGTTGGCTCAAGACTAGTGCTCCATTGCCTGAGGCCCAGCTCTAATTCTGGCTTTTTTTTGTATGGTTAATTTGAGATAAAAGTCTCACAGACTTTCTTGACCTGGATGGCTTTGGATCGTGATCCTCAGATATCAGCCTCCTAAGTAGCTAGAATTATAGATGGGAGCCACTGGCGCCCAGCAAGTTTCACATTTTCAAATTTCTGAGGTTGATAATGGCCCATTTATGTATGCCAGTCTGAGTTTGGATCAGGTCAGTTAACCTTCCATCTAGGATTTGGGCTCAGTCTGTTGAGTCATGGCCTAGACAGTATTGAGAATGGGAGGTCACCCTGTAGATGTGATTAGGACCCAATGTAGGGCAGGCTAAGAGCATAGTCTGTGATTAGGGTTGAGACCAGCCTATGATTAGCATTAGGGCTTAGTCTGTGCTGAAATCAAGTCTGAACCTGTGGCAGAGATCAGATTTGTTTGTGGTAAGCACTAGGATTTGATCAGAGGCTAGCGTCATGGAAGCATAGGATTCTATTCCAGGAATGAGGGGGCAGGCAAGATGAACAGGCATCCCAAAAGTCTACTGAGTCTAGGCTGTCAAACCAGAGGACTGAGCAGATGGAGACAACCAAGAGGAGGTCAAAACAGAGTTGGCAAGCCCCACCCAGCTAAAATTAAAAGGACTGACAGTAGCAAATGTGTGTGAGGATGGGAAACAACTGGACTTTTTACATGGGTGATGAGAGTTTAAATGGGACAACTGTTTGACAGAATATCTAAAGCTAAATCTGTGTTCACCCTGTGACTCAGCATTTCTAGTCCTGGAAATATCAAACAATGACTACACACAACAACATGGCTAAATCTCACAAAACAGTGCTAAGGAAAAGAAATCAAACACCCAACGGGAGATACTGTATAATGCCATTTGTGTGAAGTTCTGAAACAGACAAAATTAATCCATAATGATAAGAATAAAAATAGTGGTTATATTTAGAGGGTAGCATAGTTTGGAGGAGGCGTGAGAGTGCCATCCAGAGAGATGGTTTGGTCTATATTTTGATCTGGATGCTGGTTACAGAAAGAGGTAGGATACATACAAAAAATACATTGAGCTGTATTTGTATACTTCAACACATGTAAATTATGCCTCAAAAGGAGGAAAAGGAAGAGGATGAAACAAGGTAAAATGTGGCTGGCTAAAGATTGGACATTGGTGATTCACACCTGTAATCCTAGTTAGTTACTCAGGAGGCTGAGATCTGAGGATCTTGGTTCTGAAGGCAGCCCAGACAGGAAAAGTCTGCAAGACTCTGATTTCCAGTTAACCAGCCAAAATCCAGAAGTAGAAGTGTGACTCAAGAGATAGAGCACCAGCCTTGAGCAAAAGTGGGGTTCAGAGTTCAAACCCCAATATTGACACAAAAAATAAAAATAAGCCGGGCAGCAGTGGATCACGCCTATAATCCTAGCTACTCAGGAGGCTGAGATCTGAGGATCACGGTTCAAAGCCAGCCTGGGCAGGAAAGTCCGTGAAACTCATCTCCAATAAACCACCAGAAAACCGGAAGTGGTGCTGTGGCTCAAGAGGTAGAGCGCTTGCCTTGAGCTGAAGAGCTCAGGGACAGGGTCCAAGCCCAGAGTTCAAACCCCACGACCAACAAAAATAAAGAAAGAAAGAAAGAAAGTGGTTATTAATTTTACAGTCCTGACTTCTCTGCCTAGGCATTTGTGACATTACTTCCATGGTTTGAGTTTGGGGATCAGCCTAGAAAGTACTGGACTTGTGAGGGTGCAGTCTTTGAAGCAACAACTGTGGGCAGTGATACAGTGTTAAAAATTTATATGGACTTAAGCCAGGTGCTGGTTAGCTCACTCCTGTAATCTTAGCTACTCAGGAAGCTGAGATCTGAGAATCACAGTTCAAAGCCAGCCAGGATAGGGAAGTCTGTGAGCCTCTTGTCTCCAGTTAACCAATAGAAAGCTGGAAGTGGCTGTGTGGCTCAAAGTGGTAGAGCACTAACCTTCAGCAAAAAGATTTGCTCGAGGACAGTGCGCAGGCCCTGAATTCAATCCCTAGGATGGAATACATATATGGACTTGAAGACAGGAGTCCTGAGTTTGAATGTCAGCACCCTGCTTAGTATCCAGTCCAGTAGGCATAACTAGTGTGTTGTAATTCATCATAAGGTGAGTTACAAATTATTCATTAGTAATTATAAATCACTGAAGCTTTTAATAATATGCTTTTAATTTATTTAAATTCATAAAACATGCACTGGGTTGAAAACAAATTAAATCTTATGAAAGAGTATACAGTAAAAAGTCCATTGCCTCCCACCCTGACTCTAAACAACAGTCCCCAGACTTCCTCTCCAGAGACAACCACTGTCATCAGCTTCTTGAATATCTTTCCAGAGACAGTCTATACATATTCATGAATGATTTCCTTGAAGAAAATCAGAGCAGTTTCAAAGTCTGTCTATAATAATGTTGCTTGCATACCAAATGCTTAATTTTTTTTCAAAATAGAATTAAATTTGCATTATAAAAATAATGCATGCTTTAAAATTTTTTATAAGGTAGAAGTACAAACTCTCTCTCCCTAATCTAACACCTTTGACTGCTCAATTCCAGAGTTTACTATTGTTAACAGCTATTGCATGGTCTTTCTGAATTTACACGTGTGTAAACATCCATGTGTTGTTTTTCTTTTAAACAAATATACTCTATTGCTGCTTGTTTATTACTGGGGGTTGAATCCAGAGCCTCATGCTTGCGAGGCAATTGCTCTACTACTTTAGCTATACTCCCAAGAATGCATATGTTAAATAACAATAGTAATATGTCTCTAAATATTAAATTTACAATCTGGCATTTTTCTTCACAATGTATCAGCAATATCTATCCACATCAATTACATATAACTCTTATTACCCATCTTAATGGCTGCATAACATTAAATACTCTAGTGGGAGAGAGAAAATGAAGACATGGTAGAAATTGCACATGGAAATGTGTCTACCTGAAAGTGTCATATGTCATACATGTCCCAGGAGAAAAAAATGTGGAGAGCAGATGATTGGACCCATCTGGGTCTGGGTTTCTTGTCTGCAAAACTAAAACAATGACGGCCCTCACCATCTCATGAGATTGTCATGAAGGTTATATAGAGACAAGGAGAATGGAGAAGAGAATCCTGAGAAAAGTGGAAGTGCTGAGCAAATGGAGTGATGGTTACACTTGAAGAGGAGAGAGGCAATAATACCAGGGTCTAAGTATAAAAATCAGCACTAAAAATTGATTATCCTGTCCTTCTCAGCCATAGTAGTTGAGTTGCCTTGTCAAACATTCTTGTTTGTTTGTTTTGGTGAAACTTGGGTCTGAACCTAGAGCCTCACACTGCAGTTACTTTACTACTTGAGCCATGCTCCAACACTTTTTGCTTTAGTTGTTTTTCAAATAGGATCTTGAATTTATGCCTGGGCTAGCCTGAACCATGATCCTCCTATTTACCTTTCCCACAAAGCTTGAATGATAGGAGTAAACCACCACACCCAGCCTTTATCTTTATTGGTTAAGATGAAGTCTTGCAAGCTTTTTTTTGCCTGGACTGGCCTTGAGCCATAATCTTCCTGATCTCTGCCTTCCAAGTAAGTTTAATTTATAGAATTAAGCCACCTTAATCAGATTTTTTTTTTTTCAGTCCAGATCTCCATGGCTTAGAACTCACAATCCTCCAGCCTTATACACCTGAGTGCTGGAATAATTGGTATGTGCTACTGTATTCAGGGTGCGTGCACATGCACCAGACCTAGAGCTTGAACTCAGGACCTGGGCATTGTCCCTGAGCTTTTTTGCTCAAGACTAGTGCTCTACCACTTGAGCTGTAACCCCACTTCTGTTTTTTTGTTTTGTTTTTGGTCCATTGTGGGGCTTCAACTCTGGGCCTGGGCACTGTCCCTCAGCTCTTCAGCTCAAGGCAAGCGCTCTACCACTTGAGCCACAGCACCACTTCCAGCTTTTTCTGCTTCTGGGGTGCTGAGGAATCAAACCCAGGGCCTCATGCATATAAGGCAAGCACTCTACCACTGAGCCACCTTCCCAGCCCCCTACTTCTGGTTTTTTGATGGTTAATTAAAGATAAGAATCTCTCAGACTTTCCTGCCTGGGCTGACTTTGAACTGAAATCCCCAGATCTCAGACTCCTGAGTGGTAGCTAGGATTATAGGCATGAGTTACTGGTGCCCAGCCATGTTAAACATTTCTTCCTCTCTTTCTCTCTCTCTTTCTCTCTTCTTCCTTCCCTCCCTCTAAGATCTTTTATTAGTCTAATTTTACTGATGAGGCAACTAAGACTGACATAGCTGGTAAGTGACAATCATACTAAAACCATTAGCTAGGGAGCAGTGGCTCTCACCTGTAGTCCTAGCTAATCAGGAGACAGATCTGAAAATCATTGTTCAGAGCCAGCAGGGACAAGAAAGTCTATGAGACTCTTATCTCCAATTAACTACAAAGTAGAACTGTGGCTCAGGTGATAGAGCACTAGTCTTGATCACAAAAGCCCAATGACAGCACCCAGGCCCAGAATTCAAGCTTCAGGATTGGAAAGAGGAGGGAAGGTGGAGGAAACATATGTGAGTAGTGGGGTTTGAACTCAGAGCCTAGATACTATACCTTAGCTTTTCAATAAGGCGTGCTTCCACTCCCATATTTTTGGTAGCTAAATAGAGATAAGAGTCTCACAGACCTTTCAGACTAGGTTGGCTTCAAACTAAAATCTTCAGATCTCAGCCTCCTGAGTAGCTAGCATTATAGGTGTGATCCAGTACCGCTAGGGCCATGGTTTTGTGGTATACCATAGAAACTTCTAAAATCATTGTTTGGACCAGGAACGTTATTCAAGTGGTAACACACTAACATACTTGGAAGCCAGTACCAAAATAATAAATTCCAGTACCAAAAGAATAAAATAAAATAAAATAATCTTCCCCAACATTTCATACTTACCTAGGAGTCTGTTTTGAGTTGAACATAACCCCTAATAAAGATATGTTAAAGGGTTGGGAAGTTGGCTCAGTGGTAGAGTGCTTGCCTTGCATACATGAGGCCCTGAGTTCGATTCCTCAGCACCACATAAGCAGAAAAAGCCGGAAGTGGTGCTGTGGCTCAAGTGGTAGAACATTAGCCTTGAGCTGAAGAGCTGAAGGACAGTGCCCAGGCCCAGAGTTCAGGCCCCATGACAGACAAAAAAAAAAAAAATGTTAAAGTTCAAACTCTTAGTAGCTCAGAATGTGACCTTGTTAGAAACAGAATCATTGTAGACGCATCTATTTAAGGTAAATTGGAGTAAGGGTGGGTCCCTAGTCTAACATGATTAGTATCGTTATAAGAAGAATGTCACATGAAAACAATCAGGGAGAGTACCATATGACTCTGAAATAGTTACAGGAGTTAGGCAGCCACAAGCTGAGGAATGTCAATAATTGCTAGCAAACCATCAGGCACTAGGGAGAGGCAAGGAAGGAGTCCACTTAGGTTTCAGAGCGAAATTGGCTCTTCTGACACCTTGATTTTGGACTTCTAGTCTTTAGAACTGAGACAATACATTTCTATTGTTTTATGTATATAGTCTGTGCTATGGAAGCCAATACTGAATTTCAGCTGTTTAACTCCTACCCTACTGACCTGAGCCTTGGTTCCCCATTCTATTCCTTTTCTTTTAGTGGACAGTGGTGTTTGGCTGTTTGCTTGCTTAACACACAGTTAATCACACCCATGACATTCCCCTAGACGCTTAGGGCAGGCAACAGACCAGTAGTCTGTTTACTTCCCAACATGCCCTGCTCAGGGCCAGTCAGGTCCCCTGCCCCCTGCTTCTTTCTGGCTCAGGGCCAGCCCAACCCCTCTGGGGACACAGTAGATGGAAGCCCCCTTCTGGGTTGCCTAGGCGACAGTGCCGACTGAGTGCCCTGGAGCCAGGCAGCTGTGGCTGTAAGGAAGAGAGGGGCCAAGGGAAGCAGGGTCAGGAAGGAGAATTAGGGAAAATATTTAGGAAGAATCCTTAAAAGTAGTTGTGATAGAAACTCAAAAAAAAAAAAAGGAATTAAAACCACAACCTCACCATGACCAGCATATTTAAAGCAGAATGGGAGTCTTGAGAAAGACTGTCCTAAAGGAATTCTATATGGAGCTTAGTTCTGTGGATCTTTGAGTCTAAACCTCAGTCAAATCTATGCATGGAGGCCTTTTGATTGCCCCAGAGATCAAAAGATGACAAAATTCAGGCAGATGGGAGCTGACATTTTGCTCAGCCAGAGCAAGTTTCTGTGAATTGCGTGCGGTCAGGTGCACAGTAAAGAGGAAAAATGCTTGCAAATTTTTGGCTTACGGTAAACAATGTCTGCCTGCTCTGTGCAGGGACACACTGGGGCACACAGGGTGGGGGTAAAAAAAACAAAAACAAAAACAATAGCAGGGTGTTTGGCTTGTCCTCAAGCAGCACACGTCCCTTCCTTAGGAATGGACTTCTAACATAGCATGCTGGAAAGCTCCGAGGCAATTCACAGTCCTTAGGGTGAGGCAGGGATTCAGGGAGAGACAGTACTCATTCCTAAGTCATTGAATTGAATTTGTCCCATTTCCCTGACCACAGGTCAGTACAGAAGAGGCTATATACCCAATTTTAGCCAATGAAGAATAGTCTTTTGCTACTCTTGGTGCTCATGTTGTAGAGCACTGGCCTACTAAGTGCCAGACCCTGTGCTCAAACCCAGTACTGTCAGAAAACAAACAAACAACAAAAAAGCAACACTTTGGCTTGTATTGCTGAGAGGGAATATCAAGAGAAATAGTTGCTTCCCACCTAATACCCATACCTGTCTACCTAATAACTGGACAGAAAGTTACAGTCTTGCCTTTGTTACCTGCTATTTGTATTACAGCAGCCTCTCACTGGTAGTCCCAACTAGTCCATTATGCTCTCTTCTACTCAGTTGCCCAAAAGACCCTAGACACCCCCCTTTTTGCCTTCCTGCCCTGAGTCCCGTTGTTCCTCCTTCCCTGAGTCCAGTTGTTCCTTCTTCCCTGTAATGGGCCACAACCGGGCTTCCACTCAAAATGGAACTTTTCTGGCCCATGGCCAATGTGTGTTCTCCTATGTCATTCATGTTAACTGAACTTGTCACCTTGTCAGCTTTTTGCCTCATCTTTCCAAAAGTCTCTTTCAACAGGATAACATCCCCCACCCAGGATACCACCTGGGAACAAGTCAAGGCCATCCTGTTCCTACAGGCAACTGGAGACATCACTTACAGTGCTCTGCCTTGCCCATCGCAGATCAGACCTTAAAGACCCCTCCTGCTACCTGGATAGGGAAGGGTGTCATGTGTTCCCTGTTGGGGGAACTATGGCTCCTCTAATAAACCTTGTAATAATCTTTCTCCTGTGCTTGCCTGCCTCTGCATGGTCCCCTGGGATGAATGTGAAGGATCCTTCAGAATACATGTTCTCTTTTCTGTGCCAGCAACTGCTGTCATAATCCACATTATCATGTGGATTCTAACCTATGGGGCCAACATGGTGAGGAGCACAGTTGAGAGATGGAGAAAGATTGGAAAATAGCAACATCTTTTGAGCCTCTGAATCAAGGTACTGTTACTGAGGCTTAAATTCAGGGTCTTGTATGTTCTTGCTTGGCTTTTTGCTCAAGGCTAGTGCTCTACCATTTGAGCCATAGCTCCACTTCCAGCTTTTTGTTGGTTAATTGAAGGTAAGAGTCTGACAGATTGACAGATTTGTCTACCAGGCTGGCTTTGAAACTTGATCCTTACATCTCCACTAGGATTACAGGCATAAGCCTTTTTCCTCTCTCTCTCTCTCTCTCTCTCTCTCTCTCTGTCTCTCTCTCTTATTCTGAGGATTGAACCCAGGGATTTGATTTGCACTATAAGAGTTCTACTACCTGAGCTACATCACCTGACCTTTTTTGTTTTTGAGATAGAGTCTTGCTAATCTTGCCTGAACTGCCCTATAACTTGAGAAGCTCTACCTCTGCCTCCCAAGTAATTGAGATAACAGTCATGTGTTATATGTTTCTTAAGGTGGTTTTGTTACTTTCTTTCTTTCTTTCTTTTTTCATTTTCGTTTTCTTTCTTTCTTTCTTTATTTTGTCAGTCTTGGGGCTTGAACTCTGGGCCTGAACTCTTCAGCTCAAGGCTAGCACTCTACCACTTGAGCCACAGCACCACTTCTGCTCTTAATTGGAGATAAGAGTCTCATGGACTTTCCTGCCTGGGCTAGCTTTGAACCACAATCCTTATTTCTCAGCCTCCTGAATAGCTAGGATTACAGGCGTGAGCCACTGAAGCCCAGAGGTTTTGCTACTTTCAATAAAAAAGGTTAAATAAAATATACATTAGATACTTTCAGCTGGGTGTGGTAGTGCAATCCTGGACTTAGTACTCAGAGGGAAGTGAGGCAGAGGATCTTGAGTTCAAGACAGCCTGAGCTACAGAAGGACATTTTTTTTCTCGAGAAAAATAAGAAAAAATAGCAAGAAAAAAAGTCTTTTAACTCTTTTTTGGTTTGTTTGTTTTTGTTTTTTTTTGGGGGGGGGTCCGGTCATGGGGCCTGAACTCTGGGCCTGGGCGCTGTCCCTCAGCTCTTCAGCTCAAGGCTAGCGCTCTACCACTTGAGCCACAGCGCCACTTCTGGCTTTTTTCTTTTTGCTTATGTGGTGCTGAGGAATCGAACCCAGGGCCTCAGGCATGCAAGGCAAGCACTCTACCACTGAGCCACCTTCCCAGCCCAAGTCTTTTAACTCTTTAGCCAGATTAACCAATGGCCTTTATTTCTATATAAAACATGCTAATTAATACATGTGTACACTGAACTCTCATAGCCAATTGAGAAATATTTGTTTCCAATTTGTTTGTTAGATGTATTTACTACTGAAATCATATGTTTAATTACATACTAAGCAAATTCGCAAAAATACAGATGCAAAGAGAAAGGTAGTTCCCAGTTCACTGAAAATTTAAGGGTTTTCCAAACATTTGATAATGATGAGTATTCCAAAAGTACTTTGGAGTTAGATATAAATACGTCACTTAAAATGAAACAATATTGAGAAATAGTGAAGGAAGCAGTGATATTGCCCAAAAGGAAATGTATCCTTTACCTAACTTACATAAATGTAACCACTTTGTACATCATCTTTCTGAGAACAACATTTTTTTTTAATGAAACAATAAAGCCAGGCATGGTGACTCAAGTTTGTAGTTCCAATTACTTTAGTGCTTGAGGCAGGAGGATCACTTGGGCTTGGGGCTTCAAGATCAGCCTGAGCAACATAGAAAGATCCTGTCTCCAAAAAAAGAAAGGAATGACAATTTTAAAAAAGGAAAGGAAAGTAGGGCACTAGTGGCTCATGTCTGTAATCCTAGCTACTCAGGAGGCTGAAGGATCACGGTTCAAAGCCAGCCTGGGCAAGAAAGTCCTTGAGACTCTTATCTTCAATTAACCACCAGAAAACTGGAAGTGGCACATAGGCTCAAGTGGTAGAGTGCTAGTCTTGAGCTGAAGAGCTCAGGGACCACACCCAGGCCCAGAGTTAAAGCCCCACAAAAGATTTTTTTAAAAAAAGGAAGGATAGAGGGAGGAAAAGAAAAAGAAATTAAGAGGGATGAAGAAAGAGGGACAGAAAAGAAAAACAGAAGCCGGGCACCAGTGGCTCATGCCTGTAATCCTAGCTACTCAGGAGGCTGAGATCTGGGGATCACAGTTCAAAGCCAGCCTGGGCAGGAAAGTCCATGAGATTCTTTTTTTGGGGGGAGGGGATCCGGTCGTGGGGCCTGAACTCTGGGCCTGGGTGCTGTCCCTCAGCTCTTCAGCTCAAGGCTAGTGCTCTATCACTTGAGCCACAGGGCCACTTCCGGCTTTTTTCTTTTTGCTTATGTGGTGCTGAGGAATTGAACCCAGGGCCTCAGGCATGCAAGGCAAGCTCTCTACCACTGAGCCACCTTCCCAGCCCTCCAGGAGACTCTTATCTCCAATTAACCACCAGAAAACCAGAAGTGGTGCTGTAGCTCTAGTGGTAGAGCACTCACCTTGAGCTGAAGAGCTCAGGGACAACACCCAGGCCCACAGTTCAAGCCCCACAACCAACAACAAAAGAAAAGAAAAGAAAAATAGTAACATGGATGTATTTTATACTTAGCTTTGGAAGGTCATTAAGCCTTAAAGACACCAATACTTGTAATAAAGAATGGTTCATATTGGGAGAAATAAAACTTTGTTGTCTCATAAGAAGTCTTGTAGCTTCCCCATCACTATGTAAGAAATCTACCTACTTTGAATCTATCATGCTCTTGGGAAGCTCAAGTCAGCCCCACAGGGTGGGGGGGAGATATTCACTAATTTCCAGTTAATCCAGCCAATCCCATCTAAGTTAACAATGCCACAATTAAAAAACCCATCTTTGAAGTCTAGCCCAGTTAATCTTTTAGATGAGTCCAGCCCTAGCCAGAGTATTACTGACATCTTAACAGATCCCAACTGAGAAGTACCCAGCGGAGCCTGGTGCACCACAAGAACTGAGACATAACAGATTGTCATTTAAGCCAGTAAATATTAAAGTCTTTTGTAGATGTCTTTTGGAAGGAGTTACAAGAAAAGGGAAGTGTCCTCTAGTGTCAAATACCATGAAGAGACCATGGAAGATGAGAACTGAGAAAAGGCTATTGTATTTAGCAATTGAGAAGAAATCATTGTCTTTGAAGCATGTCCTTTCACTGGAATGAAGGGAGTAGAAAGGAAATTGAAAGTGTTTGTAGAACAAGTGAATGGTAGAAAGTAGATACAATGTCAGATTGATCTTTTTTCTTTCTTTTTAAATAGTTTAACATTCACTGATGATCCTTGCCTGAATCAATTATCTCACTGGAGATTGCAAAATGGTGATTTTCTAATTTTATCAATTCTACTACATTTATTAGCTGACATTCTCCTGTAAAAAAAGAGTTTCTTCTCATCAAATGGAGAAGAACCTAATTTCTTCCTAAAATGGCAGGTTAAATGCTTCATTCTTTTTCTTTAATTACCAATTTCTTGATAAAGGAGTTAGTGTTATATAGTATTTCTGATGGAAGCAAATGAGATTTTCCCTTCTCTTTCTTTCTTCTCCCTCTCCCGCTCTGTCCCTCCGTCCCTCCCTCCCCCCTCCTCTCTCTCTCTCTCCCCCTCTCTGAATATCATTATGGATTGATGTGTAGATTCATGTAGCACATTTATTCAATGCATTACAAGATAGACCAAGTTAGTCTTTCAAGAAGCAATAGAAGAGGGCTGGGAATATGACGAAGCCCTGGGTTCGATTCCTCAGTATCACATAAATGGAAAAAGCCAGAAGTGGTGCTGTGGCTCAAGTGGTAGTATGTTAGCCTTGAACAAAAGGAGTTCAGGGACAGTGCCCAGGCCCTGAGTTCAAGCTCCAGGACTGGCAAAGAAGGAGGAGGAGAAAGGTGGCTCAGTGGTAGAGTGCTTGCCTTGCATTGCATGAGGCCCTAGGTTCGATTCCTCAGTACCACATAAGCAGAAAAAGCTGGAAGTGGTGTTATAGCTTAAGTGGTAGAGCGCTAGCCTTGAGCTGAAGAGATGAGGACAGTGCCCAGGCCCAGAGTTCAGGCCCCACAACCGACAAAAAAAAAAAAAAAGAAAGAAAGAAAAAAAAAAAGAAAAAGGAGGAGGAGAAGGAAGCAGCAGCAGCACGCAACAATAGAAGACAGAAAATCTCTAGGAGCATACAGTAACTAAAGAAACATAGACACAGGTGCTTGGCACTGGTGGCTCACACCTGTAATAGCAGCTACTCAGGAGGCTGAGATCTGAGGATCATGGTTCAATGGTGCTATGGCTCAAGTGGTAGAGCACCATCCTTGACAGAAAAAGCTAAGAGACAGCACCAAGGCCCTGAGTTCAGGACCCAGTGCTGACTCTCCCTCTGTCTCTTTGTCTCTCTGTCTGTTTCTGTCTGTCTGTCTGTCTGTCTCTCTCTCTTTCTCTTTCTCTCTCTCTCTCTCACACACACACACACATACAAGGTTATTCTTATCAATAGTAAAAAAATAAGCATCAAAACTCATGAGAGAAAACATATTCAATTCTGCTACTGTATTTTTATAGCCCAGAGTTCTCACACAGGTCCTATAAGGTCATGTACAAAAGTATTCATGTAGCATTGTCTTTATTTATAGAGAGTTGGTAAGTGATTTGTCCATAATTGAGGACATTTTAGACAAAATATGGATGGAGTATTATACAGTGTCTACAAGCTACAAACCAGGTCTTAAAAATGTTACTGAAGCTGAGCACCAGTGGCTCATGCCTGGATTCTAAGCTACTCAGGAGGCTGAGATCTGAGGATCACGGTTCAAACCAGCCTGGGCAGGAAAGTCCATGAGTCTTTTATCTCCAGTAAACCACTCAGAAAACCAGAAGTGGTGCAGTGGCTCAAGTGGCAAAGCACTAGCCTTGAGCTAAAGAGCTGAGGAACAGCGTTCAGGCCCAGAGTTCAAGCCCCATGACCGACAAAAAAAAAAGTTACTGAAAAGACAAGAAAATAAAGGACAAATCTTACAATACTATTTACGTATGTAAAAAACAAAAGTACCTAAAATAATAATGCATGCTTTTTATTTTTTCTTAAATGCATTTTGGGAAGGAATGGTACTAGAATTTGAACTCAGGGTTTTATTTTTATTTTTTTAAATTTTTTTGGGGGGTCTGGCCGTGGGGCCTGAACTCTGGGCCTGGGCACTGTCCCTCAGCTCTTCAGCTCAAGGCTAGTGCTCTACCACTTGAGCCACAGCGCCACTTCCGGCTTTTTTCTTTTTGCTTATGTGGTGCTGAGGAATTGAACCCAGGGCCTCATGCATGCAAGGCAACTGCTCTACCACTGAGCCACCTTCCCAGCCCATGAACTCAGGGTTTTATGATTGCTAGGAAGTTACTTTACAGCCTGGGTGCTGTCTCTGAGCTATTATGCTCAAGGCTAATACTCTACCACTTTGAGCCATAGCAGCTCCATTTCCAGCTTTTTGGTAGTTAATTAGAGAGAAGATTCTCATAGACTTTCCTTCCCTGTCTGGCTTTGAACCATGATCCTCAGATCTCAGTCTACTGGGTAGCTAGGATTACAAGTTGTGAGCCAATGGCACTTGGCTATTTTTTTTTTTATAAGGTCTTTCTATGTGGCCTAGGCTAGACTCTTGCCTCAGTATGCCCTAGTGCTGAGATTACAAACTTTTCTTTTCTTTTTTTGGGTCGGGTTGTGGGGCCTGAACTCTGGGCCTGGGTGCTGTCCCTCAGCTCTTCAGCTCAAGGCTAGCGCTCTACCACTTGAGCCACAAGTGCCACTTCCAGCTTTTTTTCTTTTTGCTTATGTGGTGCTGAAGAATCAAACCCAGGGCCTCATGCATGCAAGCAAGTGCTCTACCACTGAGCCATCTTCCCAGCCCGGGATTACAAACTTTTATCATCAGGCCTGTTCCTTGGATGGGTCTTTTTATTTGTTTTCACTTAATGCAGTTTCTAGTTCCCTCTCTTTTGCTGCAAATGATATGATTTCATTCTTTATGGCTGAGTATGCAGTTACATATACTCAGCCTTAAAGAAGAATCTCATCAGTTGGACCTCTTCATTTATTAGGTAGTGGTCCAAGTCTATTAGAATCTGTGAATTCCTAAGCCCACAACATTCATCTCTTTTCCCACTCACCACTAGAAGATAAGAAATTTACGTAGTAAGGACTATAGTAGACACGATGTGGTCCTTCTTTCTTTTGCTCCCCTCCCACCCAAAAGCTGGTAAAATAAGGTAGCTCAAGACTGCTCTGTCCTCTCCAAGAGTTTTCTTCCTATTTTTTTCCTGCTTGCCTCAATGTATCGTGGGGTGGGTTCCTCTGGTTAACGAGATTAAACCGCATTTTCTTCTATGGCTGCTGGTCAAATCATTTGCTCAAATTAGGAGTCGTAAGAACTGAAACTGGGGTTTGGCGTTAGGGGTAGAGATGGAGCAAAATTTGCTCAAGGACGCTGGGACCTATCAAAGGAAAACCAATTCCTCCATACAGTAATTTACAAGTACTCTTCAGTAGGCACTGAGATGGAAACCCCCTGACTCCCCCGTGACTAGAAAGAAAAAAAAATCTTAAGTCTTGGCCAAAGACACTATTAAGGTCTTCTCAGTCCATCTTTTTACTTGTGAACCACTACTTTTAAAGAGTATCACACTGTCCTGCAAGGAGATTGTAAACTCTTTGAAGGCCTGGATAAGATCTTTATTAACATTGTATCCCGGTGCTGAGAATTGGTGGTGGAAAGATAGTGTCCCTAATGAAGTGTCAACGTGGAATTTGAAATGTTTGTTGCCAAAGATTTGCCGACATCTTTCTCAAGAGATCTACCCCGCACTCGCGGCGTGCTCGCGCGGGGCGCGCGCGCACGCACGCACACACACACAGTCTTTCTCTCCCTCCTCTCCGGTGTCAGAGACACCCCCCTACAACACGGTTGGGTTCATTTAGCTCGTCTACGACTAGGACACGAGAGTCAGAGGAACAGAGGGAAGGAATGGGCCGAGTGTCCAGCATCCCATCCTAGGGGAGGAAAGCGGGCAGGACGACTCGAACCTGCACCATTCTTGCCCTCCTAGGACAGCCATCAGCGCCCGGCCTCTCCCTCTTTGGAGATGAGGCCGTGCAGGGCGGGCCTCCCGTACGTTCCCTCCCAGGGTTGTCTCAACCAGGGCCCAGAAAGCGAGAAAGAGGAAGAGCCAGTCCAGGCGGGGGGCGAGGGGCCGGGGCTCAGCACGACGGGCTGCGGCTGAGGATTCAAGATGGGTCTGCAGGGCGCGGGGAAGACGGCTCGGCGGCACCGCTTTCGCTTCCGCCGCCGCCGCCGCCGCCGTCCTTCCCAGTCCGCGGGGACTGAAACACAGCCCGAGAAGAGAAAGGAGAGTTTCTTTCCGAAGTGTCTGAAAGGCAAAAAAAAAAAGAAAACCCCCCAAAAAACTTTGAGAAAACAACCGAGACGGAGAGGGAGGGAGGGAGAGCGGAGCGAGCCCCGAGGGCGGGGGAGAGAGGAGGAGGCTGAGGTCGTGGCAGCGGAACGCGAGGCCGCGGGGCCAGGAGGGCGGGCGGCGGTCCCGACCCGCGCGAGTCCACCGAGCCGAGCTCCCCCGCACACTCGCGGGCGTCCACACCCGCGCCGGAGGCAGAGGCGCAGCGGGGCTCAGGGGTGGCGCAGGCCCGGAAAGCGCAAAGCTGTGCCCTGGGAGGCCCGCAGCCGCGCCCCGGGGGCGGGCCGGAGGCGGGGCAGCCCCTGGAGCCCGGCTCTGGGGCGGGCGGCTGGCCCCGGGCCTCCCCTCTTGGGCGAGCCGCGGCGACTGAGGAAACCCCTCGGCGCCGCCCGCCCGCCCTCCCGCCCGGCAGCCGCGGCCCAGAAGCCCGGCGCTCATTGGTGGCGCGGCTCGATGTTCCCGCCCCCTCCGCGTCCCCGCCCCCTCCGCCGCCGCGGCTTCCCGGCTCCTCCTCCCCGCCCCCCCCTCTCCAGGAGCCGCCTCCGTCGCCGCCACTGTCGCCGCCACCGGCCCGGGGCCCAGCCAGCGCCTGCCGCGCCGGAGTCGAGTCGCTACCGGAGCCGCTGCCAGCGGCCCCGCCATGAGCGGAAGCGCCGCTGCCGCCGCGGTCGCCGCCGCCGCCGCCTCAGCCGCCGCCGCGCACTTCCAGCCTCAGTCGTCGTCTCCCAGGCCGGGCCCCGCCGAGCTCGGGCCCCCGCGCCGCCCGCGCCCCCCCCCGCCGCCGCCGCCGCCGCCGCCGCCGCCACCCCGGCCCGAGCCCGCTACCGCTGACCGTCTCAGCCCTCCCGGCCACGGGCCTCTTCGGGCGGGCGCGCAGGGTGGCGGCGCCTGCGGCCGAGCGCCAGGAGCAGGTACGGGGTTCGGGAGCGGCCGGGCGGGGAGGGGCGTGGGTCGGTCCCGGGGTGTGTGTGTGTGTGGGGAGGAGGGGGGACCCGGAGGCGTGTGGTCCAGCCACTCGGGCCCGCGGAGGGGGAGGAGCGTTGTCCGCCTCAGCTTTGTCCGGTCCCGGAGCCCCTGGGAACCCCACACCGAGCGGCTCACAAAGCGTTTTCCCTCCTGGTGGGTAGTCCCCCCCCCCAGGTGGGCAGGGCAAGACCTTCATAGGTCTCCGCTGGACCGTGGAGGAAACTGAGGCTCTCAGGGGGAAGTGACTTGCCCAAGGTCACATAGCTGGTGAGAACCGTATCCTGGCTAGGACTCAGGGCCACCCAGGGGCTGGCGCGGGCCTGGAACCGAGGGGGTTGGGAGGATGCCGCCCCCCCCCCCCCCACGGCCCTTGGGAACCGCGAGAGATTGATCGATGGGGGAGGGGGTAGAGCCTGGTTTCTGACACCCCTCCTCACCCCTAGCTGATTCTTGCTGATCAGCTTGGGAGAAAAGATCTCTTTGCAGTGTGGGACAGAGGAGCCGGGACTGCTTTGGGGGGACTGCTTTGGGAGCCCCGTGGTACCCTGGCGAGCCCTCTTGGGGAGCTGAACGGGGAAACGACTCCTGCGAACGGTGTGCTCTTGAGGAGAGGGCTTTCTGGAGTGAGTGGGACCGGGCTTCGGAAACTTGTTATCGTGGGGACCACTTGGTCTCTTCCAGACCACCTTCCCTACCACTGCACACGCTAAGCCAGTCCAGCTGGAATTAATGGGAAAAAGGCCAGCCCGCGTTAGTGATCACACCCGGAAGGTGTCTTTTTCACAGCCCAAGTTTCGTTCATGTCAAACCTAGAAATCCATACAAGACTCTGGGTAAAAAGACATTTGTGTCACAGAAGGCCATATGAGTTTCCCCAGGTGGTCTTGGACACTTGGAGAACTCTTTGAGAAAGAATAACCCTCCCAAGCGTGAAGTGGGAAGGAAGCTGTGACAGCTTGGAACTAGTCACCCTCTTGCCTAGCATGTAATGCATGAGAAATGCGTTTTTGTTTGGGGTGGTTGACTAGGTGGGATTTTTTTTTTTTTTTTAACACTGCGGGTGCATCTCGGAAAAGGAAGCTGGAGAGGAAAAGGAAAAAGCATCATGTTACAGGCAATGAAGAGGGTCCCATAGAAACAGTGAAAAGGGGAACTGCGAGAGAATTGTTCAGTTACTGTGGGGGAAGGGAGATAAAAAGGATTGCTGAAGGGAGAAGGAAGGTGTCTGGGGAAAAAGACTGGGATGTTTCAAAGAGGGAATGTGAAAGTCTGTTAGAGGTAGATAGTATCTTAAGAAAATTGAATTTATATATTGGTGTGCAATCACTTCATTTTTTTTAAAAACAGTTGTACTACTTTTATAGAAACAGCCTAGAGTTAGCACCCTTCCCATTGTCACTTCTGTTCTAAGAATGCAGGTCCCCAAAGTATTTGTAGTGTTGTCTTAGACTTAGGACTTAACTAGAGTGATGGCAAAGACTATGCGTTAATTAAGGCTCTTTGTCCAGGGTGATTTCTGCTTTAAATCAGCTATTTCCTTCCTGTACTGCACCTTAGCTTTATCAAGGTTAGCTCCTTGCTTTGGGAACTCCTCTGCTTCAAACTAGATGGGTTGCTTTGTTTTATTTTTCTAAAAAAATCTGCAAGGAGCTGGGCATGGTGTCACAATCAGCACCCTTTAACAAGGGTGCTTGGAGCAGAAGGATTAAGAGTTTGAAACCAGACTGATCAACTTAGCAAGGCCCTGTCTTGAAATATAATAAAAGTGTTAGTGGTATAGTTCAGGGGTGAATGCTTGCCTACTATGTTTGATGCCCTAGGTTCAATCCCCAGTTTGCAAGAAACATACAAAGTAAAAAAAACCCACAATTGGGACCTGGGTGCTGTCCCTGAGCTGCTTTTTGTTCAAGACTAGCACTTTACCACTTGAGCCATAGTGCTACTTCCAGCCTTTTCTGTTTATGTGGTGCTGAGGAATGAAACCCAGGGCTTCATGCATGCAAGGCAAGTACTCTTCCACTGAGCCACCATCCCAGCCTGAAACTACATATTTGATCGACATTTACATACACATATGCAAAGATAAACTTGTCCAAGATTTTTAATCAGGGAAATGTAGTTTACCACAATTGTGGATGCCATTTCACACCCAAAACTTAAAGGTTTGGGAAATAGGTATCATTAAGGTTGTGGGGGCAATCAAGCAGGAAAGTCCATAAGACTCTTATCTCCAATTAACCAGCAAAAAGATGGGAGTGGTGTTGTGGCTTAAGTGGTAGAGCACTAGGCTTGAGTGGAGAGGTCTTAGGGGCACCCAGTCCTGAGTTCAAGCCCTAATATGGGCACTGTGTCTATATCTGTATCTATATCTATATTTATATCTATATACACACATATACACACAAAGTCCTTGCTACTCAGGAGGCTGAGATTTGAGGATCAGGATTTAAAGCCAGCCTGGGTAGAAAACTGACTCTTAGCTCCACTTAATTACCAAAAAAAGCTGGAAATGGAGCTGTGAGTCAAGTGGTAGAGCTCCAGCCTTGTGCAAAAAAAGCCCAGGGACAGCAACTAAGCCCTGAGCTCAAGCCCCTAAACCGGTGTACACACACACACACAAAATTATCTATTAAGATTGATTTTTTTTTTTCAACTTGAAATCAGGTCCCCAAACGATCAGCTTTTTTTTTTCATAGCTGGTACTCTACCACTTGCCATCCCTTTTACTAATGTTTAAATCATATAGTTACAAATTAAGATTTGCTAATATTGGGCATGGGGTAGAATATTAAGTATACTATTCCAACTATTTTTGAGACATCTGAAATATTTCTCACATGTAAAAGATGTTCTTGTTTATAGAACACTGAGTTTTTGTTCCATAATGGAATTGTAGCTACAGGCACCAGGCTAACACAGTCTTTTAGGTGTGAAAGCCCTTTCTGACCTAAACCTAGTTTTGATGTGGACTTTTAGTCTGGAATTGTTGATAGGTGTAGGGGGTTTCGTAGTCTTTTGAAAATGTCTAGTGGACCTAGGTAAGAAGTATGAGCTTCATCAAAATATAAATGCTCCAGCACATTCCAATTTATTAAGTGTAGGGAGGGGCTCAGACATCTGATTATGATGCCCACTAAATTCTGAAGACCTCTGTTTTTAGCTGTGCCCCAGCCTAGGCCCTAGGCACTGATTTGTTATTTCTCTTGGATGACTAGGACTAGATTTGGATCTACCCTGATACTTGGACATAAACCATTCCCTTACCCTCCCCCACCCCCATGTTGAACTCAGAGCTATTAACTTGCTTGACTTGCTTGCTTCTGCTGGTGCTTTACCACATGAGCATATCTCCAGCCTAGGTTTTTGTTGGTTATTTTGGAGATAGTCTTCCAGACTTTTCTGCCCATGTTGGCTTTGAGCTGTGTTCACTGTGACCCTCTAGATGTTAGCCTCCTCAGTAGCTAGGGTTACTATAAGCCACTGGTCCTGGAATTTTTTTTCCCCTTAAAGACCATGTCTTGTTATGGTAGCCCAGGTTGACCTTGAATTTGCTATTCTGCCTTACCCTCCAGGGTGTTGGGATTAGAGGTAACTACCACCATCATGCTATTTTCTGAAAGAACTGACAATCGGATTAGTTGCTCATACTCATCTTAAATCAGGTAGTAAGTTTCTCAATTTCTCTTATTTTTAGGGTTTGTTACCTACCAAGGTTTTTTGTTTGTTTTAAATCAGATTTACGTTTTTTTTTTTTTTTTTACTATGTGTTAGCAATGCAGTTTTATTAGGATAAGAGCAAAAAAAGAGATACAGTGAAGATAAATAAATTTGGAGAAAGTAAACTCCCAAAGTTATGGGGTCATTCTTTTTGGAAGAGTACTAGAGATTGAACCCAGAGCCTTGCTCATTCTAAACATGTATGGAAACCACTGAGCTATGTCCCTCATCCCTCATGCTTTTCTTAAGAGAAGGGTAGTTTTAGCTTGTGACCTGCTTTTGAGGTTCAACAGTTTGGGTCTTTAGGAAACAACTGATTATCCTTGAATCAGAAGAATTTTCTTTCTCCCAGATTTGCTAGTTTTCCTTCTCTGCTAGATTTTGTTCTAGTTCTACTGTATTTAGGAACAAACTTATGATAATAACTGTGAGACGAGACTGAGATAATGAAACTTGTGAAATACTTTTTTTTTTGTTTTGAGGTTCTTCTTTCTGGGAACCTTCTGTAGAGGTGCAGAAGTGCCCCAAGTATATTTTTCTTCAGGGCTGCTATGTAAAACTGGATAGATTGCTTTCAGAACAAGGACACTGTTGCAGGTAGCAAGTAAGGGTAGAATTCTGTTGCCAAGATGAGCACCTAGTTTGAAACTACTTGATCCTCAGAAGAGTGACCTTCCTTCCTCCCTTCTTTTTTCTTTTCTTTTTGGAGAAGGCAGGTGTTTTGTTTTTGGGTTCTTTTTTCATTGTTGTTTTGTGCCAGTCCTTGGGCTTCAACTCAGGGCCTGGCCCTAAGCTTCTTTTGCTCAAAGCTAGCACTCTACCACTTGAGCCACAGCTCTACTTCCAGCCTTGTGGGTGGTTAATTGGAGATAAAAGTCTCACTGACTTTCCTGTCTGAGCTGGCTTTGAACCAAGTCAGACTTCAGCCTTATGAGTAGCTAGGATTCTAAGTGTGAGCCACCAGCACCTGGCTAGGGGCAGGGTTTGAGAAAAAAATTTTACTATGAAACTCAGGTTGCCCTGATATTTCTATGTAGCCTAGAGTAGCTTTGAACTTGTGATTCTCCTGTCTCTGCCTCTCATTACAGCCATATGCCACCATGCCAAATGAGAAGAAGGGACATCCACATTCTCACACACACACAAAAATGTGGTGTGAACCAGCTCTCCATACTATATTGGAACTCTAGGTCCAGCAGTAATTGTTCACAGTCATCATGGCTCTGCAGTAAAGGCTAGGTTATTGTTGGACCTGGAGCTTCAGAAGATTAAAATTTTCTTGGGAATGGACCAGTCCTGGCATTTTATCACTTTGCTGAGCGGAACTAAATAGCTTAGCTCAAAATGGTAAAGATAAAGCTCAAAATGGAAGACAAGAAGAGAGAAAAAGACAAAAGTATCTGTTAAATAAAGGAGAGAAGGCCATATGCTGCATTTGATCTTATGTTTTAACAGTGTTCATGTTGAGAGAGAGGGACATGCAATGATTACATTTCATGTATATTTTCCTCTATACTAGCATTCCCAAATTTCTGAAGCCAATTTTGAAAATATTTATCCATTTTCCAGTAAGTGGTTGTTTATGCTTCTTGCTGCTTCACTTTTTTTCTTGGAGAGTGAAGAAGAAAGTATGTACCGAAGATAGGACTGGACTTCCTACTGCTTTTGCAAATAGTGGCAGAGTATTTTTTAGAACAATTTTATTTTATTTATTTATTTTTTGGGTCCGGTCGTGGGGACTGAACTCTGGGCCTGGGCGTTGTCCCTCAGCTCTTCAGCTCAAGGCTAGCGCCCTACCACTTGAGCCACAGCGCCACTTCCGGCTTTTTTCTTTTTTGCTTATGTGGTGCTGAGGAATCGAACCTAGGGCCTCAGGCATGCAAGGCAAGCGCTCTACCACTGAGCCACCTTCCCAGCCCAAGAACAATTTTAATGGAGAAGTGATGTTTGGGGGGGCTCAAGGGATACAAGTTTTTAAAGTGGGATTTGTTGTCATTTTCTTATTTTAAAACATAATTGAGGTTAGTGTATAGAAAATTCCCTTATACTTTTATTGTTGTCTTTAGAGATATTTTGAATAAATTATATGTAAATAAAACTAAAAATGTTTAACACAAATACCCCTATGCCCACTTGAGAATAAATCAATCTTACCTGTAGCCCTTACTCAAAGAGTTGTTGTTGTTGTTTTTTTCCTTTCTGTTTTGCTTAAAGGTATTTTTGGGTGCCTTTGCTTAAAGGTATTTTTGCTGGATGCTAGTGGCTCACACATGTAATACTAGATACTCAGGAGGCTGAGATCCGAAGATCTCAGTTCAGAGCCAGCCCATGCAGGAAAGTCTGTGAGACTCTGATCTCCAATTAACCACCAGAACACCAGAAGTAGCACTGTGGCTCAAAGTGGCAGAATGCTAGCCTTGAGGAAAGAGCTCAGGACTAGCACTTAGGCCCCAGGTTCAAGTCCCTTGACTGGCAGGAAAAAGAAAAAGATTTCTTAAAGGAATTCTTTACTACTCTCGAGAAGAATAACTGAGTAGAAAAGTAACTGAAGTGTTGAACAGGTAGAGAATTATGGTATTATACATGTTTGTATCAAATCAAGATACAAAATTGTTATTACATTTTCTGCTGTTTTGGTAAAATGTAGAAATACGGGAGTAAGAAATTTTGTTGCTTCTTTTTTAAAGTTGCTATTATAAAGGTAATATACGGAGGGGTTACAATTACAAAAGTCAGGTACAGAGTTTATTTCTTTTTGGACAATGTCACCACTTCCCTTAGAAATTGTATTTTTTGATCTATATAAATTATTTATATAAAGAAATAAATGAAGGGAAAAAGTGATACTAAGAAAAAATATACACATGGGAGGAAAAAGTAAGCAGATCATAGGACATTTTGCATAGTTGAGATGTTCCTTGAGTTGAAGAGATGTTTCCTGTTTGTTCATTCTGCTTCAGCATCTCTGATTTCAGTGTCTGCAAATGATGCTTGCTGAACTTTGGCAAATTTGTTTTTAGTTAGGTACTGGTGGCTTACTCCTGTAATCCTAGCTACTCAGAAGGCTTAGATCTGAGGATTGGGGTTCAAAGCCAGACAGGTCAGGAAAGTCATCTGTGAGATTCTTATCTCTACTTAACTACCAAAAAGCTGGAAGCAGAGCTATGGCTCAAGTAACAGAGTTGTAGCCTTGAGCAAAAAGCTCAAGGAATGGTGTGTGCACACGCATACACAGACACAGAAACAGACATATACACATAGATACATGCATGCACACCCCCCCCAAAACAAAACAACTTGTTTTATTTATTTATTTATTTATTTTTTTTTTTTGGTCCGGTCGTGGGGCCTGAACTCTGGGCTTGGGCATTGTCCCTCAGCTTTTCAGCTCAAGGCTAGCACTCTACCACTTGAGCCACAGCGCCACTTCCGGCTTTTTTCTTATGTGGTGCTGAGGAATCGAACCCAGGGCCTCGAGCATGCAAGGCAAGTGCTCTACCACTGAGCCACCTTCCCAGCCCCACAACTTGTTTTATCAAAGGATTAAAAGGTGAGAAGTTTCTGAGACTACATTGAATGATAAATTGAAAGTAAAACTATTCCTTTAATAACTTTTCCAACTAGGAGTTGGAAATCTCATAATTAACAAAAAGTATTTTTATTTGACTTACAAGCAGTTTTAAAGTTAAAACAAATAGGTTTGTCTTCGTGTGTGTGTGTGTGTGTGTGTGTGTGTGTGTGTGTGTGTGTGTGTGTGTGTGTGTTTTGGTACTGAGGCTTGAACTCAGTGTCCCTTAGCTTTTTCGTTCATGGCTAGTGCTCTGCTACTTCAGCCACAGCTCCACTTCTGGTGTTTTTCTGGAGAGTCTTATATTTTACTTCTTAGCCTTCCAACCTTGATCCTCAGATCTCAGCCTCCTGAGTAGCTAGAATTATAGGTGTGAGCCACAGGCACCTGACCTGTAAATTTTTTGTTACCACCTCAATACATATTATTGGAGTTTGTACTAGTATGCCAATAACAACCACTGATTCATTAGTGTAATAGTCTGTATTGTCAGAAACTTTGCTACCAGATACCAAAGATCCTGAAAATAGCACAGAAGGGTGCACTTCAGGACAGCTGTTCCTTGCTTTCCTCCTATTTCTTGCTTCCTTTAGTTCCCTGGTCTGGGTTTTGTGATGGTTGTGCCCATCTGTTCATAGGCTCTACTCTTCCCCTCATGGGAAGAGATGCATAGGCTGAGCAGAACCCCTGTTGATCACCCACACAAAAACTGCCACAAACAATACAGTGGATCCAACTATATAGGGGATCCAAACCATAGTGGATCTGACGCTTCTTCTGTTGCTGCCACCCTTCCTTTTCAGTGTAGCCTAGAAATCACATCTTATCCCCCCCCCCCCCCCCATCATACAAAGAGGCTTTGTACTCTGAGGATGTTTTAAAAGGCGGGATCCCTGTAATTATAATTCCCTGAGCACAACCAAGTAATAGGGGCAGGCAGGGTGAAGATGGTATCCAAGTACTTGTTGGTAGGGAAGTCAGATGGGGATTAAAAATTATCTGGAGACATAATCCAAAAGTGGATGATGGAGTGCTGTTGGTAATGCTAATAGGAATTGTTTAAATGTATACATTTTGAGAGATTTAAATCCTGCAACTTGTAAGATACTTGAAGCTTAAAAAAAAAGTTCAACACTGAACCTGGAAATTGGTTTTTCCTTGTCTGAAATTATAAATGAAAAAGTACCTTACAAGAAGATAGATTACTCCTATAAGTAAGTAGCTACTCAGGAGGCAGAGATCTGAGGATCTTGGTTCAAAGCCAGCCTGGGCAGGAAAGTCTGTGAGACTCTTTATCTCCAATTAACTACCAGAAAACCATTCATGGCCTACTTTGAGCTGAGCACTGGTAGCTCATGCCTGTAATCCTAGCTACTCAGGAGGCTGAGATCTGAGGATTGTGGTTTGAAACAAGCCCCAGCAGGAAAGTCTGTGAGACTCTTATCTCCAATAAACTAGTCAGAAAAGTGCTGTGGCTCAAGTGGTAGATAACTAGCCTTGAGCCAAAAAAGCTCAGGGTCAGTGTCTAGGAGCAGCGATCGTGCGCACGCACGCACACACACGCACACACACACACCCACACACACACACACACACACACACACCTTCCCAGCCCCTCCTTTGCTTTATTTTTTGTGAGGCCAGATGATCTTCCTTCCTCCCACCCTCCCTCCCTCCCTCCGTCCCTCCCTTCTTCTCTCCCTCCCTTCTTCTCTCCCTCCCTTCCTCCGTCCCTCCCTTCTTCTCTCCCTCCTTCTTTCTCTCCTAGTTCTTTCTTTCTCTCTCTCTCTCTCCCTCCTTCTTTCTCTCCTATCTCTCTCTCTTTCCTTGAAGTCTGGACCTGGGCACTGTCCCTGAGTTCTTCAGCTCAAGGCTAAGTGCTCTACCACTTGAGCCACAGCACCACTTCTTGTTTTCTGGTAGTTAATTGGAGATAAGGGTCTCATGGACTTTCCTGCCCAGGCTGGCTTTGAACTGAGATCCTTATATCTCAGCCTCCTGAGTAGGTAGGAGTATAGGCATGAGCCACCAGCACCCGGCTGATTGATTTTTTTTTCCCTAGAAAACCAAATATATGACTTGTTTCTCCTTTGGGAGACTAATCTGATGTTGTTATTTTTGTTTGTTTGTTTGTTTGCTTGCTTGTTTTGTATGGTTTTTGGAATCTGGTAGCAAATTTCTGGTAATTTGAAAGTGCTCTACCACTAAGCTTGATTCCCAGCCCCCCCCATCTCTATCTATCTATCTATCTATCTATCTGCCTATCTGCCCGCCAGCCCGCCCACCCGCCCGCATATGCCAGTACCAGTGCCTGAACTCAGGACCTTTTACTTGCTTGTCTTGCTCATTCCCTCATGACTGGTACACAACTACTTGAGCCATGGTCCAGCTTTTTGCTCATTAATTGGAAGTAGAGTTTCATGGACTATTCTGTCTAGGCTAGCTTCAAACCTTGATCCTCAGGACTTCAGCCTCCTAAGTAGCTGAATTATAGATGTGAACCATCGGCAATGGGCTCTAGTTGTGTGTGTGTGTGTGTGTGTGTGTGTGTGTGTGTGTGTGTGTGTGTGTGTGTGTCTGTGTCTGTGTCTGTGTCTGTGTCTGTGTGTCTGTGTCTGTGTGTCTGTGTCTGTGTGTCTGGTGTCTGGTGTCTGTATGTTCTTTGGGCATGTGTGCACATGTGCATGCGTGCGCACACGCGCGAGCTTCTGCACATGTGTGCACTTGTGCACATGTTGGTCTTCGGGCTTGAAATCAGGGCCTTGGGTGCTGTCCCTGTGCTTTTTTGTTCAAGGTTAGCTATACTTTCACTTAGGGCTTTTGTTGGTTAATTGAAGATAAGAGTCTCATGGACTTCTTGCCCAGAGTACCTTGGAACCTCGATCCTCAGATCTCAGCTTCCTAAAGTAGCTAGGATTACAGATGTGAGACACTATTTTATTTTATTTATTTATTTTTTTTGGGTCCGGTTGTGGGGCGTGAACTCTGGGCCTGGGCGCTGTCCCTCAGCTCTTCAGCTCAAGGCTAGCACTCTACCACTTGAGCCACAGCGCCACTTCCGGCTTTTTTTCTTTTTTCTTATGTGGTGCTGAGGAATCGAACCCAGGGCCTCAGGCATGCAAGGCAAGCACTCTACCACTGAGCCACCTTCCCAGCCCCGACACTATTTTATTTTTAAGGTAGAGTTTCACTAACATTTCCTGGGCTGTCCTGGAATTTACAATCCTTTTGTGCTTCTGGGATACCTAGGATTATAATCATTTACTGCCACATCTAGCTTATATAGCATGTGGATCTTTTATTTATTTTTTGATGGTACTAAGATTTGAACTCTAGGCCTGTGTACCAATGAGCACTGTACCACTCAAATTATGCCCCTAGCCCTCTTTGTTTTAGTTTGTTTTTTCCAGGTACAATCTCGTGCTTTTGTACCACACAGTCTCAGACCTACTTCCATCTCTACATATTGGGATTTCATGGATACTCCACCACTTTCAGCTTGATGGTTTGTTTGCTGATTAGCTCATTCATTTGTTCATTCATTCGTAGTGCCAGTACCAAGGGCTTAAACTCAGGGCCTTATACTCTTGCTTGGCTTTTTCTTACAGCTGGCACTTAGTTCTCCAGCTTTTTTTTGAGATAGCATCTCCTTAACTTTTTCACGCTGGACTGTCCTTGAACAGTGATCCTCCCATCTCTCTCTTTCACATAGCTAGGATTACATTTGTGTAACACGACATGTGGCCCTCACTATTTAGGTCTTAACACGACATGTGGCCCTCACTATTTAGGTCTTAAACCGGCTTTTAAACTTTCTGTGATTTTCATAGCGTTAAATTATACCTTTTAAATCCTCATAATTTGAAGAAAAGCATTTTAGGACATCTATAACAGCTCCACTCTCCTTTTTTTTTCTTTGTAAATATAATCTGGGGCTTTATTTAAATTGTTTTTATATATTACATATGCTCTTTTGAAAATGATTTTTAAAAATGCTTCATGCAATTATGTGGCCAAATTTACAACAGTTATTTAGATTTATCTTAACTTGTTTTGATATTTCTTTCCATTCTTAGTTGTACAGTAAATGTAAATTAGTTTTGTTGGATGAGGACTACATATCTAGGATCTGTGTTTCCATAGAATCTATACGGATTACATGCATATGTGATCTATAAGAGTTATAAATTGATGCAAACCTGATTTCAAAGCTCTGATTAAGGTTTGCATCACTAACACAATCAAGAGCTTAATTTGCTCTTAATATGTGAGGAGTTACGAGATAATTTTTTTTTTGATAGCTAGTCTTTTTTTTTCTTGTGCCCTTTCTTAGCCGTAAACTCAGGAACTGGGCACTGTTCCTGAGCTTTGTTGCTCAACGCTAGAGCTCTACCATAGCTCCACTTCCAGCTTTGTGCTGCTTAATTGGAGTTAAGAGTCTCATACATTTTCCTAGCTAGGCTGGCTTTGAACTGCTATCCTCAG
Source organism: Dipodomys spectabilis (assembly GCF_019054845.1). Lineage (NCBI taxonomy): Eukaryota > Metazoa > Chordata > Mammalia > Rodentia > Heteromyidae > Dipodomys > Dipodomys spectabilis. Next base: position 8,153,206 of record NW_024870683.1, on the reverse strand, counting down.
ATCTTGGCCTCTGCTATAATTATAGGCATGAGCCACCAGTGCCAAGCGGACAGCTCTTGCGGGAGAACAGCCTTAAGCTAGGTAATTCGCAAAGAAAAAAAAATGGTTTAGTCTGTTTTTTGGTGACTAAAAATCTGAATAGGGACAGGCTGGCATGTTTCATTATTTGGAAGATGCATCATACATACTTGCTTTAGTTATTTGGTTCATCAGAATCAATGCATCCTCCATGATCATCTCTCTGCATTGTTACTTTTTTAGTGTTTGTTTTTCTAATTGTTATTATAAAGGTGATATAGAGGGGTTACAGTTACCTAATTCAGGTAATGAGTATATTTGTTTTGGGACAATGTCACCCCTTCCCTTGCTCTCTCCCAGGTTTTCCTTCCTGTCCCCATCCACAAGTTGTATAGTTCATTTTCAACACAGTGTCTAGTGAGTACCATTGCTCCATTTGTTCACCCTTTGTCCCTTTATTTGCATTGTAATTTTTGGGCATTGTAAAAGTAAAATTGAAATTTGGATGGAAGACTAGGGATCTAGCTCAGGGGTAGAACACTTACATGGCATGTACAAGGACCTGTGTTTAATCCCCAGCAGTGCTCCCTGAAAAATGCCCCCCTCCAAATAAAGAAATACTCCTTCAGTAGTCTTAGGGCATAATTGTGAGTTTCCAAGGCATAGGTTTATAGGTTAATATTAATTTTATGGACCCTAAAACTATGCCTTCTCTGAATGCCTGCTAGTGATCAGACTTACATTGTCTAAATAGCAGAAAGCTTTGTATTCAGATTTAAAGTGCTACTGGGAACCAGTGGCTCATGCCACTGGAAACTGAGATTGAGGATCAGTTTGAAGCTAACCCAGGAAAAACTTCCAAGATATTTATCTCTAATTACAAAAAACTGGAATTGGAAGGTATGACTCAAGTACCAGAGCACTGGCCTTAAGGGGAATAAGCCAAGTGAGAGGGAGAGGCCCTGAGTTTAAGCGCCAGTACTGGCCAAAAAAACCCAAAACAAAATCTGCACCAAATAAAAAGTGCCATGGGCTGGAGGTGTGGCTCAAGTGGTGTGACTGACAAGCAAGCACCAGGACCTGAGTTCAAACTTTAGTACACAAAAGAACACATGCAGATTAAAAGTAACAGTTTTGTTAGTTGTTGGTGGCTCACACCTGTAATCCTAGCTAGCAAGAGGCTAAGATCTTCAAAAAGTCCTGTGTGGCAGTTATCTCCAATTACTACTCAAAAATGAAGTAGAGCTGTGGCTCAAAGTGGTAGAGCACTAGCCTTGAGCAAAAGAGCTCAGGGACAGAACCCAGGCCCCTCAGTTCAAGCCCCACAACTGACAAAAAAAAAAGTAACAGTTTAGTAACCTATAATACCAAACGGCCTTTGTAATTACATGCAACAAGTAAATATGAGGCCTGTATATTGTACAGACAGTAGCAGACACAAGTAGGTAAGTTTAAATTTTGGCAGTGAGAGACAGACAGTAACCAATAAAAATAATAACCAATAAAAATACCATAGGGATAAGTGCTAAGAAGAAAAAGTAGAGCAGGATAAGATGAAGAAAATAGGTGCTATCTTAATCACAATAAAAAAAAAAAAAGAACCTCGGGGAAGGTAGGGAGGGAGGGGATGGTAGGGGGAAAACAATGGAGGGGGTAACAATGTTCAAGAGGAAGTGTACTCATTACCTCATTCATGTAACTGTGACCCTCTGTATAGTATCGTTACAATATAAAAAAAATCTTTATAAAAAAAAGAAATGTACTGTACAGTATTTTTACAATAAAAAATAAATAAAAATTAAAAATAAAAAGAAAATAGGTGCTATTTAAATCAGTTGGCTAGCAGGGTTTGGTGATGGCACCTGTGATTCTAGCACTTAGGAGCCTAAGGTGGGATAATCACTTTAGAATTCATGAGTTCAAGACAATCCTGTGAGACTCCATTACCAAAAAAATTAAAAAAACAAACAAAAAACCCAAACACAAATCAGTTGGTCAGATAAAACTTCTTTCATTTGGTTGGCAACATTTGAAGAGAACGAAGGAAATAAGGAATTAACCTCTCCATATTTAGAACCCCTGAACCCAAAATGTGGCTGGTATCTTGGAAGTGCAGAAGGGACTTCTGAGAGGCCAGAGAGGTTCTATAAAGTGGTTTGAGGTAAACTGGTAACCTAGGCTATTAGTAAGGCTTCCTTTTGTTAAATGAGATGAGCTCACTGTGCAGGGGAGTGGTGATATTCTAAGACTCATCCTTTAGGAGGGTGGTTGGGACTGTTGTGTTTGGAATGTAGTGAAAGCAGGGAGAGTAATTAGGCTGTTTGATTATAGTTGGAGAGATGAAGTGATTTCAACTACTTGATTGAAAAGTTGGCTGCTTCATCCTTCAGTCACCCTTCAGCCCTTGTCAGTTCCACCATTTTTTTTTTTATTGTGAAAATACTGTACAGAGGGGTTACAATTACATGGGCAAGATGAGTACATTTCTTATCAAGCATTGTGGCCTCCTCCTTTGTTTCCCCTTCCCATTCCTTCCCATCCTCCCTCCCCCACTCCCCCACCCAGTCCTCCCCCCCCCCCAAAGTTGTAAAGTTCGTTTTCAACATAACAACTTGTACATCTCATTGTTGCATATGGGTCCACCTGTATCCCTATTTAAACGATTTGTTTTTCCCCTTCCCCTCCACAAATTATACCAACATCAAATACAGTGAAAGCAGGGTTATACCGTGGGGGAGGGACATACAAAACAACAAAGAAATAATCTTATAAATGTGTTAGAAACAATTGCATGAAAGAAAAAAACATTTGAATACATATCTTAGGGTTCATTTCCCTAACATCAACTTATCTGACCTTTTCTGCTTGACTCAGACATATAGTTCCACCATTTCTTATGCTTCCCTCTCTCATACTGCTCTTTCCACAGTTGCTAATGATTGTGAGTATAAACCAATAGAAATCGGGCTACATCTTACTGCATTCTTAACCAGAATTCACCTTCTTGGATTCTAATCTGATAGATCCTCAAACCTTATAATCCTGGTTTTTCTCCTTCACTTTTTTTGTTTTGTTTTTGTCTTTGGTCCGGTCGTGGGGCCTGAACTCTGGGCCTGGACACTGTCCTTCAGCTCTTCAGCTAAAGGCTAGCGCTCTACCACTTGAGCCACAGCGCCACTTCTGGCTTTTTTCTTTTTGCTTATGTGGTGCTAGGAATCGAACCCAGGGCCTCATGCATGCAAGGCAAGCGTTCTCCCACTGAGCCACCTTCCCAGCCCATCCTTCACTTTTATGTACACTTTTTTCCCCCCAGCTCTGGGGCTTGTACTCAGGGCCAGAGCACTGTCCCTGAGCTTTTTTGCTCAAGGCTAAGACTCTACCACTTGAGCCACAGTACCACTTCTGGCTATTTCTGTTTATGTGGTGCTGAGGAATCAAACCCAGGGCTAGGCAAGCACTCTACTGCTAAGCCACATTGCCAGCCTCTTATGTACACTTTTTGATTGATTTTTTTGCCCATTACTGCATGTTGGAGTTTTTAAGGGTTTGTGCCTATGCTTTTTTCAACATGTCAGTTTATAAGTATAATGTGTCTTCATCAGTATCGTCACTTTCATCATTCTTCCCCATCCCTCTTAAATCAACCCCATCTTTCAGTGCTTACATTCTTGTCTTTTTTCTGGCTTCTCTTTTAGAAGAAAGTATTTGTTCCCAAGTGTATAATTACTATTTATATGCTGAGAATTGAAAGTTCTTAAATTTTTATTTTACAGTGAGATCCTAATTTACATGTCCAAAATTTCTTCTTCTCTTGTTTTTTTTTTTCCAGCAGAAAATGGCATTCAGTTGTTCAACCCCAGGAACCTGGGCATCATTTTTGGCAGTTTAATTTTTTTCACATACTTCTCCTCTGCACTTCACTAAGTACTTTTCAACTCACTCTAGAATGGATTCTCTAAAATATACCTTGTATCTTTTATTTATTTTTTATTTTTTTATTTTTATTTTTTTGGTTGGTAGTGGGGCTTGAACTCTGGGCTTGGGCACTGTCCCTGCGCTCAAGGCGAGCGCTCTACCACTTGAGCCACAGCACCACTTCCAGTTTTCTGGGGGTTTATTGGAGATAAGAGTCTCACGGGGGCTGGGAAGGTGGCTCAGTGGTAGAGCGCTTGCCTTGCATGCATGAGGCCCTGGGTTCGATTCCTCAGCACCATATAAGCAAAAAGAATAAAGCTGGAAGTGGTGCTGTGGGCTCAAGTGGTAGAGCGCTAGCCTTGAGCTGAAGAGCTGAGGGATGGCACCCAGGCCCAGAGTTCAGGCCCCGTGACCGGATCAAAAACAAACAAACAAAACAACAACGAAAAAGACTCTCAGGGACTTTCCTGCCCAGGCTGGCTTTGAACTGTGAGCCTCAGATCTCAGCCTCCTGAGTAGCTAGGATTACAGGTGTGAGCCACTGGGCGCACTGGGCACCTTGTATCATTTAAAATGTATCTTTCATCCTTCCATTTCTTTCTTTTGAAGCTATTCCACTTCTTACCACAGTAGCCTTTCAGCCTGTTTGGATATTAAGTCTTTGGCCTCTCTCATGTTTTTTCTCTGCACAGCAGCTAAATAGAACTTTTTAAAACAATGGGCCATATGACTACTTAAAGCTGTTCAGTGGTTCTTCATTGCACTTGAACTTCCTCAGTTTTTCCTGTCTTTTCCTCCAGCTGTTTTTTCTGCCCTTTGAGATGTCAGCTCTTACTCATCTGTGAACGCCTTGCTTTCATCTTAGGTCTTCCTTGACTATCCAGTTTCAACCTCTCTACTTTCTTATTGTACTCTGTTTTTCCTGCAGAGTGCTTAGCCACAGTTTACCATTACTCATTCATGGGTTTACATATCTGGTCCAGATACTTGCTCTGGCAGAACAAATGTGTCTCTGTACTTTAGCAAAATAGTGTTGTATTGTTGTTGTTGTTTTGTTTCCCCACCCTCCCCCCTCCTTTTTTAAATCAGGGTCTTTCTGTGTAGCCCTAGGCTGACCTTGAGCTCAGGATCCTCTGCTCTGCCTCTCAAGTGCTAGGATTACAGGCACATCTGGTCTAAGTGTTGTTTTAAACTACTGACTCTTTTCCCCTTCCTCCTTCTAGAGATAATTGTGAGTTGACTCCTCTGTAGAGTTGTACTTAATTATTAAAGAAATAAAACTTTATCAATTGAGATAAATATACTATAGCAATTTTTTAATTTATACTTGTGGGAGTTGATACTGATTATTTTTTCATATTTGTAGCTAATGAGCTTGTATAAAATACAGTTTTTGTTAGCATAAATTTGTAATCTTGAAATTCTGCTACTTAGTTATGGATTCAAAATCAATGTCTAATGACCAGATGTGTGGCACGTTCCATTAATCACAAAACTCAGGAGGCTAAGTGTGGGTTATATAGGGAGACCTTGTCTCAAAAAAAAAAAAAAAAAGCTTAGAAAGAAAAAAAGGAAAAGGAAGGAAGGAAAGAAGAGAGATAAAAGCTAGGTATAGCTGCTACCTAGGAGGAGATCCTAGCTACCCAGGAGGAGATCCAGTGGATTACAATTTAGCCAGCCTGGGCAGAAAAGGCTACAAGACTATCTCCAGCTCACCAGCAAACAAACCATCCCAGAGGTGTAAATAGTGGCAGGTAGGTTGCCACCTGATCGAGCAGGCTGAATAAGTGCTAGACTCTTAAGTTCAAGCAAGTTTACCAGCCAAAAAGAAGAAAGAAGAAAAGAAAAAAATGTAATTGATACTGTCACCACCTGTAATTTTTTCTCAGATTTTTAAAATACTTGAAGATAATACTGGTATAATACGCAAAATAATGTAGTAGTAGGTATTATACTGTTTTCTACAGTTTACAAATGTATGAAATAATTTCATATATTTATAATAGTTGCATTTTAGGATTTGTTTTAGAAAATCTCAAACATAAGAGTTACAGACACTAGTATAATGAACCTATATGTATCCACCAGCCAGGTTCAGCGGTTTCCAGACTGATAATTTTATTTCCTCTTTGCCTAACCTTACTTTATATTATCTTTTTATAAAATACTATTATTATTTTTAAGGTGTTATATAGAGGGGTTACCACTTTGTCAGTTAAATTACTTTTTTTTTTTTTTTGACAATATCATCCCTTTCATCACTTTACTCCTATCCCTGTCCACAAGGTACATAGGGCATTTTTCACATAGTGTATATTACTTTTTTTTTTTTAAGGGCCTCAACTCTGGGCCTGGGCACTATCCCTCAGCTCTTCAGCTCAAGGCTAGTGCTCTACCACTTGAGCCACAGCACCACTTCCATCTTTTTCTGCTTATGTGGTACTAAGGAATCAAACCCAGGGCCTCATGCATGTAAGGTAAGCATTCTACCACTGAGCCACTTTCCCAGTCCCTTATATTACTTTTTAAAACAAATCCAGGTATCATGTCATAGATATTATCATATTGAAAAAAATACTACATATTCATTGGCATGGTTATAACAAAAGACAAGACAGTAAGTATTGGCAAGAATGAGAAATCAGAGCACTCAAACTATGGTCATAATGTAAACTGATGCAGCCAGTTGGAAAACAGTTTGGAGTTTCCTCATGTGGTTAAACAATTACCATATAACCTAGCAATTTTACTCCTTAAGTATATACCAAGAAAATTGAAGGCAGAAGTCTAGGTAAAAACAATGATTTGTAGGAATGTTTGTCATTTGTAATAGTCAAAATGTGGAAAAAAACCAAATGATCATCAGTTAGTAAATGGATAAACAAAATGTGATATAGCTATACAATGGAATGCTATTCCTAAGAAGAAACATCCATCAGGCAGGCATGTGGTTCATGCTTGTAATCCTAGCACTGGGAGGCTGAGGCAGGAGGATTGTGAATCCAAGGCTACCTTGGGCTATATAGCAAGACCTTGTGTCCCAGAGAGAAATAGAAGAACATTTCTTAAATTCTTTTTTATTTTTATTTTTGGTGGTCCTGGAGGTTGAACTCATGGTATTGGGCTTGCTAGGTAGATGTTCTACCACTTGAGCCTGGCCCTTGGTACTCTTTTTTTTGTCTGTCATGGGGCTTGAACCTCAGGGCCTGGGTCTGTAGCTAAGTTTTTTCATTCAAAGCTAGTGCTCTACCACTTTGGGTTTTCTGGTGGTTAACTGAAGATAAGAGTCTCACAGACTTTCCTACCCTGGCTGGCTTTGAACCATGATCCTCAGGTCCCAGCCTCCGGAGTAGCTAGGATTACAGGTGTGAACCACTAGTGCCTGGTGCTAGTATTTTTTTTTTCTTGTCCTAGGACTTGAACTCCCAATTTGAGCACTGTCCCTGAGTCTCTTTGTATTTAAGGCTAGTGCTGTACCCCTTGAGCCCCACAGTGCCACTTCTGGATCCTCCCCCCCCCCCCCCCCCCCCCCAGTTATGAGGCTTGAACTCTGGGACTGGGTGCTGTCCCTGAGCTCTTCACTCAAATCTAGAGCCACAGTGCCACTTCCAGTTTTCTGGAAGGTAAGAGTTTCACGGACTTTCCTGCCTAAGCTCGCTTTGAACTGTGATCATCAGATCTCAATCTCCTGAGTAGCTAGGATTACAGGCTTGACCACTGGCGCCAGGCTTGTCATAATTTTTTTTAAATAACAGCCTAGAGTTGTTAATTAGGGATTGTTAAATGAGATAGTCTAATTCCTGTTCTTTCTGATGCAAAACACTACATACTATTCTAAGCACACATACTCTCTGCTACTGTGCAGAGAATAAGGCTGGGTTCCATCAAGGAAAATTTCCTTTTTTTCTTTTCCTACTTCCCCAAAGCAAATGTCTATTAACATAAAAATACTCACGTACAATCTATATAACGGAGTGGTGTGTACAGTGTAGCTGTTCAGTCAGTATGCCTGGCTTTTTTGTCATTGGATGTACCACTTCCCATTTTCTAGTTATTTTATTTATTTTTTGTTCCAGACTGGGTCTCAAACTCAGATGCTGCTTTTGTACATTGGCTGGCACTCTACCATCTGAACCACATCTTCAACGCTCCCCCACCCCCCACTTATGACAACTGCAACACTGGAGCATAGCGAGCCTAATGTACCATGACAGACAATATTGTCATTCATGTTTACCTAACAGTATCTAGTCAAATACTTAAAAAGAATTTCCAATACTGTATTTAGCATTTGTTTGAAAATTAATATTTAAATTACATAAATTGATAATTTTCCTTTGTTACAAATTTATAATAAATAAGTTAGAAACTTTCACACAGTAAAGAAATTTTATGCTGATTTTCTTTATTCTGTGTTCTGTGAAATATCTGATAGGGTATTTTCAGTTTGTTGTAGATTCTCTTTATGATTTCTTTCTTTTTCTTTTCTTTCTTTTGGTCAGTTGTAGGGCTTGAAATCAGAGCCTGAGCCTATCTCTGAGCCAAAGGCTAGCACTCTACCACTTTGAGCTGCAGTGCTATTTCTGGCTTTCTGGTGGTTAATTGGAGATCAGAGCATCAGGGACTTTACTATCTGGGCTGGCTCACATCTCAGCCTCCTGAGAAGCTAGGATTACAAGCACTAGCGCCCAGCTAATACTTCCTTCCCTCCCTCCTTCCCTTCTTCCCTCCCTCCCCCCCTCTCTCTTTCTTTCTTTCTTTCTCTTTCCCCTTCCTTCCTTCCTTCCTTCCTTCCTTCCTTCCTTCCTTCCTTCCTTCCTTCCTTCCTTCCTTCCTTCCTTCCTTCCTTCCTTCCTTTCTCTCTTTCTCTTTCTCTCCCTCCCTCCCTCCCTCCCTCCCTCCCTCCCTCCCTCCCTCCCTCCCTCCCTCCCTCCCTCTCTCCCTCTCTCCCTCTCTCTTTCTTTTTCTCTTTCTCTCTTTTCTTTCTCTCTCTCTTTCTCTTTCCCTCCCTCCCTCCCTCCCTCCCTCCCTCCCTCTCTCCCTCCCTCCCTCCCTCCCTTCCTTCCTTCCTTCCTTCCTTCTTTCCTTCTTTCCTTTCTTCTTGTTGGTTATGGAGCTTGAACTGTGGGTCTGGGCACTGTCTCTCTGCTCTTAGGCTCAAGGTTAGCATTCTACCACTCGAGCCACAGTGCTACTTCCGGTTTTCTGGTGGCTTACTGGATATAAGAATCTTACAGGGCTGGGAAGGTGGCTCAGTGGTAGAGTGCTTGCCTTGCATGCTTGAGGCCCTGGGTTCGATTCCTCAGCACCACATAAGCAGAAAAAAAAACCGGAAGTGCTTCGGCACTGTGGCTCAAGTGGTAGAGTGCTAGCCTTGAGCTGAAGAGCTGAGAGACAGTGCCCAAGCCCAGAGTTCAGGCCCCATGACCGGACCCCCCCCCCAAAAAAAAAAAAAGAAAAGAAATCTCACAGACTTTCCTGCCTGGGCTGGCTTTGAACCGTGATCCTCAGATCTCAGTCTCCTGAGTGGCTAGGTTTACAGGTGTGAGCTCCCAGTGCCTGGCTCCAGCTAATTTTTTCTAATTATTTATTAGTGGTGATATAGAAAAAAGAATTCTACCAAGATGTCATTATTATTCAGTTAGAACTATTTGTAGAGGAGATTCGGGTATCAGTTGTGTGTGTGTGTGTGTGTGTGTGTGTGTGTGTGGTAGTGGTGGTGGTGGTGGTGGTGGTGGTGGTGGTTGTTATGTGTTTTGGCAATACTGGTGTTTGAACTCAGGGCTTCACACTTACTAGGCATGTTCTTCCACTTGAGCTATGTCCACAGCTCTTTTTGCTTTATTTACATACTTTTCAGATAGGGTCTTGCACTTTTGACTAGGCTAGCTTCAGACAGTTATTTTCCTACCTACATTTTGCTTGTAGCAGGGAACACAGGTATGTACCAACATCCTCAGCTTGATTGTTGAGCTGGGATCTTGCTGACATCTTGCCTACTTTGGCATCAACCCAAAGTATTCCAAATCTCTGCCTCCCAAGTAGCTAGGATTACAGCTGTGTGACTTTACACAGCTTGTTTGTTGAGATAGGGATGTTACTACATTTTTGCTTGGAGTGGCTTCAAACAGCAGTCCTCTAGATCTCTGCCTCAGATGTGAACCATTGTGCCTCTCTCCCCCCCCCCCCCCCCCCAATTTCCTTTTTTAAGTTGTTTATCCTTCAGATGTCTTAACCTGAAATGATCAGAACTTTTTGGAGCCCTTTGGTAGGAATGTGAACTAGAAGGACAGCAAATTATAGGAAAATGTGCTTTAGTATTCTAGATGTCATAACATTTTAGTGCTGGAAATAAGCATTTAGCCTTTTATTTTCTCCTTTTTTTCTTTTTGTAAAATTTTTGTAAAATTTTCTTTTTGTAAATTTTTTTCCCACTATGTAACCCAGGCTGCCTTAGAACTTGTAATTGGCCTGCCTCAAACTGCCTAAGTGTGGGGTACATATATAACTCACTATGTCCAGTGCACCTTTTCATTTCATTTGAAAAATATGTAAACAGTGTTAAATTTACTTGAACAATGCCACTTAGCTAGTCCTTCAGTGGTTGTGCGACATTATTTGTACTGCACCACTGCTTTATAGAAAAGATTTATCAAAAAGAAAATAGGTCACTCTTTATGTTTCGGATAGGACTAGTATTTGTTCAGTATGCTTCATTCCCTTTTCTTATTTTATTTTTCATCATAATTGTGAGTTTTTATTTCCAGTATCAATCACTGATAAATAGAAAATTAAAGCAAATAGAATATTCAGTTTTAACCTAGCAACAGTGGCTCATAACTATTCCTAGCTATTTGGGAGGCTACAGTTTGAGAATAAATTGTTCAGAGACACATCCATGACCCTATCTCCAGTTAAGACATGGCGGTATGGTTTAATTGTTAGAGAGCTTAGGGGCTCTGTGTGTGTGTGTGTGTGTGTGTGTGTGTGTGTGTGTGTGTGTGTGTGATACTCAGTTTTAAAGAAAACTGTAGTTAAGGTTTTGTTAATATTTAGTCACTTCAATTTACATTTCATTTACAAAGTACTTAGATATAGTTTATCATAGTGAACATAAATATAGTAGATGTTGGAGATAGTTTTGGGTAGTAATATACTGGCCTAGGCCCTATAAAAACCTGTTTTGTACTTTGTATTCACTTTCTTTGTACACTGGAACAAGTAACTTTGCCTCTATGGACCTTACTTTTAGGCTCAGTGTAAATGGCTACACTGGCATCCAGGACTGTTTAGTTGTATATAGTTTTTGTTTCAGTATTCAGTGTTTCTAATTAAGAACCCATGGGTAGAAACTGATATGTTCAGTCCTCTATGCTAGTTACATGCATAGTGAAACAAAACCTAGTTAAAAAGTTTAGTTAAATGGGATTTTGATATCTTAATAAAGTTAATACAGTTTTCTGGTGTTAAAATCTAAGGCTTCTTAGTTTGTGACCCTAAGGTCATTGGGTTTGAGAGGCAGCAGTGGTAGTTGAGTTAGCTGTTTTTGTTTGTTTATTTATATTTTTATTACTTAATATTTAATTTAATTACCAAGTGTGCTAACATAGCCTCTAGAGTTTAGATTATATGAAAGAACTAATACTTTATATATATATATATGCATATATATAAAAATATATTTATTTTTTGGCTGATCCTGGGGTTTGAGCTCAGGGCATGGGCTCTGTCCTTGAGTCTCTCTGTGCTGAAGGCTAGAATCTATCACTTTAGCCCCAGTGCCACTTCCAGCTTTTTCTGTTTATGCGGTACTAAGGGCTTCATGCATGCAGGGCAAGCTCTCTACCACTAAACCACGTTCCCAGCCCATGTATTTTCGTTAAATAACTTGTATTTCATTTAATTTCTTTGAGAACTTAGTCCTTGCTTAGTACCTATATTAGTAGGTTTTTATTACCAAACATTATTAGTGTCATATATTACCTAATGCCTCCACATCCAGGGCTTGAGATGTGTAGTCATTTACTTTTAGTTTGGAATACTCAAATAGAATTTTGTCTCCTAAATTCATAGTCAGTGAATAAATACTGTAGTTTCACAGTTAGAAGGACAAACTTACACACTATGTAAAGCTTTGCTTCTACTCTCAAGCAGCTTTTGATTTAGAAAGAGAAGTAAAGCATGACAGATGTATGTGGCAGCTCAAGAGTGTTAAAATTAGGCTATTCAGTTAGTGATGGGACTCTAGAGTCAAAATTTCTGTGACAATTACAGGAGTTTAATTTATCTAACTTGATAGGTATTTAAACTTAATAAGAGAGTTTTAAGACTTTTAGTTAATACAAAGAAATTAACAGTTGTTTTCCTAAACTATTCTCATTCCAAGAAGCATTTCATGTCAACTATTGATTGATTTCATATTGTCCTCATCTTCTAGAGATTGTTGGGAGAATCCTCAGTGTTCATACCATTCCCTCAATTTTCCTAGTTTCATTTTCACATATGTACATTGAATATATGAACATTTAGTCTTCTTAACCTTCAGAAGTGCTCTCTGAAGTACATATAAGCTGATAATATCATTCATATTATACAATGAGAATGGCTTTGATTTGTTAGTGAGTTACGTGCCATCTCATAGTCTATAAACATATGAATTTCAGGTCTGATTGAATTTAACCAAACAAAACAGACAACCAAAACTGGGTGGGGTGGCCCAAACATATAATCTTAGTGATTTGGGAGACAGAGATTGGGGGATTGTGGTTTGAGTCCAGCTGGAACAAAAAAAGTTCGGGAGACATATATGGTGTTACTCACCTTTCATCTCAAACTGTGGAGGAAGCACAGTGACTGGATGTGGTAAGGTATGTTTGTCATCTCAAGGTTGTGGGGAAGTACAAGTGGGAGGATGGGTGGCCTGTGTATAAATGAAACCCTATCCAAAAAAGATAAGTTACTCTGGAGACCAATATCTGGAGGATTGTGGTTCCAAGCCAGCCTGGGTAGAAAAGTCTGTGAGACTCTTATCTCTTAATTAACCAGCAAAAAGCCAAACTAGAGGCATGGTAGTATGCTATTGTGTGAGCAAGAAAGCTGGATGAGCTGGAGACTCTGAGTTCAAGTTCTAGTCTTGGTACAGAGAAAAATACCCAACACAAAAAATGGTTAGCAAAGTGGCTCAAGTGTTAGAACACTTGTTAGCAAGTGTGGGGCCCTGAATTCAAACCCCAGTACCTCAAACAGCAACAACAACAAAAACATGACAAACAAAAAACAGCTAGCAGTATCCTTATATGTTGTAAAATGATGCAGTCACTTTGGAAAAGTTTTGCAGTTTCTCAAAAGGTTGAATAGAGGTACCATTTGAACCCAGCAAAGGAAATGAAAACTAACTCATCTGTCTGGAAGCTTGTAGATGAATGTCAAAAAGCATAATTCATAATATTACCAGTACCATTCATAATATTGTCAGTGAATCCACTGACAATCTTTTCACTGATAAAGGGCAAAATGTGATGTATCCATATACTAGAATATTATCTAATTAAGAATGAGTTGATACTACGGTTATGTGCGTAAACCTAGCATACATGGTAGGTAAAAGAAGCTTGTCACAACACATGTATTTTATGATCCATTTATATAAAATCTTAAAAATAGGCAACTCTACAGAAATTAGATTAGTGGTTGTTAGGGGATTGTGGAAAAGGGAAATGAAGTAAAGTCTTAAACTATTAATGATAGTTATACAACTTCGTGAATATGTTTTAAACTTGAATTGTATATTGAAACAGACAAATTGTACAGTATTGTATGTAAGTTTTATCTCTGTAAAATTGCTTAAAACAACTCAAGATTCTGAAGCTTAATTTTCTGTTCTATATAGCTAGAAACATCAAGATCTCATTGTATTAGTATATTATACTCAATAGAGCAAGAAAGGCTTTTAGCTCACGTTGCTGAACATCAATAACATTAGCAATGTCTTTTTTTTTGGGGGGGGGGGGGTGGTCCAGTCATGGGGCCTGAACTCTGGGCCTGGGTGCTATCCCTCAGCTCTTCAGCTCAAGGCTAGCGCTCTACCACTTGAGCCACAGCACCACTTCTGGCTTTTTTCTTTTTGCTTATGTGGTGCTGAGGAATGGAACCCAGGGCCTCAGGCATGCAAGGCAAGCGCTCTACCACTGAGCCACCTTCCCAGCCCAACATTAGCAATGTCTTGAAGTGTATTCTGTAATAAAGTCAAAGTTTGTCCTATAAATTTTAAGTAGAATTTCTAAAATTAGTATAATCTCTTGTTGTAAGCTCATTTTCTGGAATCTTACAACATGAGACAAGTAAATTTTACTAGTTAGATGCTACTGAATCTTTGGATTAGAAACCTGGACTTAGGGCTGGGAAGGTGGCTCAGTGGTAGAGCACTTGCCTTGCATGTATGAGGCCCTGGGTTCAATTCCTCAGCACCACATAAGCAAAAAGAAAAAAAAAAGCTGGAAGTGGCGCTGTGGCTCAAGTGGTAGCGCTCTAGCCTTGAGGTGAAGAGCTGAGGGACAGTGTCTAGGCCCAGAGTTCAGGCCCCATGACTGGACCCCCAAAAAAAGAAACCTGGACTTATTAGTTGATTGTTGAGACTTGGAATTCTGTTAGCACATTTCTTTATAAGCATATTATAAATTTGGTATTCTAGTAGCAATTCTGCGGGCAGTTAGCTTGCAACTGGTGCAGTTGAAACGCAGAAAGGTCATGTGCCAGAATCTGCCAACCTTCAGGCCAAGTTTTGGATAAGACTCAACAAGTTTTCATGTCCTGCTATAAAATCAGTATTTAAAAATACTGTTTTTGCTAGAGTGAATGGAAAAGAGCCCTGAGTGAACAGTACATGGGAGAACCAAAAAATTAAACTTAAGTGACAGTTAACTTTGTATGGACATATCCTAGGACTGGATTTTTTAAAGTCTACTTGTTATTGCTATTATAGAATGCAAAGAAAGTGATTGGATAATTCCTTTATAAAAATATTATTGATTAAGCTTAAGAGCATTTTAGCACTTACAGTATGGATTAGCACCTGTTATTTGGATTATGGTAACTGGCAGACTAATTACACTTTGAAAAGATTGATTTGGGAAGGGTTGTTACTACCTTAGAAAACAGGAGTAGAATTCTTACTGGTTTAACATATTTGTATAGAATACGTACTGTGTTGAAGGACTTGTTCCAGTTTCCCAACGTGTGTGTGTGTGTGTGTGTGTGTGTGTGTGTGTGTGTGTGTGTGTGTGAGAGAGAGAGAGAGGGGGGGGGGGTGGGCAGGGAGGGAGGGAGAGAGAGAGATCTATCTAAACATCTGCATTAGCCTGAGGGAATTTACAAACCCATTGTGATAGCAATATATGGTTAATTTCACTTTGCCTATTTTGCCTTTGGATTTGTCAGGATGACCTAGTCTAAGATATATGACTTCTGCCTTGTCCCTCATATGCCTCCAAGTTACCCACTTTGGTATACTGACAGTACTTGGTCCAAGCCTTGATCATCATAAAGTTGAGCCATTTTTACTATTTGAGGGCCAATCCATGACAGTAAATTTGTTCCCTAATATCTGTGTGTGTTGGGAAAGGGTAGGAGAGAGATGGGAGGAGGGGGGAGGGAGGGGCAAAAGTCAATGTGGTTCTGAAGAGTTTAATGGACTGGCTTTCTCCAAAGATACTATTGTCAAAAGTCATTAGTGATTTAAACTGGAGCTTAGTAACAAAAATTAATGGGGTCAAAATATCTCTTGTCTTTGTTAATAGTTACATTCTAATGGAGTACTAATTATCACAAAATAATTTTAAGGGGGGGAGTTCTTAAAGTGGAGAAAAAATGTAACTGGATCATTAGTCTCGGGATTGTACTTATTGCCATGGGGTGCTCTTGGAATCCTCTGTCTTCTTTCTGGGCCTGGGCGCTGTCCCTCAGCTCTTCAGCTCAAGGCTAGCACTCTACCACTTGAGCCACAGTGACACTTCCGGCTTTTTCTGCTTGTGTGGTGCTGAGGAATCAAACCCAGGGCCTCAGGCATACAAGACAAGCACTATACCACTGAGCCATCTTCCCAGCCCTCTGTCTTCTTTCTTGAGGTTGCTTGTCTCATCAGATCCAGTGTTCTAGGAATTTTGCTTTGGAAGCTAGGCCCCCCCCCCTTTTTTTTTCTGTGTTCATCATGGAAAATTAGAAAATACAGTTAAATAAAAAGAGAAAATTTCCAAGCTCTGGGGGCTGGTGTGGTTCAGGCCTATAATCCTAGCTACTCAGGAGGCTGAGATCTGAGAATTTCAGTTGGGAACCAACCAAGGTAGACAAGTCTGGTAGACTGTCTCCAGTTAACCAACAAAAGAACTGAAGCAAAGGTGTGGCTCAAGTAGTAATATCTCTCATCTTTTTCCTTTTTCTTTTTCTTTTTGCTTGCCTGCCTGCCTGCCTGCCTGCCTCCCTCTCTCCCTCCCTCCCTCCTTTCCTTCCCTTTTTCTTTTTCTTTTTTAAAAAATTCTTAATATAAAAGTGTTATACAGAGGGATTACAATTATGTAAATCAAGTAAAGGATACATTTCTTTTTGGACAATGTCAACCCTTCCCTCCCTGTCTCCCAGTTTTTCTCTCCTTTCCCACCAAGTTGTATAGTTCATTTTCAGCATAGTGTCTTGCTGCATTTGTTCACCCTTTGTTCTTCCATTTCTGTGCCTCCCCCACCCTCCACCATCCTCCTAAAGACATGATGAACAAACTAGACAGAAAGGAAACAAAAACAGCAACAAAGAAAAAGCCGTTTCCATTTCCTGGAGTTTATTTCCTATATCTCTTTTCTTTTTTGTCTTTTCTTTCACCTGTCTTAGGGCTTGTACTCAAGGCCTGGGCACTGCCCCTCTACTTTTTTGCTCAAGATTAGTGTTCTACCACTTGAGTCACAGCTCCACTTTCAGCTTTTTTTTTGTTGGTTGTGGGGCTTGAGCTCTGGGCCTGCGCACTGTCCCTCAAATCTTCAGCTCAAGGCTTATCACATTACCCTTGAGCCACAGCACCACTTCTGGGTTTTCTGGTGGTTTATTGGAGATAAGAGTTTCATGGACTTTTTTGCCCGAGCTGGCTTTGAACTGTGATTCTCAGATCTTAGCCTCCTGAGTAGCTAGGATTACAGGTGTGAGCCACCAGCGCCCGGCCACTTTTCAGCTTTTTGATGGTTAATTGCAGTTAAGTAAAAGTAGATCACTTGATCTAGTAGAAAATAGTGAGTCAAGGTTTTAGTAAGAGGTTTTTAGTTTCAGATCTCCCACTTTACTGACTGCTACTTTGTATGTTTCAGTTTATTTTTTCTTCTGTTAAAAAGTATGAATAATAATCCATCCTGTTGCCAGCTGCTCATATCTGTAATCTTAGCTACTTGGTAAGCTAATTGGGAGGACTATGGTTCAAGGCCAGCCAAGGAAAAACTTGGTTGAGACTCCATCTCAACAGAGAACACTGGACGTGGTGACACACACTGGTCATTTCAACTACAGTGGGAAATACTAACAGGAAGATTGCTGTCCAGGCTGTCCTGGGCAAAAACAAACAAGACCCTACCTCAAATATAGTCAGAGTAGAAAGGGCTGGAGGCTTGGCTCAAGCAAGAGCCACCTGACTAGCCAAATGTGAACCCCTGAGTTCAGACCCTAATACTGACAAAATAAAAATAATCCATCAGTTGGATCATGTACAAGGGCCCTCCCTATCCTTGTCTGGTGCCTCGAACCCCCTGCGTAGCCAATGCTATCCTTACCAATGTAATCCTGTTAAAATAACCTTTACATAGGAGGGAAAAGGATAACTAACTGGAAGGTGGGTCTGCCATTAAAACAAAAAAGGGGGAATCTGTAGAGCACATGGGCAGCAAAGATGGCGCTGAGAGGGAGTTGAGTGGGCAGAGCCCAATTTGCTTTACGTTCAGTGTGTAACCAGCCCATGGAAGCTTAGGTGCATGATAGAGTGTGACCTTGACAATGATTGGTTCCTTTTCCTCCCCTGCCAGGCCACCCGATCTTTTTTGCTTTAAAAAGGGCTTGCTCTGTGTTAATAAACGAGTTTTTTCCTGCTTAAAAACAAAATAATCCATCTCCTGCATTTAATATTATTTTTGAGGATTAAATGGAATAATGGTTGTAAAAGCATTTTAATTGGGAAAACAGTTCAAATCTAAGGAATTATTGCATATTAACATTTCCTCCTTTTTTCTTGTAGGTAGTGTTGGTGCTTCTTTTCAGTGCCAATCCATCCATCACGACCACATTTGTCATGATGACAGTGACAAGGTGAGGTCCATGTTGATGAAAATGCATGCCATCCTTATATTACTGGATTCACTTGCATAACTCGACCTAGAGCCAGGAGTGTGACTTGCTGGGTGCAGTATTCAAGTGCAGAAGACCTTATAGGTTTGCGTGTCGATTATTGGACTGTTTCCCAAACCTAAGGATAATTCTCTCAGGAAAAAGTAGATTGGACTCTTAATTAGTCCTCCAGTTCCCTATTTCCATTTTTTTTTTTTTTTTTTTGGTTGTGGGGCTTGAACTCTGGGCCTGAGCGCTGTCCCTCAGCTCTTCAGCTCAAGGCAAGCGCTCTACCACTTGAGCCACAGCACCACTTCGGCTTTTTTCTGTTTATGTAGTGCTTAAGGAATCAAACCCAGGGCCTCACGTGTGCGAGGCAAGCACTCTACCACTGAGCCACCTTAACGTGCTTAGCTATTCTAGTGAGTGTGAAGTGACATTTTAGTTTTATTTCATTCCTTTAGTAACTAATGTTGCTGAATGTCTTTTTTTTTTTTTTTTAATGGTTATTGGCCATCCCTAAACTATTTAGTGAAATGACCTTTTTTTTTTTTTTGTCAGTCATGGGGCTTGAACTCTGAGCTTAGGCACTGTCCCTGAGCTCTTCACCAAAAGGCAAGCACTCTACCATTTGAGCTGCAGCACCACTTCCGGTTTTCTAGTGGTTTATTGGAGATAAGAGTTTCACGGACTTTCCTGCCCAGGCTGGCTTTGAACCGCGATCCTCAGATCTCAGCCTCCTGAGTAGCTAGGATTACAGGCGTGAGCCACCGGCGCCCGGCCCTATTTCCATTTCTTTCCTTCCTTGCACAATCTAGATTTTAATATATGAACATGTGTTTTCCAAATGTAGTTATCTCAGCAACTTGTATTTCTTTCTAGCTGGTTATATTGTGGACAGTCCAATTTGGTTCATTTTTGTAGCTGAATAATTTATTAAATTATGTATGTCTTCTTATGTGTTATCTTTTTCACATTTTTTGACTGTTTCCAAAACACAGATTAAATCTTAAGGATTGAGAATGTAACCTGTTTGATTCATGGATGGTAGAGAGTAGGGTAGGGTAAAGCCTGCTTTAGGCCTGAGTTTGGTTTTGTTTTTTAAATTATGTCTAAACTGTTAATGGTTTTGTTTCATTGTATTGAATTTTGCTTCTGTTCTTTTTTTTTTTTTTGGTGTGTGTGCGGTGCTAGTCCTGGGACTTGAACTTAAGATTGGATACTGTCCCTGAGCTTTATTGCTCAAAGCTAGGGTTCAATTCCTTGAGCCACAGCTCCACTTCCAGCTTATTATTGGTTAATAAGAGTCTCATGGACTTTCTTGTCTGAGCTGGCTTTGAATTATGATCCTCAGATCTCAGTCTGCTGAATAGCTAGTATTACAGACCTGAACTACCAGTGCCTAGCTCACTTCTATTCCACCTCCACCCCTATCCCCGGTCATGGGACTTGGGTCTGGTGCTGTCCCTCAGCTCTTCAGCTCAAGGTGAATGTTCTACCACTTGAACCACGGCACCACTTCCAGTTTTCTGGTGGTTAATTGAAGATAAGAATCTCACAGACTTTCCTGCCCAGACTGGCTTTGAACCGTGATCCTGAGATCTCAGCCTCCTGAGTAGCTAGGATTACAGGTGTGAGCCACTGGTGCCTGGCTTATTCTTTTTATTTCTAAAGAGACTTGGTATTGGGGGGTTTCCAGTACTCATCATTAGCCTTGATGGTCCAACCTGTGTGCTAGCTGATTTGGCACATCTGGCTGGTGGTGGTGGATTGCCTTAAATTTATTCTTGTCCACTATCGATTTCCAGAGGTTTTCCTCTTATTTCCTGTGTCTTTTATGCAGGAATGTATCACTGCCTCCTTTGGTAATTCCCAGTGCAGACCAGTCCCAGTGCAATTTTAATCTCTCTTGTTTTGATCAAGAACCTCGTCCTGGCACTTGTGGCTTATACCTGTAATCCTACTACTCAAGAAGCTGAGATCTGGGAACCACAGTTCAAAGACAGTCTGGGCAGGAAAGTCTGTGATCATGACTCTTATCTCCAATTAACCACCAGAAAAATGGAAGTGGTGCTATGGCTCAAAGTGGTAGTTCTTCCACCTTTAGCAAAACAGCTCAGGGACAGCATCTAAGCCCTGAGTTCCAGCCCCATAACCAACCAAAAAAAAAAAAAAAAAAAGATTCCCTCAAGCCACTCCAGCTGCTTCTGTGGGGAATGTTCTGGAGGGTCTATTAGTTATCTAAAGCTAGCTCACTTTGTTCGATTGTACTTTCCTTCCCTCTTTTGCCCCTCCCTCTTGAACAAATAGTACATCAATTCTGGAATTACTCTGATGCTTGGTGATGAAGCCAGTAGTTTATTTTCAGTTTCCCTCTATTCAGACTAGAAGCAGTCAGCGCTCAGGCCCTGAGTTTGAGCCCCATGACCTACCAAAACAATAAAATAAAGAACCTCTTCCCTCATTATACTGCAGCTAGCTAGATGAAGAAGTTGGTTGAAAGCTGGGTACTGGTGGCTCATGCCTATAATCTTAGCTGATCACAGTTAGAAGCCAGCCCAGGCAGAAAATCCCCGTGAGACTTTTTATCTCCAATTAAGCATTCAAAAACTGGTAGTGGAGCTGTGGTTCAAAGCAGCAGAGCGCCAGCCTTGAGCAAAAGAGCTCAGGGACAGTTCTCAGGCCCTGAGTTCAAGCCCCATGACTGATAGTGACAACAGTAACAAAAAAACAAGTTGGTTGATAATTGGGATTTTCCAAATGGCTTTCTTTGTTTTGTCTGATCACACTGTCCTTGTAACCTTTGTTCGACTCGATTTTACTGTGAGTGTAGGCTTATAGCATTCTAAAGTCTCTTATTATTTATTAATTATTCTTAAATTTCCTTATTTTTTTTGTTGGTTGTGGGGCTTGAACTCTGGGCCTGGGCGCTGTTCCTGAGCTCTTTAGCTCAAGGCTAGCACTCTACCACTTGAGCCACAGCCCCACTTCGGCTTTTTTCTGTTTATGTAGTGCTTAAGGAATCAAACCCAGGGCCTCACGTGTGCGAGGCAAGCACTCTACCACTGAGCCACCTTCCCAGCCCTCCTTACTTCTAATTAATTCATGTATGACTTGAGTGGATATAGGGTAATAAGCAAGGGGAAAGACACAGAGAGAGAGAGACAGAGACAGAGAGAGTGAGAGAGAGAGAGAATGAGAGAACAAGTTTGTTAGATCTTACCTCTTCATTTTCAGTAGCAGTGGCAAATCCCCAAATCCTCGATTTTGCCTGTCTCCCAACTTTCTCTGTTATTGTTGTACCAGTTTCAGTCTATAGTGCTGGAAGGGGCTGACTCTAGATCTTTAATTAAGTAATATCTTGTAAGTTGCAAACTAATATTTTTCATTTATGTTGGACATAACATTTCACCCAAGCCTTCTAGTGTGTGTGTGTGTGTGTGTGTGTGTGTGTGTGTGTGTGCGCGCGCGCGCGCGCGCGCGCGTGCGTGCGTGCTGGTACCAGAACTTAGACTCTAGGACATCATTCTTACTCATACTTCTTCACAGCTGGTTCTTTACCACTTGAGCCACACTTTCAGCCTACCTCTTTGTGTAGTTTTAGAGATCGTGTCTCATGGATTTTACTGCTTGGGTTGGTTTCAAACCATGATCTTCCAGGTCTCAGCCTCCCAATTGGATAGCTAGGATAGCAGTTGTGCGGGCCCCCTCACCCCCCACACACATTTGTGCCTCGCTTGCCTTATATTTTTAATGTTCATTTAGTTGCTTTGTTTTTTTTTCTTTTTTGGTCTTTTTAAAATGTTCAGTTAAAGACCCATAGTGCATAATTTCCAGGTAAAAACTTTTTAATTTATTATAAATTTGAGCACTTTTATGCTAAGAATTGTTCCAGGTATTGGGGACAGTTCATTGCACAAAACAGAGTTATTTGCTTTTTTTTTTTTTTTCTTATTTACTGGTTCTTTGGGGCTTGAACTCAGAGCCTGAGTGCTGCCTCTGAGCTTCTTTGTGCTCAAGTCTAGCACACTGTCATTTGAAGCTACAACACCACTTCTGGCTTTTTCTGTGTGGTTTATTGGAGATAAGAGTCTCTTGGAGGCAGGGATGGGAGGGGGAATGGGAGGGCAGGGATGGTAAGCGGAAACAAAGGAGGAGGCAACAATGCTTAATAAGAAACGTATTCATTACCTTGCTCATGTAATTGTAACCCCTCTGGACGGTATTTTCACAATAAAAAACAACTTATTAATTTAAAAAAAGTCTCATGGAGGGGCTGGGAAGGTGGCTCAGTGGTAGAGTGCTTGCCTTGCATGCTTGAGGCCCTGGGTTCGATTCCTCAGCACCACATAAGCAGAAAAAGCTGGAAGTGGTGCTGTGGCTCAAATGGTAGAGTGCTAGCCTGAGCTGAAGAGCTAAGGAACAGTGCCCAGGCCCAAAGTTCAGGCTTCACAACTGACAAAAAAACAAGAAAAGAGCATGCTTTCCACAAGGGGAGAGGTGAGACAATAATTTATACCTATTATTAATTGGCTGCTTGTATTATAAAAAACAATAAAGCAGAGGAAAGGTAGAGAAGTATTGAAGAAAGTTTACCTTTTAAAGCAGGTAAGTCACAACACCTTTTCAAATAGGGACTGCCTTACTTCCATTTTGTATGTTAGGAATTTTAGACACAGATTAATTTGTCTAAGATCACACAGTTGACAAGTAGCACAACTGAGATTGAAACAAATTGTGGAGGCCCTAGAGATTAGTTGGTGGGCAGTATTTTCAATCTTTCTTACCCAGGTCCTTTTGGGCTCAGTTCTTCTGATTCATTACTATTATTAACCATATAATCATGAATAGCTATTATAACAATTTGTTAATCTAAGTAGTCAGGCCGCTCTGCCATGACATCCCTTCCCTGCTTCATATCATATCCCTGCTTCTTTTTTTTTTTTTGGGTCCGGTCGCGGGGCCTGAACTCTGGGCCTGGACACTGTCCCTCAGCTCTTCAGCTCAAGGGTAGCGCTTTACCACTTGAGCCACAGCGCCACTTCGGACTTTTTTCTTTTTGCTTATGTGGTGCTGAGGAATCGAACCCAGGGCCTCAGGCATGCAAGGCAAGCGCTTTACCACTGAGCCAACTTCCCAGCCCCCTGCTTTTTTTGTTTTTGGTTGGTCAGGAGGGCTTGAACTCTGGGCCTGGGCGCTGTCCCTGAGCTCTTCAGCTCAAGGCAAGTGCTCTCCTACTTGAGCCACAGCACCACTTCTGGTTTTCTGGTAGTTAATTGGAGATAAGAATCTCATGGACTTTCCTGCTGGGGCTGGCTTTGAACTGTGATCCTCAGGTCTCTAAGTAGCTAGGATTACAGGCGTGAGCCACTGGCACCCAGCTCTGTACTTCTTTATAAGAAATGTTATGTAGTACTGGTCATATAGGAATACTTAAAAGATTAGGTATAAGCTGGGTGTCAGTGGCTCACATCTGTAATCCTTAGTTATTTACAGTGCTCAGATCTGAGGTTGTGGTTTGAAGCCAGCTAGAGAAGGAAAGTTATGAGACTTTTTTTTTTTGGGTCTGGTCATGGGGACTGAACTCTGAACTCTGGGCCTGGGCGTTGTCCCTCAGCTCTTCACCTCAAGGCTAGCGCTCTACCACTTGAGTCACAGCGCTACTTCCGGCTTTTTTCTTTTTTGCTTATGTGGTGCTGAGGAATTGAACCCAGGGCTTCAAGCATGCAAGACAAGCACTCTACCACTGAGCCACCTTCCCAGCCAGTTATGAGACTCTTATATACAGTTAACCACCAAAAAGCTGGAAGTGGAACTGTGACTCAAATGGTAGAGCTTTAGCCTTGAGCAGAAAAGCTCAGGAACAATACCCAGACCCAGAGTTCAACCCAGGACCAGAGCACACACACAAAGAAGTATAATAAAGAAAGTAAATATTATAGCATCTTTAACCCATCTAAGCAGATGTTATCTTGAGTAAAGACACATTTTCCCTGTGAGAACAAGCTTGACATAGAATAGGTCTGACCTATGAGGTAAAATACTAAATAATTTGAAAAAAGTAGATTACTTCCTCTGGCAAGACAGATTAATTTGTAGCCTCAGTTATACACTTTTTCAGGGTAGCTTGTACTGTTTATGTGTCATATAAATGATAATTCAGATTAAATGCCTTTTCTCAAGTCCATTTGACTTGGCAAAAAGGAGCCTTTGCAGCTTTGTATAATGCCTACAGATTGCCTTCTTCATGGAAGGTGGGAATTTTACTACTGGTTAATAGAAAAATAGCCTATGATTACATAAATCCTTTTACCCTGGTCTTTTCATTTTTTTCATTTTATCTTTTAAAAAGTACATATTAATTATAAATAAAATTCAGTATAACTTTTAATTTCTTTCTGTAGAGAAGATAGCAATTGGAATTCTGGTGTTAATGGGGCTTAAAAATTATATTTCTGTGAAATATTTTTATCTTTCCAAACAATATTTGGTGGACAGGATATGTGTATGCATAAAACATATATACTCAGAAATTATAAACATGCAAATAATCTTGGTTTTAAAGTTTCTAAAGTAGATAATTTAGGTATTATGTCAGACCACACTGAAGCTCAGTAAGGAAATATGCTTCAAACACCTCATTGACCTGTGAAATAACCCCAGAAACAAACATGGAAAGGACATGTGCTTTAGAGTCAGTGTTCCAAAAATCCCACCTGCTTAGCCATATGACTTCCTAAAGCACGTGGGATTTTCTTATCTGTTAAATAGGAATAGCCACAATCTATCACATTTATGAATGATAACAAGAATATTACAGTAGGGGCTGGGAAGGTGGCTCAGTGGTAGAGTGCTTGCCTTGCATGCATGAGGCTTTGGGTTGGATTCCACATAAGCAAAAAAAAGCCAGAAGTGGTGCTATGGCTCAAGTGGTGGAGCACTAGCCTTGAGCTGAAGAACTGAGGAACAGTGCCCAGGCCCAGAGTTCAGGCCCATGACCAACCTCCCCCCCCCAAAAAAAAAAATAAAATACAGTAATACTAAGCATTAAATCTTACCTACCTAAGTGTGGGTACTATTACTTCCCACATTTAAAGAAGATGAAGAAACTGTTAGATTAATTGAGTAATATGCTGTGTCATTACATACTAGCTACTGGTATAAGTGGTGTTACTGAGATTGGAATTTAGCATCTATATTCAGGGTGGAAAGGGGAATATTATGTGTGTTTGGATGTGTGTGTGGTTTCATGATAGGTTCTTACCTATCACGATTGGTGCTTAGTATAGTTGTTATGCCTAGATTCTATATTTAAAACATCCACATCAGTGAATTCATTAAAAATTAGCTGATTCACACTTTGCATGTTAAAATAGTATCTTCAGTTGTTAATTTTCTTATGTATTTGGAATGATGTTTTTTTAATCAAACAATTATGAAGTGTTTTTTTTAGATGTAATCTATATTTCAATGAAAAACACATAATGTAATTGAATTTTGGCCTTCTAAGTGTTGTAATTTGGAATGAGTACTACACTTTAGTTTCTGCTTTTCAAGTAATTTCTTATTTATAAAGGCTATTATAACTTGTTTAACATACTAGGAAACAAGGTAGATCAAATGTGACTTCTCATGGGAAGTTTATGGCTATTTAGCAGAAACCAGAACTCCTTTTTTTGTCCTTATAATAATTCTGTTTTGCATTTAGAGTGGTTGCCTGTGTATGTGTGCATATGCATAGGTGTGCATGTGTGTATGTGTATGTGTGTGGTAGAAGGTATGGGGGTGTGGGAAGAATAGGTTGCATGCAATAGTGGCTTTTGGGTTAGAATAAGGATAATAGATTTGTGGTATACAGGCTTCTTTTTCTCCCCTTTAATCCCCTGGCAGATAACACTAATGGGTTATTATAGTCTTTTCTACTGATTGACAGTCTCAGAACCTTCTTCAGCATGGTTTTCCAGGGTAGTTACAATATATAGGTTGGTATGTAAGAAGTCTAAATTAGTTAACTTTGGGTTAGATGGCATATAAAGTTTATTCCAGGTCTACAATTCTGTCTGTCTGTCTGTCTGTCTGTCTGTCTTGGGTTGGTCCTGGGATTTGAACTTAGGGCCTAAGCACTGTTCCTGAGCTTTTGTGCTCAAGGGTAGTGCTCTACCACTTGAGTCACAGCTCCATATTTAGTTTTTTGGTCATTAATTGGAGACAACAGTCTTAGGGACTTTCCTGCCAGGGTTGGCTTTGTACCCCATTGCTTAGATGTCAGCCTTCTGAGTTCCTGTGAGTACTGGCATGAACCACCAGCACCTAGCTACTCTTTTTGTGTATGTGTATGTGCCAGTCTTGTGTGTGTGTGCATGCGTGTGTGCGTGCGTGCGTGCGTGCGTGCGTGCGTGCGTGCGTGTGTGTGTGTGTGTGTGTGTGTGTATGTGTATGTCATTCCTGGGGCCTGAATTCAGGGCCTGGTGTTGTCTCTGAGATTCTTGAGATTCTTTTTCCTCAAGGCTAGCACCCTACCACAGCACATCTTTTCTTTTCTTTTTTCTTTTTGGAAATAGGAGTCTCTCTGTGAGACTCCTATTCCTCAGATCCTAGCCTCCTAAGTAGTTAGGATTATAGATGTAAGCCACCAGCATCCAGCTTCTATCATTTTTAATTGAGAAGATAATAAATTTCTGATAGTAATTACAGACTGAATTTTCAAGCATCCTCAAATGGTACTGGTTATGGAACAAGAAATTAAATATACAAAAACTGCTTCACCGATGGCTTTTTAGGGACATGTGTATTGAATTCCTTGGGCTGGGAAGGTGGCTCAGTGGTAGAGTGCATTCATGAGGCCCTGGGTTCTATTCCTCAGCACCACATAAACAGAAAAAGCTGGAAGTGGCATTGTGGCTCAAGCTGTAGCACGCTAGCCTTGAGCTGAAAAGCTGAGGGACAGCGCCCAGGCCCAGAGTTCAAGCCCCACAGCCAAAAAAAAAAGGCTTGAAGTCCTTTGATTGTCCTTGGTAAAGAAAGCTCTACTAGCCTAATATAGAAAGTAAATTTTTAAAAATTTGAACAGTAGTTATCCATTTAAAAAGAAGCCAGAAGCCAGGTGCTGGTAGCTCATGCCTGTAATCCTAGCTACTCAGAAGGCTGAGCTCTTGAGGATCACAGTTCAAAGCTAGTGGAGGGCAGGAAGGTCTGTGAAATTCTTTTTTGGGGGGGCGGGGGGGTCCGGTCGTGGGCCCTGAACTCTGGGTCTTGGCACTGCCCCTCAGCTCTTCAGCTCACTAGCGCTCTACCACTTGAGCCACAGCGCCACTTCTGGCTTTTTTCTTTTTGCTTATGTGGTGCTGAGAAATCGAACCTAGGGCCTCATGCATGCAAGGCAAGCACTCTTCCACTGAGCCACCTTTCCAGTCCCTGTGAGATTCTTATCTCCAGTTAACCACCCCCAAAACAGAAGTGAGTCTATGGCTCCAAGTGGTAGAACACTAGCCTTGAGCACAAAAGCATAGGCACAGAGATTTCAGTGGTTACACAGACAAAAAAAACAAAAAACCAGAGTAGGAAGGATTCATAGAATTCTCTTTGTATTAAAATAAAGTATTGAAAAAAACCAACAACAAAAGTACAAATTGAATATCTCTTACCTGAAATAACTGCAGTCAGAAGTGTTTCAGATTTCAGAGTATTTTCAGATTTTTGATTATGTGCATAGATTTATTTGCTGAATGCATCTGAAATCTGAAATGGTTTTTTTTTGTGGTTTTTTAATTTTTTGGGGGGTCTGGTCTCTGGGCCTGGGCGCTGTCCCTCAGCTCTTCAGCTCAAGGCTAGCACTCTACCACTTGAGCCACAGCGCCACTTCCGGCTTTTTTCTTTTTTCTTATGTGGTGCTGAGGAATCGAACCTAGGGCCTCAGGCATGCAAGGCAAGTGCTCTACCACTGAGCCACCTTCCCAGCCCCTGAAATCTGAAATGGTGTGTGGAGACACATAGTACTGGGGATTTGATCTTAGGGCTTGGCATTCTCACTTGGCTTTTTCACTCATGTCTAGCACTCTACCACTTGATCCACTCTGAACTTTTGAGCTTATCAAAAAATTTCTTCAGAGCACTTTAGATTTCCAATTTTTGTTGTTGTTTAGGCATACTCAGCCTATGAAACACAGTAAGATTTATAATTTAAGTCAAAAGAAGAAAATGAAAATTGAAAACTCAATGAAAATTGAATTTTGAAAATGAGTAAGGATAAACAGTTAATTAGTTAAAAAAGATGTGGATGTCAGAGTTGTCTAATTTACATGGTAGATTGAAAATCAATAATAAACCATTTGCCATATATAAAATTAGATCTGGCTGAGTAGCTTACATTGTGATCCTAGCTACTTGGCACGTTAACATTAGATGCAGGGACTAAGGCAAAAGTTCACAAGACTCTATTTGAAATAATAAAAAGCTGGATGTTATGGGGTTCATCCCAGCTACTTGGGAAGCATAAGTAGGAGAATTGTAGTTCAGACCCAGGAGACCTTTCATTGCTCAAGGAATAGATGCTTGCTTAGTGAGGTCCTGAGTTCAACCCCTGGACTAACAAAGATAGGCCTAAAACAAAATAACATGGAAAAGGGAAACTAGAGCTGGGCATAGTGGCATGCTCCTGGCATTTGGAAGGCAGAGGGAAGAAGATCATGAATTCAGACCCTTAAAAATCAAAGCCAAAAGCAACCAGCCAAACAACAACAAAATGAGAATACGGACTTAGACCTGGAATTCTAACCACATAAATCTAGAGGATCTTGGTTTGAGGCTATCCCAGGCAGAAATATATATGAGACTTTATTTCTAACCAGCAAAAAGCTGGGCTAGAGATGTGGCTCAAGTGGTAGAGCACCAGATGAGAGAGCAAGCTTGAGGTCCTGATTTCAAACCCAATACTGGCAAACAACAACAATAAAACATGAATAGGAAGAACATTTTTAATAGAATTAAAACATAAATTATTAATGTGGACAAAAGAGTCAAACAATATAGTGCATAGTAAGATATAAAACAACTGTCGGATCTGGGAAAGTGGCTCAGTGGTAGAGTGCTTCCCTTGCATGCATGAGGCCCTGGGGTCGATTCCTCAGCACCACATAAACAGAAAAGGCTGGAAGTGGTGCTGTGGCTCAAGTGGTAGAGCGCTAGCCTTGAGCTGAAGAGCTGCGTGACAGCACCTAGGCCCAGAGTTCAGGCTCCACGACTGGCCAAAAAAAAAAGACACATTGAAGCATAAGCTTCAATAATATGTATAAAATGATATCTTCATAGAAACACAAAAAAGACAGGGTTCAGAAAGCTTCTAGACAGCTGAACACATGGTTCCTGGACAGTGGGCACCAAGAGGTCATGAAAGTTCTTTTCCGTCATACTTCACTTTATGCATCTTTTCATCTGTATCCTTTATATTATCCTTTATCATAACTTGGTAAAGCAGAAGTATTTCTCTTGTGTTCTGTGAGCTGCTTAAGCCTGAAGAGAGGA
The DNA here is from genome assembly GCF_019054845.1 of Dipodomys spectabilis. Taxonomy (NCBI): domain Eukaryota; kingdom Metazoa; phylum Chordata; class Mammalia; order Rodentia; family Heteromyidae; genus Dipodomys; species Dipodomys spectabilis. The sequence goes on along the minus strand of NW_024870683.1, from coordinate 8,123,407 downwards.
TTATGGGAACCCTAGTTTATATTGGCTTTTTTAGAAAGACCGATCACAAACTGGTACTTGGAATTAGTATCAAAAGTATGTCTATATGTGTGTATGGTAGGGATCAGGTGACTGAGCCTTAAGCCTTTGGGGTGTGAAGCTGGTCCCCAGTGATAGTGTTAGAATTTAATTGAAGGACACTTAGATAGTGTTAGCTGCTGCATTGTTGTTTGGCCATTGTGGCTTTTCTTTAAAAAAGAAAAAAATTGTGCTGAAACTTGGGCACAAAAATTCATGGCCTGGGCACTGTCTCTTAATATTTTTGCTCAAAGCTGGCATTCTACCACTTGAGCCACAGCTCTATTTCTGACTTTTTGCTGGTTAATTGGAGATAAAAGTCTCATGGCCTTCTCTTTTTTTTTTTTTTGTCAGTTGTGGGGCCTGAACTCTGGGCCTGTGCGCTGTCCCTCAGCTCTTCAGCTGTAGACTAGCGTTCTACCACTTGAGCCTCAGCCCCACTTCTGGCTTTCTCTGCTTATGTGGTGCTGAGGAATCGAACCCAGGGCCTCATGCATGCAAGGTAAGCACTCTACCACTGAGCCACCTTCCCAGCCCCTCTCATGGCCTTCTCTGCCAGGGCTGACTTCATCCTTAGATCTCTACTTCCTGAGTAGCTAGGATTACAAGCAGGAGCCACTGGAGCCACTTACAGTAGCATTGTCTACATGCTAGTGGAGAGGATTCACCTTTTGAGAAGTCTTGTGTTGATTATTGTAGGATGAGAGCAAAGGAAAAAAACATTTGTTTTTTTTTACTTTTAAACATTTGCCAAAGAAATGGACAGAATTACAACTGCCAGAGGTATACAGATGCTGGAGAAGAAGGGGTATATAATTTTTTTGGTATTACTGATATTTGAACCAGGGTTTATTTGTACTTTCTAGGTAAGAACTCTACCCCTTGAGTCATATGCCCAGTCCTTTTGACTTTAGTTATTTTTCAGTTATCATGTGCCTGAGCTTGCTTGAACATCTATCTATCTCTGACTTCCAAGTAGCTAAGTTTACAGAAGTGTAATATCATACCTGGCTTGCTTGTTGAGATAGCATACCTGGCTTGTTTGTTGAGAAAAGGTCTCACTGATGTTTGCCTGGACAAGTTTCAAACTTTGATCCTTCTCTCTCCACCTTCAAAGAAGTTGGAATTACAGGCATTCACCAAAATACCCTTTCCAGTAATACCTTTGAAAAAGTTAGTTTATATTAAGTGTGCCTGTTTTCTATTTCTACATACAGGTTATAAAAAGTGAGGCTGTTTACAACACACTTGTATTATTAGTTCATGGTTTCTTTTTCTTTTTTTTGGAAATAAATGATTTTATTTATAAGAAAACCATACCACCAAGAAAACTGAGTATACATGAAAGAAACTGCAGGAATAAGGGTTTTTACTCTCTCTACCTGTTTAGTTCATGGTTTCTGTGGGTAGGGAGTCCAGGCATGGCTGAATGGAATACTCTGCTTAGGGACTTAGGCTAAAGTCAAATTGTGGGCCAGGGTGAATTCTCATCTAGTCTTGATTAGTTGTTTCTACTCAGCTCATGAATATTCTTGGGAAATTCTGTTTCCTCATGGCTGAGTGACCCAGGATTCAAGCGCTTGCTTGCTTCCAGCCAGTCATGGTCCTAGAAACTGTTAGCAGTTCTGCTCATGAGGTCATCTTTATAAGCAGTTCACAACTGATTTGCTTCTTCTAGATCAGTAGGACAGTATCTTCAGTAAGCTAAAATGTAGCCTTATAAAATGAAATGTAATCACAGAAATGACATTCCCTCTCTGGATGAAATCTACCTCTGTCTAACTAATGTATAACTAAATTTAAAAAAGTGATATTCCATACCTTTACCATATTCTTCTGGTTAGAAACAAGTCACAGGTTTTACTTGTACATAGTGGGAGGGGATTACACAAGAGCATTGACTCATTAATAGCTACCTGACAGTATGTCCATCACAGTAGGAGAAAAAGTAAAGATAAAGAGAATTTGAGTAACATAATTAGCAATATGATTTATTAGTACCTATAATATCATAAAACATGCTTTGAAATTTTAATAGCTTTATTCAGATAATTCATATACTCCATGATTCAGACAATCATATACTCCATAATTCATCTCTTTATAAAGCATATATTTCATTGGGTTTTCAGTATTTTCAAAGAACTGTACATTGTTTCTGTCGCCTAATTTTAAAACAGTTTTATCCTCCTCCCATAAACCTGTACTCAGTAGCTTTTATTTCCCATTACTCATTTCCTCGATTCCTAACATCTATTGATCTTTTTGTATATACAGATGTGCCTGGTCTACACATTTCATACAAATGAAATTGTACAACATTATAGTTTAAATCAATATTCTAAGCCAGGCATTGGCAGCTCACATCTGTAATCTTAACTAGTCAGGAGGCTGAGATTTGAGGATTCTAGGACACTGAGAGACTCTTACTTCTAATTAACCAGCAAAAAGCCAGAAGTAGGGTCAAGCACAAGCCTTGAGTAAAAAAGCCAAGCAAGAGCCCCAGTCTTTGAGTTCAAGCCCCAGTACTAGTGCATGCGTGCACACATAAAAACACAAAATTCCATTTAATGGGTGACTAATATTCCATTGTATGAAAAAAATACATTTTGTTTATTCAGTTACCAGTTGATGGACGTATAGGTGGTTTCCATTCTGTGAAGATTCTGAACAATGCTGCCATGAACATTTGTGTATATATTTTTGTTTGCTTGGTCACAAGATAGATTATTATTTCACAGTTTGACGAATTGGCAGTTTTACCACTTTTCCACACTCTTAACAACGTGCTTAGCTATTCTAGTGAGTGTGAAGTGACATTTTAGTTTTATTTCATTCCTTTAGTAACTAATGTTGCTGAATGTCTTTTTTTTTTTTTAATGGTTATTGGCCATCCCTAAACTATTTAGTGAAATGACCTTTTTTTTTTTTTTTGTCAGTCATGGGGCTTGAACTCTGAGCTTAGGCACTGTCCCTGAGCTCTTCACCAAAAGGCAAGCACTCTACCATTTGAGCTGCAGCACCACTTCCGGTTTTCTAGTGGTTTATTGGAGATAAGAGTCTCACGGACTTTCCTGTCCTAGCTGGCTTTGAACTGCAATCCTCAGATCTCAGCCTCCTGAATAGCTAGGATTACTGGTGCCTGGCTTGAACCATGCTTCTTGTCTACCATTTTGCTGTTTAATTGGAGAGTCTCTTGGATTTTTCTGCTTGGACTGGCTGCAAATTCAGTTCTCAGATCTTAGCCTCCTAAGTAGCTAGGGTTATTGCTGTCTGGTACCAGTATCGAGCCTGTTTTATTTTTGAGCACTGCTATACCATTTTTTCACAGTATCAGTATCATCTTCCATTTCCAACAGCACAAAAGTACTTCAATTTCTTCACATCCTTTGTAGCACCTGGCTTTCTCTATTTTTGTTTTAAATATAATTTCATTGTTATTAAGGTATTGTACAGAGGAGTTGCCATTTCATAATGTTTTTGGTTTTGATGGTAGCCATCCTAAATGTGTGGAGTGATTATTTCATTGAGTTTGTTACATTTTCCTAATGATTAATGTTTGTGTGTATGCTATCTTCTTTGGAGTTTTGTCATTTTTGTCTTTTGTTGTTGTTTTTGCTGTTTTTATTTTGTCAGTTGTGGGACTTGAACTCTGGGCCTGAGCTCTATCCCTCAACTCTTCAGCTCAAGGCTAGCACTCTGCCATTTTGAGCCACAGCACCACTTCTCGTTGGTTTTCTGGTGTTGGTTAATTGGAGATAAGGGTCTGACAGCCTTTCCTGCTTAGGCTGGCTTTGTACCGTGATCCTCAGATCTCAGCCTCCTGAGTAGCTAGGATTACAGGCATTAGCCACCTGCGCCCGGCTGTTGTTGCTGTTTTATAGGCAGTCTTTTATGTATTCTGGAAAATAATCCCTTATTTAACATGACTCACATATGTCCACTCCTATTCTGTAGATTACCCTTTCATTTTATTTATTGTTTACTTTGCATAGAAATGTTTAATTTTGATGTAATCAATTTGCTCATTCATTTGTTACCTTTGTTTTTTTTTGGTGTCATATCCAAGAAATCAGTGACATCTGCAAAGACATAATGCCTTTTCTCTGTTGTTGCTTTTTTTTTTCCTTCTAAATGTTTTAACACAGCCTATGTCTTTAACCTATTTTTAATTATTTTTTGTATGTTTTATAAAGAAAACATCCAATATCATTCTCATACATGTGAACCATCTATAAGATGTTGGAAAACACTGTACTTTCTTCATTGAATGATCTTGACAGCCTTGTGGAAATCACTTGATCATATTTCTGAAGGTTTATTTCTAGTTTGTTTCATTCATATTGTTCTGATTTGAGGATTCTATGACACACAATCTTGGGGACACAGAACTGAGAGATTCTTCTTGAGCCCACATAGTAATTACTTAAGTAATTAAATAAATACTAATAATTATCTTAGTAAATTACTAGTCTAAGGATATGGACTTGCAAAAATTATTAGCATACATTAGTTTACAAAGGGGGTTTTATGGGTTTTATTGTGACATTTCTGTAAATGTAAACAATACTGATCAACCTCCCCCATTCTATCATTTTCTCCCCTTTTTAATTTTTTAAATTTATTTTTGTATGTATGCTGGTTAGGGGATTTGAACTCACAGATTCAAATTCTCCCTCACCAATTTTGCTCACAACAGGTGCTGAGGCTGGCCCTGAATAGTTCCAGCACCTGGGCTTTCCTTCTCCCCTTTTAATACAATTTCAGCAGGTTTCATTATTCTATTTTCTGTTGTTTTTATTTCAGAGTGTATTCAAGTAACAGTTTTTAGTATGGTTTTTTTTAACTGTATTCCTCTCTGTCTTTTCTTTTTTGGTACTGGGGATTGAACCCAGGACCTTGGATTTGCTATGCAAGTACTTTGCCACTGAGCTACATCCCAGCCCTCATTGTTATGTTTTCATGCACTCAAAAAAACTATTTCTACTACATTCTTTCATTCACTGGCTTTATTAACCACTTCCTCCTATCTCACTAATATCCTCCCATTACAGCCTGTTTTACCTTCTTGTCTTTCATTTTTTTATTGTATATTAGATCAAAGAGTTTCACTATAGTATTTCAAATGTATATTGTTTGCTGAGAATAGCGATCTCCATTGCTTTTTCTTCCTCTACTCACCCGATCAATTGATCAATAGCTTTCATTCAAGTTCCTTATGCCCCATATTTACAGTTGCACTGTATTTCGATATAATTCAGTTCATATTTTAATATGGATTTGAACAGTCTTTGTATCCTTTCATATCTCTATATTTTTTTGTCCATTGAGGGGCTTGAACTCTGGGCTTGGGAGCTGTCCCTCAGCTCTTCAGCTCAAGGCAAGCGCTCTACCACTTGAACTACAGCGCCACTTCCAGTTTTCTGGTGGTTTATTGGAGATTAGAGTCTCCCAGCCTTTCTTGCCCGGGCTGGCTTTGAACCGTGATCCTCAGATCTCAGCCTCCTGAGTAGCTAGGATTACAGGTATGAGCCACCAGCACCTGGCTTTTATATCTGTATTTTGCACACTCATATGCATCTATTTTTGCTTCTATCTATGTTATAAGAGCCTTGTTTTACTTTGATACTATTGAATATTACCATGGTTACTAAGAAATGGTGTCTTTTAATATTTTTTGAGATTTTTCTAACTTTTCAGTTGTTTATTAGTCATTTGTATTGAGTTTTTGTTGTTGATTTGAGTTTTTGTTGTGTCCTTCCTTCCTTCTTCCCTTCCCTTCCCTTCCCTCCCTTCCCTTCCCTCCCCTCCCCTCCCTCCCTCCCTCCCTCCCTCCCCTCCCCTCCCTCCCTCCCTCCCCCCCTCCTTCCTCCCTTCCTTCCTTCCCTCCCTCCCTTCCTCCCTCCCTCCCTCTTTTCTTTCTTTCCTTCCTTTCTTCCTTTCTTCCTTCCTTCCTTCCTTCCTTCCTTCCTTCCTTCCTTCCTTCCTTCCTTCCTTCCTTCCTTCCTTCCTTCCTTCCTTCCTTCCTTCCTTCCTTCTTCTTTCTTTCTTTCTTTCTTTCTTTCTTTCTTTCTTTCTTTCTTTCTTTCTTTCTTTCTTTCTTTCTGTTTGTTGTGGGGCCTGAACTCTGGGCCTGGGTGCTGTCCCTTAGCTCTTCAGCTCAAGGCTAGTGCTCTAACACTTGAGCCATAGCACCCTTCCAGCTTTTTCTGCTCATGTGGTGCTGAGTAATCAAACTCAGGGCCTCATACATGCAAGGCTAGCACTCTACCACTGAGCCACCTTGCCAACCCCCCTGTTCTTTCTTGTGTCTTTTTGCACATTTTCTTCTTGGGAAATCCCTCATGGCCTATCTTTTGTTTTGTTTTGTTATTGTTATTTATGGAGCTTTAATTCAGGATACTGTCCCTGAGCTCTTTATGCAAGGCTGGCGCTCTACCACTTTGATCCACAGCTCCACTTCCAGTTCTCTGGTGGTTAATTGGACATAAGAGTCTCAAGGACTTTTCCTGCCCAGTCTGGCTTTGAACCTCATTCTTCAGATCTCAGAGTAGCTAGGATTACAGGCATGGGTCACCAGCACCTGGCAAAGACGTTGCAAAGAATTTTCCACTTGGCTCTTAATTTTTAATGATATTTTTTCATTGAAGGAAATTTAAAATCATTTGAGGGATGTAATTTATTCGTGTATTCCTTTGAAATGTTTCACATTGCTTTTATGGTTAGGAAATCTGTTTCTATTCAGATATGTACCTAGATTTTCTTTCTGGTCTACCTTGAATTTATTTCCATATAATATCATGTGACAATGCTATTTTTACATAGATTTTTCACTTACATTGTTTGCTAGAAATATCTTAAGCGTATTGTTACCTTCTAAGTTTATTTTACTTTTTTTTTTTTTTTGGAAAATATTGTTATAACAGGTACACCCAGCAAGGGGAATATAGGCTTCCTATAGGAACTTAAATTTTATCTTTGCTCCACAAAGAGATTTAGTACTTTAAGGATTTTTATTTGATTTCTCTTTGTGGTGCAGATTAGAATGCCCCTCATGCAATATATTTCCTTCTGTTGTGAGAAAGTCTAGAAAGACACATACAATAGGGAGGGGACTACAAGGTTTATGGGGGGAGATGTGCTGCCATATGGCATAAATGTCTGTGAAACCGCTCAGGTTAGGTAAGATCTTAAACATGTATCATGGATGAAAGCTACTGAGAGGTATGGCTGGTTTTCACTGAGCTAATCATACTTCACAAATGTAGGATGTTAGAACTCTGTGTCATCTTGAGGAAGTTATTAATTATGCAGGCATATGATGTGTACCAGGATTCTCTAGAGAAAGTCTGTTCCTCATTTTACACAGTGGAAATAGCAAGGTGTTTGTGTTGTCTGATCCACTAAGATAATATCTAATGTTTTCTTGCATCTCTGATTGTGGCTGTGGGTGTGTACATGTTTGTGCACGTGGATACTAAGTCTTAAACTCAGAGCCTGGATGCTATCATTAATCATTTTTGCTCAAAACTGACTCTACTACTTGAGCCATGCCTCCACATCTATCTTTTCGATGGTAAATTGGAGATAAGAATCGCATGGACCTTCCTGGTTGGGCTGGTTTGGAACCTCAATCTTCAGATCTCAGCCTCCTGAGTAGCTAGGATTAAAGGCATGAGCACTTGTGTCCTGCCAACTCAGATATTTTAAGATATCCTCATTCACTTTTTCAGTTACTTCTTTTTCATTGTCTCCTCCAAATGAAGAGCTAATTGTATATACTTTTGTTTCTTAATTAGTATTTACACCATCTTTTATTTTCTTGAAGCAAATATAATTCATTTCAATGTTTTCAGGTTACATTTTCCTTCAATGCTCTTTTTTTCTTTTCTACTTCAAGCCTGGGGCTTGAACTCAGGGCCTAGACATTGTTCCTGGGTTAGCACTCTACTACTTGAGCCAATGCCATTTCTAGCCTTTTCTACTTTTGTGAGAAATTGAACCCAGGGCTTCATACATGGTAACCAAACACTCTACCACTAAGCCACATTCCCAGCCTTCAATGCTCATTTCTTAATGATTTTAGCCCTTGATCTTCTTAACGGAAGCACTGCCTCGGTGTGTGTTCCTGAGGCTTGCTTTCCTAGCTAATTTTATGACCCAAGTCCTGTTGGTCATCATCTTTCATTAGCTGTTACTCTTCTTACTGGTCTCTTGAGTCTTTGGTGTTATGTTTTGGACCTAGTTCCTAGGTTATTGCATTTAATGAATCAGCGAGCTCTCAGGGAATTAAGAGGCATTATAAAAGAACTGAAGGGGCTGGGAAGGTGGCTCAGTGGTAGAGTGCTTGGCTTGCATGCATGAAGCCCTGGGTTTACTCCTCAGCACCACATAAGCAGAAAAGGCTGGAAGTGGTGCTGTGGCTCAAGTGGTAGAGAGCACTAGCCTTGAGCTGAAGAGCTGAGGGACAGCGGCCCAGGCCCAGAGTTCAGGCCCCATGACCGACAAAATAAAAAAAAAAAAAAGAACTACTGAAAATGGGATAATGAAACATGGTTGCCCAGAGTATACTGACAGGTCAGCTTCACGGTTTCTCTTGCCCTAGTATTTGTCTTGCTTCTGTATCTCTAGGGTTATCTTTTCTTTCTGAGGAGAGTCCTTCAAATAAAGATGGATGTTTTCCACACCAGAGGTAACTATTTTCATTTACTCTTGGCTGGAGACAAAAAGTTCAGACTTTTATGAGACAATTTTGAAATATCTGAATATTTGTGGTGTTTTGTTTTTTGTGGTACTGGGGGTTGAACTCTGGGCTCCAGATTGCTAGGCAGAAGTTCTTCCACTCAAGCCATGCTCTCAACCCATTTTGGGATTGGGTTATGCCTAAACCATGATCCTCCTATATTGTTTCCTGAATAACTAGCATGACAGGAATGTGCCATAAAACCTAGCCAGCTATTGGTTGAAGTGGAGTCTTGCTAACTTTTTGCCTAGGATGGGTTCAAACTACCATCCTCCCTATCTTCATCTGCCATATTTGGATTAAAGACATTAAGCCAGAACACCATCTAGCAAAGAAAGAAAAGAAAAGAAATCACATACCCTTTGAACCAGCAATTTTGCTATGTTTAGTTTCATGGATATTTCAATGCATGCCAAATTACACATATGTTAAAGAATATTCATGACATCTTTGTAATAGCAGAGCAGTGAAAATTACTTAAATGCAAGACAGTATTTTAAGAATAAAAGATGGTTCATACAATTAAGTAATAGGTTTGTTGAAAACAGTAACCTAGATCTGTATGTGGTTAACTTTTTTTTTTTTGTCTTTGGTTATCCATTGTGTTTGGTAAAAACTGTAGAAACAAATGTTATTCCCTGAAATTAAGCTGAAGAGTAACATCACAGTAAGAGTTATTACAGCGATTGCTTCTAAGATGTTCTGTTCCCCAGAATAGAATAAGAGCTCTACTTTAAATGTTATATATAAAGAAAAGCAGAACATACAAAGACCTTATTGCTTCAGGGTCAGTTTCTGTCCATACCACTGTTTTCAAGGATTAACTATACTGTGATGTGCAATTCATGTTTTATTTGCACCCTTGGCTTTTCCCTTCTGGTTTGTTAATGGACTTTATATGTATCATTTGTTCTGTACTTCTGGTATGGTATCTGTCTTTTTTTTCTGCTTTTGTCTGCTTACCCAAGACACACAGAGGTTTATTCTTTCTTTCTCTTTGAGCTACTTCCCTGAAGGCTTTTTCACCCTGGATTTGGTTTTACTCCTTAAACATCTCATTGTCCTGGGAGCTTTCTCTCCTTTATCCCAGTTGTTATTCTATACCTGTAGTCTCACCTGCACTATGGAAGCAGTCATCTCTTGACTTGCCTGCCCCAAAGTCCAATTGATAACTTATTTATGTATTAAAACTTTCAGTGGACTTGGATTTGGGTGGATCTTTGCTGCCCCCTTCTGGTCTTGGGTAGCTACAGCTGGCAGCTTTTTTACTCTTAGGTTTAACTTTCACTTCTGGGTGAAACTGCTCATGTTGATTGTTTTGCAATAGATTGTCTTGTTCTCCTTGTAGATACTGAATAACTTACACTGCTCAGGTCATTACATTTTACCTGCAGTACAGTTTCATAGTATTAGGTTCTTTTAGCTTGTTTGTTGGAAGAAAGAAAATGTAGTGGGGAGAAAAGAACAAGCTTTAATGGAAAAGTGAATGTTATTTTTGCCTTTTCTGCTATACAGTCCACTTTCCTGTTTTTCTGTTCCATTTCTTTTTTTTTTTTTGAGATTGAAATAGAATTCACTACTGTGAAATATTTACATATTATTAGTTGGGTTATTTATTGAACATGCAGCTCTTTTCTTCTCTTCCTCCCCCCCTTCCTACTCCCCTCCCCCATCTACTCCTCACTTCAGTTTAAACGTGGGGCTTTGTGCTTACTAGGTAGGTACTGTACCATTTGACCTATGTCCCCAGCCCACATGGTATGTAATTCTTACGATCTCGTGGCAAATTCAGTGAGACTTAGTCCTTGACTTTAGGAAGTTTACTGTCTATTTGGCAAATATCAGATAAATACTAAATTGCAAAGCTACTTTAGAACACACAGGAAATTAGACCATACAGGAAAGGCCAATAATTTAGGAATGGAGGTTGAGGTTGTTGGAGTAGGTTATAATTAGGACATTTGACAGTGGGTATGTTGGCATAAACAATTGTATTCCAGTGGAGAGCTGGATTCTCACAAGTAGAGGTTGGGGATTTTCAGCATGAAGGCCCTTACCTACCCAACATGTACTGAGCAAATATTTTGTATGTGTTTGTGTCTTGGTATTTTAACACAGGGTCTTGCTATGTGGTCCAAGCTGGCCTTAAATCACGATCCCCTCTATATCTCTACATATGTCACCATGTCAGGCTTGGATAAGTGATTTTTGAAAAAATGTTTTTGAAATATCAAGGTCTTACTCTTGCTAGGTAGGTGCTCTACTACTTAAGCTATGCTCTCAGTTCTGATATCTCTCACCCCTCTCCACTTCCCTACCTCTCCACCTCTCCTTCCCTCTTTTCTCTCCTTCCTCCCTGCCCCCCCCTCCCCCACCCCACTTCTTCTTTTCCTCTCTGGTACTTGGCATGATCTTGGCTCAGCTTGCTTGATGAGTACTCTGTTACTTGAGCCATGCCTCCAGTGCAACTTTTTTTTTTTTTTTTTGTCAGTCGTGGGGCTTGAACTCTGGGCCTGGGCGCTGTCCCTCAACTCTTCAGCTCAAGGCGAGCGCTCTACCACTTGAGCTACAGCGTCACTTCCGGTTTCTGGCGGTTTATTGGAGATAGGAGTCTCACGGTCTCTCCTGCCCGGGCTGGCTTTGAACCGCGATCCTCAGATCTCAGCCTCCTGAGTAGCTAGGATTACAGGTGTGAGCCACCAGCGCCCGGCCCAGTGCAACTTTTTTTGTGCCAGTGCTAGGTCTTGAACTCAGAGCCTGGACATTATCTCTGAGCTTTTTTGTTCAATGCTAGTACTCTATCACTTGAGCAAAGTATTACTTCCAACTTTTTGGTGATTAGTTGGAGACGAGTCCCATGCACAAATTTTCCTGCCTGGGCTGGCTTTGAACTTTACTCTTCAGATCTCAGCCTCCTGAGTAGCTATTATAGGCATGACATACCAGTGCCCAGCTAGCTCAGCTTTTTTCCTGGTTTATGGAGGCTTTTTTCCCCAGTCTGGTTTAGAAAATCCATCTTCCAGGCCTCTGCCATCTAAGAAATCCCTAGCTTCTAGCTTACCTGCATCTAATTATCTTTCAAGACGGCCCTCTTTCCATTAGGATGTCTTCCAGTGGGCATCAGTAAAAGACAAAGCAGAAATATAAACTGCCCTCAGGAGCTTAACAGTTCAACACAGAAAACAAACATTTAATGCTATAAGATGTGATAGAAGTATGTAAAGGGATAAGGAAGGTGGTCTATGTAGCCCTATAGTGTTGGCTTTTCGGTGTTTTGATAAATCCTGATGTCTAGAAAAGTCAGATTGCTGAAAAAGTAAATTCATATTTACTATTTGGCAGGATACTAAGTAACACATGCAAACCTTGTTTATCTTTTTTTTTTTTTTTTTTTTTGGTCGGTTATGGGGCTTGAACTCAGGGCTTGGGTGCTATCCCTCAGCTCTTCAGCTCAAGGAGAGCACTCTACCACTTGAACCACAGCACCACTTCTAGTTTTCTAGTGCTTTATCAGAGATAAGAGTCTCACGGACTTTCCTGCCCTTTCCTGCCCGGGCTGGCTTTGAACTGTGATCCTCAGATCTCAGCCTCCTGAGTAGCTAGGATTACAGGCAAGAGCCACCGGCGCCCTGCTTTTTATAATTATTTTTATGCAACAGGCTTGAAAAGGTATTAACAGAAGCAATAGCTCCCAAATTCACAGAATTTGGAGGTAGTTTTCTAAAATAATGAGACCCTTCTTTTATAAATTGTAAGGTTGTAGTTGTTTTTCCTTAGTTAGAAGTAAAAGACACATAGTCTGATTGGATATACATAAATTTAATTCCAAGTACAATTCAATGAATTCACTCAATCACTTAAAGAACACTGACAGTCTTATAGTTAAACACACTTCTATAAAATAGAGAGAAAGAGAGAGAGACACTCCCGAGGCTAAAAAAAAAAAAAATCTTTGTACTGGGCTAGAGCATAATAAAAGGGTGACTCTGTCCAAAAAGAAATATACTCTTTTTGTTGTTGTTGTTGGTGGTGGTGGTGGTGGTGGTGTGGGACTTGAACTCTGGGCCTGGGTACTGTCCCTCAGCTCTTCAGCTCAAGATGAGCGCTCTACCACTTGATCCACAGCACCACTTCCAGTTTTCTGGTGGTTTATTGGAGATAAGTCTCACAGACTTTCCGGCCTAGCCTGGTTTTGAACCTCAGCCTCCTGAGTAGCTAGGATTACAGGCGTGAGCCACCAGTGACTGGCAGAAGTGTACTCTTTACCTGACTATATAACTGTTAATCCTCTGTAAATAACCTTTATAATAACAATTTTAAAATAATTTACAAAAAAAAGATGAATTTAGAATCTGTGAGTGAACTCAGTGTTTGAATGCTTGCCTGCATGCATGACACCTGATGTTTATTCCTGACCCAGCTAAATAAATTTATAAATACAAAAAGAAAATCTTGGGCTGGGAAGGTGGCTCAGTGGTAGAGCACTTGCCTTGCATGCCTGAGGCCCTAGGTTCAATTCCCCAGCACCACATAAGCAAAAAGAAAAAAGCCGGAAGTGGCGCTATGGCTCAAGTGGTAGAGCGCTAGCCTTGAGCTGAAGAGCTGAGGGACAGCACCCAGGCCCAGAGGTCAGGCCCCACGACTGGACCCAAAAAAAAAAGAAAAGAAAATCTTGTAATAACACTTGACAGAGACGATTAAAAATGGAAAATTACTACTAAACAAAAGCAAACCAAATCCATTAAAAGAGCAATATATAGTAAGATCAGAATGGACTAGGATTGTAAAATTGGTTTAACATCCCAAAAACAATCTGATTTACGCATTAACAGTAAAGTTATATGATTAGATGGAGAAAATTTTTATTAATCAATTTTTGTTAAGTGAAACAAAGTTTTGTTAAACTTGTAGTAAATTAGAAACAGAAGAGAACTCTATTGACTTATGGAAAGTCCCTGTAAAAACCTCTTCAGTCTTGAAAGTTTTCTATTTGATTTGGGTTATGAAAAGATAACCGCTTTCATAAGTGTACAGTTATTATTTTCTACCAAATATATAGAATTTTTTCTGGATTATGTATAAAATCTTAAAGCATTAAAATAAACTATTGGAATTATAATTATGCAAAAATCTAGAATACATCTATAACTAAAATATGAAAAATGACTGGAATTCTGTGAAGCATTGAAAAAAATGAGACTTGAATAAATAGAAGGATACATCTTTCTCATTGACTGAAAGATTCTACATTAAAGATAACATTCCTTTTTTCATCTCTAGATACAATCTAGTCCCAATTAACATGCCCCTTCCCCTTTTTTGTTCCAGTACTGGGGTTTGAACTCAGCTGTCCCTTAGCTTCTTTGCTCAAGACTGGCGCTCTACCACTTGAGCCACAGCTCCACTTACAGGTTTTTGGTGATTAACTGGAAATAAGAGTCTCAAAGACTTTCCTGCACAAGATGACTTTAAATTCTGTTCTCAGATCTTACCCTCCTGAATAGATATTACAGATGTGAGCTACCTGTGCCTAGCTAAACTCCATATGAAAACAGGTTTTTAACAGAGGACCAATAAGAAATCATCTTTTTGATGTATAAAATGTCTTTTTGAGGGGGGGTGGGAATCTCACTTTTTTTGTTTTGATGTTGAGGGAGAATTTCACATAGGTAGGCCTGGCTGGCTTTTAACTCCTGAGCCTATTATTTCAACCTCTGTATTGCGTACACACTAAGTCCAGTGAAAATAACAAAGTTAATGCCCCAAGTGCAAGCAAATCTTTCTTTTTCCTCCCTGTTTTCCCCTTATATGCTCAGGACCTAACTAGGCTAGGTTAGTGCTCTGCCACTGAGCCAATTCCCTATGCTGGAAGATGTCCTGCTTAAACAACCCACAAACCCTAAACCATTAGTGTAGTTAAAAGATTTAAAGATCAGAAAAATTAATGGTGTATTAGTATGTTCTGTTAGGAATGGTCCAGTAGAGAAAAAATAATATGATGGTATAAAAGGGAGAGGTAGAGTTTCTAGTGCACTTCCTGAGGTGAGAAAAGCAGCTGCCTAGCAAGTGCAGGCCCTGAGTTTAAACTGTTACCACCAGAGGGTGGGAGGGAGACAAGAAGGTGAGATTTAGAATTGAAGGACAGAATAACTTTGCTTACTTGGTCATCACTTTAAAATCCTATGAAATTTCTGTAGAGCAGTGGATGCTTAGATTAAGTTTGTGGTGGCTGCTTTTAATTCTGTTAGAATGGTAGGACATCAGGATAGACAACGTCAGAGAATCAATGTCAGGTCTATTTGAAGACTCATCAACATTTTCCTGTTTGGCAAACAATGTTTTGATACATTTTCAATTTAGAAGTGTACTTAAATGACTTAAGTACTTTCACAAGAATAGTCTCTCAAGGCTGGTAGTAAAAGCAGTTCTCAAAAAAAAAATTCTTATCACAGCAAATACTTTAAATGCTGTATTGTCCTCTAGCCATTGTCCTCTAGCCTCTAGCTTGTAAAACTGACTCTTAATTCAGTAGTTTTTTTTACTAGCCACATTCCAAGTGCTATAGCCATATGAAACTAGCTACAGCTCTCTCTTTTGGATAGTACAGATATTTAACATTCTTGTTATTGCAGAGAGTTTTATTAGATAGCTATTCAACATGGCTTTCTACCTTTGTGAACAGACAACAAATACAATTTTAGCAGGACTGTTGAGCAACTATTCTGATATAGTTTTCACCTGCCACATTAGCTTGTCAAAAGTGAGCCAACTTAGGGAGTGAAAAAAACAAAACAAAACTAGAGTGATCCACCTTAAAATCTTTGGGTCCACTCTTTGAGTCTTATACCAAGAAATTTGGTTAAGAATTTTGATTAAGAAATTTGAGAAGCAATTACAATTTCAAGGTATTTCACCTGGAATTTTGGCAACATTGTTTAATCTTGATGTTTAAGACCTCAAAGTCTTTTAGCTAAGATAGTAACCATTTGAGAGGTTCTAAAGGAGTTTGCCTCACAAAGGGTTAGCTGAAAGTTGGCAGAAGCTTAGAGATTCACTTAAAATATTTGTGTGTGTGTGTGTGTGTGTATGATGTATATATATATCTGCTTAGACTAGCACTTGAGGAAGATGCCTTATATAATTAAGTGGCTCTAAAATGTTAACTACCTTTACTAAATTTTTTTTTTGGGGGTCCAGTCATGGGACCTGAACTCTGGGCCTGGGATCTGTCCCTCAGCTCTTCAGCTCAAGGCTAGCACTCTACCACTTGAGCCACAGTGCCACTTCCGGCTTTTTTCTTTTTCTGCTTATGTGGTGCTGAGGAATCGAACCCAAGGCCTCATGCATGCAAGGCAAGGGCTCTACCACTGAGCCACCTTCCCAGTCCCCCTTTACTAATTTTTTGTAGTCCCTCCCATCATACAGCTTATAATATGAAGGAAAAGCTGTGGTGTGCATTGTATAAAGCAGCTTTTTTTTTGGGGGGGGAGTCCGGTCGTGGGGCCTGAACACAGGGCCTGGGCGCTCTTCAGTTCAAGGCTAGTGCTCTACCACTTGAGCCAAAGCACCACTTCTGACTTTTTTTTTTGTTTATGTGGTGCTGAGGAATCAAACTCAGGGCCTCATGCATGCAAGGCAAACACTCTACCACTGAGCCACCTTCCCAGCCCCATAAAGCTGCTTTTTAAATGAGATTCTAATGGAAGATCTTTAATACAAGGTGGATTCACCTTGGAAGACTGGCAGAGAACTCGGAGAACCAGCTAGATAAAAGGGTTACATGATGGGGATATAACCCCATTATTGGGACTGGGTGAGGGGAAAAAATTAATAGGGGCCTGTTATCTCATTGCAGCTTCTCTTTATTCTAGAATTATTGATGGGTGGGAATGTGGCATACTAGTAGAGTGCCTGCCTAGCATGCATGAAGCTCTGGGTTCAGTTTCTCAGTATCACATAAACAGAAAAAGCTGGAAGTGGCACTGTGGCTCAAGTGACAGAGTGCTAGCCTTGAGCAAAAGAAGTTCAGGGACGGTGCCCAGGCGCTGAGTTCAAGCCCCATGACTGAAAAAAGAAAAAAAAAAGAATTATTGCTGGAAATTTGATTCGTCATTGCTAGGCACCCTATTTTGTTTAGGGCATTAGAGTTAGAAACACAAGAGTCCTTATGTTCAGTCTGGTATAATGTACGCAAATAATTACTATATAGTGTTAGCAGAATGTAAAAGGTTGGGGGAGCATCTTGAAACATCATTTTGGCTTTGTTCCTCCATTTTGTATACGTGAGACAGCTGAAGTCCAGGGTTAAGCTAATGCTTTAAGAAGTAGAACTGAGGGGCTGGGAAGGTAGCTCAGTGGTAGAGCGCTTGCCTTGCATGCATGAGGCTCTAGGTTCAATTCCTCAGCACCACATAAGCAGAAAAAGCCAGAAGTGGCTCTATAGCTCAAGTGTTAGAGCTCTAGCCTAGAGCTAAAGAGCTGAGGAACAGCGCCCAGGTCCAGAGTTCGGGCCCCACGACCGACCCTCCCCCCCAAAACAACAACAACAAACAAAACTGACTGGTCCTTATTTAATTTTGCCTTACTACCTTTAAAATATGATCCTCTGATTTTACTATTTGTCTGAAAAAGCCCACCTTACTAGGTACCCATGGCTCACGCCTGTAATCCTATTCAGGACGCTGAGATGTGAGGATTGCCATTTGAGACTCTTTTCACCAATTAACCAGCAAAAAGCTAAAAGTGGAGCTGTGCCTCAAGTGGTAGAGCACAAACCTTGAGCACAAAAGCCCAGGGACACAAAGCTCAGGCCCTGAATTCAAGCCCCAGGACTGGCACATAAAAATAAAAACTAGTCCACCTTATCCATACTGTCCTCTTGACTACTTAGCACTCCTTCACACCAGTACCACTCAGTGTTTTTCTTGATCAGGAGCTAACCCTGTTGCAGTCGTCAATCTTACTTCACATTCCTCAGTAGTAGAGTAACTGTCAGGCGGTTAAGGTGCTTCAGAGTCCTACAATTTGAGTTGGAGCCTCCTTGTTCCACTGTGAGATCCTCATGTATGCACAAAGATTCCTACTTCTTGGGCCATATAAATACATGCATGGTGAAAAGTGAAGCGAAACGACTGCTGTGTTGTAGAGTCGCAGCCGCAGCATTAAGGAGAGTTAAACAAATTGGGAAACTCCGCCCAGCCACTCAGAAGCTCCTAGGCTGCGGTGGCTAGCGCTGGGGGCGGGCCGAGGTTAATTCGGGCGGGGTTGCGCAGTAGTGCTGCGCGACGGGCTCTGTTGCCGGAACTAGTGCGAGTTGCTCCGAGTTGCGCGCCTGGTGGAGGGAAGCCCCGCCCCCGCTGGGTGAAAACAAAGGGGGCTCGGCGCGCCGAGGGGAAAGGGGCGGAGCGCTCTAGCTTCCGGAGCGCGGCGCTCGCTAGGTTTGTGTGGGCGAGGGGCGGGGCGAACAGAACCGGGAGGGGGAGGAACGCGCGCTCTACTGTCTGGCCTTGTAGCCAGGGGAGCCGCCTGCGCGCGCAGCGCAGAGTAGTGCGCCGGCGCGCTGAAAGGCTGGGTCCGCGAGCACCCGGGCGGGGTGGGGCGGGGCGCGGCGCGGCGGGGCGGGGCCCCTCGTGCGGAGGTGCTGGGCTAGGTTGAGGCTGGGGCGGTTGGGACGCGGGGCTGAGAAGATGGGGCCTCCTAGGCGTTAGCCGAATCTGTTAGCTCTGTGTGTAGCCGGCGATTCCTGTAGCGGCCCGTGTGATGGTGCCGGGAAGAAGGAAGCGCCGTGACAGCGCCTCAGTCGGAGCCCAGGTTCCGGGAGTGAGGAGGCCCGGGGACGGCGGAGCTGGCGAGCTGGCCACTGGCTGGGCAAGCGGTCACAATAGGAGGCAGCGGCCCCGAGAGGAGGCGCGGGAGCAGCCCCGCAGGGCTGAGCCTCCCCTCGCAGGTACTGGCCGCTGTGGCCGTTGGTTGGCCCCAGCGCGAGGGCGGGACGAGCGGCGGGCGGGCGGGAGCCTTTCGAGGCCGTACCCGGCTGCCGGGAGGAGGCTTGGCCCGGCAGCCCGGCACTCTTTGTTCCCGCGGTGGGAGCGAGGAGGTGCGGCTGCAGTCAGTCACCCGGAGCGCCGGCCGCTGCCTCCTGGCCAGTGGCCGTATTCTCCCTCCCTCCCTTTTAGCCGAGGCGCAGGTGAAATGATGTCACCTCGGAGAACGCAGAACCCGTTCGGAAGGGTCCTTTCTCGCGACCTTTTGCCCCCTCGGGTTGGTGGACAAGCCGCGTTTAGTTCTCAGTTGCATGGAAGTTCTTTTGAGGGCTGAAGAATGAGAGGTTGGTTTTTGAAACGAGAGTTTTTTGAAGGCCAAAGAATAAAGTTTTTGTTTCGTGCATGCAGATTGTTGGGACAGCGCGTTTCTTTGTATTGCAGAATTGATGTATGCTATTTAGTAAAAGTTGAATATGCTAGTTCTCTCATAAATAGAAGCGAAAGTTAAATGCTTTGTATGAATTGCTTTTATTGCTTAAGCAGTGGACTTAACATGAAATTTTAAATGTACTCAACGCTCTTACGCTTATGTACGATCGTTTGTTACCTTAAAATTCCAAGTTTACGGGGTCCTATTTAGCCTTGATTGCAGATGCTATTGTAGTAAACACATTTGCCATAAGTTTTTTTTTTTTTTAATAATCCTTTCACAGTTTTTGTAGAGGTCAAAATAGTTTCTGTTTCGGGTAGAACGCGAATGGAGGAAATAGAACTTGTGTAGAAATAGCAATGCAAGACCAAATATAGGTATCATAATGGATGCAGTAAGATTAAACACAAAATCAAAAGGTGAAAAATTTAACCATTTCTCCACTTACTCCTGGCTCATATACTAAATTTATTTCACCTCCTGAAAACTAACTGTGATTCTGTTCATTATAGGAGGGTTCCACTTTAAAGTTGTTTCCTATCATTTTCTGTAAGACTTTCCTAAGAGAATTGGAGGCCTTTACTGCTCTACTGCCACAGACTGGTCTTGTGGGCCTCAGCTCCTCTTCTGAAAGAATTGGACTTAAAAGAATTAGACTTAAGTGGACTCTTCACCTCTGATACTTTTTTTTTTTTTTTTTACAAAAGGTAATTTGTGTTCCTGTACTTGTTAAAATTTACATATTTATTCTGTTCTTGTATCTAAACTAAATGTACAAGTATTAGTCTTTGGATTGATAATTTTATCCACTAACCTTGGGTAAACAGATTTAACTGAATCTATGACCATCATAATGTATAGTGTGGATGCGTTGTTTCTCTTTTCCAACAGCATTGAATAAGGTTTTTAGTTATGTTACATTATTAGGCTGTTACTGTTTGTGCTCACTTTTTACTAGAGAAGTATGAATGAAAATGAAAGTCTCTAAAAGGATTAGGTAATAAAAAGATTTCTAATTTGTTCCATTAGTTTCTCTGTCTTGTGTTGTCTCTGGTTGGGATAAGATCCACTGTTTGTAATTCATCTTACTAGAATAGAAAGGTAGTCCTTGATTAGTCTTGATGGTATGTGGCATGGTATGTGGATGTATTTATTTGCACCATATAGTTTGTCTAGTTTTGTTTAACATGTCCTAGTTTAACATGTTAAGTACCTAATATGACATTGTATGGAGGAGATAAGGCAAATGTTTAAATTCTGTAATAAGTTAATGACAACGGTATTGGGAGTAAACAGATGAAGAAGAAGGGTCAGAGAACAGTCTCATTTTCTCTCAACTTTTGGATCTTTTCATGTTCCTTTGCTGCATATGTCTCACTTCCCAGCTCCTTATTGTTATTTTATAAAACTCAACTGAGAAAAGGAAATGGGGGAGCCTATTTTCTCCTGCTTTTGTGATACTTCTAGAAAGATGCAAGTCTATTTAAGTTTGCCTTAACTCAAGAATGGGAATAATAGCTGGATTTTAGAGATCATTATCCTAAATCTGGATAGTACTGATCTTGAGGTGTAGCAGTCTTTGAATAGGTTTTCCCTCATAATGTCTATTGACATGTCATGCCCTCTTCCTATGGGAACTTAAAATTTGTATTTACTCCACAGAGATTTACTACTTTAAGGATTTTTATTTGAGGTTTTGATTTCTCTTTTGTGGTCCAGATTAAAATTCCCCTCAAGCAACACATTTCTTTTTGTAAGAAGGTCTGGAAAGGCCTGTAAAAATCTGGCATAGGCAGAGGGCTGCAAGGTTTATGGAGGGAGATGTGCTGCCATATAGCACAAACGTCTGTGCAAAACCCCTCAGCTTAGGTAGGATCTTAAGCATATATCATGGGTAAAAGTTACTGGGAGATATTGGTAATGTTCACTGAGCTTACCATATTTCACAAATGTAAGAGGTTAGAATTCTGTGTTATCCTGAGGAAGTTACTGATTATACAGGCATAATAAAGTACACCATTATCATTATTATTATTTTTTTTTTTTTAGAAAAAGTCTGATCCTCATCTAACACAGTGGAAATGATGTTTGTGTTGTCTCATCCACTTACATCTAATGTTTTTTGTATCTGTAATTATGTGTGAGCACATACACTTGGGTACTGGTAATTAAGCACTATCCTTAAGCGTTTTTGCTCAAGACCAGCACTCTACCACTTGAGCCACAGCTTCCCTTCTGGCTTTTTGGAAGTTTTTAGGAGATAAGAATCTCATGGACTTTCCTACCCTTAGCTGGCTTCAAATAGTGATGGTTCTTGGGGGGGAGGTTGTTTTTGTTTTTGCTTTTATCTTTTTTTTGGGGGGGGGGGTGTCCAGTCGTGGGCCTAAACTCTGGGCCTGGGCGCTGTCCCTCAGCTCTTCAGCTCAAGGCTAGCGCTTGAGCCACAGTGCCACTTCCGGCTTTTTTCTTTTTGCTTATGTGGTGCTGAGGAATCGAACCCAGGGCCTTAAGCATGCAAGGCAAGCTCTCTACCACTGAGTCACCTTCCCAGCCCTGCTTTTTTCTTTTTGGTTTAAGAGAGAGTTTATATAGTACAGACTAGCCTTGAATTCATAATCCTGCCTCAAAGTCCTGAGTACTGGGATTATAGTCATGAATTAGCATGTCCAACTTTGATTTTGTTTTTTAAAGCATAGTTGATCAAAGGTGGAGTTTTTTTTGTTTGTTTGTTTGTTTTGTTTTTGGTCGGCCGTGGGGCTTGAACTCTGGGCCTGGGCGCTGTCCCTCAGCTCTTCAGCTCAAGGCAAGCGCTCTACCACTTTGAGCTACAGCGCCACTTCTGGAGTTTTTTGTTGGAGAGAGGTGCTGGGGATTGAACTCTCAGGATCTCATTCTTAGAGGGCAAATGTTCTACCACAGAGTTACCTCCCAAGTCCAAGCTCTGCCCCCACCCCTCTATTTATTGTGGTCAGTCATGGGGCCTGAACTCTGGGCCTGGGCACTGTCCCTTGTCCCTGAGCTCTTCAGCTCAAGGCAAGCACTCTACCACTTGAGCCACAGCACCACTTGAGATTTTTCTGGTGGTTTACTGGAGATAAGTCTAATGGACCTTCCTGCCTGGGTTGGCTTTGAACCATGATCCTCAGAGCTCAGTCTCCTTAATTTAAATTTTATTGTACAAATGATGTATAGAGGGGTAACAGTTACATGTCAAGTAATGAGTTCATTTCTTTTTGAACAGTGACATACTCTTGATCCAATGTAGTACTACATACTCCAGTAATAAAATTCTTTTGAACTCATGTTTACTAAATACAAAAGCTGGAGAAACATATTTACCTTAGGCTCAGTGATACAACCCTCCTCAAAGCAGCATTGAAGTTTAGATTCATCCTCAGAATGGGAAATGAGGATATCGTAGCAAGGGCCATTGCACACTTAAGTATTGATGGTTTACCATTTAACTAGAATGGGGTGCCCGTAGTAGCTAGCTCAGTTTTTATTGATGATTTTCAAGTGAGTGAATCAGATGTGTTCCACTTTCCTGATCAACACTTTCAGCTGTCTCCTGAACCAAATTTGTTACAAATTCACGGCATAAACTGGAAAAGTGGGCTGTTCTCTTATTTGATTAGTTTGGAAGATTATGATTTCAGCAAATGTAGTTCTGAATATGCTATATGACAGTTTGACATTGTGTTAAATTTGATGTGTTTTCTTTGGGTGTGTTCATCATCTTATTGACTTCATTCTTTTTTGGGGGGCGGGAGGGCGGGTCCGGTCGTGGGGGCCTGAACTCTGGGCCTGGGCTCTATCCCTCAGCTCTTCAGCTCAAGGCTAGCACTCTACCACTTGAGCCACAGCATCACTTCCGGCTTTTTCCTTTTTGCTTATGTGGCGTTGAGGAATCGAACCAAGGGCCTCATGCATGCAAGGCAAGCGCTCTACCACTGAGCCACCTTCCTAGCCCCAACTTTATTCTTTAATCTTTATAGAGACTTTATAATTTTCCTTTCTAATACTTCTAAGAAAAATTTTATCTCACATATATGAGGTTTCGTATATATGTATACACACATATTTATGAGGTCGTGTGTGTGTGTGTGTGTGTGTGTGTGTGTGTGTGTGCGTGCGTGCGCGCGCGTGCGTGTGTGTGTGTGTGTAATTTACCTAATTTTATGCTTCCATAACAGCATATGTACTTTTTATTTTTGCTGGTCCTGGGGCTTGAACTCTGGGCCTCGGTGCTGTCGGTCCCTCAGCTCCTTTTGCTCAAGACTAGCATTCTACCACTTGATCCACAGCTCTAGTTCTGGCTTTTTCTGTGATTAATTGGAGATAAGAGTATCATAGACTTTCCACCTGGATTTACTGTGAACCATGATCCTCAGATCTGAGCCTCCTGAGTAGCTAGGATTACAAATGTGAGCCACCAGCTGCCCGGGGAACAGCATAGGTACTTTCATTTCGAGTTTTTGATAACTTTTACAGTTTGTGAAAGTATACTGTGATTAAAGACTACTAATGCCGAGCCTAGGTGCTGGCTCTCTCAGCGAGCATAAAGCTCTGAGTTCAACCCCCAGCACTACCAAAGGTAAAAAAGTAGATGCCTTGCCTGTCTGTCTGCCTTGCCTGCTTGCCTGCCTGTCTTCCTTATTATTCTTTTTTTTTTCTTTTTTGATATTAGAGATTGAACTCAGTACATTGCACTTGCTAGATAAGCACTTTGCCATTAAGCTACATCCCAGCCTTCTTTTTTTTCTTTCTTTCTTTTTTTGGGAGGTGGAGTGGGGTGGTTGTTGTTATAGTATGTGTGCCAGTCCTGGGTCTTGAGCTTAATACTTGGCTACTGTCCTTGAGTTTTTGTGCTCAAGTCTAGTCATCTAACACTTGACCCACAGCACTACTTCTGGTTTATGTTGTTGTTAATTGGAGATAAGAGTATCACAGGCTTTCCTGCCTGGGCTGGCTTCAAACCATGATCCTCCAATCTCAGCCTTCTGAGAAGCTAGAATTACAGGTCTGAACAAGCCACCAGTGCATGGCTAGGGTGCGTGTGCGTGCGTGCGTGCGTGCGTGCGTGCGTGTGTGTGTGTGTGTGTGTGTGTGTGTGTGTGTGTGTAGTTTGTGGACAGATTTATTACTGCAAGGCATTTTATTAAAAAGTATGATTGTGGGGCTGAGAAGGTGGCTCAGTGGTAGAGTGCTTGCCTCACGTGCATGAGTCCCTGGGTTCGATTCCTCAGCACCACATACACAGAAAAAGCCAGAAGTGGCACTGTGGCTCAAGTGGTAGAGAGTTAGCCTTGAGCTGAGGAGCTGAGGGACAGTGCCCAGGCCCAGAGTTCAAGCCCCATGACCGAAAAAAGAAAAAAAACTTAGCACTTGCAGCCTTGGAAATAGTGAAAATACTTGGCTTTTAAAATCATTTGGATTTGACTTCTTCATTTACGGATGGCATGACTTGAATGTAGAGGAGTACTTGCTAGAGACATCACTAAGCACCTGACTCTTCATTTAGTGTTTTGTTTTGCTTTTGTACATTTGATTTTGGTATAACTGCTTTTGATCAGTCCTTTTGTTGTTAGTAACAGTGAACCCTCCTCCCCCCCAAAAAAAATTCCCTGGTGACTAATACCATTTTCAAGAAAACTGGTTTGGACCTTTGAGCAACTTTTGTTGAAAGTATATTTTTTGATTCCAGCAAAGAAGCCAGGTACTTGCAAACCCTTTTTATCTGATCTTTATGGGAAGAGGAGATGAATAAAGAAAGAAAAGCTGTCAGAAGCAATGTTAGAAGGAACGAGTTCTGGACAGTCTCTTAAATCTTCTTGTTTTTAGCATGTGATAAATACTCCAATAAGAAAAATGAAATAGTTGATTATATTTATCAAATTAGAAAAATCACTTAAAAGTGTCCTAAAGTAGTAAAGTTCTAGTGCTTAAAAGATTAAAGCTGTTTCTATATATATTAGTCTTTGAAAGTTTTTTTCCCCTCCAGTTATGCTGGGTGAATTAAATATTAAAAATGAGAAGCTCTAGGAATTACAGAATGAATCTCTTACTAGGTTGTTTTTTTTTTTAAATGTTCAGTAGTTGCCAGGATGGAGAAAAATATATTTGTGTCAATAATTGGATATAGTATAATAATAATTTTAATTGGTAAAGAATCAGTGAAAAGGAGACTTATAAGGAAACATGTTTTTGTAGGTCGGCTCTGTGCAGTTCCACTTTAGCCGTGTCTCTAACCATAATTTATTATTTTTAACTAACTTTTAATACTTGTAAATAGTCCCCGTGGAGTGGCTGATAGTTGGGTTGACTAATCACAGTGTAGAGGCAAACATTTATTTTAAAGTACCTTAAGTGACAGGGTGGCTTTGTGAATTGAGTGTGAACATTAGTACCCAGTAGACTTGGTTTTAAATTATATTTTGTTCTTTCTGTGTGGCTTTAAGTTAGTCACAGTTACTCTGTCCCAGTTCCTGGGATGAAGTTAGCCATTACTAAATGGAGATTTTAAAACTGCTATACTACTTAAATGAAAATACCTTTATTTATAGAGTTTTAATTTGTGTGTGTGCCTGTGTGGACTTGAACTCCAGGCCTTGGAATCTCGCTTGACTTTTTAGCTCAAGACTGGTGCTTTATTACATGAACCATACCACACCTACCTTTTTGCTAGTTAGTGGAGATAACAGTCTTATAGATTTGTCTGCCAACCTGGTTTTGGACTGTGATCCTCAGATCTCAGCCTCCTGTGTAGTTAGGATTATACGTATAAGCCACCAGCACCCAGCTTAATTTATATCTTTCATAGTTAAACTTCTTTAAAAACTTTTCCTTCAATGTAGTATAATAAATTTTATTCTCATTGTTTTCTATTGTTTAGTAAGAATCCTGGTATGACTATTGATGTATTGATATCCTGGTATAATATAGCAAGACTTTTGTTTTGTTTTGTTTTTTGTTTTTTTGGGGGGTCTGAACTCTGGGCCTGGGTGCTGTTCCTCAGCTCTTCATCTCAAGGCTAGCACTCTACCACTTGAGCCACAGCGTCACTTCCAGCTTTTTTCTTTTTGCTTATGTGGTGCTGAGGAATTGAACCCAGGGCCTCATGCATGCTACCACTGAGCCACCTTCCCAGCCCAAGACTTTTTTTGGGGGGGTCAGTCATGGGGCCTGAACTCTGGGCCTGGGTGCTGTACCTCAGCTCTTCAGCTCAAGACTAGTGCTTTACCACTGAGCCACCTTACCAGCCCCTAGCAAGACTTTTTTTTTTTTTTGGTCGATTGTGGGGCCTGAACTCTGGGCCTGGGCGCTGTCCTCAGCTCTTCAACTGAAGGCTATCACTCTACCATTTGTGCCACAGTGCCACTTCCTGCTTTTTCTGTTTATGTGGTGCTAAGAAATCGAATCCAGGGCCTCATGCATTCAAGGCAAGCACTCTACCACTAAGCCACCTTCCCAGCACTAGCAAGACTTTTAACTGAGGGAGAATCAATGAAAAGTTTTGCTGAAAACATCTGTGTTACTACTGTATACTCTGGCTGGAACTGTGATTTCTTCCGGGACTTGAAGTTCTCTTCCAAGCCTACTAGTTGTTGGTAGAATGTGGTTTGCCTAATGGTAGGACTTTCCCCTATTTTCTTGCCACTGTAACTTCCAGTACCCAGAGGGTGCCTTCTATATGTCCTCTTCATATGTCTTCTAACAGTGCAGCATCTTTTTTGAAGGGTTGACTGTAGACCTTCTTAGGAATGGCCCAATTCCTCTTATAAGAGCTTTCTCTGATTAAGAAAGGACCTAGGGATATTATCTTTCTTGATAAATGTAAAGGCGACTAATTCAGAATCTTTATTATTTTTAAAATCTCTCCCATTTTGAGATACAATTTAACTTAATAACCAGAATAGATACTATCATAACATTTTTTTCCTTTGCCACATACAAGGGATTGGGGAAGGATTATAACAAAGAAGTGGGGACAGCTTATACCACATATATACACAAAAATATTTTATTTTATCTTGAGGGTTTGTCCCTGTTTTCTTTGTTGGTAGCAGTAATGTGGAAATTGAACCCTCACATTCTCTAGACAAGTATTCTTCCACTTTTAGGCACACCTAAAACCAGCTTTGTGCTGTTTCTTGCCTTTTTAATCAAGGCAAACAGTCTACCACTTGAGCCATGCTTCAAGTTCTGGCTTCTTGCTGGCTAATTGAAGATAAGTGTCTCATGGAGTTTTCTACTTGGGCTGGCTTTGAATCTCTGTCCTCAGATCTCAGTCTTTTTGAGTTGCTAGGATTACAGGTGTGAGCCACAAACACTGGCTTACACTGGTTATTTTTGAGGTAGAGTTCTGCTTTATGCTTAGCTGTGGTCCTTCTATCGGGCTTTCTAGAGTCACTGAGGGGAGCAAGCAATGAATGCTTCCTGCCCAGCAGTTGCGCTCCCTCTATAGCTCTGTTAAGATTTGCATGCCACCACTGGCGGGCCAGCCAAGATCTTCCATCCCTGCCTCCCAAATAGGATTAAAGGAATGAGCTTCTCGCTTGTTCCAGACTTAACTATACAATTTGAATATAACTACTTTGAACTATATTATTTGTTCTTTTATAGACAAGTGGAGGAAGTTATTGTGAATAGGAGAGGATATGCTTGATAATTATTAAGAGAACCCAGGGTGCCAGTTTTTATTTATATATTACTGAAAAGTTAGATTTTTAAGTAGCAAATTGAAAAGATGAAACCTGACCCTGGTTTCTGTTTTTCTAGCTAGCTACTTGGGACTTGTGATTTATAAGACTCATTGGGCACGATTGTAGAAGGCTAGAAGCTTGACTCCACCTTGACAGAGAGCCTAAGTGTGAAGCCCTGAGTTCAGTTCCTGGTAATGCTAACACACAGTACAAGATTTCTTACTGTATAAATAAAAGTATTGCAGGAGTGCAGAAAGATGATTCAACCTACTTAAATAGGCCATTTTGAGAGAAGATTGAGTTGAGAAGTCAGGAATGTAAAATAAATGTCTCCTAATAAAATCTTGCTTTTTTTAATTTAAATTTTATTGTTAAGGTGATCTACAGAGGTGTTACAGTTATATAAGTAAGGTAATGAGTACATTTCTTTTTAAACAGTGTTACCCCCTCCTTCGTTTTCTCCCACTTACCCCACCCCTTTCCCCCCTAAGTCTTACTGTTATCTTCAGATAAGACTGTGTTCTAATTTTTGCATATTTTATACCATTTAAATATTATACTATAGTTGGCTGCTTCTATCTGTTTGTTTTTATGCCAGTCTTGAGGCTTAATCTCAGGGCCTGGTGCCATCCCTGAGTTTTTTTGTTCAAGGCTAATTAATGCTGTACCATTTGAGCCACAGCTTTACTCCCAGTTTTTGGTGATTAATTGGAGACAAGAATCTCATGGACTGTGGACTTTTGTGTCTGGGCTGTCACTGAACAGTGAGTGATTTTCAGATCTCAGCTTCCTAAATAGCTTAGAGTTATGGGCATTAGCCACCAGTATCAGGCTTTTGTTTTGCTTTTTAATTAGAATATGATCATTAAACATAGATGAGATCCATGTTTTACTCTTTGTATTTTCTTTCCCTTAGATAAAACTCTTGGCTTCTGGGAAGCAGTCAATAGATATTTCTTGATTCAGTAATGCATACTTCCTCATAGTGATAATGGATACTGGGATATTTATTTTTGTGGTGGAGAGATAAGCCTTAGCTTATGTCCAGAACATTTTATGTAACAAATTAACAAATAACTAAAGTTCCTGTCCTTATGTGTTTTGATTTTACTGGAAATATTTTTACTCTTACCAATAGACCTGGCTATTTCCCAAGTTAATAGCAAACCAGCAATAAAATTATAAAAGAACTAAAAGAAGGTTATTACAGCAAATATGCTAATTAGCATTTGGCTTCATGGTATCTCTCCTTTTCTCTTGGTTTCTTTTTCATTGTCCAGCTGTTCTGAACATTTTACCATTTCCTCACTACACTGTTGTCTCTTGATATTACATGAACATACCACTTAGTGCTTGCTATCATCAGAGTATTTACATTTATACAATGAATTCCCTTTGTTAAAAGTAGGAAACCATGCCTTTTTTTGTTAGTGCCTGTCACCTAAGGGCACTTAGAAT
Organism: Dipodomys spectabilis; assembly: GCF_019054845.1. NCBI lineage: Eukaryota > Metazoa > Chordata > Mammalia > Rodentia > Heteromyidae > Dipodomys > Dipodomys spectabilis. The sequence continues at coordinate 8,094,034 of NW_024870683.1, read as the reverse complement.
GAAATTCTTAAAGCAACAGTTTTAGAGCCCATAATTTTTAGTTTAGAGACAAGTCTATAGCCTCAACCTAAGGAGAAGAGAATTCCACTGTTATAGTCATGTGATAGTCATCATTTTTAGAACACTACATAATGAGTTAAAGGAGACTCTTAGTCAAGCATTTGAAAGCTGTCTTTTACTTTGACTTTATCTTGTTCCTTAATCCTTAGGAAGGTTGCTGGCTTGGATTTTGCTGCTGTTGGTGGTGATGTTTTTTGTTTCTTTGAGACAGGGTCTCTGTAACTCAGGTTTCCTTGGAACTCCTTTCTTGCCCTATGGAGTGCTAAAATTGCTAGGTTTATAGAATAGTGTGAACATGGTCCCAGTTAAACATGAGGTGGCTGAATGTCATGGTGTACAGTCATAGATACCATAGAGATAGAAGTTTTACCACAAATGCTATGAAGTCTGTATTCTAATGCATGATCATTTGAAAGGTTAACTAAATGTGCAATAAGAAAAAAAATATTCTTAGTCTAGAGAAACACTCAATATGTACTTAAGGTATATGATTTTACTTCAGGGTTCTTTTTTGTTTTGTTTTTGTGTGGTGCTGGGACTTGAACTCAGGGCCTGGGTGCTGTCCTTGAGCATTTTTGCTCAAGGATAGCACTCTACCACTTGAGCCACAGCTCCACTTTTGGCTTTTTGTTGGTTAATTGGAAATAATAGTCTCATAGATAATATCAAACTGTGATCCTCAGATCTGGGCCTTCAGAGTAGCTAGGATTATAAGCATGAGCCACTGGCACCCGGCTTTAATTCCACAATTTTTTTTTAAACTTGCAGTCTGACCTTTAGGATTTTAAAATTAATGCTGACTAAAAGGATAGCAATAGATACTTGGGAGGGGAGGGGAGGAGGACTTGTTTGGAGCTGTGCTGTTTTGCCTTAAACCTTTTTGCAAGTGATCTAGTGTTAGAGGCAACCTTGGACACTCATCTGTTTTATGTTTATAGTTAATTTTTCTTTCCAGTCTCTGCTAACTCATCAAGTGCTAGAAAAATCTAGACTGTCCTTCATTAGGCATAATTCCTCATATTGGTGTGGCTAGCCATGAACTATCCTTTTCTTCTCCCTCTTTTTCCCAGATATCTCCCGGGGCCAATTCAGCACCTCTGCCTGGCCATCCTAACAAGGTGATTTGTGAAAGGGTGAGACTTCAGAGCCTGTTTCCTCTTCTCCCAAGTGATCAGAACACTACAGTTCAAGAGGATGCTCACTTCAAAGCTTTCTTCCAGGTTCTTATATATTTACCCTTTCCCTACATAGGGCTGAAAGTAACAGATGCATTCTAGATTGCTTCTAGGGAGGCTTAAAAAAGAATTCTTAATACCATCTTCTTATTTTGTAATGAGAATAAGTATTCTTCTTACAGGACTTCTTCAGTGTAACTTTCAGTCAGCTTTTCTGAAGAACATTTGTCTTCCTCTTGAACTACTGTTAATTATCTTAATTTGACTTAATATTCTTGTTTTTTTTTTTTTAACATTTCGTCTTTATTACTTGTCTTAGTAAAAGAATTTCTATAGAAAAATAGATGATACCAAATATGTGAAGGTTTGTTTTTGTTTTGTCCGTTATGGGGCTTGAACTCTGGGCTAGACGCTGTTCCTCAGCTCTTCAGCTCAAGGCTAGCACTCTACCATTTGAGCCACAGTGCTACTTCCAGTTTTCTGAGTGGTATTGGAGATAAGAGTCTCACAGACTTTCCTTCCCCGCTTTGAACCTAGATCTTCAAATCTCAGCTCCTGAGTAGCTAGGATTACAGGTGTGAGCCAACAGCATTGGGCGAATATGTGAAGTTTTTAAGAAAGGAAAAATGAAAGTGCATAGGCATTTTTTACAGCCATTGCTACTTACTTGCTTTTAGTGCCTAAGTTTCACAGTAATATTTTTCTGAGAGAAAATGTGGTTCTATTTGCCTTTGCCTATTTTGAGATCTATAGACAAAATGTAACCTGATTTATTTTAAGACAAAAGCAAGCTGAAAATAGATTAAAATAAAACTATCATTAGGTTATTAACAAGAATTCTCAGTTGTGTTCACATAAATCATCACTACTAATTTTCTAATTCGTAGTCTTAAGAGAAGAAGGTTTTAGTAATGGACGTCACTGTTGCTATTAACACAGAATAAACCAAATTTATAGAATTGCTCTTGGATGGTAAGCTTGTGTTTGTATATATATTAACCTAAGGTGTTAAGATAGTTCATAAACAAGACTAGATCTTTCAGATAGAGGTAGCTCATTTTCTGTTTGTGTAGGAGTGACAAACCTGACTTAAAAGGGAAAGGATCTGGCACATTGTTGGACATGTGAAATTTCTGGGGTACTTGCTTAGGTCATCCAAGGCTCTTTAATCTTGTGTTTTGTTAGTATTATGCTGGTTCTTTGCTTTGCATGTATTAAGTGGGTTTTTTGGTTTGGTTTGGTTTAGTTTGGTGGTGCTGGGTTTTAATATAAGGCCTCACTCTCCTAAGAAGTAACCATTCTGACCACTTGAGGCATATAAACAGCCACAACAACAAACAAGCACTAGTTCTAGATAAGGAGATAGGTTTTGAAAAGCTCACCAAGAAGCCCAGTGATTTCCAGTTATTGATGGAACAGGGATTCAGATCAGACCTTTATCTGTATCTTGTCTACTATACATATTCTCTAGAAACCAACAAGTATTTATGCAGCACACATGTTGTAAATTCTTAACACTTAACCCTGTGTTAAGAGGCATCGCTATCTGTATTGAATTGTATGGCATATTGACCATTTTGATTATAGCTTCAGTCTGCATGCAATAGCACATAGATAAGTAATATTTGACAAAAGGGCTTAATTCTTACGATTCTTACCAGTAAATACTTATTTTTACATTTTCTATGTTTTCTGAATTCCCTTTGAGACTTTTTTTTTTTAATTTAATTTTATTTTATTTGAGAACATACTGTACAGAGGGGTTCCAATTACATGGGCAGGATAATGCATACATTTCTTACCAAGCATTGCAGCCTCCTCCTTTGTTTACCCTTCACCTCCCTTCCCAGCCCCTCCCTCCCCCTCACCCAATCCTTCTCCCCCCCACCCCCACCCCCACCCTTTGAGACTTTTAAGCATTAACTCAACATTAACTTTCAAATTTAGAAAGTAGCTACCAAATGCTGTTTCTTCTGGGGTTTTGATTCTGGTGATGAATCCATGCTCTTAAATGCATTAAGGATGTGTTTTACTTCTGAGTTATACCCTCTAGCTCCTGGGTTTTAACAAAAAGTAAAAAGAATTACTGTTGCTAGGCACTGATGGTTCTTGCCTCTAATCCTAGCTACTCAAGAGGCTGAGATTTGAGGATCCCTGTTCAAAGCTAGCCCAGGCAGGAAAGTCTGTGAGACTCTAATCTCCAGTTAACCACCAAGAAAACCCAGAAGTGGAAAAATGGCTCAAATGGCCTACCCAAGAGCACAAAAGCTCAGTGACAGTGCCCAGACCTTGAAGTTCAAGCCCTAGGACCAGCACCCCTCCCCCTGTCAAAAAAGGTATTACCATTAAGTGTGTTTTTCTTAGTATTAATTTAACAAATGTTTTCACTAACTTTAGAACAAGGCTTTTACTGTACTTTAACTGTACCAGGGATTTTTTTTTTGGGGGGGGGGAGGGAGTCCGGTCATGGGGCCTGAACTCTGGGCCTGGGCGCTGTCCCTCAGCTCTTCAGCTCAAGGCTAGTGCTCTACCACTTGAGCCACAGCGCCACTTCCAGCTTTTTTCTTTTTGCTTATGTGGTGCTGAGGAATCGAACCCAGGGCCTCATGCATGCAAGGCAAGCGCTCTACCACTGAGCCACCTTCCCAGCCCATGTATGAGGGATTTTCTTTAATCAGTTACTCCCCTACCACTGCTCTGCATTAAAAAAGTAGACCTTTTGAGTTACTGATATCTCAACTAATTCTCAAACCAAAATTGGGGATAATTTATTAGTTTCAGCTATACCTCTTACCTTTAACTGGTAATAATGGGGATTGAGGTAGATCTTGGAGTTGGTTATCAAGCACTGTACCACTTGAGCTATGTCTCTCAGCCCCTTTAAAAATTGGTTTTGTGATTCGGGCCTGTAATCCTAAACTTTAGGAAACTAGTAAATGTTGTGAGTTCAAAGCTAAATTTGGTTAGGCCACTTTGAACTACAAAGTGATACCTTGTCTCAAAAACAAATTAAAAAACCACCAAAAACAGAAAAATTATTACTGCTGGGCACTGGTGTGTGTAATCCTAGCTACTTCCAAACTTTTTTTTTTTAATGTCAGTCGTGGGACTTGAACTCCGGGTCTGGGTGCTGTCCCTCAGCTCTTAAGCTCAAAGGTAAGCACTCTACCACTTGAGCTACACAGCCACTTCTGGTATATTGGTGGTTTATTGGAGATAAGAGTCTCATGAAGTTTCTTGCCCAGGCTTCCTTGAACTGTATTCCTCAGATCTCAGCCTCCTGAGTAGCTAGGATTACAAGCATGAGCCATCAGCACCCCGCTGCTTCTGAAGTTTGAGGCTTGTGGTTTGAAGCCAGCCCAGGCAGGAAAGTCTTAACTGTTATCTCCAATAACGACCAAAAGGCTGAAAGTAGAGCTGTGGTTCAAGTGGTAAGAGTACCAGCCTTCAGCAAAAAAAGCTAGAGGACAGCACCCAAGACTTGAGTTCAAGCCCCAGTACAGGCATTACCACTACCACCACCCTCCAAAAAACAACTTGATTACTACATGAAAAGGAAAATTTACCCAAGCCATTTCCTTTGCTTGGGAAAAAACAACCTTAATGTGTTTTGTGCTTTCTTGTCCTTGGCCTAACCCAAGTATCTTCCTTATAGCTCTACTTCCCTTCCTTTTAGATTAACTGTTTTTGTTCATTTTATGCAGACTTAACCTTACTCTTGCATTACAGACTTAACCTTACTCTTGCATTTTTTTTTTTTTTTGTAGTACATCCTTTCTGTTTCCTTACCTTTGGTAAAACTCTTTGAGAACTCCCTCAGCATCCTTTTCTAGGGATTAAAAAAAAATTTACCAGTTCTTATCCCACTGTAAGCATGAGCTTGCCTGAGTATGGCTTTGACTTTGTCTCGGAAGTAGAGTAGTTATGGAAAAAATAGAAAGTGTTAATCTTCTGGGTCCTTACTGTTGTTTCTGACTTCCAATCTTCTCACTGAACAAAAAGCTTGTTTCTGAGCTATTTTGTCATTCATACCCAGTTTACTAATGTTGTCACCTTTTACTAAAAACTTCTGTGCTTCTTTTAGACAATATTGTATTAATCCCAGTCAGGCCTCTGTAAAAAGAAAAAAGAATTTTTCATGCATTAGTTTTCAAATTATAAACACCATCCAAACTAACAAATTCAACCATTACCAATACTTTCAAACCTCCTATATGGCATTTTATCTTATATATACCTGCTGTCCTATATCTGTGTCTGTATATCTGTGTTTTAGGTTAAATCACTGGTTAGTATCCTTTTGAATTTTTGTCTGGTTTTGCTGCATATAATATGCTGTATTATTTAATTTTATTTCTGAACTTAAAGTAGATTATATACTTCATGCACTTTGTTGTTGTTGTTGTTGTTGTTTTTGTGCCAGTCCTGGGGCTTGAACCCAGGGCCTGAGTACTAGTGCTCTACTACTTGATCCACAGCTCCACTAATAGCTTTGTGTGCATGTGTGTGCATGCACTTGCACACTTAATTGGAGATAAGAGTCTCATAGATTTTTCTGCACAGGCTGGATATGAACCACAATCCTCAGTTGTCAGCCTCCTGAGTAGCTAGGATTTTCAGGCATGTGCCACTGGCATCCAGCATGTACTTTTTCTTTTTGAAACCCATTTCTATTCTTGTTTGTGGCTGTTATTTGATTCATTTTAGTGCTCTTCTACTGTATTTTTTTTTTTTTTTGGTCTGGTTGTGGGGCCTGAACTCTGGGCCTGGGCGCTGTCCCTCAGCTCTTCAGCTCAAGGCTAGCGCTCTACCACTTGAGCCACAGCGCTACTTCCAGCTTTTTTTCTTTTTGCTTATGTGGTGCTGAGGAATCGAACCCAGGGCCTCAGGCATGCAAGGCAAGTGCTCTACCACTGAGCCAACTTCCCAGCCCCTACTATGAGTATTTTTAACGGACATTTAAATTGTTTTCTTGCCCCCTCTCCCCCAATTCCTTTATTAAGAAATAATAAAATTTGCAAGGTTCAAGTGGAGGGGAAACAATATGCTAACTAGTTTGCCAAAGGGGTGATCCAGTAGCTTCTGTCACTTTGTTTCCACCGTGGTACACAGCTATGCGGTTTCCCCATTTCTAATAAGGCAAGGCACAAAACCTTGAGTTTCTTGAAAGAGTGTTACTACATACTGAAAATAAATATTTTGATGAAAATACTGACATTTTCATCCTCTTACTTTGTCATTTACTGTTCCTAAAAGAGCTGAGCTGTTGATTGGAAGTCCCATTCACTGCTTTTTTATGACATTTTCACAAAACCTGCTTTGGAAGCTGAAAAGTATTGATGGTTATATCACACCATAGGAGGATTCAAGCGCAGAGAGAGAGAGAGAGAGAGAGAGAGAGAGAGAGAGAGAGAGAGTGTGTATTAAATACTAACAATGAACAAAAAAGGGGAAAATAAAACACCACAGTCATTTCATGGAACTCTTCAGTTCAGGACAAGCTTGTGAGTCCATTGAGCTCTAGTGACAGTGGCCAACAGCATAATTGAGCATGGTTGCATGCAAGCAAGAACATGAACACAGAACAGGGGAAAAGAGTGTTTTCCTGGATGGGATATGACCGTCTTTATGTCAGGGATACTGAGTTTTTGTTACTTCTTTACTATTATTACAAGCAGTATTACCATGAATATTGTATTTTTCTTGATACATATTTAGTTGGCATTTTAATGTTTCTATAGAAGTGATGACTGTATTTATTGTTCATAGAAGAGGTCCTCTAACCACTTGAGCTACATTCCTAGTTCCTGTTCTTTGCAGAGATAGTTGGAGATAAGAGTCTCTTGGATTTGTCTTCTAGGGCTGGCTTCAAAATTTGATTCTTAAGTCTCAACCTTAGTAGCTAGAATTACAGGAGTGAGCCGCTACATTAGGCCTCTGAAATTTTATTTATTTTTTGCCTGTCAAAGGATTTGAACTCTTGGCCTGGGCACTGTCCCTGAGCTCTTCAGCTCAAGGCAAGTACTCTACCACTTGAGCCACAGTGCTACTTCCAGTTTTCTGGTGGTTTATTGGAGATAAGAGTCTTATGGACTTTCCTACCGGGGATAGCTTTGAACCACTATCCTCAGATCTCAGCCTGAGCTAACAATGGAGCTAACAACATCTGGCTCTTTGATTTTCTTAAAAGAAACAGTAACTTTGATCACTCCCTCTTCCCCCAGCAGTATTGGACTTTTGTATTTTTACCATAGCAAAAAGTAAAATTGTCCCAGGTGCTGTGGCACTTTCTATCATTTTAGCACTTAGTAGACTGAGACTCTGCTCTCTACATTTGTTATTTAAGATGGATTAAAATTTAGTAAGAATTTGCAGTTCATGGGTCATGTGCTGTTAGTTATATGAAAAACCTCATGTTTTATAGGGGAAAAAGCGGGGATTAAAAGGAAAATTGTGGATGCTAGATGGTTCTGTATTTAAAAGGTGTAAAGTCTGAATAATGATTGGAGAAAAAATATTTGAGTACTTTGCTTGACTGCCTATCATAGCTACCTTTTTGCTCCGTTGGGAAGGAAATTCTTGGAATGCAGCAATGGTCATGAAGATCAATATTTTAGCATACTAGAACTTGATGATTGTAATGGTAATGGGACATGAGATGTAAAGGAGGCACTGTCTAGGAGTGGAGGAGCAAAGGAAGGGGAGGAGAAATGAGATGCTGAAGAGTGAATAGAATCAGCATTTTACACACACACACACACACACACACACACACACGATAACATAATGAAACCCAACACACACACACACACACACACACACACACACACGATAACATAATGAAACCCAACACACACACACACACACACACACGAGATAACATAATGAAACCCACCAAATACTGTTTGGAAAGGAGAGAGGAAAAAGGGGAGGAATGAGAACATGGAGGACAGGATGAATTTGTTCAGAGTAGACTGTGTACATGAATAGAAATATCACAGTAAAACATCCTCATTACAGAAATAAACCAGAAATAAAAACATATTAGTAGAACTTGGAACTTGTTTTTATTTGGGGGACAGTTTGACACAACACCTTGCATTTTCAAGACTTTTAGATAATGTACCTGTTCTTTGTGTAAGGTTTTTTTTCCCCCTTCACTAGGTTTTCTATGATCATAAGCAGTATTTTTATTCCACTGTCAGGTTGTTTTTCACTCCTAATGATGTTTTGTTTACAAAATGGTTAGGGTTAATAGATGTATAACGCTACCATCATTTTATCAGATTGTTATTACTAAGTATAAAAACATAATTTATTGCCTTCTTCCTGTATTTGATCTCTAAACTTATCAATATTCTGTACTATAGTATCTGCATACTGTTCTGTATTGTAGAAGCACTAATTGTACCTGATTTAAATTAACATTTTATAGATTTAAGTTACTATTTGGTACTTTGAAAAGTTATCTCACTGGAATAGGATCAACAAGAAATTTGAATTCTCCCTTGAGAATTTAAGCATTACATGGAATCACTTTAAAAATGCCACTTCTTGGGCCTTCAGATTTTCTGAATAAGAGACTAAAGTATGGCCAACAATCAGATATTTATAAATCATTGGCATAGGACTGTTTCTACAGTTTTAATTTCTGGGCATAGGCAGTAAAAATTTGAGCTGCGAATGTGAGGAATAAAGATTTAAATTTTCAGGAAAGAAATCTTTGCTCAAATTCCAGAAAGAGTAGACATGTTTCCTTGTTGATTCTCTATGCTTTTCTGCTTGAAAATTTTGATTTCATGCAAGGAAGCTCAGCAATGGTTATCTTCTATTCTTCCTGACAACTATAAAAACAATAGATGGGTGCTGGTAGCCCCTGTCTATAATCATACCTACTCAGGAGGGTGAAATCTGAGGATCGAGGTTTGAAAAGCCAACCTGGGGCAGAAAAATCCATCAGACTTATCTCCAGTAAATCAGCAAAAGACTGAAAGTGGAGGTGTGGCTCAAGTTGGTAAAATACTAGTTTTGAGTTAAAAAGTGAGAGTGTGAGGCTCTGAATTCAAGCCCCAGTACAGTATATGTGTGCATAGATACACACAGAAAGAGAGAGAAACAAAAAAAAAATTGTTTTCCTGTTTCTGGATCCTTCAATTCCTCTTTTTTTTGTCTTTCTAAGTTCAGCAGTGCATTTAAATGCATTTGTTGTGTGTAAGGTACTATTTTCAGAATGTGGTATTGTGCCAGAACTCTTTAGAGTTACTTTACTAAAGTTTTACAATGCTTATTCTCTGTAAATGCAAGAGGGTTTTTTTGGGGGGGGGCAGTTTTGGGGCTTGAACTCTGGGTCTGGGTGCTGTCCCTGAGCTTTTTTTGTTCAAGGCTAGCGCTCTACCACTTGAGCCACATCTTTACTCCAGCTTTTTTTTTTTTTTTGTGGGGGGGAGGGGGTAGTTTAGTGGAGATAGGAGTCCCATTGACTTTCCTGTCTGGACTGGCTTCAAACTGCGTTCCTCAGATCTCAGCCTTCTGATCAGTCATGAGCCATCACTGTCTGGATTAATAATTATTTTTTATATACTTTTAAGCAGCAATACAAAGGAGTTTCAATTCAACATGTCAGTTCATGCATCTTGATCAGTGTTATCCTCTGCATCATTATGATAGAAGAGCTCTGTACTTAAATTTTACTAACTTCCAAATTCTTAGTCATACAGTTGCTTTTTGTGTATTTTGAGAATCTTGCCATGAAGCCTAGGCTTGACTCAAACTTGACATCCCAGGACCTGAGATTATAAGTACGAACTACCACTTCTAGCTCATACTATTGTAATCCATTTGATATAGGTCATTTTTCTTAGAACCCTCTGACTTCTTGCTGTAATTTGGAACAATTATTTTTCAGACTTTCTGAGCTACCATTTCTATAACTTTTTTTTTTTTTTTTGGTCTTTTCTCTTTTGGTACTGAGGATCCAACCTGGGCATTGCACTTGCTAGGCAAGCACTTTGCCATTGAGCTACATCCCATTGTACTTTCTAGTTTCATTGTACTTTTTTTTTGTCTCCTACAGATGTTGTTCAAGGAGGGAATATGTAAATTGTTTCTTTGTAGGTTATACCTTCTATACTTTCCCTTTTCCAGAAATAGGATTTCTTTGGAGTTCCCAAGACTTGTAACATTAATGAGGGGCATGATGAAGTCATGTTTTCTTCTCTTTAAGTATCCATCTTAGTTTCCTATTACTTTGAGTGAAATAAGGTACACTCTCATAAACTAATAAATAGCCATCCCTTTACTTCCTATCCTTTGTGTCTTCCACTCCCTTCCCCCATCAGTGTGAAAGCATCAGAGTACAAAAGGGTGTAAGGAATTTTCCAGCTATCTTTCCTTACCTCTTTTAAAATCATTGCATTTATTTTGTCATTTTTTTCCACATGTATCATTGAAAGTTTGGTTGCAGATGCTAATTTCTGTTCATCAAATGTACATATGGGAGTGTTGATACTTTTCAAATGGATGTTTTACAATATTAAGGCTGAATTGTGACCTAAATTTTTAAAATAAATTCTGTATTAACTTACTTATTAGATAACTATGTGACTGAGAACTTGGAAGTTATTAGTAAAAAATTAGAAGTTGATTAAGGTGGGGGGGGCTTGAACTGAAGACCTCGTTGCACTGTCCCTTAGGTATTTTGCTCAAGGCTGATGCTCTACCACTTGAGCCATAGCTCTATTTTCTACTTTTTAGTGGTAAACTGGAGATAAGAGTTTCACGGAGGGCTGGGAAGATGGCTCAGTGATAGAGTGCTTGCCTTGCATGCATGAGGCCCTGGGTTCGATTTCCTCAGCACCACATAAGCAGAAAACACAGGAAGTGGCGCTGTGGCTCAAGTGGTAGAGCGTTAGCCTTGAGCTGAAGAGCTGAGGGACAACACCCAGGCCCAGAGTTCAGGCCCTATGACCCACAAAAAAAAAAAAAAGTTTCATGGACTTTTCTGCCTGGGCTGATTTTGAGCCTCAGATTTTCTGCCTTCTGAATTGCCAAGAATACAGGCCTAAGCCACCAGTACCCAGCCTTAAGTTCCTTTTGACTGATTTTAAAAAGCAAAAAAAATGCATTTGTTGGGAAATAAGAACATTGTTAACCTACAATTTGAGCATCACTGGAAATATGGTAAAACCTTATAGCCTAAGTGCTTTATTACTTGATTTGACCTTCATCATGTATATCCATACCATTTGTCTCCATTTAGTCAGTAGTGTTTAGAATTCATACTTGTGTATCTTAGCTTGCATTAGGCTTTGCAGTATAATATACTCAGTGTTGAATACATAATGATAGTTTAAGTATAGAAAGAAATTGTTATGGTTTTTGGACTACCTTGCTAAATAATTTGGAATGAACAAATGTAATCATTTAGCAACATGCTTTGTTCTTACTAATTTAAATAAAATAATGTTTCATATTCTTATCTCCTTAAAATCTAATATGTAGCTAATATGTCCATAGAAGATTGCCAGTTATTTTGCCATGAAAAGTACTCTAATACCTGAATAATTAGAACTTGTAGTCGTAGATTGAAAATAGGAGAGGTTTATTGGAAAACATGTAGCTTATTTTGATAATATTTAACCAGGAAATTGAATTTGGTAGAAAACTCTAGAAAAGTGATAAGTAAGTTAAATGAGTTTTATAGTTAGTAAGCCCATAACTGTGACTTTTGAAAACTTAACAATATACCAAGTTCTGACATTTTGGGTAAGAACTTATGGGGTTGAAAATGTGGCTTAGAGGTAGAGTGCTTACTTGGCATGCATAAAGCCCTGGGTTCAGTTCCTCAATACCACATGAACAGAAAAGGCTTGAAGTAGCACTGTGGCTCAAGTGGTAAGTGCTAGTCATGAGCAGAAGAAGCTCAGGGACACTAACAAGGCCCTGAGTTCAAGCCCCAGGACTGGCAAAAAAGAAAAAAAAAAGAATTTATGGTTTAGGTCCACTGATTATCTGCTTTATATAAATCTTAATTTATCCATGAAACCTTAGTAAAGAAAATAAGTATAAGTATAATAAAAGAGGGAGGGGGCTGGGAAGGTGGCTTGCCTTGCATGCATGAGGCCCTGGGTTTGATTTTCTCAGCACCACAGAAGCAGAAAATGCTGGAAGTGGTGCTATGGCTCAAGTGGCCTTGAGCTGAAGAGCTGAGGGACAGTGCCCAGGCCCAGAGTTCAGGCCCTACAACACACACACACACACACAAAATAAGGCAGATTCTTTAGGCAAGTAATTTGTGAGGGAACCCTCACCCCCCCCCCCCCCAAATACACACACAAATAAGCTGCGTATGGGTGGCACATGTCTGTATTTCCCGTTACTCAGGAGACAAGAGGTAGGAGCATCAGTCTGAGGTCAGCCTGGGCAAAAATTCAAAAACCTGTCTGAAAGTACAAAAAGACTGGAGATGTGGCTCAAGTGGTAGAGTGCCTGCCTAGTAAGTCTTGAGTTCCAACCCCAGTTTTGGTCCTGCCCCCTAAACAAAATGCAGGAGAGATGAATGTGATTTAAAATAAAGTTGGTGGGCTGGGAAGGTGGCTCAGTGGTAGAGTGCTTGCCTTGTGTGCATGAGGTCCTGGGTTCGATTCCTCAGCACCACATAAGCAAAAAGAAAAAAGCCGGAAGTGGCGCTGTGGCTCAGGTGGTAGAGCGCTAGCCTTGAGCTGAAGAGCTGAGGGACAGTATCCAGGCCCAGAGTTCAGGCCCCATGACCGGACCCAAAAAAATAAATAAAGTTGATGGGCTGGGATGTAGCTCAGTGGCAAAGTGCCTGCCTAGGAAGTACAGCATCCTGGGTTTGATCCCCAGTACCAAAAAAAGAAAAAAGACACTCCCCCACCCCGCCCCACCCAAAAAAAATACAGTTAAAAAAAATGAAGTTGGGAACTTAGGAGGAAGACCTCCTCTTAAACCAAATCATAGCTGCCTAATAGGTTAACTGATAACTAACAGAATATAGTGAATTTCTCAAGTAGATTAGTTGTTTGTTTGTTGTGCAGGTCCTGGGGCTTGAATTCCATGCTTGGGCCCTGTCTCTGAGCTGTTGTGCTCAAGGTTAGTGCTCTGCCACTTTGAGCCACAACACTATTTCCAGCTTTTTAGTAGTTAATTGGAGATAAAGGTTTCACAGACTTTTCCTGCCTGAACTGGCTTTGAATTGGAATCCTCAGATTTCAGCCTCCTGAGTAGCTAGGTTTATAGGTGTAAGCCACCAACTCCTGGATTTAGATTAGAATTTAAAGGGAAGGTGGAAGTACTATGTAAAAGGTCTACATAAAATACATCAGTTTTTGGGGGGCGGGGGGGGGCGGTACAGGGGACGTGGTAGCTCACACCTGTACTCCTAGCTACTCCAGAGGCTGAGATCTGAGGATCACGGTTCAAAGCCAGTCCAGGCAGGAAAGTTCATGAGACTCTAATCTCCAATAAACCACTCAAAAACCCAGAAGTGATGCCGTGGCGGTAGAGAGCTTGCCTTGAGCTGAAGAGTGCAGGGACAGTGCCCAAGCCCAGAGTTCAAGCCCCACAACCGACCAAAAAAAAAATACATCAGGTTAACAACCTATACAAAATATATCAGATTGTTACTTGATAAATTTTTTTGATGTTCAGAAACACTCCATTTTTCACTTCTGATTACTTATTGTACATCTCTCCATTTCCACTTCAGCATTTTTCTAAGAGTTTTAAATTTGGATTGGTAGTGCATGAATATTCTTCTTTACATTTTTAGGGCAAATAAACACCTGTTATATATGCAATGATTTGAAATCCTTAATCAGTTGATTAAGTTGATCAATTTTGTTGCATTGACAGAGTGAAGATAGTCCAAGTCCTAAGAGACAGCGCCTCTCTCATTCAGTCTTTGATTATACATCAGCATCACCAGCTCCCTCACCACCAATGCGACCATGGGAGATGACATCAAATAGGCAGCCCCCTTCAGTTCGATCAAGCCAACATCACTTCTCAGGGGAACGATGCAACACACCTGCACGCAACAGAAGAAGGTTAGTTGAGTACAATTTGTTTCTTCAGTTTTCCTCCATTGGTAGGCCTGCATACTTTTTTAACACTAGAAAACATGTTTCTATAGGCAGTTCATAAACACATCAGTATATGAATAGTGTACATTCACACTATAAGTTATTTAGGTTCTTATGCTAGGTTTTAAGATTCATTTAGCTTTTAATTGGCAAGTGAAGAAATTGAAAGGTGCTAAAGTGATTTGCCTATAGTAAATCCAGGCCATAATATACAAATCTGCTACTAATTTTGTTTGTTTTTAAAGACAAGATCTTTACCATATAGTTTAGACTAGCTTTGAGATCATGATTCTTCCATCTCTCTTCCAACTGAGTCTGCTGGGATTACAGCCAGGAATATCAGCTTGAGGATTTCTTATGGGCTTTTCTACAGTCTTAATTACTGAAAAATGCATTCTATAATTTCTAACTGTAAAATAATTTAAATCTTAGAAATGAACTATTTGTTCTCTACTCCATTTGTATTCCTCTGATTCTTATAAAGCAATCAAAGGTGCTTAATCTTTTTTTCTTACAATATTGTCATATGAAAGACTGACTGAATTTTAGTTCACCTTTCAGTCCCCTAGTCCATGGGTTTAGTCCCATGATAGTATTTCTTCTTTGAACTGTTTCCTCTTTAGTTGCTTAAGATCATACTTTCCTTATTCCAGGGAAATTGGTGTCTCATTGGGATCAGATACCTGTTTTCATGTCTAGGATATTAATAATCAAAGGAATAGTAATAATCTGAGTTAGGAAGGCATTATGGACTAGATATTTCTGTTTATTCCCCCCCCCCCAAAAAAAAAAACCCTTTATATGTTGAAATCATAACCCTCAATGTAGGTATGATCCCTAAAGTGGGACATTACAAAAGTGGGACATCAGGGATGAGTGCATAGTCCAAGTGATACAGTACCTGCCAAATAAGCTTTGAGGCCCTAAGTTTAAACCCCAGTATTTCCAAGTAAGGGGGACATTTATTTTTTAGGTGGCATAGGTGTGGGTAGAGGAAGATACCAGCTCATTTTCTGCCATGTCAGACATAATGAGAAGGTAGTGGGTTCTGAAAGTCAGGGAGAGATCCCTCTCCAGAAACTGACCACCATGACACAGATTTTCTAGAATAAGTTTAAATAAGCTTCTGTAGTTTATGAAGTTTTGTGATAGCACCCTGAATGGATTAATAGAGGAGTGATCTTAAAACCACCCCTATGTATTCCAAATGAGACAAACGCATGGGTTAGCTATATTTAAAGACACTTAAGACTCATACCTGGAACTGTACTAATCATTTACATGGAAATATTTAAGTAAAATAATGTCTGAGGAGTACAGTATTATTTTCTTTAAAGTTTTTAGCAAGGACTTATCTCCTATTCTTCATATGGTATAGGGGAGTTAAAAAGACTCCCCAACTAAATTATTTTATACCCATTAATATCATAAACATTAGGAATATAGTTTATAAAAATTATAGCTTAATACCTGCTGTAGCATTTTCATATGTATAGTTAAATGCTTGCAAACATTCTAGACACCGAGGTTAAAATAGAGCATTATTGATCCCTTAAGACAACTCCTTTCCCAACAATACCACTTCTCCCCCTGTGTGACCATCCCCTCATTCTTTCTTAAGAGTTTATTGTCTGGAGAATTTATCATTATTCATTATAGCTTTTAATATTTGTTAATGAACTCTTAAAATACAATTATTTTGGGTTTTGCTAGTTTTTATTTAAATGTATTCATTGATTCTTATTTTGTTTTTAATGTGGTGGTATTGATTTTTTTTTTTTTTTTTTTTTTTCGGTCGTGGGGCCTGAACTCTGGGCCTGGGCGCTGTCCCTCAGCTCTTCAGCTCAAGGCTAGCACTCTACTACTTGAGCCACAGCACCACTTCCGGCTTTTTCCTTTTTGCTTATGTGGTGCTGAGGAATCGAACCCAGGGCCTCAAGCATGCAAGGCAAGCGTTCTACCACTGAGCCACCTTCCCAGCCCCTTGATTTATTTTTAATACAATATAATCTTAAAGTATCACAATTTACTACCTACTGTTGCTTAATGGTTTTGCTCACTTCCTGTAATACAGCTGATGCACAATTGTGTGATCTCAGTACTAGAAAGCAGGAGTATCTGAAGTTCAAGGGCAACCTTATCTAAATAGTAAGTTCCACAGCTAGGGCTTCCTAGTAAAACTGTCTCAAAAACAGTTTACTCATAGTTTATACCTGTAATCGTAGGTACTCTGGAGGCTAAGATCTGAGGATCTCAGTTTAATCCAGCCCAAGCAAGGAAGTGTTATCTCCAGTTAACTACCAGAAAGCCCAAAGTAGAGCTGTGGCTCAAATGGTAGAGCGGTAGCCTTGAGCACAAAAATTCCAGAGATACCACCCAAGCTAAGCCCCAGGAAAGGACAACAAAAGAAAGCAAAGAAAGAAGGGGAAAGAAGAGAAGAGAAGAAAAAAAAAATGAGGGAAACAGAAAGGGAAGGAAGAAAGAAATGTTAGGAACCTTTATGCACATATCTCATGTTGCACCAGAGTATATGCATAGGATTAGAATTTCAAGGTAGTAAGAAGTTGCCCTGGATAAGGAAGGGAGCATCAGAAGTATGTTTCCAGGTGAGGTAGTAATTAGTTAATGGATTCTGAATTGGCAAGAAGCAATCATGCTCTTTATTCATGTTAGTACAAAGGAAGAATAAGGAGCACTTAACACTCAAAAACAATAGAATGACTACAACAAAACAAACCCATACTGATTTTAAAGAACTGACCAAACAACTGAGAAGAGTGATAACCATTCCTTGTGAAAGAACTCCAGTTAATAAATGTGAAAGAAATGAGGGGAAGCAACATAAAAATGACTTCTGTAGATTTATCAATGAATGTTAAAAAGTATTGGTGAACTTGTATTTAAATTTATAAGATGTTAATATACAAGAACACGTGCACCTCCATGTTTATTGCATCACTGTTCACAATAGCTAGGATATGGAAACAACCCAGATGCCCCACCACAGATAAATGGATCCAAAAATTGTGGTATCTATATACAATGGAATATTATGCAGCCATTAGAAATGACAAAATAATGGCATTTGCAGGGAAATGGATGGAGCTAGAAGGAATCATGTTGAGCGAGGTAAGCCAAGAGCAAAGAGACAAACGGTACATGGTCTCCCTGATAAGTGGATGCTAAATTCAATTAGGTGATACGACAAAACTAACAGGACTTAAGAAACAAAGAAGTCCCACTCATCTGGTCGAACCACTACTAAATATCCCCATGCTGCTGATCACATGTGTGGTGTATGTGTGTACACCGTTATATGTTATAGACTGTGATAGACAATTTGCTCCAGGAAAGTTAGAATGAACTTGTGACTTTAAATGAGCATCATTATTCCACAATACTGTGAAATTTGGGAAATTATGTAATCACTTAATCACAATTAAAAAAAAAAACCTCAGGGAAGGTAGGGAGGGAAGGGATGGTAGGGGGAAAACAATGGAGGGGGTAACAATGCTCTATAGGAAGTGTACTCATTACCTTACTCATGTAACCGTAACCCTCTGTATAGTATCTTTACAATAAAAAATTTAAAAAAAATTTATAAGGTGTTGGAGTTGTTTTTTGTTTGCTAGTACCAAGACTTGAACTCAGGGTTTAGCACTCAGCTTTTTGGCTGCTGTCTGGTATTCTACTGCCTGAGCCAATCTTCCAGTCTTCTTGTTGTTGTTGTTGCTTTCTGATTAAGAGATTGTCTCTAGACTTTTCTGTCCTGGGTGACTTTGAACCATTATATTGCTGATCTCCTGAATAGTCAAGATTACAGTCAGAGCCAATAGTGCCCAGCTCTAAATTTGTAAGGTTTTTGAGCTACTGAGGAACCAAAGCAATATACTTAACTCAGGTTTACCTTTTCAAACATTCTTGATAAGTAAACAGAGAGAATACAGAATCTTGACTAGTCATACCAATAGACATTATAGTGATGACCTTTTTGATATTTACTATATTACAGTCCTCCTGTCAGGCGCCAGAGAGGAAGAAGGGATCGTCTGTCTCGACATAATTCCATTAGTCAAGATGAAAACTATCACCATCTCCCTTATGCACAACAGCAAGCAATAGAGGAACCTCGAGCCTTCCACCCTCCGAATGTATCTCCCCGTCTGTTACATCCAGCTGCTCATCCACCACAGCAGAATGCAGTCATGGTTGACATACATGATCAGGTACAGTAACAGAATGTCCTGAAAATACAAATGGCAAAAAGTTAGTGATAGTTTACTGAGAGTGTTTGATTCTTTAATAGAGATTTCTTTAAATTTTATCTAAAATGTAGCTATTTTAAGTGGTGTTCAGTTCTTCATTAAGAATTTAAATTTAAATTTTGCATAAAATAAACACAAAACTTTCACTGAAAATTCCAAAGTAATTATGAAGGAATTTAAAAGAATAAGTCTTAACAAAAGTGGTTTAGAGACTTTTTGAAAAAGATTATAAAATTTTGTTGGGGAGTTTAAAGAAAACCTATTTAATTCATAAGCAACCTGATTTGAAAGATGTAACTTTATACAACCTGTCTTTTCAAAATTGATATATGCATTATATAGAATTAATTTAATCCAAATAAGTCTCCAACAGATTTCCAGTAAAACTTGAAAAGTCAATTCTGTAATTTCTATGGCACTTTTACTACAAAAGACTATATGATAGTATAGCAGAAGAAAGCAAACTACTAATAGTTGTTTTTATAAATTTTTATGGAATAGAACCACATGCTCATTTATTTTCAGTGGACACTTTGAGCAGACACCAGGGTGGCCCACAAACCTGAAATATCTGTCTACCTTTTGGCCTTTTAAGAAATTTGGTTGACAAAACAAAATGATTTGGTCTATAGTACAAAATAACAAGATTTGAGTCAGCTGAGTACTAATTCTTAGACATCTGTTAGAAATCCAAATTCTCAACTATATACTAGATTTACTGATTTTGAGCCAGCAATCTGGCTTAACAACTCCATCAAGTAGTTTTTTTTTTTTGTTTGGTCATGGGGCTTAAACTTTGGGTCTAGGTGTTGTCCCTTAGCTCTTCAGCTCACGGTGAGCGCTCTACCACTTGAGCCACAGTGCCACTTCCAGTTTATTCTGTTTATGTGGTGCTGAGGAGTCAAACCCAGGGCCTTATGCATGCAAGGCAAGCACTCTACCACCACTGAGCCGCCTTTCCAGCCCCCATCAAGGAGTTCTAAAATACTCTGCAATTAGAGAACACCACTGTTGTATAATCTTAAAGGAATATCAAAGTAGGTAGAGTACACTTCTAATTTTTAGGACTTACTTCAACCAAGTTGCCAAAGGAATTCAAGGGGAAGGAATGTCTTTTTTAGTAATGATGAAGAATACAATGTTATGATAATTCTTTCAATAATTCAAAAAGGGGAAGAAAAGTCTTTTTTAGTAATGATATGTGATGCAACTTTCTTTTTTTTTTTTTTTTTTTTTTGTCAGTCGTGGGGCTTGAACTCTGGGCCTGGGTGCTGTCCCTCAGCTCTTCAGCTCAAGGCGAGCACTCTACCACTTGAGCTACAGCGCCACTTCCGGTTTTCTGGTGGTTTATTGGAGATAGGAGTCTCATGGTCTCTCCTGCCCGGGCTGTCTTTGAACCGCGATCCTCAGATCTCAGCCTCCTGAGTAGCTAGGATTACAGGCGTGAGCCACCAGCGCCCGGCGTGATGCAACTTTCTATTCATTTGGATGAGTTGGAACTTTAGATCCTACTTTAAATCATACACAAACTGGTCACCTGTGACTGACTCCTGTGATCCTTACTACTTAGGAAGCTACGATCTAAGGAGTGTGGTTCAAAGCCAGCCCAGGTAAAAAGTCTGAGACTCCTACCTCCAGTTAATCATCAAAAAATCAGAAGTGGCAAGTGATAGAGCATTAGCCTTGAGCAAAAACATTCAAGCCTCAGGACTGGCACAAAGGAAAAGCATTTAATTCAAGTTGGATTCTAGATCTGAATGTGAAACATAACACTGTGTTGATGAAAAAGATTATCCTTGTGAAGTGGTCAGAGAATGCTGCTACCTCCTTCTCCCATACTGTGTTTTGAATTTAGGGTACTGAAGTTGCTAAGTAGGCACTCTATCTCCTATCCCAACTATTCTCATCTTCTTGTTTTTCTTTCATAGGATATACATTGAAAATTATGATTGCATTTTCTCCCTATTCCTCTCTTAATTTGTCTACTCCTTTTTTTTTTTTTTCAGGGTGGAGGGTGCTAGTCTTGGGGCTTGAACTCAGAGCCTAGATGCTGTCCTTGAGCTCTTTTCCCTCAAGGCTGGTGGGTCTACTACTTAAGACACAGCTCCACTCAGCTTTTTTGGTGGTTTAATTGGAGATAAGAGTCTCATGGATTTTTCTTTCCCAGGTTGACTTTGAACCATGATCCTCATATCTTAGCCTCCTAGGTAGTAGGATTACAGGTGTGAGCCTTCCATGCCTAGCTTTCTTCTTCCTTTTTAAAGACATTTTACTTACCAAAAAAATTACCATGAAGACAGTGAAAAAATGTCAGACTATAGAAGACATAGTTTGGGGTCCACACCTAGATGAAGCCTAGATGCCATAATGAGCAAAGGAGATTCAGAGGGATTCAGAGGAGTTCCTAGAGGGATTTTAGGGGAGATTTGGCAATGTTCTACTATTTATTATCCTACTCAATTGTTACATGAAAGTAAAAATAAGTATTAGGACTACTGTTTTATCTGTAGTGTCCTTTTTATGAATGTTCATGAGTGTTAGGATCTCAATTAAAATACTTTCAATAAGACTTTGTAAACAAAATAGCTAAATGAGAAGGAGATGGCAGCTTGGGCCATTGCCTTGACATTCCTGAACCTAAATACGTAAATCACAATGAAAAATTACAAAATTCATGAACAACCAAATCCAAAAGCCAACAACAATTCATGGAAGGACCCCAGTGATTGTGAAGAAGAGATGGAGAACAAAAGAACCTTAAAGAAATGATGACAAAATTGGTCAATGAAATAAAAGCAGATATACAAAAATAATTTCAAGAGTACAAAGAAGAAATGACAAAGAAAATCCAGGACTCCCAAAAAGATGAAGATAAAAATATCCATGATATGTATCTCATGAAAAGACAAAATTAACATTATGAGAACTGATCTGGCAAGCATAAAAGGTTCAGTTTCCACAATGCAAATCACAGTGGAATCCATAGGTAACAGAATAAGTGAAATGGAAAAAAGAATATCAGGAATTAAGGATAAAACCAAGGAGCTAGAATAAAAAGTCAAAAGTATAGGAAAAACACTCAATACCAAAGGGAAATACAAATTGGCAAGACTCAGCTTTGGAGAAACTAGGAATAGAAGGAACATTCCTTAAAATAATAAAGACTATATATGACAGACCAACAGCCAACATCATACTACATGGGGAAAAATTAAAACCATTTCCCCTAAAATCAAGAATAAGTCAAGGATGTCCCCTCCTCTTCAATATAGTTCTGGAATTCTTAGCTGGAGCAATAAGACAAGAAAAGGACATTAAAGAAATTCACATAGGGAAAGAAGAAATTAAACTATTCCTATTTGAGGATGACATGATCTTATTACCTGAAGGACCCAGAAAACTTCAGCCCCAAATTCCTTTAGCTAATCACCTACTTCAGCAAAGTAGCAGGACACAAAATTAGCCCACAAAAATCAGTAGTCTTGGGGCTGGGAAGGTGGCTCAGTGGTAGAGTGCTTGCCTTGCATCCCTGAGGCCGTAGGTTCAATTCCTCAGCACCACATAAGCAAAAAGAAAAAAGCCGGAAGTGGCGCTTTGGCTCACTAGCCTTGAGCTGAAGAGCTGAGGGACAGCACCCAGGCCCAGAGTTCAGGCCCCACGACCAGATCCCCCCCCCCCCCCAAAAAAAAAAAAAAAATCAGTAGTCTTTCTGTATGCCAGCAACGTACAAGCAGAAAGGGAAATCATGAAAACAACCCCATTTGGGCTGGGAAGGTGGCTCAGTGGTAGAGCGCTTGCCTTGCATGCCTGAGGCCCTGGGTTCGATTCCTCAGCACCACATAAGCAAAAAGAAAAAAGCCGGAAATGGCGCTGTGGCTCAAGTGGTAAGAGCGCTAGCCTTGAGCTGAAGAGCTGAGGGACAGCACCCAGGCCCAGAGTTCAGACCCCATGACTGGACCCAAAAAAAAAAAAAGAAAACAACCCCATTTGCAATAATGTAAAAAAAAAAAAAAACCCTAGGAATATAAAGATGTAAAAGATCTTTATAGTGAAAACTAAAATCTTGAACAAAAAAAAAAAATCAAAGAGGACACCAGTGTTAGGTTTTTAAAAAGAGGTAACCAAGTAAGAACAGCATCAGCACGCACATGGTATTCAGGTAAGAGGTAGTTTTATGCAGTAGACCTGCTGGGACCAGGCAAGATTGGCACTCCACGCGGCTGGGAAAGGCCTAGGAAAGAGAGAAAGCTGGGAAAGAGAGAGAGAAAAGAGCTTGAGAAGAGCTAGACAAGAACAGAGAGAGATAGCCGAGTAAGAACAGCAGCACTCACGTGGTATTCAGGTAAGGGGTAGGTTTATTCAGTAGACCTGCTGGGACCAGGCAAGGTTGGCACTCCACGTGGCTGGGAAAAGCCTGAGAATGAGAGAGAGCTGGGAAAGAGAGGAAAGAGCTAGAGCAGAGAGAGCTAGAAAAGAACAGTGAGAGCGCCTCTGGGCCTGGGCTAGTCCTTATCTAGAGTATGGGTGGAGAAAGGTGTGGCCACATCAAATTCAGATGTGACCTCAGCAGATGCAGGTGTGACCTCTTCCAGGTGTCCCAGTTTCCTAGGTACCTCAGGTACTAGGTGGAGACTTTGCTGCGAGGAGGGTGGAGTCTGCTAGCCATCCAGGAGAGGACCTTACAACCAGGAAATGGAAAGATCTTCCACGCTCATAGATAGGTAGAATCAATATTGTAAACTAGCAATATTGCCAAAAATGATATACAAGTTCAATGCAATCCCCATCAAAGGTGCAATGACATTGTTCACTGAGAGAAAACAATCCAAAAATTTACATGGAACAACAAAACACCTAGAATAGCCAAAGCAATTCTAGACTAATAAATAAGCAAACAAGCAATGCAGGCGGTATCACAATACCAGATTTCAAACTCTACCACAGAGCCATAATAAGAAAAACAGCTTGTTATTGGCAGAAAAATAGGCCTGAAGATCAGTGGAACAGATTAGAAGACCCAGAAACAAATCCACATACTTACAGTCATCTGATACTCAACAAAGGAGCCAAAGACATATAGTGGAAAAAATATAGCCACTTCAAAATTGGTTTTGGGAAAACTGGACAGCCATATACAGAAAACTAAAAGTGGATCCCTGCTTGTCACCATGCACTAACATCAACTCAAAGTTGATCACAAACCTCAACGTCAGACCTGAAAGTCTGAAACTACTGCAAGAGAAAGTAGGAAAGACATTAGAACTTACAGATACAGGCAGGAACTTCCTGAATAGAGTCCCAGGGGCACAACAGTTAGAGAAACTCGACAAGTGGGACTATATTAAATAAAAAGTTTCTGCACAGTGAAGGACAGTTACTAAACTAGGAAGACAGCCAGCTACCGTATTGGCAAAAAAGATCTTTACCAGCAATACATCAGACAAAGGCCTAATATCCTAGATATATATTCTTTAAAATTTATATATATAAATATATATATATGGAGCTCAAGAAACTAACCCCTCCCAAACTTAGTACACCAATTACTAAATGGGCAAGGGAACTAAGAAGAGACTTCTCAGAAGAGGAGGTAAGAATGGCAAAGAAACACATGAGGAAATGTTCATTATCCCTGGCCATAAAGGAAATGCAAATCAAAACAATCCTTATATTAGAGTTTATTAGACTTTGCCAGAAAACCACACAGACACCCCAGTACAAAGAACAAAGAAAAATTTACTGCCAGCAAAGGGACTGGCAAGATAACCTTCTCACAAGAGAAGTGCCAGACATTGTCTGAGGTAACCTATATAACCTACAAGGTTTAGGAAGAGGAGACCCTGTGTGGATGTGTGGGCTAAGAAGTCTTGCAGCTGCCCAGACCTGAAGGTCAGTTTAAGGGGATCTTGCTGCCTTATATGGTTGTAGCTGCCCCAAAGGAATGCCATTTCAAGGTAAAGGTGGGTGAATGCTGATCATCTACTGCTTTTACTAAATGGGCCTAGTGTTGCCTAAGAAAGGAAATGCTAGGCTATGAGAAAGGAAGCTACTGGGCCAACACCTGAGATACCATCTTTCTCCAGTTAGATTGGCCAACTTTTTGAATTCTAACAACAAAAAATGCTGGTGGGGATGTGGGGGGAAAGGAACCCTACTGCCCTGCTGGTGAGAATGTAAATTAGTGCAAGCACTCTAGAAAGCAGTCTGGAGGTTCCTCAAAAAAGTAAGGATAGACTTTCCCCACAACTCAGCCATACCATTCCTTGGCATCTACTCTCAACAACTTGAGCCAGGATATGATAAGAACACCTGCACGTCCATGTTCATTGCCACATTATTCACAATAGCCAAGATATGGAAACATCCCAGATGCCCCACAGTAGATGAGTGGATCCAAAAAATGTGGTATCTATATACAATGGAATTTTACACAGCCATTAGAGTAAAATAATACCAATTTTCAGGGCAATGGATGGAACTAGAACAAATCATGTTAAGTGAGGTAAGCCAAGATCAGAGAGACAAACTGCACATGTGGAAGTTATATCTGAAATGCACTAGGATATGATAAATTACACAGAATGCCAGATACATACAAGTGAGACCAAAAGAGGAGAGAATCACAAAGGTGCAGTACCCAAGCGCCACTTCTTATGTATATAAAATAATACACATACTGAAACAAACTCCAAAGAGAAGGAAACAAAGGACTTTCCTTCATTTGTTTTGTCTTTTTCTGGTGACTGTATTCTTTACCTTAACAGTGTACTCATGTGCACATCAGTTGGAGGAGGGCACAGAATCAGGAAAAATGCAGCAGTGGAGCACACTGAATATTGATGAAAGTGAGAGATGGGTGGAAATGGGAGAGAATGAGGGACACTGCACAAATGGAAATGTACTTATTGCCTTACGTATGTAAAGGTAACCCCACTGTATATCACCTCTAAAACGACAATAAGGTAAATTTAAAAAATTCTAAGTGACAAAGAATACTGTCAGTTAATTGGGACATTTTCCTAGTACCCCAAAAAGCAAAAAAAAAAAAAAAAAAATCATGTGCCAGCCACTGGTAGCTCATGCCTGCCTGTAATTCTAGCTACTCAGGAGGCTGAGTTCTGAGGATTGAGGTTCAGAGGCAGCCCAGGCAGGAAAATCCATGAGACTCTTATCTCCAGTTAACTTCCAGAAAACCAGAAGTGGAACTCTGGCTCAAAGTGGTAGAGTTCTGGGGGCTGGGAAGGTGGCTCAGTGGTAGAGCGCTTGCCTTGCAAGCCTGAGGCCCTGGGTTCGATTCCTCAGCACCACATAAGCAAAAAAGAAAAAAAGCCGGAAGTGGCGCTGTGGCTCAAGTGGTAGAGCGCTAGCCTTGAGCTGAAGAGCTGAGGGACAGCGCCCAGGCCCAGAGTTCAGGCCCCACAACTGGACCCAAAAAAAAAAAAAAAGTGGTAGAGTTCTGGCCTTGAGCAAAAAAGCCCAGGGATGGCACCCAGACCCTGATTTCAAGCCCCATGACCAACCCAAGAAAAAGGAAATAAAATTGTTGGCAGATTTAATAAGATATGGTACTTAAGTATGGCAATAACTATCAGAAATTCGTAATTAAAGCCAGGCACTGGTGGTTCACACATGTAATCCTAGCTAATCGGGAGGCTGAGATCTGAGGATGACAGTTCAAAGCCAGCCTGGGAATATGGCTGAGTGGTAGAGTGCTTGCCTAGCGTGCATGAAGCCCTGGGTTCAATTCCTCAGTACCATAAAAACAGAAAAAGCCAGAAGTGGCACTGTTGCTCAAGTGGTAGTGCTTCTTTGCTCAAAGCAAAGGGACAGTGCCCAGGCCCTGAGTTTTATATATATATATATATATTTTGTTGTTGTTGTTGTTATTGTTGATTTTGTTTTTAGACAGGATCTTGTTATATTGTCTGGGGGCAGTTTGAAACTCCTGGGCTCTTTAATACTCCCAAAAATTTTTTTAGTGGTACTTAGGCTTAAATTTAGAGCCTTAGGGGCTGGGAAGGTGGCTCAGTGGTAGAGTGCTTGCCTTGCATGCCTGAGGCCCTGGGTTCGATTCCTCAGCACCACATAAGCAAAAAGAAAAAAGCCGCAAGTGGCACTGTGGCTCAAGTGGTAGAGCGCTAGCCTTGAGCTGAAGAGCTGAGGGACAGCGTTCAGGCCCCACGACCGGACCCAAAAAAAAAAAAATTTAGAGCCTTACACCTATGTGCTAGGCAAGTGTGCTACCCTTTGAACCGTGTTCTAGCCTAGAATAATCAGTTTATGTATGTGTGTGTGCTGTTACTAGGGAAGCTTTTTTTTTTTTTTTTTCCTGTGATCACAGCTAGCACTCTACTACTTGAGTCATGTCTTTTTTACTGATTAATTGAAGGTGTGTCTCTTAAATTTTTCTGCCTAGGCTGCCTTCAGAGATCTGCCCTCAGATCTCAGCCTCCTGAGTATCTAGCATTACAGGTGTGAGCCTCTGGCACCTGGCCAGAATAATTTTTATTGGTAACATTCAGCACATTATATATTTTGGACTTAAATCTCAGCAGATACTTAGGATAGAAAAGTGATACTAGGTTTTGAAATAGTTGATAAGGTTTCTAGATTTTATGTAGCTGAGAAGAATCAATAAATGTCTTAACTTTTAACATTTTATCCAGACATCTGAAATTCTACTTTTGTTTCCTAATAGCTCCATCAAGGAACAGTTCCTGTTTCTTATACAGTAACAACAGTGGCACCACATGGGATTCCACTCTGCACAGGCCAGCACATCCCTGCTTGCAGTACACAACAGGTCCCAGGATGCTCTGTGGTTTTCAGTGGACAGCACCTCCCTGTCTGCAGTGTGCCTCCTCCAGTAAGTCTCTGCCTTTATCCTCATCTGATCTTGCTGTTAAGCATATGATCCTGGAATGGTTTTGTAATTTATAAGTCAGAAATTCCTCTAGAAAAGGAATAAGTGCATTACATAAGCAATCAAAATTTAAGAGATAGTCTTCATAACTTCTGTGTAAAACAGCTAATTTATTACAATATAAATCTCAATAGCAAGGTTTAATAAAATGAATAAGATTTAAAATTTTGAAACCTGATCTATTTTTGTGTTGTTGTTTGAGTGTCTTGTGCCTTTGCTAACACTGTTTATAATTAAAGCTTAATAAAGGTTGGCTTAAATCTCAGAGATTATAGTATTCAGCAGTTTATAGTTTCAACACTCATTGGGCTTTTTTGTTATGTTCGTTTTGGTTGTCCTAAGAGAGAACATTAGTATGTAGCTTAGGCTGACCTTGGGATAGAAATCCTCCTGCCTCAGTGAATCTTGGTATTACAGAGATATGACATTATACAGAGCCACTTAATGTGTTTTAGTGTCGTTACTTTGAGTGCCCATTCTTATTCTTCACTATAGGAAGCCCTTGGCAAAATCTAAATATAATGGTCTAAATGTGATACTTAAGCTTCAATATACATACCAATAACCAATCTAGCAGATTTAATCTACGCAAGCTTGGTTTCTCAGTAAATAGAGTAATGTCTTATATCTGCCAATTACAATATAATTAGTAGTGAGTTATATTCTTTTTTTTTTCTTTTTTTGCCAGTCCTGGGGCTTAAACTCAGAGTGGGTACTATCCCTGAGCCTTTTTGTACTTACTCAAGGCTAGCACTCTACCACTTGAGCCATAGTACCACTTTCACTTTTTCAGAGTAGTTTACTGGAGATAATAGTCTCATGGACTTTCCTGCTTGGGCTGGCTTCAAACAACAGTCCTCAGATCTCAGCCTCCTGAATAGCTAGGCTTACAGATGTGAGCCACTGGCACCTGGCTATATTCTTTTTTTTTTTAATCCTAAAAAAAATAATGAGATTGAAAACAGATTTTTTTGGGGGGTTTGTTTTTAAGAATAGCAATAGTATCTGCTGTGTCTTATAACAGGCAGCAGTTCTTGATTTTATAAGTATTAAAAATAAATAAAAGGTTTGGGCTCTTCTGGCAAATACCTGTGAACCTAGCTACTCAGGAAGCTGAGACCTGGAGCATTTCAGTTCAGAGTTAACCAAGGCAGAAAAGTCTATGAGACTCTTATTTCTTAATTAACTAGCAAAATGCTGGACTAGAGGCATAGTTCAAGTGGCAGTGCAAATGCTGTGAGCAAGAAAGCCAAGTAAGAAGATGAGACTTTGAGTTCAAGCCTGGGTACTAGTGCTAAATAATTAATGCAAGTTATTTATACATTTTGTATGAGTTTGGGGGAAGTATATAATAAGTGATTTTACTTTTACTGTATTTTTCCTTAAAAAATTATGTGTTGTGATTTTCTTAACCAAAAATAAGGATTTCTCTTACAGGTGCTCCAGGCATGTTCAGTTCAGCACTTGCCAGTACCATATGCTGCGTTCCCACCCCTTATTTCTAGTGATCCGTTTCTTATACATCCTCCGCATCTTTCTCCCCATCATCCTCCTCATTTGCCACCACCAGGCCAGTTTGTCCCCTTCCAAACACAGCAATCACGATCGGTAGGTATCTTTACTTCTGTCTTAATTTTTCAAAATGTTTCTGCCAGACAGATTAATTTTGTAAAAAAAAAAAAAGTTATTGCCATTTTACTACTATAGTGTTCTTAGTGTCTTTTTAAAAGAACGGAGAGACATACAAAATATTTTTGCCTGGTTGCTTCAATTTTTCTAGTTATTTTAATAACACCTGTCCAGTTTGAACTTGTATTATTCTTTGTTGAGCAGGGTTTTTTTTTTTCCCCCTAAATTGGAAATGAAAATAGAAAGTTGCCAAAACTTGTTGAATGTTTGTGTTCATTTCAGCAAGTAAGGTTAACCCTTTTGAGACAGAGTTTTTTATTGAGGCCTGCTTTCCCACTGTAGTCTCATAAAAAGTAAATGAGATAGTCTTATCACATAGTTAATCCTGTGCTAGGGCTGGAATAGAACTGAAAGGCTTACTATTTAGGAGGATTAGTATAAATACTATATAAAAGAAAAGAACACTATATAAAAGAAAAGAAGTCCACTTGTTTTTTAGACAGACCAAATTAAGGGCAAGTAACCTATTCAAGATTGCATCTCTATGAAAGGAACTTGAAAGTCTGTCATAGCAGACCCTAAAATCTACTATGAATTTATGCACCAGGCTGAGTATCAAAAAAGGTAAGCTTACCTGGCTATTCTCTTGAAAACACAATTATGACAAATTTGTCTTTTCTGTCAAGTAGTTAGGACAACTTGTGGAAGAAAACCTTTTCTTGGTTTCCGGTTAGGATTCATGCCAGGATGATCACCTTAACTTCTCATATCTGTAAATTTAAGGTTTCAAGCAAATTTAGCTATCCCTGGTATCTTTAAGTTACTAAGCGGGTACCAGTGGCTCACGCCTGTAATCCTAGCCACTCAGAAGGCTTGAGAATCTAGGCTCAAAGCCAGCCCAGGCAGAAAACTCCCAGTGAGACTCATCTCCAGTAAACTACTCAAAAACCAGACGTGGAGCTGTGGCTCAAAGTGGCAGAATGTCTTGAGCAAAAGAACTCAGGGTCAGCACCCAGGCCCTGAGCTCAAGCCCCACAACCAATTAAAAAAAAAAGTTTGGAATTGTTATAAAAGATGCAGACACTGGGCTGGGAAGGTAGCTCGGTGGTAGAGCGCTTGCCTTGCATGCATGAGGCCCTGGGTTTGATTCCTCAGCACCACATAAACAAAAAGAAAAAAGCCGGAAGTGGCGCTAGCCTTGAGCTGAAGAGCTGAGGGACAGCACCCAGGCCCAGAGTTCAGGCCCCACGACCAGACACCCACCCCCCCCACCCCCACCCCCACCCCCCCAAAAAAAAGATACAGACACATCCAGTCTCATACCTGCAATGCTAGCTATTCAGGAGCCTGAGATCTGAGGATTACAGTTAAAAGCCAGCCCAGGCAGGAAAGTCCACAAGAGTCTTATCTCCAATAAACCACTCAGAAAAACAAGAAGTGGCACTGTGGCTCAAGTGGTAGGGTGCTAGCCTTGAGCTGAAGAGCTGAGGGACAATGCCCAGAGTTCAAGACCCACAACCTACAATTAATTAATTAATTAATTAAAATATCCAGATACTTAGCCAAATTAGGACTTAGGGTTCTTATTTTTTTTTTTTTTTTTTTGGGTCCTGTAGTGGGGCCTGAACTCTGGGCCTGGGCGCTGTCCCTCAGCTCTTCAGCTCAAGGCGAGCGCTCTACCACTTGAGCCACAGCGCCACCTCCGGCTTTTTTTTTTTTTTTTTGCTAATGTGGTGCTGAGGAATCGAACCCAGGGCCTCAGGCATGCAAGGCAAGCGCTCTACCACTGAGCCATCTTCCCAGCCCCTAACTTAGGGTTCTTAGTATTGTTATAGTATCAACAGTTAAGATAGCTCATGCATGTTATAAGCTTTCAAATTCAAATGTTAGAGTTGAACCCAGTCCCTCACAGAGATAAGGCAGAGATAAGGGAGGACTGAATTTGAGGCCAACTCAGTCAAAAAGTAATAAATACTTCATTTCAACCAGTGCCTGAATGTTGTAATATGTGCCTGTCATGGCAGTTTTGCAGTAAATGTAAATTGGGAAATTGTGTTCCAGACTGGCCTGGGCAAAAACAAACTATAAAAAAGGGCTAGAGGTTTCAC
The DNA here is from genome assembly GCF_019054845.1 of Dipodomys spectabilis. Lineage (NCBI taxonomy): Eukaryota > Metazoa > Chordata > Mammalia > Rodentia > Heteromyidae > Dipodomys > Dipodomys spectabilis. Next base: position 8,062,771 of record NW_024870683.1, on the reverse strand, counting down.
TCAAGTAGTAGACTGCCTTGCTAGCAAGAATGAATTCTGAATCAGACACCCCCTTCCCAGTCCCACCAGAAAAAGAATGTAAATAATAAAGAATTAGTAATCACCATATTTGAATAATACATTGCTATATTATAACTAAGTTAGATTAACTGTAAAATTACATGAATTGAATTGAAAGCATCAACACAATTTAGTGCACATGTGTATAACATTATTCCTGCCATCTAAAAAAAGGCATTATTTCTGCCATCTAAAGAAACAGTCTAGAGCTGGGAATGTGGCTTAGTGGTAGAGTGCTTGCCTAACATGCATGGAGCCCTCAGTTCGATTCCTCAGCACCACATAAACAAAAAAAGCCAGAAGTGGTGCTGTGACTCAAGTGGTAAAGTGCTAGCCTTGAGCAAAAGGAGCTCAAGGACAGTGCCCAGGCCCTGAGTTCAAGCCCCAGGCCTGGCCAAAAAAAAGGGAAGGAAGGAAGGAAAGAAGGGTCTAGATGGTCATTGAACTGATGAATGGATGCACAGTCTATATAATGGGATACTATTCAACCATAAAAAGGAATGAAGTATTGAATGAAGTCAGTCCACAAAGTAGATGAGCTTTGGAAACACATTAAGCAAAAAAAGCTAAGTACAGGGGACACATATTCCATTTATATGAAATGACCACAATAGGGAAATTCTTAGAAAAAGAATATGTTACTTAGGGATACACAGGAGAAATAAATAGTGACTGCTAATAATCATTGCTTTATGTTTTGTTTTTGTTTTAGGATGATGAAAATATTTTTGGAATTAAAATTAATTCTAAATTCATTGAGTTTAAGAGAATCTCACATTTGAGGCCAGCATGCACTACATACATAGCAAGACCTTGTCTCAAAAGAAAACAGTACATGCTTTGACATAGCACTATACACACACACACACACACACACACACACACACACACACATAAACTGAGTATTCACAATTACTTTTTTTTTTTTTTTTTTTTTTTTTTGAGTCAAGGTTTCACTATCCAACCCAGTTTGGCCTAGAACTCAAAATCCTCCTGCTGGGCTGGGAAGGTGGCTGAGTGGTAGAGTGCTTGCCTTGGATTTATGAGGTCCTGGGTTCCATTCCTCAGTAGCACATAAACAGAAAAAGCCAGAAGTAGTGCTGTGGCTCTACCGAGTGCTAGCCTTGAGCTGAAGAGCTGAAGGACAGTCCCAGGCCCAGAGTTCGAGCCCCTTGACGACCAAAAAAAAAATCCTTCTGCCATTGCCTCGCAAAAGCTAGGTTGAAAAACATGTACCACTCTGCCCAACTATAATAACCCTGTTTTTCCTAGTGGTACTAAGCTTTGAAGTCAGGGTTTGCACTTACAAGGCCTACATTCTACCTTCCATTCAAATCACACTTCCAGTTCCATAATAGTGTGCGCGCGCGCGTGTGCGTGCGTGCGTGCGTGCGTGCGTGTGTGTGTGTGTGTTGATTCTAGGAGGCCTGGGTGCTGTGCCTGAATGATTTGAAGATCGCAGGTCTGAGCCATCAGCACCTGGCTTTAATGATACATTTTTGAATTCAGTTATGAGCATGACCGTTTATAAGTGGAATATTAAGATTTAGGTTAAGTAGTTTGTCACTAAGTCAGTTGATGACAGTGCCAAGATACTGTCTAATGTCAGATCTCGTAATCTTACCGTTATCTCACTTAACTTTGCTTCTGATTTATTAAAATACATACTAGTTCATCTGTGAAAGGATAAATGTCTTGGAAATTCTTTGAGTAGATCAGATTGAAAAGAAAATTTTATTTTTCAAATAATTGACTTAGAGGAAGTTCAAATATTATATGAAATGTATAATATAATGGATAACAGAAATGCTTAATAACAGGTTTCAAAGATGTGCTAAAAAGTAGACAATTTTTACTATAGTATCTGCCACTTGTGAAATTTAGATTGTTGAAAATGAGATGCATGGCCTTACAGACTTTTTATTCTTAATTTTTATTATTACTAAAGGGTAATCTAAGCACTGGAACTATATTAATTTTTCTTTCTTCTCCACAGCCTCTGCAGAGGATAGAAAATGAAGTGGAACTCTTAGGAGAGCATCTTCAAGTAGGAAGTTTTACTTACCCCCCTTCAGCCCATCCCCCAACATTACCTCCATCAACTCCTTTGCAGTTCTTGACACATGATCCTTTGCATCAGGAGGTGTCCTTTGGAGTAGTAAGTTTTCATTGTTACATTAATACTTGCTTTGAGAATTTATTCTGAGTTGTTTCAGTATTAACTCTGAACATGTTTAGTATATATGCATTCATTTGGAAGATGGTATTTATAATATGTCTAGATGGGATTAAAACTGGTTGTTGCATTTATATTAGCATTAAAGAAATTAAAAATACCATTTAAACTAAATAATTTCCTAAGACTGTGGTTTCGACAGATTTAGAATGGCCTTAAATTCTGTTACCCTTTCCCTCTACAGCCTTATCCTCCATTTATGCCTCGGAGGCTCACAGGACGTAGTAGATACCGATCCCAGCAGCCAATACCACCTCCCCCTTATCATCCCAGCTTACTGCCATATGTGTTGTAAGTTCTTCTACTGAATTATGAATTTTTTAATCTTGAGATTCTTTATGTATGCCTTCTATGTGGTCTACTTAGGATGTGTTAAATAATATTTTTACTTGATGTTATAGGGTAAGTTAGAGTAGGGCAAAAAAAGGAACAGACATGGGAGAAATGAAGAATTCTGTTATCCTTTTGACAAAATCAAGAGACCAAAAAGGATGAGTTTTACCATTTTTATAGCTTGCATTATTTTTTCTACCATTTTATTATCCAGATTTTGATGTTTCCTTCTGAAGAATAAAAGAGATAAGAAGTTATTTCTGAGTCTTAGAACTACTCTGTTTGGATTATCTATAGTGAAAATCTCTAGGTTAGACCATAATAGTTATTTAGGTTAGACATGATAAGAAGTCTAGATGTAGGCAATTTCAGGTGGTTCAAGTAGAGAAATGGTTCTTCCTCAAAATCTTTAGGCTTTTTCTCCATAAAGAGGAGAAAAGGATCTAGTTGTCATGCCTACTTGATTTTCTTCAGGCAATTTCCTAGAAGTATATACTACACTTGTCTGTATTTCTAGTTCACTACCTGGAACTCAATCACATACCAGGTATTAATTACCTTCCAGGAAATGTAAGAAATTCAGTCTTTATCTGTAGGAGGCCATGTGCCTATATTACGTGGTTTTGATCATTTTTAACTCCTGTTTCCCTCTTCCCACTCGGCCATTTTCTTAATCTGTTTCAAAATTAGATAGTATTATCTCCCAAATTTGTTTTTTAAAATGTTTCTATTGAAGGTCTCTTGCATTTCCATTTAAAATTTAAAATCAGTATGTCAGTTAACAAGCTTCTGGATTTTGATAGGGATTGTATCAAATCCACAGTTGGATTTAGGAGGGAAGTTGGGGGTTTTGTGATTTTTTTGTTTGTTTGTTTTTGTGCCTCTCCTGGGCTTGAACTCAGAGCCTGGCCACTGTCCTTGTGGGTTTTGAGGGTTTTTTTTGTTTTTTTGTCAAAGTTCCAAGGCTAGTACTCTACCCCTTAGAGGTAGAACTCCTCTTCCAGATTTTTTTTTTGTTTCCTACAAATAACTTTGGAAATAAGAGTCTGTGGACTTACTTTCCTGCCTAGGTTGGGTTTGAACTAGAATTCTCAGATTTCAGCCTCCTGAGTAGCCAGATTATATAGACATGAGCCAATGGTTCCTGGCCCATTTTTCATTCTTAGACCAGTGGTTTTGTCCTTCTTAACCTGTTCATTGAATTCATGTACTAACATATTATAACAATAGCATGGTTGTTTTCACTATAGATCAATGCTTCCAGTGCCACCTGCAGTGGGCCCAACTTTCAGCTTTGAATTGGATGTGGAAGATGGAGAAGTAGAAAATTATGAGGTTAGTAGTAAAGTGAATTAATTTGGGGAGTATTATGTACATAAAAGTATTGTTCTACTCGTCTCCTTCATCTGATTAAATGTTTACTAAGTAAACATTTTGTGCATTTCAAAATTTATGTCATAATTGTCATCATCTTTAAAGATACTTGAACCTACTTATCTGTGATAAGTAGGAAGACTGATGTTATTAGAGTTATACCTTCAGTGAGAATACAAATGAGAAAATGGTGAATTTTCATTAGATGTTATAGTGTGAAGGAATAGATGGGTTTGTAGATGTTAAGAATGGTATTTCTAAAACAAAAATGAAGTGTGAATGTAGAGAAAACATTTATAAAACCATATATTCGAAAAAGAATACGCAAAATATGTAAGGAATTACACAATTCAATAGTAAAATTAGGATAATAGATTAAAAATAGACAAAAATACCTGAACAGAAATTACCCAAAAGAAGACATAAAATTGGCTAGTGGTTATATGGGAAGATAAGATACTCAGCATTATTGATCACCAAAGAAACATAAATCATAATTAAGGTGGTTGGAGGAATGTCAACAATTCAACATGAACTCAGAAAGTAAAACTGATGATAGTTAAGAAAGCTGATTCTGGGGCTGGGAAGGTGGCTCAGTGGTAGAGTCCTTGCCTTACATGCATGAGGCCCTGGGTTCAATTCCCCAGCATCACATAAGCAAAAAGAAAAAAGCCGGAAGTGCCGCTGTGGCTCAAGTGGTAGAGCGCTAGCCTTGAGCTGAAGAGCTGAGGGACAGCGCCCAAGCCCAGAGTTCAGGCCTCACGACCGGACCCACCCCCCCCCCCCCCCCCTCCAAAAAAAAAAAGAAAGAAAGCTGATTCTGTTCTGGATTACATTGAGTACAGACTGAAATATGAAATCAAGACTTTATCATCCTTGCTGGGTGCTTATACCTGTAATCCTAGCTACTTAGGAGGCTGAGATCTGAGAACTTCAGTTGCTTGACTGGTTTGGATTACAGCAGAACTACATCTCAAATTTACTCTTTTTTTCTTTCTTTCTTTCCTTTCCTTTCTTTTTTTTTTTTTTTTTTTTTTTGGTGGTGGTGGTAGTGGTCATGGTCATAGAGGTCATGGAGCTTGAACTCAGGGCCTGGTGCTGTCCCTGAGTTCTTTTTGCTCAAGGCTAGTGTTCTACCACTTTGACCCACAGAGCCACTTCCTCGATTAACTTTCAAACTTAGTGTATGACTACTAATAAGGAGTGTTGTATAGAAAGCCAGGCACCAGTGGGACTCATGCCTATAATCCTAAAATGCTCAGGAGACTGAGATCTAAAGATGGTGGTTTGAAGTCTGCCTGGGCAAGAAAGTCCATGAGACTCTTACCTCCAGTAAATCCCCCCAAAATTGGGAGTTTTGAGCAGTGGCTCAAAGTGCTAGCCTTGAGCAGAAACGCTCATAGATTGTAGCCAGGCCCTGGGTTCAAGCCTCGGGACTAGCACAAAAAAAGGGTTGTCATGCCTGTAATCCTAGCTACTCAGGAGGCTGAGTTATGGGGATCATGATTTAAAGCCAGTCCAGACTCATATCTCCAGTAAGCACTCGGAAAACCAGAAGTAGTGCTATGGCTCAAGTGGTAGAGTGCTCGCCTTGAGCTGAAGAGCTGAGGGACAGTGCCCAGGCCCAGAGAAACTGAGTATCTTGACGTTAACCATACTGAGGTGAAGTTGCAGGGAAAGAAATTTGGTGCTAACTGTAGCTATGAAAGGTGATAGGTAGCCCAAGGGAGAATGTATCAGGACCTTGTAGCATCATAGTGCTGCTGCCATTAATGCAAGAAAAAAAAAATCCAGTGTAATGTCTTTTTATGAAAGCCATCTTTGACCACATCAGAGACATCTGATTTGGGACCCCAGAAAGAGAGTTTGTTCTCCTGAGAATCACTACTGCTGATGAGTTGGTATAATATGTTGGTATAATGTTAGCCTAGCAGTGATCCACTCTGTTCAGCCCCAGTTGTTATCCAGAACAGGACCTGGAAATTTGTTGAAAGTCACCCTAGTAAGTGATTTCTCACATAGAAGATGAATCTTACTTCAAAGGAATTGGCAGAAGAAAAACTGCTTTTGAATCTCTTTCCTCTACATGGGTAGACAATCATTTTGTCATTTCTAAGTTCCTCAGAGCTGAAAGTCTGTTAATGCTGTTTGTGCTATAGTCTACATTTTTAAAAAAAAGTATGTTTATGTATTGTCAAGTGAAGGAAGTATTTTTAAATGAAGTAGTTCTCAACCCAGGGAAAGATGTGTCTTTCAGCATATTTGGCAATATCTAGCATTTGATTGTTGAAACTGGGAAGTGTTCGTTTTTGGTAAATTTTTATCTAGACATAAAATTAGTTTCCAGTAAAACATCATCATCTTTTAGTTTTGTTTGAAAATAATCTAGCATTTTGAATAGTGATAAATGAAATAAGATTTAACTATTAGCCTAAATATGTTCTTTACACTATTTCTCTGTATTTCATGCAAATTTAAATTTTTCTATGTAAACAAATATATTTTAATTATCATAGGGCTGAATTTAGAGTACTTGCCTTGTATGCCCAAAGGTCTGGGTTATGTCCCGAGCACTAAAAAACAAAAACAAAAAAATAGAAAATATAAGGAAAGATGAAAAAATGTCTACTTTTCTCTCTATAGGCCCTATTAAACCTGGCAGAGAGACTAGGAGAGGCTAAACCTCGAGGACTGACAAAAGCAGATATTGAACAACTTCCTTCGTATCGGTTCAATCCTAACAACCACCAGTCAGAACAGACTTTGTAAGTATATATTTTTCTGACATCACTGTTAAATTTCCTTTTCTGTCTTTATGAAATAAAAGCTTGAGAGTCAGAGATAACTTGATAAAGGTAAGTTATCTGTATTTTATACTCTTGAGTATATGCTAACCAATAAGGTAGCCACTGGTCAGGTAGAACTGTTTAAATTTCTGACTGCTGTTGGGAGGTATAAATGTAGAACATGAGATGTAACTTACATACCATAAATTTTACCTCTTTAAAGTACAGTTTGGTGGCGTTTAGTATATCAAACAGTCAAACAAATTTAGACCTTCATCACCTCAACAAAAAGCCTTTACCCTGCCAGCAGCTACTTCTGTTTTTCCCAACTTCCTTCATCATCTGCTTTATCTACTTTATTTCTCCATAGATTTTACCTAAACCAGATAATAGAATTTAGTCTTTTGTGTCTGCCTTCTTTCACTTAGCATAACCTTTTCGAAGTTTATCTATGTTGCATCTTTTATCAGCAAGTCATTTTTAATGCCAAATAATAGTCCATTGTATGTGGATATCATATTGTTTATTCTTTTATCAGTTGATGATTGGCTATTATAAATAATGCTACTTTGAATATAATTATATAGTTTTTCTTTTTTGGGGGTGGGGGTCCAGTTGTGGGGCCTGAACTCTGCGCCCGGGTGCTGTCCCTCAGCTCTTCAGCTCAAGGCTAGCGCTCTACCACTTGAGCCACAGCACCACTTCTGGCTTTTTTCTTTTTGCTTATGTGGTGCTAAGGAATCAAACCCAGGGCCTCGGGCATGCAAGGCAAGCGCTCTACCACTGAGCCACCTTCCCAGCCCGTAATTATATAGTTTTTCTGTGGATATATACCTAAAAGTATATGCTTGGAAGTCAGTTGGTGAGTCATATCACAGCCTTAATTTACCCAAAAGAGAGCTGCCAGTTTTTGCAAAGTGACAGCATTTTATATTCTCTCCAGCGATGTACAGATGTTTTAGTCTTTCTACATTTCCTCTAGCACTTGTCACTGTCTCTCTTTTTTAGCCATCCTAATAGATTTGAAGTGGTATCTCACTGAGGTTTTGATTTTTGTTTCTCCTGATGGATGATTACTAAAGTTAAGAATCTTTTTCGGGGCTGGGATGGTGGCTCAGTGCCAGAGTGCTTGCCTTGCATGCCTGAGACCCTGGGTTCGATTCCTCAGCACCACATAAGCAAAAAGAAAGCCGGAAGTGGCACTGTGGCTCAAGTGGCAGAGCGCTAGCCTTGAGCTGAAGAGCTGAGGGACAGCGCCCAGGCCAGAGTTCAGGCCCCACGACCGGACCCCAAAAAAAAAAAAAAAAATCTTTTCCTGTGTGTGCATCTCCTTTTTGGGAAACTGTCTATTCAAATTCTTTATCAAGTACAGCTGCCCATCACTTATCAGGTAAAGTCTTTTTTTTTTTTTTGAGAACAAATGTTGCAGTCATTTAATGCTTCCCCCCCATGGGGCAAATTGTCTTTATCATGGTCTATAAGGTTTATGAGTTCTATGAGCTTTGACAAAAGTTATTTCTTTTTTTTTTTTTCTTTTTTTTGGGGGTCACCTTTTTATTTTTTATTTTTTGGTGGCCCTTGAACTCAGAGCCTGGGAGCTGTCCCTGAGCTCTTTTGCTCAAAGCTAGCACTATACCAGTTTGAGCCACAGTGCCATATCCAGTTTTCTAGACGTTAAGTGGAGATAAGAGTCTCAAACGCTTTTCTGGACAGGCTGGCTTTGAACTGTGAGCCTCAGACCTCAGCCTCCTGAGTAGCTAGGATTATAGGTGGTGAGCCACCAGTGCCCAGCTTGATATTTTTTTTTAAATGTCTTGCATTCTGTGATTGAGTGAGTGAGTTTTGGTGATTGAGAATCAAACCTAAGACCTTATACATGCTAGGCAACTGTTCTACCACTGAGCTATATTCACAGCCCTTTATTTCCTGTTACTTTTTTTTTTGTGTTCATTTTATCTTAAAGCTGAAATGATTTGGTTTTTTTTTTTTTAAAGCTAAACTTTATCTAAAAGAAAGAGCTAGACTATTATACTTTTAGTAGGTAGTATCTTCAATTTTAATATGTTATTCATGAGAAATTTTCTGATAATCTATAAATCAAACAAAACACTTAAATGCCTTAACTTTATTACTTTTCAGGGTATTGGTAAGTTTTTCTAAAAATTTAAGAGATGGTTTGATGATTGAGAATAAACGGTTTTGCAGGCTTCATTAGTCATAACAAAATAGAAAGCTATTTAGTTTTACGATTAAGTGATCTCTTTGCTTTTTGCAGGTGTGTAGTATGCATGTGTGATTTTGAGTCAAGGCAGCTACTTAGAGTCTTACCCTGTAACCACGAGTTCCATGCCAAGTGTGTTGACAAATGGCTTAAGGTAAAGTGATGGCATCTACAACAGTGAAGTTTCTATTTTACTGACCATAGTTTCATAACTGTGTGATTTTGTGGAGGTTGGACAAAGGAGATGAAATTGAAACACAGCTTTCAGAATGATCTATTCAGATGAAAAAAATGGTTAGTGAACAGTGGTATGGCATCTGTTTATCATGTACAGGCCTTGGGTTTTATTCCCAGTGTCACAGGAAAAAATAAAATAACTTGTAGTCATTAACATGAAAGTGAGTATGTAAAACCTGAAAATTAGTTGCTCATCCTTGATAATCATGTGATCTAATTTTCATGTGGTATATTCTTGCTCAAGGACAAGACCGAACTGGTTAGATCACAGTTACTTCTGAGTTTAGAAGGGAACGTCACTAGGGCTCTTTTGCCATAGATTTTTCTTGAAGAATAAACTGTAGTTGTATTTCATTCTGACCTATTCTCTTACATGGAAAAAAAAAGCCTAAAAGCCACAGATAGATAATAGTAGATATGCCAGAGTATTATTGCAGAAGCTTCTTTCCCTCCCATTTTCTTCAGGCTTTATACTTGGTTTTTTTATACTAGTTACTAACCTAAGTATTCTTTTTTTTTTTTTTTTTCTGTTTTTCTGTTTGTTTTTGTACCATCCTGGTGCTTGAACTCAGGGCCTACATACTGTCCTTGAGCTTTTTTGCTCAAGGCTAGCACTCTACCACTTGAGCCACAGCTCTACTTCCAATTTTTTGATAATTAATTGTAGATAAAGATTTCAAGGACTTCCCTGCCTGGACAGGCCTTCAAGCCATAATCCTCAGATCTCAGCCTTCTGAGTAGTTGTTTATAGGCCACCAGCACCCGGCAAGGCAGGTACTCTTTTAACACATGAGCTACAGTGCCAGCCCTTTTATTGTTATTATCTTTTTTTAAAATATATTCTTGCTAAACTTTGGCCTGTGCTGGAATCTCCTGCCTCTACCTTCTGGGTAGCTGGGATTACAAGTGTGCCCCACTGCACTGAGTTGTAGTCTTTGTACTTTCATAGTCTTATCTAATTAAGAATAAAACATGAGTAAGAATGTGATGCAATGAAAGGTTTCAGTCAACTTTAGTTTCTTGTAGCAAAATGTTCTGGTTTATAGAAAGCAGTGTTTCAAGTGAGTTCTATATGTCTAATAACTGGAGTGTTAAAGAGAATAGAAAGGGAAGGGGGTGTAGGAAAATAATAACCAACCTATTTTAAAGTCACTCTGAAGCATGAAGGAATTTGCACTTGATCTTGCAAGCAAAGGAGGATCCCATGACTGATGTGTTTGGAAAGGGTAATGGAATAAATATGGAATGAGCTGGTCAATGTGGAGTGACAGTGGCAGGAGGACTACTCTCTGAAAGCCATAGAAATGAGACTGGTGAATAGTGGACTATTGGAAGTAAGAGCAAGCAATGCTTACGTTTCTGGCTTTAGCAGTATGGCAGATGGTGGTGCCATTTGCTATGAAGAAATTGAAGTAGGAGAAAAGTCAATCCATGAATATAGACAGTCACCTGTTTTACCATCAGAGCTTGTTCCTAAGTACCAGTAAACAGTATGTGATCAGGCACTACTGGTGCCTGATTACACCTGTAATCCTAGCTGCTCAGGAGGCTGAGATCTGAAGATTGAGATTCAAAGCCAGCCTGGGCAGAAAAGTCCCTGTGAGATTCTTATCTCCAACTAACCCCCAGAAAACCAGATATGGCTCAAAGTGATAGAGTTCTATCCTCAAGCCAAAAAGGCTCAGGAACAGCGCCCAGGCCCTGAGTTAAAGTCCTAGGTTGGACCAAAATAAATAAATAAATAAATCAGAAGATAAGGTTAGCCAGGTGTGCCAGTCGCTCAGGCCTATAATCCTAGCCACTCAGAAGACTGAAATCTGAGAAACTCAGTTTGGAGCCAGCTCAGGAACACAGACCTGACAGGTTAACCAGAAAAAGGTTGGAACTGGATGTGTGTCTCAAGTGATAGAACAAAAAAGCCAAATAAGAGCTAGAGCCCCTAAGTTCGAGCCCCTAAGTTCAAGCCCCATCTCACACACACATACACAACACACACACAAACACCTTGATGGTCTAGGAGCATGGCTCAACTATTACAGTGCTTGCTTAGCAAGCATGAGTTCTTGAGTTTAAATGCCAGAACAACAACAACAGCAACAAAAAACCATGGGTAGCCAGGTGGAGATAGGTGACCCAATGTCTCTGACCAGTCAAAACAAAAATAAACTGAAGAAAAAGGGCTAAAGGTATAACTCAAGTTACAGAGCACCTGTCTAGCAAGCGCAGATCACTGAGTCAAAACTCCAGTAACAATAAAAAGTGGGGAAAAGGGTAACCTTATATTAGTGAGATTTGTGTTTTGTTTTGGGGTGTTTTTTAAAACACAGTATTGTTTGGTAGCTTTTTAAAGAAACAATGTTAAAAGAATATTGGAAATGAAAGAAGTTCCATTATTAATATATTTTTATTGTATAAAATCACAGTTCAGATAAGTTTCCTCTTTTGTTTTTTAGGCAAATCGTACTTGCCCAATTTGCCGAGCTGATGCTTCAGAAGTGCATCGGGATTCAGAATGACCAACCTAAGAGCACAAATTTAGTTTGGGTGTTCCTCATCACATGTATATACGGACTATCCATTGAACTTAATCTGTGTGGCTTCCAGCCCTCCCTTTACCAAAAGGGTCAATGGACCTTTCTTTGCACTGTGTGACTTAATCAACTATAAAAGCTTACAATTAGTCTTCACAATTATGGGATTGTTATACTAACAGTGTGATTGGAACTCCAAAGACTTTTTCTTTAGCTTAATTTTGTGTGTGCACTAACATTCCCTGGTTTTTGTGTGATCATTCCGAGTGTTGCTGCAAGATTACAGTGGACGTGATCTTTTAGCATGTGCTTTTATAAAAAGTGGTAGCTCCAGATGATATAGCAATCTACCTTATATAGAGCCTTCAGAAACTGTGAGTGGAAATGAATGCAATGTATGACTGTTGGTGATAAGTGCATCTGTGTGAGAGAGAGTGTGCAACTACTTGCGTGAGGGCATGGTAGCTAACGTGTGTATGAGATCCTATATACCAGCATGTACCAAGAATGTGTGTGTAGTTTTAATTATGCTGCAATGTATAATCTGGTGTGTTATTTAAACAGCACTAGTACTGTACACTGGTTTTTCCTTGTGTTTGCTGTTGCACACTGATTGCTAAGGGTGCATCAATTATAAGCATTGAATACTCCATCCCCTTCCCTCCCAGTGAATGGAATGAGAAAAGCCTTCTTCCTTTGCTTCAGGCAGCTGTCACCTTCTCTTCATTAGTGGTCCTAACTGGGATTACTTAAGAAAAAAGTGTAACAGATTCTCACTCCATGACCTGATTTTTTTTTTTATTCTGTTGTGAAAAAAAAAATTTTAATCTCTTAACTTGCTGTTTCCAAAAAGAAGGTGCAATATCATACATCATCAGTTAGCAATATTAGCATTTCAATCAATGATTTGAATGTTGATACTTTCTTGTTCTTTACATTTCCAGTAAGCTTCTTACAGAAAGTACCTGTGATTTTTTTAATGTTTAGATTTGTAGTCTCTTCTGAAAATATTTGAGTAATATATTTCTAAGAATACCACTGGTCCCGTGAAGTCTCACCTCCTTGACTTCCACCAGAACAAAATCTCTTAACTCACTCAGCTTGATTTCTGATATATGTTTTTTGTTCAAGCTCCCATAGGCAACTAAACTATTTTAAGAAACTATATTTCTGTTCATATTGTTCACTTGCCATGCTCCAGTTCTGAGAGTTGTCTAGTTGCTCTTCCCTCCGTAAATGTGCTTCTCATTTCCAATCTTATTTCGGGATAGATCAAGTGCTGTGACAGCTCGTGTTTGTAGGCCTGATTTGCTTTGATCTTAGCTGCTTTTCCTTTTAATTCTTGTTTGAATGAGAAAAGTTTAACAGGTGTCCAGAATACTTGCAGTATAAATGATTTGATTTTTTTATAAAAAAAATAATAATGCTGTCAAACAGGAATTGACCTTCATTTAGTTGACCTGAAATAATACAGAGCCGTCTCTTTTTAATAGGTTCATTGAACGTAATTCAGATTATTTCAAGTCACTTTCCCAGCAATATTTAGATTTCTTTCTCATTCAGTGTATTTAGCATTGTCTGTCTCGCCCTGCAGTTGTCATTGCTTTATTTGCAGTAGCACATGCTACATTACTCCAATCGGGACTGTGATAACTTGCTGCCAGCCTCACTCAATGTTCATTTGGCTCTGAGTCAGTTTTGTACTCAGACAGTATTAACTACTTGTTACTGCCATGCTGCTTGCCCTCCCTTGAAGTCTCGATAAGCTCATCACAGCCTAGAGTTCAGTAAAGTCAATACACACAGAAGCACAATTTTTTCCTCTTCCAGACACTGTTGCCTCTATCTAGTCAAATAGAATTTTGCCTACTTCGTTAACCCCTAGATTTGTCAGTGCATCAGAAATACACTTTAATGGTGGTAATGTGCACATGTTACTTTTAAATCATTAGGATAATCCCCCTCCTGTTCCTGATGAATAAAAGGCATATAATAGCTACAATACAAATCACATACAGTTTAATCTTTATTTTTTTAATTAAAAAAATCATGTTTAAAATGGCAAGGGCCCATCTTATACATAGAGTCTTTTATATAGCTGCAGAAAATTTGTATCTGTACAGATCTAACATGACACTATTACACTCGGTATTCCATTTTATTGAAGCATGCAAGTAAAGCACTTTTTCTAATTTATATAGAAATAACTAATTAACAAGGCACATTGTACTAATGACTAGGAAAAGTAGCTTTTTCTTTCCTTCTGACTAGGAATTCTTGTCATAATGTTCCCTTTCCAGTAAATTTTTGAGAGGTAGTTGGCAGTTTAGGAGGCAGCAGGGTCTGTTTGGTAAATTCTTGAGTTTAATTGTTGTGCTGTTGTGACTGATCTCTCTTTAGTAATGTCTTGTCTTTGCATGGGGCTCTTAGAGATGTCCAGAGTTGCTTACTAAGTGGTTCATATTAGGAGCACACATGCATGTGTCCTCCTCAGACTGGCCACAGTGAGCATCTTTGTGGCTAGCAAATGAGAAGAATAGTTGATTCATGCGCGGCTGTTGTCACCTTGAGTGATGCACCATATAGCAGGCAGATGTCATTTTGTTGCCTATTAAAACAATATTGGCTTTACCAACTTAAATCAGCTGTGGGTGTTTTTAGGTTTGAGGGGTGGTTTTTGTTTTTTGGCAATGAATTTTCACATTAAAAAACAAAAACAAAAACTGCCATTCCCCAAAAAACAATTCAAGGCCTCTAAGTATCAAAATCTCATATTAAGATTTTCTGTCCTGAATTTATTTTTGAGCAAAATCTGGAAAATGTGAAAGCAGATTTTATACACTCTGAAATGTGATTTGTAAGATTCTTAAATTTGGGCCTCCTGTAATGATTTTGAATGAGATATACCAACTCGTGAAAATATTTTTCACAGCTATCTAGAGGCCTTCATTAGAAAGCGATTTTCCCCTGTTGGTACATTTGGTCACCTCATTTTGCTATTCATTTCAGATTATGAAAGCTCACAGCAGGGGTGTTTATTGGAATCATTTGCTGAGTCACTTCCTCAAATCATATTCCATTGTATCACTTAACATATCATTTTAAATGTACGTATTATAAATATCTGTAACCAAATCATTTGAAGGCTTGATAAATTTTTAACAAAGTTTGTACATTTTTTATGAAAGTTACTAGTAATGCTTTACTAAGTAGTGCAATGAATTTTTATTTTTAATCCCTGTGCCCAATTTTGGAGTTGAGAGGGTTGTTGGTAATAAATGTATGATGTACACTTAAAACATCTGCTGTGTTTCATGTGCCTACACCAGAGAAGGGGATGGGCTGGTGGGACTCCAGTGGAAAGGTAGAACTAGGTTGAGCTACAAGCTGCCAGATACTATTTTAAAACTGTGTCAGATTTTATGTTTCAGCATTGGCATGAACAACTTGAAATCACAAAAGTAACTAGCCTATGGTACATATTTAAATCTTTTTAAATGCCATTAAGATAGTTTAAAAAATGCAGCCACACATGTAGTATATGCATATCAAACAGTAAAAGAATTAGGAAACTATGGGCTGGGAAGATGGCTCAGTGGTAGAGCGCTTGCCTTGCATGCCTGAGGCCCTGAGTTTGATTCCTCAGCACCACATAAGAAAAAAGAAAAAAGCCGGAAGTGGTGTTGTGGCTCAAGTGGTAGAGCGCTAGCTTTGAGCTGAAGAGCTGAGGGACAGCGCCCAGGCCCAGAGTTCAGGCCCCACGACCGGACCCAAAAAAAAAAAAAAAGAATTAGGAAACTACATGTTCTTATGAATGCTAATAAGATGCAGGGAGCAAGATGTCATTAGCAACTGGGAAAATTGTTCCATGTATACTTTTTTTTTTTTTTTTAAATTTGTGGGGAGAACAGTGGAAGAAATAGATTTATTCCCAGATATTTAGACCAACATGCCAATTCTGACATATCTATGATGATAGAGACTAGATTTAGAATGATAAAAATAAAGGGGGGGGAAGGGGGAGGAAGGAGAAGGATTGGGATTGGGGGGGAGGGGGGAGGCTGGGAAGGGATGTGAAGGGTAAACAAAGGAGGAGGCTGCAATGCTTGGTAAGAAATGTACGCATTATCCTGCCCATGTAATTGTAACTCCTCTGTACAGTATGTTCACAAATAAAATTAAAAAAAAAAACAAACCAAAGGACTACATCCCAAAGTATTGGACAAGGCTAACAAAGCAGAGTAGGGCTCAGGGTATAGGGTAAGAGCTATGTAGAAAAGCTAGTTATTCCTACAATGAAAAGTATTACCAGGCCTAGCAATTCAAGTTCACCATACCAAGTAGATTTTGAAAAATAGTCTGTTACTTATTATATTAAAGAAAAATTTAAACTTGTAGGCTCTTCAACTTTGTATCAGAGAACCTGAACTTTGCTCAGGGGACATGACACTTAATATTTGGATCATCAAGTGCCAATTGCAAATTTAATTATACAAATAATAACTCTACTAATAGAGAATGTTAATTGTGTTTGATATAGAGTCACGATCTTAAAGAAAAAAAAAGAAAAAAATACCATCTGCTGATCAAAACAATGAAGTATATCTTGGGCAGCCATATGGTGATATAGTAGCATTTTGATAAACCTAAAATATATAAAGCTTTATCCAAGTTACAGGTCCAACAGCCACCATTTAGGATAGAGGATGAGAAATGCCTGCAAACCAGGCCTTTTGGCCACTTCAATTTTCTCACTTCAACATAGGGCAAGAGGTGTGATTCTAGAAGGTACAAAACTTGCCTGGAAAGCACAGGGCTGAGTCCCAACCCAAGGATCACCACCGAAAAAATCTACTTTCTTTCTCTCTTTTAGATTAAGTATAAATAATTTACACTGTCTCTTTATTTGTCTGCTATGTTTATTCATTCATTTCATCCATGTACACTTTATATCTAACTTACTCTAACATAATAAGTGAAGAGGAGCCTCTGCTTATTTTCCATACATGTTTATGTAATAGCTTCTCTTTGGTTAAAAGAAAAAAGAGAATAAAAATGGTTTGCTTGCCAGACGCCTATGGCTCATACCTGTAATCCCAGCTACTTAGGAGGCTGAGATCTGAAGATCATGTTTCAAAGCCAGCCCAGACAGGAAGAGTCCATGAGACTCATATCTCCAGTTAACCACAAAAATCAAAGTGGAGCTGTCACTCAAGTGTTAGAAAGCTCAGAGACAACATCCAAGCCCTGAGTTGAAGCCCCACTACTGGCAAAAAAAAATAAAAAACATAGGCACACTACATTCCTGGGAATGTAGAGTTTAAACATAATGCTTGCGTGACATTTAGTGTCCTGGGAGTACTGTCTTAAAAAGTTGACATTTGTAGTGTTACTCAACATATAATTTCAATATGTAATCAGCATAAAATATTACTGAGGTATTTTGTTTTTTTCATACCACTCCCATGTGTATATGCTACACTCAAAGCACACAGTTTGGACCAGCCATGCCATTCATGGTAGTACACACATGTAATTGCAAGACTTAGAAGGGTCATGAGTTTCAAAGCAGCCTGAGCTATACATCATTACCCAGTCTCAAGCCCTTTCCCACCCATTTGAAGGAAAAAAAAATTGGAGTAATCACTGCCTGGGTGGGGGTGAGGAGGGTGGCCCTCTGGGGTTTGAAGTAAACGCTGTCCTCCTGCTTTTTTTTTTTTTTTTTTTTGTCAGTCGTGGGGCTTGAACTCTGGGCCTGGGCGCTGTCCCTCAGCTCTTCAGCTCAAGGCTCGCGCTGTAACACTTGAGGCATAGCACTCTACCACTTGAGGCACAATGCCGCTTCTGGCTTTTTCTGTTTATGTGGTGCTAAGGAATCGAACCCAGGGCCTCATGCATGCAGGGCAAGCACTCTACCACTGAGCTACCTTCCCAGCCCTGTCCCTGTGCTTTTGTGCTCCAGGCTAGCATTCTACCACTTCAGCCACAGCTTTTTTTTTTTTTCTGGGCCGGTTGTGGGGCTTGAACTCTAGGCCTGGGTGCTGTCCCTCAACTCTTCAGCTCAAGGCTAGCTAGCGCCCTACCACTTGAGCCACAGTGCCACTTCCAGTTTTCTGAGTGGTTTATTGGAGATAAGAGTCTCGGACTTTTCCTGCCCTTGCTGGCTTTGAACCGTGATTCTCAGATCTCAGCCCTCTGAGTAGCTAGGATTACAGGCGTGAGCCGTGAGCACCTGGCTTTTTTTTTTTCCCTAAAAATCTCACATTTTCCTGTCTGGACTGGCTTCAAATTGCAATCCTCAGATCTCAGCTTCATGATGCTAGTATTATAGACATTAGCCGAGCCTAATCTCTAGCAATTCTTTTCTTCCAACTTGGGCCCAGAAGAATGGCTTCTAAAAATGGGGGGGCAAGCAGAAGAGCCATTCTGTTAATCAAGAATACAGCAGTGTTCACAAGTGCATCCAGAGAGAGGCTTCAAGAAGTATGCCCTTAAGACACTCAGACCTAGATATTTGCCTTGAAGAAAATAGGAACTCCAGACATATGCACTGATACCAACCTAAAAGCAAAAAGGAATGCCCAATATTGTATCTGTGCAATGTATCCAGAAAATGTAATGAGGATGAAGACTGACCAAACAGGTTCTATGTTTTAGTAACTTATGTTCCTGCTACTACTGCCAAAAATCTGGAGTGGATGAGAACTAATCATTGAGTATTGAAATTATAAAAATGCCAGAAATAAAAACTAATGGTAGGATAGGTGTGGCATGGTACAACAAATTCCAGCACTAAGAAACTAAGAAGGCTGAAGCAGGCAAGAGGCCAGATTGAACAACACAGACCATGTTTTAATTTTTAAAAAAAATCCTGCCAGGTGCTGGTGGCTCACACCTCTAAGCTATTCAGGAAGCTGAGATCTGAGGGTTGTAGTTTAAGACAGCCTGGGCAGAAAAGTCCATGAAGCTCATCTCCAATTAACCACCAGAAAACCAGAAGTGGCGCTGTGGCTCAAGTGGTATGAGTGCTTGCCTTAAGCTGAAGAGCTCAAGGACAGTGTCCAGGCCCAGAGATCAAGCCCCACGACTAACAACAACAACAACAAAAATCCCATAGACTCTACTCCTAAATTACTCTAAAATTTTGGCAAAGTATAAAATTAACCCTCAAAAATCAATGGCTTTTCTGTATGCCAATAATGAAAAGAGCAAGGCTGAAATCAGGAATTCAACTCTTTTTGTAATTGTCCCCCCAAAAAGAAAATACCTAGGAAATGACCAATGAAGTGAAGGACCTTTATCATGAAAACTTAAAAACCCTGAAAAAGGAAATTAAAGCAGAACTAAGGAAGTTTATACTTACCTGAACTAGGGAAGGGAAGGGGAACAACAAAATGGTGAGACAAAGGACAAAGTGGGAACTTCTACAACAGTGATACAAAACAATATGTTGGAAGTGATCTGTACAATTTGAGGGGATGGGTGAGGGAAAGAGGGAGAAAAATGAGGGAGGGGGTAACAAGTTAGACAAGAAATGTAATCACCAACTTATGTAACTAACCCCTCTGTACATCACCTCAACAATAAAATTTAAAAATAAAAAAAAGCTGGGCACTAGTGGCTCATGCCAGTAATCCTAATTACTCAGGAGGCTGAGATTTGAGGATGGAGGTTCAAAGCCATTATGGGCAGGAAAAGTCAAAGAGGTATCTCCAGTTAACCACTAAAAACCAGAAGTGGCACTGGGGCTCCAAGTGGTAGAGTGCTAGCCTTGGGCTTTTAAAAAGAGCTCAGGGACAATGCCAGGCCCTGAGTTCAAGCCCCACAACCACCAAAACACACACGCACATCACAAAAAAACCAACAAACTAATGGTAGGCCCTATTCGGTGACCTACTTAACAGAAACACCATTATGCAATGCAAAAGGGCAAATTTTCATTATCTTAAATGAACCAGGTACATTGCTATCCCTCATGTTGCATACATGAAACAAGTTGGAATTGGAAGCATTGTTCAGTTGGTAGAGCCTCAACCATGAGTGGAAAAGCAAGTGAGAATAAGAAGCTATGAGTTCAAGTCAAATGACACTGTAAACTAACCCCCAAATCAAACATTTCACCCATTTCAAAGTATATTTTAAACTTGCTTTTTTTTTAGGGGCTGGGAAGGTGGCTCAGTGGTAGAGTGCTTACCTCACATGCATGAGGCCCTGGGTTTGATTCTTCAGCACCACATAAGCAGAAAAAGCCATAAGTGGTGCTGTGTCTCAAGTGGTAGAGCACTAGCCTTGAGCTGAAGAGCTGAGGGACAGTTCCCAGGCCCAGAGTTCAGGCCCCAAGACCGACCAAAAAATAAAACAAAAACTTGTTTTTTTAGATTAAGAATATGTGCCAGACATAGTAGTGCAAACCTGTAATCACAGCACTTAGGTGGAAGCAGGAGGATCTTGAGTTTGAGACCAGCCTAGTGAGACCCTTTTCCAACCCCCCCCCAAAATAATATTTCTGCAATATTGCCTTGTGCAAATGATAAATATTAGTGAAATCTACACCAGAGGGTGCTATTTACAAAACCAAGTGTACAGGTCAGGATTACTATGATTATAAATCTAAACTGGGCTAGGCTGAGTGATACACGCCTGTAATCACAGCACTCAGGAGGCTAATCAAGAATATCAAGAGTTGAAGAACAGCCTAGACTACATAGAGCCTGTCCCAAAATAACAACAAAAGACTAAAATTCAAGAGGCCAAGATCTGAGAATCATGATTTGAAGCCAGCCCAGGCAGAGAAATATAGGAAATTCTATCTCCAGCAAAAAGCCAGAATGGAAGTATGTCTCAAGTAGTAGAGTGCCAGCCTTGAGCAAAAAGCTGAGAGACTTCTGGGAGCACAGTTGTGGGTTTGTTTGGTTGGTTTGTTTGGGGTTTGGGTTTTTGCTGGTATGAAACTTTGAACTCAGAACCTCATGCTCACTTAGTTTTCTTGTTGGGCTGGCACTCTACCACTTGAGCCATGCTTCCACCCTGGCTTTTTGCTGGTAATTTTGGAGATGGAATCTCTTGAACTTTTCTGGCTGGCCTCCAAATCTCAGCCTCCTGTGTAGCTAGGATTATAGATATGAGCCACCAGCACCCGGCACTGCTCATTTCTTAATTCTTGTTACAGCGCTATCCCTTCAGCTTTCATAATGCTCTTCCCACTCTATCCTCTTTGTATCTCTCAGCATTTCCTCTTTTCCATCTATATTTCTTTTTCCTTGGCTCAATTCTAAGACTAGAGCAACCTAGGATACATCCCTGGCCTTCTGTCTTCCCACACTCTCCTTGGATTGTCTCCCACTGATTTGACTCATCAGTCCTCATGTCTCATCCTTCAGTCCAGCTGTCCCCCAGAGTTCTGCCACAGCTTCTTTCTCTTCCTGAATGTCCAGTAAGCCCACTGATTCACTTTGTCCAAATGTAAACTCATCCCCTTCCTCCTCCTGTATTCTCTGGTTCCATAACTGGTTAACCATATACTCAGCACCTCAGCCAGAACCAGGGAAATCATCTTGGCTTACTCATCCCTCATCCCCCTGCTCCTCATCTACATGGAGTGAACGGTTGGTTTCCCCTTGTTTCCACCATCTTAGCTCACATCTGTCACCTGCATTTTCATGACCTCACTTCTGGTTCCCCCAAATTGGAAGTCATCCAAATACAAAACTCACTGTGGCTCCCTGTACCATCCACTCCCACCCATAGCCTTGAACCCTTATACATTAGCTGCTACCGTCCCCACACAAAGCCTCCTTAACCTGCTCCTAACTGTGCCTCTGGCTTCAATGCTCCCATTCCCCTCTACATGGAGGGCCTCCTCCACCCTTCCTCTTGACTCTTGTGACAAGATGATCACCTCTTCCAGGAAGTCTTTCCTGAACCTGCATGGCCACCAGTAAGCTGCTGTAATGCCACTCCCCCAGCTGAAGGACTCTTGCTAAACTGTCCCTTCCGTTCCCCAGGCTATGAACACAATTGTGCTGTGTTTCTCGAGTCTTCACTTCCAGGGCCCAGCACAGGGCCTGCCCCCAGAATAGATGTTTCTAGAATGAAGGGCTGGATAGTAAACTCTTGGATTTGAGTGGTTAGGCAGCAAGTAGAGGTGAATATCAGAGGAAGAACAGGTTTTGAAGCATAAGGAGAGGAATGTGTATGGATAAGGCGGCCTTCCTGGGGTTCCAGAGGTGTGCACATGTAAGTATCTCTTGGGTGAAAGGGCCTAGAACTCAAGAGAAGCCTGGTTCACCAGGCACCAGGGGCTCACACCTGTAATCCCAGCTACTCAGGAGGGTGAGATCTGAGGATCACGGTTTGAAGCCAGCCCAGGCAGGAAAGTCTGTGAGACTCTTATCTCCAATAAAC
Organism: Dipodomys spectabilis; assembly: GCF_019054845.1. Taxonomy (NCBI): domain Eukaryota; kingdom Metazoa; phylum Chordata; class Mammalia; order Rodentia; family Heteromyidae; genus Dipodomys; species Dipodomys spectabilis. Next base: position 8,040,589 of record NW_024870683.1, on the reverse strand, counting down.
TACTCAGAAAAAGCTGGAAGTGGTGCTCTAGCTCAAGTGGTAGAACACTAACCTTGAGCACAGAGAGGCTCAGGGTCAGTGCCAGGCCCCTGAATTCAAGCCCCAGGAACGGGGGCAGGTGGGGGGGGGGGCTGGAGAGAGACCAAGAGACCTGCCCCGCTGTGTGTTAGGGGCATTCCACTATGGCAACTGCAAGGCTGGCTCATGACAAGTCTTGGTACGACGGCACCCCACCACCTTCCTTTGGGAAGATGATCCCTCCTTCAGGCTACCCCCCAGAAAAAAGCTCCAGAAAAGCCCTCATTGGGAGGCACATGGCCTTCTGGGCACAGGATGGCCAGCTTGGAGCCTGGGGCCAGCCCCACCTTCCACAGGAACTGCAGCATGCTGTTCTGGGTAAGGCTTCACGTGGCTCACACTGAAATGACTCCTGGAAGCAGAGTAAACAGACACTGCTGAGATAGGCCAGGGACAGGCTGTGGCTGCTACTGCCCTCCTCGTTCTGGGTGGCTCACCATTCCTGGATTTGGGGATCACAAGCTTCTCCCATTGTGATAAGTGTGGCAGAGAACCTGCTTAGAGACTGGTTAGAAGGTCTAGCAAGGCCACAGTAGCGACTGTTTACAAGATCAGTAACTATATTACAGCCTTCCTGAGGCCTGGCTTCTAAAAGCTTGAGGGGCTCTGGAGCTTGTGGACACCTATGCTCATACCTAGGCTGGAAGCAAGGGTAGAATTATTAACTGCTCATTGAGATGGATGGGATTCCTTCAGTCTTCATTTCAACTGAGACCTCTTAGTCTGAGGATGTGTGATACATCTTAGCTCCCCTGTATCCTGAGGGAGGGTCTAGACCACACTTTCAGGACATTGTTAGGTACAATATTCTGAAACTAGGGCACCTGGCATCCATGCTCAGTCCCAGCCTACTGATAAAGAGGACACAGGCTGGAACAGTTGCTGGAGTGCTGAAGTGGGTGTGGTATACTAAGTACTGCTGCCCAATTCTTGGTACTTTAGGGGCTAAGGAGGGGGAGAAGAACCTTTTACATTAAAAAAAAACCGTTGATGTTGTCCAAAATATACATGCTTACATAATATTTTTTAAAAGATACAGAGAGGAGTAAAGAAAGGGGAAAAGGGAGGAATGGGGGAATGAAGGAAAGGAGGGGGGAAGGATGGGAGGAAGGAATAGGGTGAGAGAAAGGAAAAGAAAGAATAGAAGCCAGGTGCTAATGATTCATTCTTGTAAGCCTGCTGGGCAATAGACTGAGATCTGAGAATCTCAGTTCAAAGCCAACCCAAACACACAAAGCTGAGAGACTCTAATCTCAAATTAACCAGCAAAAAGTTGGAAATGATGCGGTAGAGTGCTGCTAGCATTGAATATAAAAGCCAGGCAAGAATGTAAAGCCCTGAGTTCAAGCCCAATTACTGGCACCAAAAAAAAAAGAAAAGAAAAGAAAAAAGAATATACAATGAGCATACAGTAAGTGGTTTGCAGCCAAGGCTGGGAAAATATTTCCAGCAATGTCATTTTAAAGTCTTTGCCGTGGGCACACTTTATTGTTAGAAGGAGAAAACAAATCTAGATACAGAACTTTATGACTAAATTAACAAAATAAAGGGCTAATTTTCCATCCCTCTCCTGACGGCACTCATGATCTCCACCCACTGCCTGCCTGTCCCCTTTCCTTCTTGTCCTCTCACCGTTGCTCTGCTTCTTTGAGGAAAACTGAGGCACACTGGAAAAAGAAAGTTGCCCAAGATCAAGCAGGGCCTCAGAGGCAGAGCTGGAGCCTAGATTTCCTAATGCTTGGCACAAAATATCCTAAATGATGGAAAATGACTTAAACTGAAAACACTCAACTTCCCACCACCCTATCCCAACAGCCATATCTTAGAACTGTCCTTGCTGCCCACCTCGCTGAATCATTTCTCTTCCCCTTACCCCAGCAGACTTGAAAGAGGGCCTGAGACCAAGGCCACACCTGATGCTGATGTCCCTGATGAACGTAGAGGCTGTTGAGACTTTGAAACCCTCAGTCAGAATAACATTGCTCACCCACCCTGCCTCCATCTCACCCCGCTTCTGCCTGCCCTGCCCCCCCACCCCGACTTCACTCTTTCTGCCTAATATTTAAAAAGAGTCCTAGTAAAGAGGCATGGGGGGCATTTTCCCTTCAGCTGGGCTGAAAGAGACTTGGCTGCCCTTCCCAGGCTTCACTCCTGAATAAAGCCTATTGGTTTGTTGCGTTTGCTTCCTGGCCTTGCTTTATTCTGACACCCTCACAACTCAGTTTCCTTACACTGAACACCACCGCACACTTTCATGGCTTTAGCTCTTACTCTCACCAAGTTGATTAGAAAGAGGTTGAAGGGTGGGCCATATTCAAGACAGAAAACCATAAAGGTCTTTAAACTCCCAAAGTCAAATGAGAAGGTTGAACATGGGTGGCAGAAATCCGTTTCTTAATTTCTCAAAGTCTTGTTTTCCTCATGTGGATTTTAGTTTCTATTTCCTAGCATTAGTGTGGGGATTGAATAAAATGATAAAAAGCAGCAGGTGCATCCTAAATGGTAACTGGTCAGTTCTCTTCCCAGTAGTCACTCTGTGTCCCAGCAACTACTCAGGAGCGATTTTGAGTGGTATTCATCTGGGGTGGAGGGACACAAGAGTACTTTTTGTTTCATTCTCCCCGACCAGTGACATATCCATGTGCTCTTCTGCAACTATGTGGGTTTGACTTGGTTCTTTACTAAAAGCACTGGATTTCTAGGAAAAATGAAGAGCATACATTCTACCCTCTATGCCTGTAGGTAAACATTAGCTTTCCCAAATCAGCTTCCCCCGCCCCCTCCCATTGTGGGGCCTGAACTCTGGGCCTGGGAACTGTCCCTCAGCTCTTCAGCTCAAGGCTAGCCTCTACCACTTGAGCCACAATGCCACTTAATGGCTTTTCCTGCTTATGTGATGCTGAGGAATCGAACCCAGGGCCTCATGCATACAAGGCAAGCACTCTACCACTGAGCCACCTTCCCAGCCCCCCCCTTCTTTCTTTCTTTCTTTTTCTTTCTTTCTTTCTTTCTTTCCTTCTTTCTTTCTTTCTTGCTTGCTTGCTTGCTTTCTTTCTTTCTTTCTTTCTTTCTTTCTTTCTTTCTTTCTTTCTTTCTTTCTTTCTTTCTTTCTTTCTTTCCTTCTTTCTTTCTTTCTTTCTTTCTTTCTCCTTCCTTCCTTCCTTTCTTTTTGGTCGGTTATGGGGCTTGAACTCAGGACTTGGACCCTGTCCCTGAGCTATTTTGCTCAAGGCTAATGCCACTGTGGGGCACAGCACCACTTCCAGTTTTCTGGTAGTTGACTGGAAATAAGAGTCTCATGGAGGGGCTGGGAAGGTGGCTCAGTGATAGAGCACTTGCTTTGCATGCCTGAGGCCCTGGGTTCGATTCCTCAGCACCACATAAGCAAAACGAAAAAACCGGAAGTGGCGCTATGGCTCAAGTGGTAGAGCGCTAGCCTTGAGCTGAAGAGCTGAGGGACAGCGCCCAGGCCCAGAGTTCAGGCCCCACGACCGGACCCAAAAAAAAAAAGAGTCTCATGGACTTTCTTTGCCTGGGTACCTTTGACCCTAGATCCTCAGATCTCAGCCTCCTGAGTAGCTAGGATTACAGTTGTGAGCCACCATTGCCTGGCTTGGAGGTTCTGTTCCACGTGGTAACAATCTCCCTATAATCTCTACTTTATTTTTTTAATCCCCTGGCAGTAACAGGATTGAACTCAGGGCCTTGCCTATACTGTCAAAAAAAAAGGAAAAAGGCTTTGCTCATCATATAGGGATTTTTTTAAAGCCAATAAGCCTATGAATTGAGCCTTTATTTTGCAACTTCAGGCATTTGTTTGTTCTGAAGTGTAATGTTTGCATAGTGCTAATACCATCTCTAGTGCCAGGATCTTCACTACATAAGCCATCTTAGGTATATTTGTTTTCTGGGTGGAAGAGTCATAACCTGAGACTCAGTTTACTTATGTCCTAAAATTCACCTGAATGGTTAATCTTTCCCTAATGAAAGCCCTAAGCCAGGTGGTAGTGACAAATAATGTGTTATCTGTGACCTTGAGCATGCCATTTCTACAATTCTGAGTTTTGTTTCCGTGTATGTGTATATATATATATATATATATATATATATATATATATATGGCTTCCTCAGATCTTAGCCTCCAAAATAGCTAGGATGACAGATGTGACCACCTATACCCAGCTTCCAACCATTTTTCAGAATCAGATTTACTGGAATATTAATAACAATTCATCTGCTTCAAGTGTACAATTCGGTGGCTTCTTAGTACATTCAAACCATGATGTAATCCTATTCCCAATGAATTTTAGAACATTTTTATCAGCCCCTAGAGAAACCATATTCAATAGTAGTCACTGACCGTTTTCCTCACCTGTGACCATCCCCCCAGCCCCCAGCCCTAGGCAACCACCACCCACTCTCTACCAACTTGTCTGTTCAGAACATCTCATACATAGGCCTATCTTGTGAGCACAGTGTCACAAAAGACCCATATTTTACAAATTGAAGGTTTGAGGCAAACTTCACTGAGTGTATCTCCGTGCCTTTTTTCCAGTAGCATGCATCACTTCTTATCTCTGTGTCATGGTTGATAATTCTGGTAATATTACATACTTTTTCATTATTTTATCTATCATGGTGGTCTGTGATCAGTGGTGTATTACTATACTATTACATCTGCTTTAGAGTTCCACAAGCCTTGCTCATGTGACTATATAGTTAACCAATAAAAGCCATTCCCCCATCTTTCTTCCTCTCTTTTGAACACAACAATATTGAGTTTGGGGCCAATTAATAGCCCTATTCTACCCTATTCTACAATCCATAAAGCACTGGGCACCAGTGGCTCATGTCCATAATCCTAGCCACTCAAGAGGCTGAGATCTAAGGATTGCAGTTCAAAGCCAGCCCAGGCAGGAAAGTCTGTGAGACTCTTAACTCCAATGAACTACTCTACTCAGAAAAAGCAAGAGGTGGGGGCTGGGAAGGTGGCTCAGTGGTAGAGTGCTTGCCTCGCATGCCTGCGGCCCTGGGTTCGATTCCTCAGCACCACATAAGAAAAAAGAAAAAAGCCGGAAGTGGCGCTGAGGCTCAGGTGGTAGAGCGCTAGCCTTGAGCTGAAGAGCTGAGGGACAGCGCCCAGGCCCAGAGTTCAGGCCCCACAACCGGACCCCATAAAAAAAAAAGAAAAAAAGCAAGAAGTGGAGCTGTTGCTCAAGTGGTAGAGTGCTAGCTTTGAGCAAAAGAAGCTTGGGGACAGCACCCAGGCCCTGAGTTCAAGTCCTAGGACTGGCAAAAAATCCCTAAAGCTAGAAATGATTAATCTTAGTGAGAAAGGAGGCTGAGATACAATGAACGCTAGACTTCTTGCCCCACACAGCCCAATTGTGAATGAAATAAATTCTTCAAGAAAATTAAATGTCCAGATAGGCGAATCTCCAGAGATCTAGTTAAGGCTGTGATTTTCCAAGCCTTCACAGTATTATTAGACTTTTACCAAGTGACATTTTGAACTATGTTGGGGCATATCAGGCTAGAGCCGTATGAAGCTCAAGGCCAAGATCAAGGGAGCTATGGTACCACCTCTGTGCCAGGCAATATTCAAAGGTTCCCTGCACAGCCGTAGGCTGACCTTGTTCAGGTGAATCCTTCCTAAAGCTGAGAGAGACAAGCAGCCCACAGGTGTTAGAGGAAATAGAAATCAAGGGCTGAATGAGCCCCAGGCCTCCTGGAGGAGGAGATTGGCACATCTGGGTTTGAAGCCACCATCTGTCTACCATCTGGATAGCTCATAGGAGAATATATAATCAGTTCTGCTTACTAAGACCAACAAAATCTGCAACTGCTTAACTCTCAGCCCTAAGTAATTAGCACTCAGGAGAAGCTGAAAAGAGGGGAGGGGTCCTGACACTGGTGACTGACACCATTAAGCCTAGCTACTCAGGAGGCTGAGATCTGAGGATTGCAATTTGAAGCCAGCCTGGGCAGAAAAGTCTGTAAAACTCTTATCTCCAATAAACTACTCAGAGAAAGCTGGAAGTGGTGCTGTGGCTCAAGTGGTAGAGTGCTTGCCTTGAGCAAAAGAATCTCAGATACAGGACCCAGGCCCTGAGTTCAAGCCCCAGGACCTGCAAAAACAAAACTCAAACAACAAATAATAAAGATGGGGAGGGGAGAATGAGAACAAGGTGAGACCCAAGCCAGGCCTCCCCACTGGGAAGTTCTATCTTCCAGAAAAAGAGAATGTTGTCAGCAGGGACCTTGGCCTGGAGGCTCAAAAGTCAGGGGTCCACAGAGAGAACTGAGAATCTCTAACCTCTAACTAAAATTTAGCTGTTCCCAGCTAAGAATATTGGCCACAGCCAGGTGTCAGTGGCTCATTCCTTTAATCCTAGTTATTGAGGAGGCTAAGGATTACAGTTCAAAGCCAACTTGGGCAGTTAAGTCCATGAGAGTCTTATCTCCAACTCACTACCAAAAATCCCGAAGTGGAGCTGTGGCTCAAGTGGTAGAGCACTAGTCTTGAACAAAGAAGCTCCAGAACAGTGCTTAGGCCCAGGCCCAGCACATATACACACAGAAAGCAAACCCTGAGCAATTAGACACCCAAGACAGTCACAAAATCACAAGCGCTTTCAGTTCATCCATGTGTGTTGCAGAAAACCACAAAATACTTCTTATGTTGATGACTTCCCCTCAAAAATCACAGCTGTCATTAGACCTACTGCTATATCTTGCATTTAATAGTGTTTATTTACAAATCATGTATTTGTTTACATTTTCAATGTAATTGGTTCCATCCCACAATCCTGTGTGCTTCTTTTATGAATTAAAAATGATCCAGAGCCTGCTAGCTTCACCAGCCTGCAGGAAGTTCACCTCACAAAGAAAGGTTAAGATCAAGAAAAGCAGCTGGCTAAGGGAGATTCCGGAAACACCGGAGAAGTAAAGTTCCGTTTCAACATCCTTCTCAGAGGACACAGAGTGCCTTTGTTTCTCATGTCTGCTGTCCTCTAAAGTTGATCAAGGGCCAAATTGGAGAACAGGATAGAGCTGTGGGTGAGGAACGAGTAGACGGTCAACAGGAAGGTCAGGGCTGATGCCCCTGCCCCTAACCTCATCCCTACCCCTGCTCCTCCTCCCCCTCTCCCCCCAGTTCCGTCTGCCCTCTCCATCTCACCCCTATTCCCTAGCACCTGGGAACGTAAGCCTGAGCTTATGGCTAGGTCAGCGTGTATCACAGGTGAAGCTCCCTAACTCCAGCCCCTTCCATCATCTGCAGAGCATGGCCTTTTCTATTACAAACAAACAAAAACAACAACAAAACCTCAAAGAGCCCCAACATCTTTTCTTAGGAAAGTAAAGATGAGCTTACTGGTTTTTGATTTGGACTGTACTGACACTCAGTTCAGGCCTCAGCACTCAATGCTCATTTGAATTTTGCAGTTTCCCCAGTTTTGCTAAGAAGGTCTGTCCACGTGTCAATTAGCAACCCTAGTTGTTTCTGGGTGACGCAGAAACCAACAGAAAGGGGCGTGGACTGGAAGGTAGAGAGAGGCTTTTTGAGCAGCTGGCTTCCCTGAACTGGCTTGGATGGCTGGGGAGAGCAACTCGGGACTACAGACATCAGATATCCTGCAACAGGAATCCTCACCTGAATAATACCCACTCATTTGTAGGTTAAGAAGTGGAATTGGCCCCATACAGTGGTTCAAGCCTGTAATCCTAATTACTTGGGAGAATGAGGTATCTCAAGATTTGTCTCACTCAAGGGCTGGGTACAGTGGTGTATGCCTGTCATCTCCAGTGACACAGGGAAGCAGATGTAGAAGGATCACAGCCCAGGTATGCCTGGACTTGAGGTGAGATCCTACCTCAAAAATAACCCAGTGCTGGTAGCTCAGGCCTGTAATCTTAGCTACTCAGGAGCCTTTGAGATCTCAGGATTGTGGTTTGAAGCCAGCTGGGGCAGAAAGGTCCGTGAGTCTCTTATCACTAATTAGCTACCAAAAAGCCAGCCGTGACTCAAGTGATAGAGCACCAGCCTAAAGGACAGAGTTCAGGCCCTGAGTTCAAGCCCCAATACAGCAGTTGGCCTGGTAGGAGAAAGGGAACAATATTGAGGGAGAACTTGGCTTTCTGCACACTATTCTGAAGGCAGAAAGAAGTCTTAAGAATTTTCCAGAGCAGGAAATTGTGTATTTTGACACGTTCTACCCCTTAAGTCAACAAAGATTTATTTAACACGGAATAGTGGATGTTGAGGGGAACATTTCCTGCTGTCAGAGAATAACAAAGACAAAAGAACTAGGATTTTGGGTATAATTGGAGACGAGGTGAAAAACAATACAAGAGAAAAAATAAAGATAATGGGACAAGGTAGAGAGTGAAGGAGAGTGGATATTCAAAATATTCAGACTTATTCCTGAATTGCACAATCATCCCTCACTGGGAGCTGATGATACCTGTGGTCTAAGGGGATTCCTTGATGCAATTTTGTATAGGCCCAATGCTTCCTGGTACAACGCATTGCTGTCATTCAAAGCATGGTTTCTGTTTATGTCTTTTACTTACAAATGGAATATCTTTTCTACTATTTATTTATTTGTGGTGGGTCTTGGGGCTTGAATTCAGGGCCAGGGCACTGTCCCTGAACTTTTTGGCTCAAGGCTAGCACTTTGAGCCACTTCTGGTTTTCTGGTGGTTAATTATAGATAAGAATCACTCAGGGCTGGGAAGGTGGCTCAGTGGTAGAGTGCTTGCCTTGCATGCATGAGGCCCTGGGTTTGATTCCTCAGCACCACATAAGCAGAAAAAGCTAGAAGTGGTGCTATGGCTCAAGTGGTAGAGTGCTAGCCTTGAGCTGAAGAGCTGAGGGACAGCGCCCAGGCCCAGAGTTCAGGCACCATGACTGGCAAAAAAAAAAAAAAAAAAAAGAATCAGACTTTCCTACCCAGTCTGGCTTAGAACTGTGATCCTCAGATCTCACCTCCTGAGGAGTTAGGATTACAGGCGTGGGCTACCAGTGTATAGCAACTTGCAGAATTCTAAATGGAATTTTAAAAAGATGCTCTATGAGAAGTTAGAAAAAAAAGGAAAGACCACTATGTATGTAAACTGGCAATTACTATGCTATGGGATTTTATATATATATATATATATATATATATAATCCTGGCTTATTCTTTATAAAACTTTTGAAGAAGGTATTGTCCTAATTTTGCAGATGAATAAGGAAATCTTGAATAGGGTTGGTAAGAGCAATTTGCAGAGCAAGCCATCATATAAGTGGAAAATTCCAGCAGTGGTTCATGAACCCCCTCCCCAAGGGTTCAAAGGGTGACCTGTTAAGGTATAAAATTCAATAAACAGGTGATTGAAAGGAGAGCTAATGAGATTAAAGTCATAAACAAGAAAAACCGGTGCCAATGCCTGGGAGAGCTTGAAGGCTTCAGTTAACAGCTCCCCTCCCCCCCACCCCATTGTGGTCTTCCTCCCTTCCCAAGCAAGCAGGAAGTATGCAGTCACATCCACCTTCACATCTCCCCGTGATTCTTGCAGGGATTCGCCCTTCATGGCCGGCTGCATGTGATACAGCCTCTTAGAAACAGTAGACTAGCAAAACATCATCATGCTAAAGTTTAAAAACAGGGTGAGAACCAGGCACCGGTGGCTCAAGCCTGTAATCCCAGCTACTCAGGAGGCTGAGATCTGAGGATTGCAGTTCAAAGCCAGCCTGGGCAGGAAAGCCTGTGAGACTCTTATCTCCAATTAACTACTCAAAAACCAGAAGTGGAGGCTGTGAAGTTGGCTCAGTGGTAGAGCACTTGCCTTGCATGCCTGAGGCCCTGGGTTCGATTCCTCAGCACCATATAAGCAAAAAGAAAAAAGCCGGAAGTGGTGCTGTGGCTCAAGTGGTAGAGCGCTAGCCTTGAGCTGAAGAGCTGAGGGACAGCGCCCAGGCCCAGAGTTCAGGCCCCACAACCGGACCAAAAAAAAAAAAAAAAAAAAGAAAAGACACAAAAACCAGAAGTGGAGCTGTGGGTCAAAGTGGTAGAGTGCTAGCCTTGAGCAAAGGAGCTCAGAGACAGTACCCAGGCCCTGAGTTCAAACCTCACAACTGACAAAAAAAAAAGGTAATAAAAATAAATAAAAGCAGGGATAATATTTTCTCAATTTTCATCTCTATATTTGATCTATTTCATAAAAAATAGGATTATCGTTTCAGTTGGACATGGTGGTGCATGTGTAATCCCACTTACTCAGAAACCCAAGAGTTCAGCTCCAGCCTGGGCAGTATACTACCCAAACAAAGAAATAAAAATAGTATTCTATAATATCATATTAATTACATGATATGTAATATTGTGTTAATGAATAAAAATAGTGCTAGCAAAATAAGCTCCCTTCCCATAGCTTAGTACACATAACTTAGTACACATAGCTTAGTACACATAGCTTAGTACACATAGCTTTCTCCACAGCTTAGCATGCTCCCTTCCCAGGCAACACTAGGCCCATGTAGTAAAGGCAGTAATAATCAACTTCAATCCCCCTTTACCTTGGGATGGCACTTCTCTGGGGCAACTATCACCATATAAGGCAACAAGAGCCCCTTAGAGTGTCCTTCAGGTCTAGGTAGATGCAGAGCCCCTTATCTACTATTTGGACAGCAGCCATAAATCTTAGTCCACCACGATGAAGCCCCTGGCCCACATATCCATACCTAGCCCCTTCTAACTCCTCCTAAACCTCCTAGGTTATATGTCACCTCAGACAATAGCCTGTGCTTCTCACTTCTCCCTTGTGAGAAGGGGTCTTGCTGGCCCCTTTCCCGGCAATAAACCTTTCTTTGTTCTTTGTACCTGGATGTCTGCGTGGTTCTTTGGCAAAGTCTAATAATAGCTGAAAACTAACTGTGAGTGTTAAGAAAAACAAAGGAAATCTGAATAGAAAATTGTTAAATTAATCCTGGCTTTGGTGGCTCATGTCTATAAATCCTAACTACTTAGAGGCTGAGATCTAAGGTTCCTAATTCAAAGCCAGCCTGGGCAAGAAAGTTCATGAGAATCTTATCTCCAATTAACCAATTAAAAAAAAAGTGGAAATGGAGCTGTGGCTCAAGTGGTAGAACACTAGTCTTGAGTGAAAAGGCTAAGGGACAGCCCCCAGGCCCTGAAATCAAACTCTATTACTAGCACACACAAAAGAAAACTGCTTAAATTATCTTTTGGTTTAAAGCTATTTGATCATAGGAAAGAGTAATGAATGGTGCGGGGTGGGGTGGGGGAGGGCAGTGGTTGTAAAACCCCAGGGATCTCCTGCCAGCCCTGCTTCTCCTAAGACAAGGGTTCTTCTTACTAATGCCTGGCCTGCTTGGTCACCCTTTCATCTTCCTCTTGGTAAATACCCCTTCTCTTGTATATTTTCTTTTGTAAATTTAAGGACAGTTAGTGAAGATTCTATACAGAAAAGATTTGCTAGGGTAGGCCTTTATTTCCTCCTCTAGCTTACTGGCTCTGACCTCCATTTGTGCTCATTCTCTCTGTGTAGGCACAGTTATTTTAGATTCTTTTTCTTCTCTTTTTCTCCCACTGCTATAACTTGAGTCAAGGCCCTTGTGTAGTCAAGCAAGCACTGTCCCATTTGAACTGTGCACCGAGCCCTTTCACTTGTGTTTGGTTTTTGAGATCGCTCTATCTTTTTGCCTGGGCAGGACTTGAGCTCCTGGTTTTCCTTTTCCCCAACTGAGTAGCTGTGATTGCAGGTGTGCACCGCTATCTGAGCTAGTTTATATTCTCACAACCGTCCCGGTATAGACACGCTTCCTAGTCCTGTGCCTGATGTGTTCTGCAGCTGATTAAGGAATTTCTGTCCAGGTTTCCTGGAGTAGCTGTGGTGCATTCATCCAGCAGGCCCACCCAGTACTATAAGGGTACTGGGGTGCAGCTCTAGAAAAGCACTTGCTCCACTGCTGTGAGCCTGTTCACTGATGAGAGAGATGAGGGACATCCTGCAGCAGTCAGGGCCAGCTGGTTGTTTAAAACAGTCTCATCTGTGAGGACCTCCAGGTTGCCACAAACAACATTGGAGAGCAAGGCTGACCGGAAATAGCAGCAGGGATCAGTGTCCATCCATAAACACCCTAGGGTGTTCTCAGCCCTTTGTTTCTCCCTCCCCGCCCCCCCCCCCCCCCCCCTCAGCACTCCATAAGGAGCCTGGAGTCATTCCAACAGTTGTGGTGCCTCCAGAGCTTTTCCTTTCCTGAGATCCCAGCCATAGGCCTCAAGATAAATGGCTTTACTTCCACTTACCTAGCCCAGGTCTCCTTGTCCATATGGCTATGGACAGCCCTTCAGACCCCATGTGCCTATGTCTGACCAGCTGACTAAGTCAGCAGAAAGCAATGCTGTTGGTCTGGTCTGGTCAGTCTCCTTCTCTACGAATCTCATTGTTCTGCATCACTGAGTCAGGATCATGCTTCTTTCTGAACCCCTGGAGCTGTTTCCAAAGACTCCGAGCTTCACCCAAGGCCTCGTCACGAGCTGTGGTTCACATTCCTGTTTGGAGTTCGGAGTTCCGGGCTCTGAGAGGGAATAGAAATGAGCTCACACTGCTGCCTTCCTCTTGAGGGGAGGCAGCCCTGTGCTGGCTGCAGGCAGAAGATGACACAAGTAGGCTGATTGGAGACAGGAAGAATGCAAGGAGGCAGCCCAGTAGGCCAGGGGCCATGGCCTTGTGCTACCCTCAAGGAGGTGGGCAGGGGAGATGAGGCAGGCAGAGCCTGGGGAAGGAGAGGGCAAGGCCATCTGGTGCCAGAGCCAAGTGAGGGTCATCTATGACAGGCTTCAGAGGTGGATGAGAGTCGTGAGATATTGCTGTTGACTTTTAGGAGAGTAGTGGCACGTCACAGGGACTGGAGAAAGGAGTGCAGGCTGGCAAGTGAGGGCCTGCAGGAAGCCAGCGCTCACAACATTATGTTGTAAAAGGGAGGAAAAGGTGACTCAGACAGGGATCTGTAGCCTTATCTCTTTGAGAGAGCAAAGAGGGGACTGAAAATGTGAGGCAGTAAGTCACACTGGTGAGGGGCCACCGTGTCACTTGAAATAGGGGGTACCCACTCCAGGGAACTTAGTCAACAGGTGGCATCTTCAACTCCTATCTCCAAATCTTCATCTTGGGGTCTTACCATACTTGGTAAGTAATGTGGTGAAAGAAAGGAAATCTTTAGGCAATGCTAGCATGACTGACTTGCTCTGACCCTGCAGGCTCTGAGTCAATATACTGGTGTTGCTTCCTGGACACAGAACTTAGAGAGAAAGAGAAAATGCGTGTACAAGCATGCACACACATGCACATGACGGCCAAACCTAGGATCAGGATGAAGTCTTATTTTTGCTTTTGGTCACCTGTCAGCCGAAAGAGCAAGAACATGATGGTAGAACAAGGCCACTCTCTCCGACATTCCTGCCTTCATTGCATGGAGACAGAAGTAGAAGAAAGACTCCAACTCAAAAGCTGTTTTGGTACGCTCTGACTCATCTCCTTGGTAAATCCTTGTATGCCAGAACTTGTTCAGATGTCATTCTTTTCAGCCACAGGAGTACAAAGGCCTGGATTAATATGGGTGCTATAAAGCTTAGAACCAGGCAGTCCTGAGTTCCCAGCACTCAGGAGGCAGAGGCTAGCTGAGCTGCACAGCAAGTTATTTCTTGAAATGATTCCCACTTTAAACAATCTAAAGCATAGTGCTGGGATGTGGGCGAATGGTAGAGTGCCTGCCTGGCAAATGGGAGACCCTGAGTTCAAGATCCCTGTGCCATCAACAAGTTAAATAAAACATACTTAATAATTTGATTTTCTATAGCAGGTCCATGATAAATTATTTGGGAGAATCAATATTTTTCCCCCATAAGGAATATAGAATGTCTGTATAAATAAAAGATCTCAATAAATTGAGATCTCAAGTCTTCTAGTAAAGTTTGATATCATGTTCTTTATAAAATAAGTTACCATTTTAAGTTAGGTTAATTCTTAGATACACTATTTTGTGTGTGTGCTTCTATGAATTTAGATTTTTGCGTTAAAAAAATCATTATTATTATTATTATTATTTTGCCGGTTGTGGGGCTTGAACTCTGGGCCTGGGAGCTGTCTCTCAGCTCTTCAGCTCAAGGCAAGTGCTCTACCACTTGAGGCAGAGCGACACTTTGGGCTTTCGGGTGGTTTACTGGAGATAAGAGTCTAATGGACTTTCCTTCCCCCAGCTGGCTTTGAACCGCGATCCTCAGATCTCAGTCTCCTAAGTAGCTAGGATTATAGGTGCGAGCCACCAGCGCCTGGCTTGTGTTAAAAAAATTATTACTGACAATTTTGTAGCTAGTCACTCTGGTAAATATTCATTAATTATAATATGTGTTTAGTGTCTTGGGATTATCTGGACAACCATGTAATCTATAGTAATACGTTTGTTGCATGGAAACAAAAGTTTCTAAATGTCTGGAAGCTTGTGTTTATTGAAGAATCCTTAAAAAAAAATCAAATAAACAACCACAACAAAAAACCTCTTCCCCATGTAGTCTCTTTATTCCTTTGCATGTCAAATGTTTTGAAGGTTCCTGAGTGTAAAACAATGTGAAAAAGATGACTAAGATGATGATTAAAAATGTTGAGCTTTCTATTCAGAAACTCAGGAGAAAATCTTTCTAGGGGAAATGTAAACTCACTGGGTAGAATAATGTATCAAAACTGGGAAGTAACATTCAGTTGCCAATTGTTCTCAACTTTCAAGCCACTGTCCAGGAATACAGGAAGAATTCAGAGCCACCTCCCCCTTTTTTTTTCTTTCTTTTCAAGGAGGCGGAGCTAAAGATTTAGTCTGGAATTCAGATGCTCATTAATGACTTGCTCTGTGGCAGCTAGACCAAGAGAATAGCAGTGGCTCTGCTACGCAAGGCACAAAGCTCGTGCTACGGAATGGAAACCACTGCCTGTCCCTTCAGGGAGTCCAGTTCTCTAGGACCTCATGTAAGTAATGGGGCCATTCCATGATGCTTTAATCCAGCACTGCTGTCAAGGGGAGAGAAAAGCTTTGGCTTTAACCCTTTTGCATCCATGACTCTTTTCACTGCTAACTCAGGCTAGTCATTTTGTCGTTGCTATTTGGTTAATTACTGTGCTGAAACCCCCTGGTCTCCTTGCATTTCCAAGCTGGTAGAGGAAGACAAACTCTTTTTTTCAAATTCTGGGTGCTTGTATCAGATACAGGGTTTTTTTCAGGGGTTGCTTTTACTTTATTGAGTTCTCTCCCTCATAAATACAGTTTATTTCCAATGTGTGCTATAATTGTATTCATTTTCCCTTTCCTTTTGCAACATGGCATAGAAAAGCTGCCTTGTTCAGTTTTCTTCTCCTCAGCTATTTACCTGACCAAATGAAGCCAAAATAGAAGGAAATTATTACTATGGTTAATTTTCATGTTTATCTCTATATGTAAATGACCAACTTCATTGCTACATAAATGGTTCTCACAGAATGTCATTTTATTTGTTGTTGTTATTGTTGTTGTTTTTGGGTCCGGTCGTGGGGCCTGAACTCTGGGCCTGGGCGCTGTCCCTCAGCTCTTCAGCTCAAGGCTAGCACTCTACCACGTGAGCCACAGTGCCACTTAGGGTTTTTTTTTTTTTTCTTTTTGCTTATGTGGTGCTGAGGAATCGAACCCAGGGCCTCAGGCATGCAAGGCAAGCGCTCTACCACTGAGCCACCTTCCCAGCCCCAGAATGTCATTTTAGAAGGAAGTTTAACCTAATTATTTATTGAGGCATACGGGCAGCTAGATGTTTTAGGACATCACCACATGTACCCTGTAGATACACTCTATCCCGCAAGGAGGGAATGGAGACTCACAGTAGTTTTTCTGAGGCATGGAAATAACTTGATAAAAACAGTCTTTTAAAGAAGTTCATCAGGTAGCTGTGTGCAGGGAAGATTAGGAGAAGCAGGGAATCTGGGCCAGAAGGGCAAGTGAATGCTCAGTAATCAGTGATGTCAAATCTTTTTGAGCTATTATAACGTCACGACAGATTTTTATCAGTTAAATTCTTTCCATTACACAATATGCATTGATTATAGGATAACCTTTGGTTTTCATTATGGAAAAACCAGGCACTTCAGAAGTAAGGAAATAAAAAGATGAAGAACTGAATTAGAATAGGAGGAATAGGAAGGGAAGAGCACATTCTGGAAATATTTTGAGGAATCTGAAAGATCAAATGTTATAATTTAGAGAGTGAAGAATATGACTTACTGATTTTGAGTTTGGATAAAAATGACAAGTTTGTGCGATTAAAAAAAATAAGGCCTGGGACTGGTGGTTCATGTCTGATGCCTGTAATCCTAACTACTCAGGAAGCTGAGACCTGAGTATCACAGTTCAAAACTAGCTCGGGGGAGAAAAGTTTATGAAACTTTTATCTCCAATTAAATACCACAAAAAGCCAGAAGTGGAGGTGTGGCTCAACCAGTAGAGTGCTAGCCAAAAGTTCAATAACAGTGCCCAGGTCCTGAGTTCAAGCCCCAGGACCAGCACTGAAAAAAATAATAGGGTGGGTACCAGTGGCTCTCACCTGAAATACTGGCTACTCAGAAGGCTGGGATCTGGAGGATCTCTATATGAAGCTAGTCAGTGCACAAAAGTCCATAAGACTCCATCTCCAAAAGTAACCAGCAAAAAGCTAGGCTGAAAATATGGTAGAGTTCCAGCTGAGCAAGCAAGCTGAGCAAAATATTAGGACTTGAGTTGAGGGAGTATCTAGCAGGAATCAAAGGTAGGAACTGAGAGCTGAAAGGAAAGGTCAGAGTAGAGTATGTATCCAAGGAATTATTTATATAGAGGTCAACATGAAAGGTCTAAGGAATGAAATTCAAGGGCTGGGGGCAAGGCTCAAATGGTAAAGCACTTGCCTATCAAGCATAAGCTCTGAGTTCAAACCCTAGTACTGTCCAAAATAATAAAATGAGCTCCTGTAACTGGAGTTCATAGAGGACGAAGAAATAAAATCATGAGAGCGCCTATATTCTGGGACAGGGTGAAGCACAGGAAAGAAAAACAGATGATCTGAAAGGTGGAATTAGATTCATTGAAAAGTAGGGGCATGAAAGACATCAGAACAGAGAACCTTTAGGTTCATGCTTAGGCTTACAGATCCATATTTGGATGGGTCGTTAAGCCTTCATGAAAGATTTTCCATTTCAGATGGGTTCTTACTGTGTTGCCCAGGTGGATCTCAAACCCTTGGGCTCTAGAGGTCCTCAGCTTCTCAAGTGCTAGAACTATAGTTATATACCACTGTGCCCAGTGTTAGGCAGGTATTTAAAGCCCACTTTAACCACCAAGCGTGGTAGTACAAACCTGTAACCTCTGTACTAGGAGCTGAGGCAGGTGGATCTCAAGTACTATGCCAGCCTTGGAGATATAGACAACACCCCTGTCTTTGTGAATGTATGTATGTATGTAGGTGCCCTTTACTGGGCATTGAACTCAGGGCCTAGGCACTGTCCCTTAGCTTTTTTTTTTTTAATCAAAGCTAGTGCCCTGCCACTTGACCCATAGCTCCAATTCCAGCTTTTTGGTGGTTAATTGCAGTTAAGAGTCTCACAGACTTCCCTGCCCATGCTGGCTTCAAACTGCAATCCTCAAATCTCAGCTTTTGGGGCTGGGAAGGTGGCTCAGTGGTAGAGTGCTTGCCTTGCATGCATGAGGCCCTGGGTTTTGTCCTCAACACCACATAAGCAGAAATAGCCCGAAGTGGCGCTGTGGCTCAAGTGGTAGAGCACTAGCCTTGAGCTGAAGAGCTGAGGGACAGCGCCCAGGCCCAGAGTTCAGGCCCCACAACCAACAACAACAACAAAATCTCAGCTTTCTAAATAGCTAGGTGTGAACCTCTGGTACTAGGAAATCCCATTTTTTGTTTGTTTGTTTTTATTTTAAGCCCACTTGAATACTCCTGAGGAATGTTTAAATGAGACCCTTCCTTCATCCTTAGCTGCACGCTAACTACCAAAGAGGAACTATTTTTCAGCTCCCAGAGTTATTTCCTTAGCTTATGCTGGCAAATCATAAAATTTTGCCAAAGGCATATTGCATATTGATTTAACTAGATCCTTGAAAGTCCAAAAGAACATAACTCTTTTTTTTTTTGTCAGTCATGGGGCTTGAACTCTGGTTCTGGGTGCTGGCCCTCACCTCTTCAGTTTAAGGCAAAAGCTCTACCACTTGAGCCACAGCACCACTTCTGGTTTTCTGAGTGGTTTGTTGGAGATAAAAGTCTCATGGACTTTCCTGCCTGGGACGGCTTTGAATGGTGATCCTCAGATCTCAGCCTCCGGAGTAGCTAGGATTATAGGCATGAGCCACCAGTGCCTGGCTCCTACATAACTTTTAATGAATGTTTTAGAACATAATTGTGTTGATCCAACTTTTTAAAAAAGAATCATAATTAAAGGCAAATGAGATTTTGATATTGTCCCAGTCTTTTTAGAATAGCTGTGTCAATGAAACTTTCTCAACTTCTATTGGTCAAGAAGTGACTATGCACTCTCTGGTTTACAAGTTCCTAGTAACCAGACAATAAACTATAGACTATAAAGAAAAATACCTTTAAAAATCCCAGTAAAGAGAATTCTCACAAACCCACACACTGTGATTACATGTATTTATATCTCTCTGTCGTGGCTGGGAAAGCTAGCTTAGAGTTGCCTTACTACCACACACACTATAAAAGGCCACCTGACTGGCAGGAGAAACTGACTGGTAATTAATGGTTAAACTGTCTTGAAATGTGAATTTCAAATATGAAGGCTTCCATTTATGAGTCTCTTTATCAGTACATTTCTGAACCTACTGTTTTTTAGTTTTAGTTTTTATTTTTTGGTTATTTGTGTGTGTGTGTGTGTGGGGGGGGGGGGTTGTGGGGCTTGAACTCTGGGCTTGAGTGCTGTCCCTGTGCTCTTCAGCTCAAGGCAAGCGCTCTACTTCTTGAGCCACAGCGCCACTCAGTTTTCTAGTGGTTTATTGGAGATAAGAGTCTCATGGCCTTTCCTGCCCGGGCTGGCTTTGAACCATGATCCCGAGATTTCAGCCTCCTGAGTAGCTAGGATTACAGGCATGAGCCACTGGAGCCTGGCTGAGCCCATGCTTAATCTCATGCTTTTGTAAATCTCAAATTGACACACATAGTTTAGGGAATTATTTTTAGACAAGGTAGTTGAAAAATTATCTTTAAGTAGTTCTACAAAGGGATTTCAATTCAATGTGTCAGTTTATAAGTACAATATATCTTTGCTGTCTCTGTGTGTGTGTGTGTGTGTGTGTGTGTGTGTGTGTGTGTGTGGCGCACACCAGTCCTAGGTCTTGTACTCAGGGCCTGGGCACTGTGCCTGAGCTTTTGTGCTCAAGGCTAGTGTTCTACCACTTAATCCACAGCTCCACTTCTGGCTTTTTTGGGGGTGGTTCACCAGAGATAATCTCACAGACTTTCCTGCGTGGGCTGGCTTCAAACGACAGTTCTCTGATCTCAACCTCTCGAGAAGCTAGGCTTACAAGTGTGAACCACTGTGCCAGGCTTTGTATCTTGATCAATATTACCTATTCCAGCCATCCCAACCTTTACCTATAGCCCTTCAATGTGACCAGGGTCCATTTTCACATATATACATTTGATATAAATGATTACATATAAACCTAATTATCATTCCCTCAAAACATGCTCAAAACACCTTTAATCTTAAATGTTTTTCATAGGGAAAAAGAACTACTTTCCTTATGAAGTATATTCATAAGGCTAATCAGTGCCAAAAGATAAATTTTTTGTTCAGGAGAGGTTATAAACAATCTGGCTTATGTGGTGGTAACTGCTTTCTAAGGTGTGCTTTACTTCCACACCCTGACCATTAAAAGTATTGTGGTTGAAGTACAGAGTACTTTGAAGGAATAGCTTTAAAAAAGATTAAACTGAATTATCCAGCTTAAAACAGTAATTGATTGCTCAGGATTTTTTCCCCTGCTGAATGATAGAACCTGCAAGCCATCCTTGATTCCTTCCTTTTCTGTCGTCTCCTGCTATCTAACTCATGATTAAGTTTCATTAATCAAATCAGTCATGTATCCATCCACTTCAGTTGACTTTCATTGCCAATTCTTGCTTCTCAATCTACTGTATTCTCCACTTAACAGCCAAAATGATATTTAAAAAAGAAATCTGCTGTCTATTGAAAATGGACTATTCTCATTATTTAAAAATCCTGGAGTAAGGGCTGGATACAGGGGCTAGTCATCCTAGCT
This sequence comes from Dipodomys spectabilis, assembly GCF_019054845.1. Lineage (NCBI taxonomy): Eukaryota > Metazoa > Chordata > Mammalia > Rodentia > Heteromyidae > Dipodomys > Dipodomys spectabilis. The sequence goes on along the minus strand of NW_024870683.1, from coordinate 8,020,170 downwards.
ACTGCCAGAAATTAGGAGCTCATAGTTCAAGGCCAGCCAGGGTATAAAAGCAAGACCCTTCCATTTCAGTCAATAAGCTGGGAATGGTGGTGCTTTTCTGTATTTGTAGCTGTTTAGAAACCTCTATGTAAGATCCAGGTCCTGGACTAGATCCAAAAGCCTGAAACCCTATTCGAAAAATAACTAAAGTAAAAAAGGACTGAGAGTGGTGGCTCAAGTGGTAGTGCACCTGCCTAGAAAACCTGAGGCCTTAAGTTTAAAGACAAATTACTATGCCCTCAAAACACACATGCACACAAACCTGGAATGAGTTAAGAGGCCTTGTTTCAAACACTGACATTACCACGTTTATGAGACCTTGAAATTAGCTTTATAGCAATAACTCTCAACGAGCTGTTAGACTGTATAGTTTTACTGGTGATAATTATTTTTCCTGGAGGTGTGCCCCACCCACTTACTATCAGTTTTTTATTTTTTGTGGGTTGTGGGGCTTGAACTCAGGCCCTGGACACTGTCCCTGAGCTTTTTTGCTCAAAGCTAGCACTCTACCACTTTGAGCCACAGTACTACTTCCAGTTTTCTGGTGGTTAATTGGAATCTCATCCATTTTCTTGCCCCAGCTGGCTTTGAACCACCATCCTAAGATCTCAACCTCCTGAATAGCTCCGAGTGAGCCACCAGTGCCTGGCTCCAATAATTTCTTAATAGCTGTAAAAAAAATTCTTAGCATTCTGTGTCATCCACACATCCAAAGTTTCTCATTAGTGGTAAGCTAGTAATTTGATAAAGGAAATATTAAAATTCTTCATTGGTAACAGATCTGTAATGGTCATCAGATCCTTAATGGTCGGTCTGTCTCGCCTTCTTGACCGCTGGCCCTCGGCCATCAGCGGACGTGGCAAAGAGTGAGCGGCAAGGCTTCCCTCTGGGGACAGCTCGGGGATGCACGTTTTCCTGGCAGCTGGTCTACGGAATGAATGAGGGAAAGCAAAGTGCCTTGGGTACAAGGCCATAACAGCTGTCTCGTAGGATGACCCGGGTTTCAGAGCATGCGTGGCTGGCTGAGAGCTGCTGGGCTCTGGGGTCTGGGAGCTGGCCAGGTCCACGCTGAACTAGCACCTCCACGACAACGGAAGACTCCTAAGCAGACACTGACCAGGCAGGCGGCTTCCTTTTTAAAGAGCCACCGGGGAGGGGGGCGGGGCTCGGAGGACAGACCAATCACAGAAAGTCTCGCCGGTGTCGTCAGACGCGTTGGCTGATTCGAGCTTGGGGGGGCGGGCCTGCGAGGAGCAGGGGCTGGAGGGTGCCAGGGTCGAGCGACGAGTCATCGAGCGGCCGGTGTGCCGGGCTTGCGGAAGGCGCGGGGGCGGGTCTGCCCCCTCCCGCCCCCTCCCGCCCCCGCTGGCTTCCAGTGCCAGGTTTGGCTCCTGCTCAGCAGAGCGCGGCGGCGGCGGCGGCGGCGGCAGCTGCGCCGGAGGAATCCTCGGATCCACATCTGGTGAGAGACGTGCGAGAAGTGACAGGCGGGGACCCGGGCGAGCATCCTGCCAGACCCCGCGGTGGCCTCCGCCTCCCTGCCGCGGCCGCGCAGCTTTGCTGGGCAGCGCGCCGGTGCGCCGGCGGGCACCCCGGGCCCGGGCCTCGCCCGCGGCCTCGGCGGCCCCGGGTGCACTCGGGGTGAACGGGGACGCGGCCTGCCGAGAGAGGCCTGGCTTGACTCTACCCCCGCCGGCCGTGTTATCCCGCCGGGGAAGACTGACAGGAGGGTTCCCGCTCCCCGGGCGCGAGAGAGGCTGGGCAGCTACCAGGCTCACCGCTGCCGGAGGCGGAAAGATGGCCCGGAAGGCCCCGCCCAACCTGCAGTCTACCTCGAGCCTCAGCTTCCTGGCAAGTTTGATGGGCCCGAGCACACTTGTAAAATTGCTGGAGCACAGGGAAATGTACTGTAATTGTCTGGTAGGAGGGATGGGGGTGCAGATCACTGCTTAGCCCCACCATAGGAGGCCGAGGAGAGGCCAAACTGAATTATAGCTTGGGGGAAAAACAAAGTTCTGAGTTACCGAGCACGATACAGTCCTTCCCTTCTTATTGCCGATCGTCTCCGTCCCTCTGCTTTGAAGGGTGAGGCATCACGTTCTCTGCCAGGAGGGTTTGCGTTCGCGAGTGCTTTTAGAAGAAACACAAAACAAACTGGGGGTGGGCAGTGTCCTGAGAGCCGAAGGATCTGGGTTTGAATCTTGGTTCTGCCAAGGAACAAGGAAAAGTTATTTTCTCTGTGTCTCAGTGCCCCTGGTCTGGTTGGTTAGTTGATTGATGACTGGGTCTTACTATGTATTCCAAGTTGGCCTCGAACTGTTGATCCTCCTGCCTCGGCCTTCTCCATGCTGGGATTACAGTCGCATATCACTGTGCCCATCTCTCGGTGACCCTGTCTATAAAATGGAGCAAAGGAAAACTGTGAGAATGAAAATTATTAATGCTTGTAAAGGTATTAGCAATGTGTGCTGACGAAAGTGCTTAACAGCTGTTTTTCGGTTACCGTTGTTTTCTTGGTTCAATCTGCTTGAACCAAGTTGCCTACCTAAAAGCAATTCACTTCTTAAAAAACTCTTTTTAGTGGAGTGGGACAGTTTTCTTTTTCTAGAAAAAGTTGACCACCTTTGACAGTATTTATAATGGACAATCTTGTGTTGAAAGTGATCATTAGCAATTGAGGATAAAGAGTTCCAGGCCAGTCTGGACCACATGGCAAGCCTTGTTTTTTTTAAAAAAAAATTTCGCAGTTCTTAGAGACTGCCAGAGTTAAAGTTGAATGTGTACTTTTTTTTCTTTCTGGAAACAAACTGTCTTTATGTATCTAAGTATCAGTGGCTCTAGTTAAAAGTATGAAACTGAAGAATGAAATAAATGCATTGTACTTATAAACTGATTTGTTGACTTGAAACCCTTTTATACAATTAATAATAATTTAAGAAGGGATGAAATGGATATAAAATTCAGCTTTAGACTCAGGGGAACTGTGGACAACCACACCCTGTTCAGTTGTGCTTATTTAAAAGGTTTATTTAGCTGGGGGGCTGGTAGAACCCCTGTAATCCTAGCTACTCTGGAGGCTGAGATCTGAGGATCGTGATTCAACTCCAGTCCCAGCAGGAAAGTCCTTGAGATTCTTATCTCCAATTAATCACTAGAAAAAGTGGTACTTTGGCTCAAAGTGGTAGAGTGCTAGCCTTGAGCAAAAGAACTCAGAGACAGTGCCCAGGCCTGAGTTCAAGCCCCATGACCAACCCCCCGGTTTCCCCCAAAAAAGATTTATTGGGTGGTATTGGGGGTTGAGTTCAGGGCCTTCTCCTTGCTAAGCATTTGAGCAGCATTACCAACCCTTTTTGTTTTTGTCATTTCTCTGATAGGATGTTGTGTCATTGCCTGGAATAAGCCTGAGATCTTGAAGTTCCTTTATAGCAGGAGTGATAGCATGGACCATCATATCCAGTGGAGGTTTGGGGGGGAGTCTCACTAACTTTTTTTTTCAGTATGGCCTCTGACCACAGACCTCTTCTGCTTCTCTATTGCTGTGATTGCAGGCATGAGGGACTTTGCCCAGCTTTTGATTTCTTGTTTTCAATAATGAAATATTTATCCTGAAAAGGACAGTTAGCACATAACTACTAACCATCAAGAACTAATATATATTAACATATTGTCATATTTTTTCTGATCTTAATTTATGGTATAATTTTTGAAAAATAAATGCTTAGCTGGACATGGTGACTCATGACTATAATCCAAGCTGTGATTGGGAAGCTATGATCAAGGTTCATGGCCAGGCAGGGAAAAAGTTGGCAAGATCCCATCTCAATAGGACAAGCACAGTGGCTTATTATACTTGTCATTCCAGCAATCAGGAAGACCTTAGGTAAGAAGATTGTGGTCTGAGGCCATTCCCAGGTAAAAATGTAAAATTCTACCTAAAAAATAACTAAAGCAAAAAAGTGGCTCAGGGATGGCTCAGGTGGAAACATCTGCTTAGCAACCAGAAGGCCCTAAGTTCAAACACCAGTGCTGCCAAACAAAAGTGAAATAAGTTAGATTCAAACTATTTTTTAAACACTTCCTTTATAAAGGTATTTTGTTGTTGTTGTTTGTTTGTTTTTTGACAGCTGTGGTGCTTGAACTCTGGGCATAGGCGTTGTCCTTGAGCTCTTCAGCTCAAGGCTAGCTCTCTACCACTTGAGCCACAGCACCACTTCTGGTTTTCTGGTGGTTAATTGGAAATAAGAGTCTCATAGACATTCCTGACCAGACTGGCTTTGAACCTTGATCCTCAGATCTCAGCCTCCTGAGTAGCTAGGGTTATAGGAGAGAACCACTGGTGCCTGGCTGACATCTTTGGGGTGGGAAGGTGCTTCAGTGGTAAAGTATTTGCCTTGTATGCATGAGGCCCTGGGTTTAATTCCTCAGCACCACATAAACGGAAGAAGCCGGAAGTGGTGCTGTGGTTCAAGTAGTAAAGCATTACCCTTGAGCTGAAGAGCTGAGGGACAGCACCCAGGCCCAGAGTTCAGGCCCCACCACTGACCAAAAAAAAAAAAAAAGCCATCTTTTTTCATAGATTATTTCTATGGCTGGCTCTTTCAATTTAGGTAGAATAATAGTTCGGTACTCTGGTAAACACTAGGCACTGCCAAGTGGAAAGTTTACTGTTCTTTGTAAAGTAAATAGAAAGTGACGAGATCTGTACCATTTGCTTTGTCCAGAAAGTTAAATATCACCAATTGATTCAGCCCAGATTCAATCCCCAATTTGAACTGTAAGCATTTTGGTTTGCTATACTTCCGCACAGAGGAAAGTAATTATAGACAGGGGAGACAGGTTTTTGTTTCTGTTTTTTAAAGGTTAGGTCCAGATCAGTAGGTGTTTTTATTGATTGATTGATTGCATATGTGTGTTGTGGGGTTTGTTTTTTTGTTTGTTTGTTTTGGTGCTGGTCCTGTACTTGAACTCAGGGCCTGAGCACTGTCCCTGAGCTTTTGTGCTCAAGGCTAGTGCTCTACCACTTGAGCCACAGCTCTACTTCTAGCTGTTTGCTGGTTAATTGGAGAGTCTTAATAGATTTTCCTGCACTGGCTGGCTTCAAACCACAATTCTTAGGTCTTAGCCTCCTAAATAGCTAGGATTTGAAGCATGATCTACTGTACCAGCTCATATCAGTAATTTGGGATTGTGTAGAAAAACATTGAAGGCATATTTTGGAAGAATACTTTTGTCTCCTTGGTATTGCTTTGCTTTGCTGAGTATTACCTGGTAGAATGTTCATTTGCTAGGGATTGTAAATTCAGAATGGGCCTAATCATGGGGCAGTTTATGTGGTCACAGGATTCTACTCTTAAAAAGATGAGGAGAAAAATTACACACAGCAGAGAGGTAACAATGGAATTTCCAGAATGTTTCAAAGGACAACCCTCCTGTACCCACGTCCCTACCCAAGTTCTCAGGATCCCTAGTTATACATTCTAAATACTGATGTACTCCCTGAAACCATAGCAACGTGATCAGAGCCCCTGAGGCCAAATAAAACAGATCTCCCTCCCTCCTGCTTTCCTTTCTTCTCTTTCTGTGCCTCTCCCTCCTTCTCAGGACCTGGCCATTTAAGCTACTCAGGCTGCTCCAAACTCACCATCCTTTAGTCTCTAAAGTGCTAGAATTACAGATATATACCACCAGATCTGGCTTGTAGAGAAGTTTAAAATATTCTATAGAACCAACCTCTTTCTCTTCCCTCTTTCTGCTCTCTCCTCCCTCTCTCCTGTCTTCTCTCTCTCCTCCCGGTCTTCTCTTTCTGTCACGTTGGCTTGAACTCAGGGCCTGGTTGTGGTCCCTGAGCTCTTTAGCTCAAGGCTAGTGCTCTACCACTTTGAGCCACAGCTCTATTTCTGGTTTGTTGGTGGTTAATTGGAGATAAGAACCTCACAGACTTTCCTGCCTGGGTTGGGTTTGAACCGTGGTCCTCAGATCTCAGCCTCCTGACTAGCTAGGATTACAGGCATGAGCCACCAGTACCTGGCTATAAAACCAATCTCTTTTATCCCAGCTTTTACTTTTTTGAATAGAGAGTATATAAATATAAGGGGTGGGGATATAGGGTTGGACAGAGTTTTTACACCAAGTATATTTGTTATGAGAGGAAAGTGGAAATAAAATAGGTGGTCTGAAGAGGACCTGAGGTATATGTGAAGAAGAGGTGACAGACTGAGCTTCGAGGGGTGATAGGAGTCCAGGCAAGAAGGAAAGGAAATTTTAGGTGGAGGTATTTGTATCGAAAGGTATAGAGAGCCACTAGTTTGAACCATAAGCACTTTGGTATGGCCAGTACTTTGGCACAGAGTAGAAGTAATTATAATTGGGCTCATGTATGTAATTCTGGCTACTTAGGAGGTAGAGATCTGAGGATCCTGGTTCAAAACCAGCCCAGGCAGGTAAGTCTGTGAGATTTTTTTCACCAATTAACCACCAAAAATCCAGAAGTGGAGCTGTGGTTCAAGTGGTAAAGTTCTAGTCTTGAGCACAAAAACTCAGCCAGCATCCAGGCCCTGAGTTTAAGCCCCCGGACTGGCATACGTGTGCCTACACATACATACAGACAGACAGACAGACACACAGACACACAGACACAGACACACACACATACATAGAGTAATCATAGATCAGACAGGACTAAAAAAAATGGGTTATGTCCAGATCAGTGATTTGGATTTTATCCCATAGTGATGTATTCTATAGTTCGATAATCATATTTAAGAACTTTGAAAAAAAAAGAGTCACTTGGATTAGTGTGTAGGAGGCTAGGGCTATGTAGAACTAGGGACAAACAAACACTATGACAACTCTATCAATAGTTTTCACCAACAACCCCCATTTGACTGGGGACATCCTGGAGGTGATACAGAGGAGGAGACACATTTAAAAGATAATTCAAAGCTGGGTGCCCGTAGCTCATGCCTATAATTCTAGTTACTCAGGAGGATCTGAGATTGTAGTTTGAGGCCAACCAGGGCAGAAAAGTCCCTCAAAAACCAGAAGTGGCTCTGTGGCTCAAAGTGTTAGAGTGTTAGCCTTGAGCAAAAGAGCTCAGGAACAGCATGCAGGCCTTGAGTTCAGGCCCCACAACCACCACCACCACCACCACGAAAAGATATTCAAGGAGGTAAATTGATAGGACTTAAAGTTGCTAAACCCTCTAAAGAACAGAAAAGACAATCATTCAGGGTGTTTCAATGAGTGGAAGTGTGCAACTGAGTTAGAGAACAATTCCAGAGAAGCAGGTTTAGAAAAGAGAGTGAGTTTAGCTTGGGACACTGGCTTTAAGCTGCCTGTGGGACCTATAGCAAGCTCTCTGGCAGGCTTCAGGACTTGTCTGTTTTGGAGGCACTGGTGTATAACTGAGGATGAGGTCTTTTCTCTCCCCAGCTTTAGGCACAATGCCTCATATTTAAGGTAGTGCACATTGTGAGGTGAATGGATTGTCTTTCTTAGGTGATCTTGAACTTGGGGAAATAATTCCTTTTTTCCAGACCTGTGTTTCCTTTTCTATAAATAAGAGTTTAACCAGATCAGTGGGTTTCTACTGTAGTTTTGTAATGGTTTAGTATGTTGGACTCAATTTTGAGATATAATAAGTAATTTTTAACTAACAAAGAGTGATATTTGAGCTGGGTGTGGTGGTGTATGCCTGTAATCCCAGCACTTGGGAAACAGAAGCAGGAAGTTGCTAGTTTAAGGACAACTTGGGTTCCATAATGAGTTTCAGGATAGCTACTGAGTAGCACCTGTCACAAGGAAAGAAAAGAGACGAGGGAGTGGGGGCTGATATTTGCTCACCTTTTGAATGAAAGTTGATTTCTCTCACTCAAACTGTGTTCCATTGTGATGAATGTGAAGCACTGAATTATAGTCCTACAGTCTGCTGGAATTTCTTTTTCATTTTTTAAATTTAGAAAATACTTCATTCGTTTCTACGATCAAGCCCATATAAATGCACATAGTTAACATGTTATGTTACTCCTCTACAAATGCAAAAGAAACTTAAGGTTAGCAGTTCCAGATCAGCATGGGGAACTCAACATGGCAGTCTGGAATAGTGCTTCACAACTGCATCTAGAAGCGAGGGTGTCACACAGGAGTGGGGTGAACATAAAATGACCAGTACTGTACTAAATGGTAGGACTTAACAACCAAAAAGTTTCTTTATTTTGATATCTAGGAGTTGTTCTGATTTAGATAATCATTGCTATTTTTGCAACTTCAGGAACTCTATTTTAAGAAACTTTCAACAAGAAAGAAACAAGTCATGGAGAAGAATGGGAACAACCGGAAGCTCCGGGTCTGTGTTGCCACTTGTAATCGTGCTGATTACTCGAAACTTGCTCCCATCATGTTTGGCATCAAAACAGAGCCTGAGTTCTTTGAACTTGATGTGGTGGTCCTTGGCTCACACCTGATAGATGACTATGGGTAAGATGAGCATGTTTTCTTATTCTCCACTGCATCTGGATGCTGGAGAGAGCTTGCGTTTTGATAGCCATGTAACCTAGCTTCAAAACCCACTTCTACCATTTAACATTTATGTGGTCTTGGAGAAGTTGCTTCACATTTCTGAGCTCGTTTCTTCTTATAAAACAGTGAGCACTTGTATTATAAGGAATAGAGATTCTGACTTAAAACATCTGTCACAGTGATGCTGCTTAGTAGGGACCAGATAAGTGATTTCTGTATCATTACTATTTGTTATTACTTCAGGAGAAATGCTGCTTTCAAATGTAGGTTGTATGACTATAATAATAGGGTCATCTGTTTTGTGAGCATTTTTGTTGTTATTGTTTGTTTGGTATTGGGATATGAACTCAGGGCTTCATGCAAGCTAAGCATACAATCTACCACTGAGCTCACTATCCACCTCAAGACTATTTTTTGAGTTCTCATGGCAGTTTTTCAAAACTGTGAGAAGCTTACAAAATAGTATATATGGAACATAATTTAAAACATCTAATTGAACTGTCAAATAAAACAGAATATTACATTGCCATGACCGTTGGTGACATTAGATTTATGTTGATCACAGGATATATTTAAAAAATGAAGAATGATCTTTTAGGGTTCAAAATGTAGAAACCACAAATAAACATTAATTTTACTCTAGAGCATTTAGTGCACCCCTGTGGCATGAAAATGTTCATGCAATCTCCAAAGACAGTTGAAAATGGATTATTACGTATGATGTTAAAGGAAAATCAAGCTTCTTCAGACCAAAACCAGGCTTTTAAAAAACTTTTTTTTTTTTTTTTAAGCAAGAAAACCCAAAGCCTGCTTCTAAAAATCAATACATTAGGGCTGGGAAGGTGGCTCAGTGGTAGAGCGCTTGCCTTGCATGCCTGAGGCCCTGGGTTTGATTCCTCAGCACCACATAAGCAAAAAGAAAAAAGCCGGAAGTGGCGCTGTGGCTCAAGTGGTAGAACACTAGCCTTGAGCTGAAGAGCTGAGGGACAGCGCCCAGGCCCAGAGTTCAGGCCCCATGACCGGACCCCCAAAAAAAAAATCAATACATTAATTTGCTCTAAGAAAAATATTTAAAGAGTAGAAAAGAGCCAGGCATTGGTGACTCTTAGACTGTGTTCTAAGGATCATGGTTCAAAGCTACACCAGGCAGGAAAGATTGTGAGACTCTTATCTACAATTAACCACCAAAAAGTGAGAAGTGGGGTGTAACTCAAGTGTTAGAGCACTAGTCTTGAGTAAAAAAGCTCAGGGACAATGCCCAGACCATGAGTTCAAGCCCAGAACCAGAAAAAGAAAAAAAAAAAAAGAATTAAAATGTTAAAATGGAAGCCAGATGCTGGTGTCAAACATTTGTTATCCTAACTACTCAAGAAGAAAAGTCTGTAGGATTTTCATCTCCAATTAGCAAAAGGTAGAAGCATAATTTCAATCATTCAAAAATTTATAGTATAGCGACGTGCAAGACATCCTGGCTTTGTGCAGTATTTTTAAATTTATTTTAAAAAGTTTTTTTTGGTGCTGATCCTGGGGACTTGGAATCAAGGCTAGGGCACTGTCCCTGAGCTTTTGTGCTCAAAGCTAGTGCTCTGCCACTTGAACCAAAGCTCCACTTTTGGCTTTCTTTGGAGGTTAATTGGAGATAAGAGTCTCATAGACTTTCTTACCTAGGCTGGCTTCCAACTTAGATCTCAGCCTCCTGAGTAGCTAGGATTATAGGCATGTGCTACCTGTACCCTGCTTTTTTTTAAAAGGGAGTATTGGGTTTCACCATGTAGGCTAGGCCAGTCTTGAACTTACTATGTAGCCTAGCCTGTGCTGCAACTTGAGATTCTCCTGCCTTAGTCCCCCAAGTCTTGGGCTAACAGGTACATGTCACTGTGCCTGGAAGGGGACAAATTAGCCTTCCAAAGGGCAATAAAGCCTTATGTCAATCTGGATGATGCTGTGGAGGCACTCATGTAAAAAAAATAACCAGGCTAATAAGAACATTTATTGTCTTTGCTCTTTACTTTGTAAGCTATTTTCTATTTATTTATTTGTTTGTTTTGCAAGTCCTGGGCCTCGAACTCCTTTTTTGCTCAAGGCTAGCACTCTACCACTAGAACCACAGCTCTACTTTTTCTGTGATTAATTGGAAATAAGAATTTCATAGTGGCTTTCCTGCCCTGGCTGGTTTTGAGCCATGACCCTCAGATTTCAGCCTCCTGGTTAGCTAGGATTACAGGCATGAGCCACAGGCACCCGGCTTACTTTGTTTTAATAAGTAAAAATTTAAACATGTTTCTCCCTTCAGGGTTAGCATTCGATTGCTTGTCTTAAATGTTAACATGCTCTCATCCTTTTTTTCTCTCCTGCTTTAGAAACACATATCGAATGATTGAACAAGATGACTTTGACATTAACACGAGGCTACACACAATCGTTAGGGGGGAAGATGAAGCAGCCATGGTGGAATCAGTAGGCTTGGCCCTAGTGAAGCTCCCAGATGTCCTTAATCGCCTAAAGCCTGATATCATGATTGTTCATGGAGACAGGTTTGATGCCTTGGCTCTGGCTACGTCTGCTGCCTTGATGAACATCAGGATCCTTCACATTGAAGGAGGGGAAGTCAGTGGGACTATTGATGACTCCATCAGACATGCCATAACAAAACTGGCTCATTATCATGTGTGTTGCACCCGAAGCGCAGAACAACACCTGATATCCATGTGTGAGGACCATGATCGAATTCTTTTGGCTGGCTGCCCGTCCTATGACAAGCTCCTCTCAGCCAAGAACAAAGACTATATGAGCATCATTCGGATGTGGCTAGGTACATGTATCACATTTTATTGACCCTAAAGTTTTTGCCAGAAAGTGTTGAGAATATTTCAGGACTTTTGGAAACTCATAGATATAGTATTCCATTAGCAAGCAGAAAGCCAAGGTTTTAGATCATAGTTTCCACTCTGTTATATGACTTTACCTCTGAAGTCCACCTGTTCTGTAAAATAGGCTTACTGGTTTGTTTAAAAAAATTGGGGGCATTATTTTAATTTTTGGGGGGCTTGAACTCAAGCTTGGATGCTGATGCTTTCCCTTAGCTTTTCTGCTCAAAGTTGACTACCACTAGAGCTACAGTTTCACTTTTGACCTTTTTCCTCCTGAGTTCACTGGAGATAACAGTTTCATAGGCTTTCCTGCCTGACTGGCTTCAAACCATGGTCCTAGGTTCTCAGCCTCTTGAATAGCTAGAATTATAGGCATAAATCTGGTGCCTGGCAATAGAAAAGGCTTGCTTATTATTATTATTATTGTCAGTCATGGAGCTTCAACTCTGGTCTGAGCGCAGTTACTCAGCTCTTCAGCTCAAGGCTAGTTCTGTATAATTTGAGCCACCACACCACTTCCGGTTTTCTAGTGGCTTATTGGAGATAAGTCTCACAGACTTTCCAGCCCAGGCTGGTTTTGAACTGTGATCCTCAGATCTCACCCTCCTGAGTAGCTAGGATTACAGGCGTGAGCCACCAGCGCCCAGCTATGCTTGTTACTATTTAAGTGAAAAAGCTGAGCAAGAGTCTGAGGCCCAGAGTTCAATCACCAGTACTGACATGTATGCACACAAAAGTATAAATCATAGTGGTAGCACTGGATTTTGTTATCTTTTCAAAAAGAGTCTTAAAGTGTAAAATTTTTAGTGATAGTGATTGAGTTTCATGGAAATTAACTTTTGCTAATCAGAGGCAAAGAAAAGACATTTACAAACAGTATCAATTAGTTAATTTGTAGTGAGAGTAATATGTAGCAGAAAATAAGAACTGATCGTCTATCTAGAACCCTCCTTTTCTAAAAGGCAGATCTATTGAATGAAGTCAATAAATAGAAAATTGATTTGATAGTTGGGTAATCCAAGAAGCTGGATCTGGGCTTGGAGGCATGGCTCATGTGTTGAATTGCCAGCCAATGAGCAAAGCATCAGCACCAAGTTTGAGTCCCTGCCTCATAACAACAACAATAAAAAAGAAGGGTCTATTTTTATTCTACATCCCATTAGAACTCTTATCATTAGACCTATTTGTAGGGAGGAAGAAACCTGTGAGATGATACTGGTAGACAAACTTCCGTTTTCACCTCTCTTTCTCCCTTACATGTGTTTCCTCCCTGCACCCTGTACTGAGGTTTGACTCAGGGCCTTGTGTTTCCTAGTCAGAGGCTCTACTGTGTGACCCTCTCCCTGAGTTCCTTCACATGTGATTCTAAGTAATTCTGTGATAGATAGAACATAGTGATTTCATATAAGAATACAGCAAAAGTGTATATGGAAGGCTTACATTCTTCTTTGGGATCTTACCATTCTTTGTGCAAAGCCAGACTCTGTTCAACCTGCAATTCTCCCACCATCACTCTGCCTTTGCTCTTTAATGCAGCAGCCTTTGCCTTGCTGTGAAACCCTTCCTAGGAAGGCGCCATCGTTTTGTTTTGTGTTATAAATCTCTGTATTTACTATGGGATGTCTTTTATTATTAAGAATTTAATGTGTCTTTAACTTTGCCATTACATTTATTAGGATCATTATAAATGAATGTTCTGCTTATAAAGCTGCATGCTGTAAGTGATCTACCCAATACTATTGTCCTGTGAGTTGCTTGTGCAGAAGCAGGCACAGGCTATGTACAAATTTATTATTGTGAGGATGGACAGCTCTTGTTCACTGACTGTGTTTCTGTTCCCTATAGTTTAAAAAACAAAGTAATCCCCTTTCTTTGCTGTTTTCATAGTTTTTGGACTTCTATTAACTATCTATAAATGTTAATTGAATGGGCTGTTTTTGGAATTCTTGTATTTTATCAAGTTTCCAATTGTTTTGTTTGTTTGTTTCATGCTGGCATTGAACCAAAGACCTTGTGCATCCAAGGCAAGCGCGCTCTCAGTGAGCTGCACTCCCCAGCCCTCCAATAGGCTCTTTTAGGCCTTTAGCTCTTTTTCATATCAAAAGATAACAATTATATTTCTGCTATATCCCAGTTTAGAAGCTAAGATGGGATCAATAAGTTTTCTTTTGTGTGTGTATGTATTAGTAAAAACCTATGGGGCTTTTAATAATGATTACTCTCAAGGTAGCAGCAGTACAGAAAGGAATTTCACAGGATCAACAGGTTTTCAAAATAGAATTTTTTTTTTTCTGTCGGTCGTGGGGCCTGAACTCTGGGCCTGGGCGCTGTCCCTCAGCTCTTCAGCTCAAGGCTAGCGCTCTACTACTTGAGCCACAGTGCCACTTCCGGCTTTTTTCTTTTTTGCTTATGTGGTGCTGAGGAATCGAACCCAGGGCCTTATGCATGCAAGGCAAGTGTTCTACCACTGAGCCACCTTCCCAGCCCCTCAAAATAGAATTTTTGGAGCTGATTTATTAGTGTTTTTAATTCAAATATTATTGAAGTTTCTAACCTAGTAAAAATTCTCCATTACTATGCTTGTAATCTCAATACTCTGGAGGCTGAAGCAGGAGAAGCATGAATGTGAAGCCAGTCTAGGCTACACAGTGAGACTATACCCCAATTCCCCACTTCCCAAAAAAGGAAATGACAATGTTTGCATTTTTGTGCTTTGGAACACTTCAGAGTTTATAAACAGTGAATTCTTAGTTCTTGCTATTTAAAGGTATGTTTTGTTTTTAAAGTAATTATTTTTATTATCTTTAAAGGTTTTAAATTCACCTTGTCAGTTTATGCATACAGTGCATTTTTTTTTTGCATAGTAGGGGGCTCAAATTCAGAGCCTGGGCACTGTCCCTGAACCTCTTCACTTGATCTTAGCCAAAAGGCCAAGAAGCAATATTCCTGAACTTCTTTGTGCTCAAGGCTAGTGCTCTACCACTTGAGCCACAGTGCCATCTCCAGCTTTTTCTAAGTACTTTATCAGAAATAAGAGTCTCACAGACTTTGGCTTCAAACTGCAATCCTTAGATCTCACCTTCTGAGTAGCTAGGAGTTCGGGTGTTATCCACCGGTGCCCAGCTTCATACAGTGCATCTTCATTAGTGTCACCCATTGCATCCTCTCAAGTTACCTGGTTCCATTTTTACATATGTACATTGAATATTATGACTATATCCAACCACTCTTCCTTTCTCCATTCATCTGCAAACCCCACCTGTTCTGACAAAAAAAAAAAGTGCTTTAGCTTCTTGAGATTCATTGTTATTCTGTACATTAGCTGTTGGGAGTTAATCTATAAAATGTTAAGTTTGCTGCTCTCTTTTTGAACATGATCCTAATTCAGATCTCTGCTTGGAATGTGACAAACTGTCTTTACCTTAGAGTTTTGGGTTTTTTGTGCCTATCTGGGGGTTTGAACTCAGGGCCTGGGAACTGTCTGTGGGCGTTTTGTTTTTGCTCAAAGATAGTGCTTTATCGCTGGTGCCACAGCTCCAATTCTGGCTTTATTTTTTGTGGTTGTTATGCTTAATTGGAGATAAATATCTCAAGGAGTTTTCCAGGCTGGATTCGAACCTGGACTCTCAGATCTGAACCTTCTGAGTACCTGGATTACAGGCATGAGCCACAGGTGCCCTGCTACCTTAGAATTTTTTTTTAAGTATTAAGAACTTGCTTTTAGAATGTGTTGCTGCATCTTTTAAGATTCTAATGAAACAATATGGTTTGATTTCTTTAAACAGGTGATGATGTAAAATGTAAAGATTATATTGTTGCACTGCAGCACCCTGTGACCACTGACATTAAGCATTCCATTAAAATGTTTGAATTGACACTGGATGCACTTATCTCGTTTAACAAGCGGACCCTAGTTCTGTTTCCAAACATTGATGCAGGTAATCGAACTTGAAAATGAAACTATGCAATCACCCTTTCAAATTTCATGTTTCTGTTACCTCTTCTTGACTGCCTTCTGGTCTTGCCCATTGTCAGTGAAAGCCACCCTGTTCAGAAATGCATTTCAATTTGCAAAAGATAATTAATTTTGTTATGGATCAAAGAGCTGTGATATTTTTGTCAAGTCTAGTAGAACCTTAATAAGAAAGAAATGCTAAAAAGTCTCAGACCTCCACTTTGCTCTCATTTAGTTCCTTCCTGCCAGTTCCCATCAAAAAAGAAATCGCAGGGGCTGGGAAGGTGGCTCAGTGGTAAGAATGCTTGCCTTGCATGCATGAGGCCCTGGGTTCGATTCCTCAGCACCACATAAGCAGAAAAAGCTGGAAGTGGCACTGTGTCTCAAGTGGTAGCACGCTAACCTTGAGCTGAAGAGGTCAGGGATCGCGCTCAGACCCAGAGTTCAGGCCCCACGACCGACAAAAAAAAAAAAAAAAAGAAAGAAATTGCAAAAGCACAAGTGGAAGTGTCTCTAAGACTGTAATAATGCCATAACCACAGCATAAACAGACATTATCATTATTTATTTGTGCTAATACTGGGCCTTGAGCTTAGGGTCTGGACACTGTTCCTGATCTTTTCCACTCAAGACTGATGCTCTAACACTTGAGCCATGGCTTCACTTCCAGCTTTTTGGTGGTGAATTGGAGATAAGAGACCCATGGACTTTCTGCCTGGCTGACTTTGAATCGTGATCCTCAGATCTCAGACTATTGAGTAGCTAAGATTACAGGTATAAGCCACATTTTCTTTGTTATTTATGTTTGCTATACTTCAATGTGATTTTTGAGCTTAAGCAGTTCAAATGTGGAGTCCCTGTGCATCGATCCTCAAGCCTGGCTGAGTACCTACTGGTGGATAGTGTTGTGGACCCTGGTGCTAGTGAGGCCTGAGGCAAGTTAACGGATCTGAGATGCCAGTGACAAGCTGTGGAGCAGGGCCTACACTGAGGCGTGTTCAAATACTGAGCATTGTTAGTTTAGCTGAGTATTTGTGATAAAAGATACAGAACCCTTTACAGTGCCAAGACGTTGCCATACTCTGAAAGAACCCCTCTCTGTGTCCCTCTGCTAGGAGAAACAAAACAGGATGTTAGCTTAAAAAAAACAACTTAGATTTTGTTCAGATAATGTCAGCATTTCAAAAGCCTTAATATCTTTTCTAATTCTTAAAATTCTATATAAATATTTATAATATATTTACTTATCTCCTCATCATATATTCTGTTTATAGTATACTTTCTTGATTGTGTATATTTTAGAATTAGGTATTTTTACTTTAGAAATAGATATTTTTCCCTCTATAAAAGAAAAGGGCCCAGCTATGTGTGGGGTCATAGAACTGTAGTCCCAGCCACTCAGGAGGCTGAGGCAGGAGGATCACTTGAGACAAGCTTGGACAGCTTAATGAAAAACCATCTCAAAGAAATAAAAACAAGAAAGAAATAAGAAAAGTGCCATGTGTATGTGTGTGTGTGTGTGTCCTGTGTCCTGTACATGTGCCAGTACTGGGGCTTGAACTCAGGTTCTTATGCTCTTGCGTGGCTTTTTCCCTCAAGGCACTCTACCATTTCAGCAACACCTCCACTTCTAGCTTTTGGCTGGTTAACTGGAGATGAATCTCTTTGATCTGTTTGCCTTGGCTGGCTTTGAACTGTGATCCTCAGATCTCAGACTCCTGAGTAGCTAGGATTACAGATATGAATGACCAACACCCAGCTCAGAGCCTATGCTTTTAAGATAATTGTTTAAATCCTGTCTGCCACTTGTTTCTGCTCTCCATAGGGTTTTTGATAAGTGGCACACAGAGAACTAACTTTAAAGGCACCACTGTATCATTATCTAGCTTGATGCCCCAGTTGTGCCTACGGTTCCCCTATAGAGAACCCTCTGGAAAACTGGATTAGTACGTGTGATTTGGGCTTCAGTCCAAAGAGGAGTCTTCAGCTAAACTCAGATCTGGATTTGGGAGTAACAAGTATGGAGCTAGTTCGGAGTCTGCTCTGGCAAGTCTGAGCGTAGAGAGAAGTGGCCAGTCCTGCTCTAAGGAGTTAACCTTGAGTGCATTTGCCTCCCTTAAAGACAGAGAACAGATGCATGCACACCTCCTGTTAAATAGATAGATGGCCTGTGCCCATAGTGAGCTTGCTGCAGTTACTGAGCTGCCTTCACCCACTCAGGTGAGCAACTTTCCCTGCCAGGGCTGGGAGCGAGGAATACAGAAGTAAACAGAGAAGCTAAATATTGCTTCTCCCTCATATGTTGTCAAATTATTTAAAAATCATGCATTTAAAATAAATGGTCAGCTAGAGTAGCAGAATCAACTTATATTTTCTTGAAGTTTAATCCATACCAACAGGAGTGCTAAACTATTAGCAAAAATGTGAGCATACTTTGATGGAGGCTGTCTGCTTAACTTGGTCTAGTGTAGTCTGTGACATTCCCATTTAGGAACTATAGGCCTATCTTTAGTCTCTTAGTTGTTGCTTAAGGTCAAAGTTTTTCCTGGGGTCCTAATAAAGGTTATTTGTTATGCTAAATTATGGTTTGAGAAAAGCCCCAGATGCTACTGTTTTGCGTTCCGGATGAGTTGAAGCAGAGAACTGGCCAGGCGTTGTAAATGCTTCTCACAAATGGTGGAACACATGCCATCATGCACAGGATACCGCACCCCGCTATGCGCCTGCACATCTACCTCACACACCCACACACAAGGATTGGGAGAGATGAGTGACGAAAACTACTGTTCTCTTAGCATAACAACTGGCATTCATTTTTGTGAGGCGTGTTCTCTAATTGGTGCTATACTGGCCAAGGAAATGATTTCTTTGTCTCTATGAACCACTTTAATTATTGGTTCTCTCCGTTTTCACAGGGAGCAAAGAGATGGTTCGAGTGATGCGAAAGAAGGGCATCGAGCATCATCCCAACTTCCGTGCCGTAAAACATGTGCCCTTTGACCAGTTTATACAGCTGGTTGCCCATGCTGGTTGTATGATTGGGAATAGCAGCTGTGGAGTACGAGAGGTTGGAGCTTTTGGAACACCTGTGATCAACCTAGGAACACGGCAGATCGGAAGAGAAACAGGTGTTTACCTCTTTGTGGTTGTTGGTGTATGTCTTAGCTGACCATGTTTTCTGTGTAGTAGTTATTACAAAGTACTCATGAATAAGTGCTGGGGCCTGTACTTTGTGAACAGTAGGCAAATAAACTGAATGACCAATAATTGTCTATAAATAGCTTTTAAGTAGCGCATGGTGAATATGGCAAGTTCTAGAGCTCTAGTTATATTTTTATTGTCTTTGTGCAATCAATTAGAGCTAAATGGTTCTTAGTTAATTATGGCCTTTAATGGTTTGTTTGAGCGATGATGTGGTTGAACATGTCATGAATTTATGAATGCTAATGTGTCAGTTTCTGGGCTAGAGTTCCTTCATAAGTACCTTAGAGTATGGCAGTTCTAAGCAAGGTGTCTGTTAATAATGAAAGTATAACTGAGCACTGGTGGCTCATACCTCTAACCCTAGCTACTCAGAAGCCTGAGATCTGAGGGTCGACGATGTTCAGAGCCAGCGTGGGGAAGGGCACTCCATGAGGTTCTCAATAAACTACTCAGAGAAAGCTGTGGTACTGTGGCACAAGTAGTAGAGAAAGAAGCTCAAGGACAGATTCCAGGCCCTGAGTTCAAGCCCCAGGACTGGAACCAACACACACACACACGCACACACACACACTAATGAAAGTACAAAGAATGGCACATTCTTATTAATGACTCTAGCTGTATATGCAAATACATATCTGTAGTATATCATTAATGAAAAAAACTGAACTAGAGCCAAAGAGATTAGTTCCAGCTCTGTTTTCTCCATCCTTTCTAATTGCCACCCTTACTTTCCCCCACTCCCAGTGTAGTACTATGCTCTCCATTTCATAGAGAAGATTATCAAGCATGTGATAGAAATTCATACTCAGTAAGCACTTGCCATGTACTAGACCTCTGGGATCATACAGTAAACTAGAATTACAAATGTGAGCTCTTAGGAAACTGGCACTCGAATGGGAGTAGAAACTGATAAACTAGCAGAAAGAAAAATACCAAGATTCGTATTGCCAGGAAGACTATAACACAAGATGATGTGATGGGCTACATTATTAGATTGGTAAAGAAAGGCCTCTTAGAGATGACACTTAAGCTGAGCTGCGAATGACAAGGTGTCCTGTGTGAGAATTATGGAGAAGCAGAGGGAACAGCTGGTGAAGGCATTATGCTACAGAAATCAAAGGAGCAGACTGGCTGAACATCAATGGGTAACAAGTAAAGGAGGCATAGATGAGGTAGGTTTTGGGTTTTTGCTTTTTGTTTTTCCAGTCCTGGGGCTTGAACTCAGGGCCTGGGCACTGTCCCTGAGCTTCTGTTGCTCAAGGCTAGCACTCTACCCACTTGAGTCACAGTGCCACTTCTGGTTTTTTTCTGTGTATGTGGTACTAAGGAATGGAACCCAGGGCTTCATGCATGCTAGGCAAGCGCTCTACCACTGAGCCACATTCCCAGTCTGATGAGGTAGTTTTGAATGTAGTGCTCTCTGTTGCTGAGTCAGCAGTCATAGCATGTACCATGCTCCTTTGGGGACTTCTTGTCTCAATGCTCACAGCAAGTCAGAAATACATTTCCTTACAGGTTCCCTCCTTCCTTCCTTCCTTCTTTCCTTCTTTCTCCCTCTCCTTTCTTTTTCAGTACTGGGGTTTGAAATGAACACCTCACACCTATTTGGAACACTTTCACCACCTGAGTCACACTTTAGCCTCCTAATACAGATTTTAATAACAAAGCAGTATTTGTCACTGGCTTTATCCTCTTTAGAATACTGTTGAGGGTCCATAAAATCTTTCTTTCTTGGGCTGGGAAGGTGGCTCAGTGGTAGAGCGCTTGCCTTGCATGCTCGAGGCCCTGGGTTTGATTCCTTAGCACCACATAAGCAAAAAGAAAAAAGCCGGAAGTGGCGCTGTGGCTCAAGTGGTAGAGCACTAGCCTTGAGCTGAAGAGCTGAGGGACAGCGCCCAGGCCCAGAGTTCAGGCCCCACTACCGGACCCAAAAAAAAAAAAAAAAATCTTTCTTTCTTAAGAACTTTTTTCCTAGTGCTCTAGAACTGTTTGTATTGTGTTGTATATGACTTAGTACTATACTTCAGACTAAAAGATGTAAGTGCTGTATAAAATCAGCCCTGTATGTTAAACTAGCACATCTGTTTTGTGTTTATCATTACTGTAAATGGAAAGGGCTTTTTAAAACTGAATTTTTAAATGAAAGCATTTGAATGCATTTTATTTGATATTGCATTTATTCAGTCAAGTATTTAATCATTTAATGAGCCATGTTGCTCAACCCTAAAACATGCAATCGTGTCCTAGGTAGACTCATGTCCTAATGAAGCTCGAAAATTAAAATTTTAAATTGGCTTTTAAAAACAGAACTCTAGTATCCTTAAGTGTTTGCTGTATGGAAATCTTTGCAATGTGCTGAGTTTCAGGATTAAATGACAAGTCTAGCACACTGCTAGCTTCTTTATTCTTGGGATAGTCATACTTCTAAATCATTGTGATGTCACTGGATTTACCTAGGGGAGAATGTCCTTCATGTCCGGGATGCTGACACCCAAGACAAGATACTGCAAGCGCTGCACCTCCAGTTTGGTAAACAGTACCCTTGGTGAGTTTCTTAAGTGGGGATCTACCTCTAGCCATCAATGTAAAGCTACTGGTAGTCATTGATCTGTCTTCATGGCAGAATTTCCTTGGCTAATGAAGAGAGAAGGGTGGCAAAAAACCATCCCCCTATATGCTGCCCAGGGTTCTTGTGTAGAATACTTTCGTCTCCATTAATGAGTGTAGGACTCCTGTTAGCCTAATTAGACTTTCTGTAAGAATTAGAAAATAACAATTGATACTCCCAAAAATAGTCTAAATCAGCATTTTTAGTTATAATTTTGACTGTCTTCATATTTCAAATTAAAGGTTTCTCAGAAATGTAAATAAGATTACTGAAACAGCAACACAAAACAAATGCAAGTTCTTAGTGACTATGTTGCTAAAGCAATCCTGTTATTTAGTTCTGTGTAATTATGATTTTTTTTAATTGACAGATTAAATTGCACAGCCTGATTTATCCTGTGCATGATTTTGTAAATACAAATATATGTGTATATGTTCACACACATTGATGGCTGTTTGTTCATTTATTTGTTATTGGTGGTACTAGGGATTGGACCCAGGGCCTTGTATATGCTAAGCAAATGTTTTACCAGTGAGCTATGTTCCCAACCTAGGGAAGTTACTTTAAAAAGAATCACAAACAATCACTATCTGAAGTTTCTGATTTTATTTAGCCATGCCCTCAACATCACACGATATGTATGCCAGAAGCATTTCATTTAATTTACTTTTTTATTTTTTGGATATTGCAGCTCAAAGATCTATGGGGATGGCAATGCGGTTCCGAGGATTTTGAAGTTTCTCAAATCTATTGATCTTCAAGAGCCACTACAAAAGAAATTTTGCTTTCCTCCTGTGAAGGAAAATATCTCTCAAGATATTGACCACATTCTTGAAACTCTGAGTGCCTTGGCTGTTGATCTTGGTGGGACAAACCTCCGAGTTGGAATAGTCAGCATGAAGGTAAAACCACTGCTAAGCTCCTAACTTTATATCAAAATTACTACAGATAATTAAAATTTAACTACTTAGAGTAGCTACCTAGATGCCTTAGTATTTAAAGAGAGAAGTTTTGCCAACCTGAAAGAATAATAAAAAGACCTCTTGTTTTGAGACAGAGGCTCACGATATAGCTCAACCTGGTCTTGAACTCAAGATACTCTTGCCTCTGCCTCCTGACTGTAGGGAGTATAGGCATGAAACACTATACCTGGCTAAAGTATGATCTTTTAATGAGCTAATTCAGATTAGTGCACATTCACCATTAGCTCAGGAGGGCTCTTTGGGAATTATCATTGCTGTATTCCTGGGCTTATCCCAAGCCATCATTTAAACCTGCTGCACTGTCTCATGCAATGCCTGACTTATTTGAAAAAGGCCACCAGATTCACAATATGCTGCTCAGCTAAGACCAGAGAGACAGATCTTAATCTTTTTTTTTCTTCTTTAGGGTGAAATAGTTAAGAAGTATACTCAATTCAATCCTAAAACTTATGAAGAAAGGATTAACTTAATCCTACAGATGTGCGTGGAAGCTGCAGCAGAAGCTGTGAAACTGAACTGCAGAATTTTGGGAGTAGGTGAGATAAGTTACAAACCCAAAAAATGTTCATCTTTATGGACAGTTTCCTGAGTTCTGAGGCTGACTCATTATCATGCCTGTGTGAAGATGGCATCAGGGTGTCTGCAGGGCCCAAGCATGGAGACTTCCTGGGAGAAGCAAGGACATTTCTGTAAATATCCATGCCATGGCAAAGTACAGATTAGTTCAAAACTGCCTGATAAGTCCTTGCAGATCTTGTGATGCTTGTGTTTAGGAGATCTCAGGTGAACTAATTTGTGTTGTTGGTCAAGAAAGTTGCTTCCCTGATTGCTAATTAGAATTCTCTTCCGCGTTTGTGATGGAGCTCAGGCATTTCCACAGGTGGCCGTGTAAATCCTCAGGAAGGAGTTGTGCTACATTCAACCAAACTGATACAAGAATGGAACTCTGTGGACCTCAGGACGCCCCTGTCTGACACACTGCATCTCCCCGTGTGGGTAGACAATGATGGGAATTGTGCAGCCATGGCAGAAAGGAAATTTGGTCAAGGCAAAGGACTGGAAAACTTTGTTACACTTATAACGGGCACAGGTAAGAGCTGCTTCCGTAACTAGAAATGGGGGCTGGGGATATGTCTGTAACTCTCAGCCAGGCAGCTACAACTCCGCCCCAGCCTTCCCAGGTCTTTTCTGAGCAGCCCTAGGTATGTGATTATTCTTCTAAATTCCTAGAAGCTTATCAGTACTACTTACTCTTCCCCAAAACTTCTGGTTTTGTCTCCCCATACTGAGGCTTAAACCCAGGGCTTCAAACTGGCTGGGATTTTTTAGTCATGGCTAGAGCTCTACCACCTGAGCCAGAACTGGCCTTTTGCTGGTTACTTGTATATAGAGTCTCTTGGACTTGTCTGCCTGGCCTGTCTTTGACCCACAATCCTCATATCTCAGCCTCCTGAGTAGCTAGGGTTACAGGCATGAGCCCTAAAAATAAAAATTTAAAAAGGCTACAGGCATGGCACAAGTGGTAGAGCAACTGATAAGCACGTGTGCAGGGCCATGAGTTCAAACAGCAAAACAACTAGAACAGAACTGTCTGCTTGGGTCTGCAGGCTCCGGCCTCCCCCGCTATGAGTTCCTCTGGGCAGTGGGCCTCCAGAATAGATGCAGCTCTCACCTTAATGTAGAAGACTGGTACACAGAAGCAGGCATTGGGTGCTCCTGGGGGCTGACCACCTTTACAAGGTCAGCCATACACACTCCACTCTCTGCAACAGTTGCATTTGAAATCATAGTTGGGCCACAGGGCATAAGAAGATGCACCAAAAGTATCTGCTTCCAGAATGCCACTGAATAAAGTCAAATAGCTTAGAAAGCTTCAACTGTCTAGAAAAATGGGCATTAGATAGGCTTCAATTCAAAAGTGTTACTATGGAGACAGGTGCCGGCAAATCATAGTTGTCTGACACCACTTACTCTTGTCTCTCCCTACAGGGATTGGCGGTGGGATCATCCACCAGCACGAACTGATCCATGGCAGCTCCTTCTGTGCCGCAGAGCTTGGCCACCTTGTTGTGTCTCTGGACGGGCCTGACTGTTCTTGTGGAAGCCATGGGTGTATCGAAGCCTATGCTTCCGGCATGGCCTTGCAGAGGGAAGCAAAGAAGCTGCATGATGGTTGGTATTTTTCCCCTGAGGAAGCCAGGCACCAAATGGTAGACAGATACTTCAAACCTGAAAACTCCAAGCTGGGCACAGGGGCTCACGCCTGTAATCCTAGGTACTCAGGATACTCAAACTGGAGGATCATGGTTTAAAGCTAGCCTGGGCAGCAAAGTCTGTGAGACTCTTATCTCCAGTTAACTAGCAAAATCCAGAAGTCCAGTTGTGGCTCAAGTAATTGAATGCTGTTCCTGAGCAAAAAATAGCTCAGGAGTTCAAGCCCTAAGACTAGCACAAAAACAAAACAAAAATAGAAACTCCAGAGGGCTATACCCTGAAGCCAGAAGTCTAGACCATTTTACTCCCCTCCTATGGATGTTCCTGTGTGTCTGGTCTAATATTATTATAACAGTGTGCATAATGCATTGTAAAGGCGGGCCATGGAATGTAACTGCATGTAAGGAGGACACAGAGTTCCTCCTACCTCTCTACACAGGGAAGGGAGTGCCAGGGAGCCATCCTTAGAACTGAGCATCAGGAGACATGCAATTAGCCAGGCAAGTTTGGCAGGGAGCTTCTTCCAGGCATGGAAGGGGACTCCACTGCAGAAATGACAAGACAGGATGTCGTGTAGTAAGAGAGGAGCAGGGCCAGCTGGTCAGAGAAACCATTCCACAGTTTTGGGAAAAAGACAGGATTCTGAATTTCATATTCTTTACTAAACTGTAACCTTGTTTCAACAGGGAGTGGGGTATTGGAGTTGAATAAAGGATGGCTTCAAAGTGGGTCTGGTCTAGAGTGACTCGGTTTTCTGGTTGGATAACTTGGAGTTGGGAAGAGGGCAGAAGAGAGCAAATAGGGGAGGGAGGGAGGAAGAAAGGGGTGGGGAGCAGTTGGATCTTAGGCCCAGGAGCATCAGTGGTATCTAGCTCATAGTGTTTAAGGTTGGGTTTTTTCTTCCAACCTCTAAGAATAATAGTTCCAGAGCCAGATACTAGTGGCTCACACTTGAAATCCTAGCTACTCAGGAGGCTGGGACCTGGAGGATGTAGGCTTGAAGCCAGTCAGGGCAGAAGAGTCTATAAGTCTCTGCAGTAATAACAAAATGCCTGCTTGAGCTGTGGCTTAAGTGATAGAGCACCACTAATAAGCATGAAAGCTGAGCAAGAGTGTGTGACCTGAATTCAAGCCCTGGGACCTGCCCACACACAAAAAATAGTTGACTAGGAGGCAGGTTGATCTGGGATGATATGTAAAGCAGCCTTCTGTTACTGTGACAGTATATTTGAGGTAATCAACTTAAAAAGAGAAGGGTTTATTTTGGTTCAGTTTCAGGGTTCGTCTGTGAGTAGTTGGTACTGTTGGATTTGGGCCTGTGACTTTCCAGTACATGAATCGTGGCAGTTGCATATGGCAGAGGCCTGCTCACCTCATGGTGGCCAGGAAACAAGAAAGAGTGTCTGAGACCCTTTAAAGGGCATGTCCCCAGTGACCTAACATACTCTTACTAGGCCCAGCCTCCCTGAAGCAGGGACTGCAGGCTAGTGACTCAGCTGTGACACCTAGGCCTTTGGAGGAGACTTCACTAAACCATAGCATACTGCCAGACAGTGTCTCGGATAATGACAGAAACGCATACTGCTTATTTGACTTTTACCTGGCCAGCACTATATTTTATGGCATTTATCTCATCTAACACCCCCCCCCCCAATAAACCTAGGTATTGTTGCCCCAGTCTTTTTTCTTTTTTGGTCATGGGGCTTGGACTTGGGGCCTTGGCAGAAGAATTCTTGCGCTTCTGTGCTCAAGGCTAGCTCTCTAACACTTTGAGACCCAGCTCCACTTCCGGTTTTCTGGTGGCTAATTGAGAGATAAGAGTCTCACAGCCTTTCCTGTCCAGGTTGGCTTTGAACTGTGATCCTCAGATCTCAACATCCTGAGTAGCTACGATTATAGGCCTGAGCCACCAGTGCCCGGCTTGTTTCCTCAATCCTGTAGAAAAGAAACCTGGAGGTAAAGTGCAGGGCAGGTCTGTGCTGCTAGGACTTGCTCCAGGCCTGTCTGTTCTTGGCCATCAAGCCCCATTGCCATAGACCAGGAGGCATGGTAAGCAGTTCAGCTATATATCTGGGACAGATCGGGGAGGAGCTGAGCGTGAGTCTGATAATTTGGGAGGATAAGAACATTTAAAGACAGATGAAAGTAAGGGAGCCAGAGAGGTAGGTAGGAGGCTACGGTGAGACTTGATTATTCTTCGGGTGGCAAGTTGTAGCAGTGAAAGGGCACTCTATCTAGATGTTTGGGAAGAAGAGACAGCTCTGCCCGTGTACGAACTCAGCTAAGATGTGCTGCCAGCAGGTGCAGTTGAAGAGGGGCCTCCCCATGGGCTGCCAGCTTGCTAATGATTGCTTCTCCTCACTTGCTCAGAGGACCTGCTCTTGGTGGAAGGGATGTCAGTGCCTAAAGACGAAGCCGTGGGTGCACTCCATCTCATTCAGGCTGCGAAACTTGGCAATGCAAAGGCCCAGAGCATTCTAAGGACAGGTGAGGCTATGGCTCCATGTACCTGTGTTGTAGAAGGCAGGCCTGGACATTCCAGGACTTGCACAGAGAATCCTGCTTCCCAGAGGGGAAGTCCGTCTTGTCAGTCCGCTGTATTGTCTGTTCAGAGGTATTTTTCCTACTTAGAAAGGAAAAGAAAATGCATTAAGAGTATTTGGCAGCATTGCCAATGCAAACAAGTTTTAATCTGTAATGAAAAAAAGTTTGTTCACATTATAGCCTATTTTAAGAAATACAGAAAAAGAGTTCTACTATTCCTAGATACTGACTATTCAGATTTCCTATCAGGCACCCGGGGCTTATGCCTGACAAGTACTCAGGAGGTTGAGATCCAGAGAATCCAGGTTCTAAGCCAGCTCAGAGCTACTAGATTCCATCTCCAAAATAATCAGGGAAAAGCAGGGCTAGAGGAGAGGTTCAAGTGCTACGACAGTGCCAGTTGAGCAAGTGTGAGGTCCTGAGTTCAAATTCTGGTAGTGGCAAAAAATTTCCTTCCAGTCTTTCTATTCATTTTTTTCTATAGTTTCTTTTATAGAGTTGAGATTTTATGTAGTTTTTTTTATTGAATAATTGAACCCAGGGCTTTGGGAATGCTAGACAATGCCCTATCACTGGGTCTTGCTTTGTTTCACAAAGTGGTCCTTACATAGAGTGGAAGGGAGGGCAGGTGGCTATGAGGTAAGGGAAAATAAGAGAATTATCAGTTGGTATCTAGGTAGCAGCCTGCGGAGCAGGGATTTTCTCCTCTGGAGCCCAAGTATCATAGTAGAAGGCCGATAAATCTGGGTTGGGTGCGAGCAGTCCTCCTGCCTCAACTACTTATAGTCCCAGCTACGTGCTGCTTTTATGCTTCCCTCCCCCAGTTCTTCACTTTATCATATCATTTTTAGTAAGACTAAATCATGATACACTCCTGTAGTCATAGCAACTCAGGAGAATGAGGCAAGAGGATCGCTTGAGCCTAGGAGTTCATGGTCAGCCTGCGCATCAGAGGGAGACCCTGTCTTAAAAAGAGAAAAGAAGGGCTGGGAAGGAGGCTCAGTGGTAGAGCGCTCGCCTTGCATGCCTGAGGCCCTGGGTTCGATTCCTCAGCACCACATAAGCAAAAAGAAAAAAGCTGGAAGTGGCGCTGTGGCTCAAGTGGTAGAGCTCTAGCCTTGAGCTGAAGAGCTGAGGGACAGCGCCCAGGCCCAGAGTTCAGGCCCCACGACCGGACCCCCCCCCCCCCAAAAAAAAGAAAAGAAAAGAAAAAAGCTGCAAGTCCACACTAGTCATCCCATGAGGGAGAAGAGTGAGCTGGGATCAGCCTGGACTACAGAGAGGGTTCCTGGGTTACACACACTGTCTCAAAAATAATTAAAATTTAAAAATAAATCACAAGCCGTGATTTTAAAATCGTGCCTCCACTACATAGTCTGAATGTACTTAACCGTGGCTAGCTGCTAGCTCTTTTCTTTCTTCCTCCTTGGCATTTTCAACTCTCTCAGAAGCTCACATTTTGTTTTCCTGTAGCTGGAACTGCTTTGGGACTTGGAGTTGTGAACATCCTCCACACTATGAATCCTTCCCTCGTGATCCTCTCTGGAGTCCTGGCCAGTCACTACATCCCCATTGTCAAAGATGTCATCCGCCAGCAAGCCTTGCCCTCTGTGCAGGATGTGGACGTGGTGGTGTCAGATCTGGTTGACCCCGCTCTACTCGGTGCTGCCAGCATGGTTCTGGACTACACAACTCGCAGGATCCACTAGGCCTCCCACGCGTAGAATGGACTAAGACCCAAGAGCTCCTCAGAGGAATCAAGTTCTCTTTTAGATGAGCATTTCTTTAAAAAGCAGAATGGTACCAGAGGCATGGCTCGGGGTACAGTGCCTGCCTAGTAAGTGCAAGGTTCTGAGTTCAAATCTCAGTAGCACCAAAAAAGAGAAAAGAAAATTTGATTCAACTTCTGGTGACATTGGCAGCCAAATGTTTTTGCCTTTTGTCTTCGCTTCCAAAATTCCCTTTGCCAATGTACATGTCTGTAGATGCAGCTTTACTTCGTGTTTCCCTGGTACATATCATTTTAGGGCAAACCTTACAAATTCCAGTCACAACTTCCTGTGCTACAAAAATACACCAGGAAGCCTTTAGACTCCACTTACTAATGTGCTGCTTAGACACCAGGTCTTCCTCGAGTCAGGAGCTTTAATAATCCTTCCTCCTCCAAGCTTGGACTCCAGACCACAAAAAGGGATTCAATCAGGACAGAAGAAAATCTTACCAGGAAAGGATTACCTACACTTTTTCCAAATGGCTTTATTGAAGTAGTTTTTCAAGTATATAATTTGATGTTTTAATTAATGTATATACCTGTGAAATCACTGCAATCAAGATATTGAGCATATCTGTCACCCCCCCAAATGTCTTTTTGCAAGGTATTTTACTCTCATGGAACTTGTTAAAGACTTTAGGGATCTGAATTACAATGGCCTCAGTGACCTTGTCCTTATCTTCTTAGGGACTTAAAGCCTCTGAAAGGCAGCTGTCCTCAGATCCACGCCACTGACCAGCAGACTTGGCTCCCTTCAGCAGCTTTTCATGCTATGTTCCTGTAACCCCAGAGATTCTATGATGGCAGTGTTTGTATGTTTTATACCTCGAGTACAGATCTGTGAATCTGGATTCGGACTAAATAAGAATCTGTGCCTTCTTGTTGATGGCAAAACAAAAAAATGGAAGTTCTGCCTATTAATTGCAACCTGGAAGTGTCAGCCACAGTTTACTAAGTGCCTACTGTGTCCCAGGATCTCAACACGTGCTTCATATACCTTATCACAATCTATGAGATAGATATTTGAATTTTATAAACCCCAGATTTAGTATGAGTTCCATACCCAAAGCCATGGGGCTAGTGAGCTTTAGCTTATGAGCGAAGGTTCCTCTGTGTTTTCTGATAAGCCAAACTTATTTAAAGAACTTTCTGAATGCCAGTATCTCCTCATGTTACTCTAGGCTACCAAAAGTTTTAAAAGAATATCTGGGGCTGGGAAGGTGGCTCAGTGGTAGAGCGCTTGCCTTGCACGCATGAAGCCCTGGGTTCGATTCCTCAGCACCACATAAGCAAAAAGAAAGCCGGAAGTGGCGCTGTGACTCGAGTGGTAGAGTGCTAGCCTTGAGCTGAAGAGCTGAGGGACAGCGCCCAAGCCCAGAGTTCAGGCCCCACGACCAGACCCAAAAAAAAAAAAATGTATAAAAAAAGAATATCTGATCTACAAATGACTGTTTATTCCAGAAGTCCTCATCAGCTGTGAATTTAATCAGTATTCCTCTCTACCATATTCCTCACCAGAACAGTATTTGGTGTAGTGACAGTATTTTTAAATTATCTAAAAAAGCATCTGTGCATATTTTTCAATTTTTTTATTTTAGGAAAACGTTTTTATAATGTATTGTTCAGAGCTGACACATAAATTGAGCTGAAGGATTCAATATTGAATGTTTTCCTTCCTGATGAGTTAACATTAAAAGACAGGTTGGTTGACTCCTAGAACTCTGCCAGCTCCCTACATCATCTCCAGGGACTGGTTACTGTTGGGACAGTCCATGTGACTGCTGGGCAGAAGGCGTTCTGCCCAGGTGGCAGTGTCTGGCGCAGATGGTACACACAAAGAGCATCAGTCATTCCTTGGTTAACCCCATAGGCACTGTGCACCAAACAACTGCATTGCTACCAAGTTTCATGCCAAGTATGTGACAGGATGATACCAAGTTAGAAACCAATTCTTAGTTTTTGCTAAATCCATGGAAAGACTAATATATTCTGACAGATTATTACATATGACTAACATCTTTATTTAATGTAAATATTTTCATGTGACTGTTCTGAGCCAAATTCTAAAGAAAAAAAATATTGTTCATTTCAACAATACTGTATTTTGGTTTTTTTCCCCCCCTTAACTCACTAGCTAAAAGATTTCTCTTTCCAGAAAAGAAATGGCTCCCTTGGCTTTTTGAAGTTATATAAAGCACCTGATAGTATTTTTTTTTTTTTTTAGGTCAGTTGTAGGATTTGAACTCAGGGCTTGGGCACTGTCATTGAGCTTTTCTGCTCAAGGCCAACCTAGCTCTACCTTTTTTTTTTTTTTTGGTAAAGGTGATGTACAGAGGGGCTAGTTACATAAATCAGATACTTGAGTCTTTTTTTTGGCCAGTCCTGGGGCTTAAACTCAGGGCTTGGGCCCTGCCCCTGAGCTGCTTTTGCTCAAGGCTAGCACTCTACCATTTGAGCCACAGCGCCACTTCCAGCTTTTTGTTTATGTGGCACTGAGGAATTGAACCCAGGGCTTCCTGCATGCTAGGCAAGCACTTTACTACTAGGCAAACACTCCCACATTCCTAGCCCTATTATTTCCTTCTTAACAACAACAACAAAACCCAAGCCTAATAGAATTGCTATATAATATTTAAAATCTGACATAAAAAGAAGTGGCTTTTTTTGTGTGTGCCAGTCCTGAGGTTTGAACTCAAGGCCTGGGCACTGCCCTTGTGCTTTTTTTTTTGTTGTTGTTGGTCGTGGGGCTTCAACTCTGGGCCTGGGCGCTGTCCCTCAGCTCTTCAGCTGAAGGAGAGCGCTCTACCACTTGAGCTACAGTGCCACTTCCGGTTTTCTGGTGGTTTATTGGAGATAGGAGTCTCACGGTCTCTCCTGCCCGGGCTGGCTTTGAACCGCGATCCTCAGATCTCAGCCTCCTGAGTAGCTAGGATTACAGGCGTGAGCCACCAGCGCCTGGCTTGTCCTTGTGCTTTTTGTGTAAGGCCTAGTGCCCTAACATTTGAGCTACAGCTCCACTTCCAGGTTTTTGGTTGTTAATTGGAGTCAGCTTTGAACCGTGATCCTCAGATCTCTGCCTCCTGAGTAGCCAGGGTTACAGATGAGCCATCAGCACCTAGGTAAGCAGCTTCTTTTAACTAAAGTTTATTTTTTTTTTTTTTGGTCGGTCATGGGGCTTGAACTCTGGGTCTGGGTGCTGTCCCTCAGCTCTTCAGCTCAAGGCGAGCGCTCTACCACTTGAGCTACAGCGCCACTTCCGGTTTTCTCGTGGTTTATTGGAGATAGGAGTCTCACGGTCTCTCCTGCCCGGGCTGGCTTTGAACCGCGATCCTCAGATCTCAGCCTCCTGAGTAGCTAGGATTACAGGCGTGAGCCACCAGCACCCGGCTTAACTAAAGTTTATAACTAAAGGCTGAGCACCCACTTCGACCAGCTAGCTCCATCCACCTAAGTATCTCTGTTTGAAACAATCCTGTTTTATCTGTTAACAAAAAGATCTGAAAATATCAATAATTGTTTTCACTTTCAGTTTCTGTGGGTCAGGAATTTAGAAAAAGACTATTTGGTAGGTCTGGCTCAGTCTTTGCACTGTAGTTACATAGTGACTGGCACTGAAATAAATAGCAGCAGGTAGCTGGGAGTATTTAGCAATTGGGCTTGCATTTCTTTGTGTAAATAGTTACAAGGTCTCTGGATGGGCTGGTTTGGGCTCCCTCAGTGCATAATAGCATGGTGAGAAAGCTTATTTGTTGGTTGTAGGACTTGAACTCAGGGCCTGGCACTATCCTCAAGGTTTTGTGCCCAAGACTAGCACTCTACCACTTTGAGACACAGCTCCACTTCAAGTTTTTAGGTAATCAATTGGAGGTAAGAGTCTCATGGATTTTTCTGCCCGGTCTGGCTTTGAACCAAGATTCTCAGATCTCAGCCTCCTGAGTGGTTAGGATTACAGGTTTGAACCACCAGCACCCAGCAAGGTAGAGCTTTAATAAGGTGGCTCAGAGCTACCAGCTATTGTGGTCCAACTAATTAGCAGTAAGCTATGTTGCTTTTAAGACCTAGCCTTGGGACTCACACAAGCTCTTTCATTTTATTGTCTAGTTTTTGTGGAATTGGATTTGAAAATGCGGCCTTGCACTTGGTAGACAGGTGCTCTACCACTTGAACCATGTCTTGATCTAGATGATATAAAATCTTGTTACGTTTTAAAACTGCATATCCTCCCTCAAGAAGCCCATCAGGTACAGGAGGCAAGACTGTCCAAACAGTTGCACCAAGTAAGTTACAGCCGCGTGCTGATGGCTCACATGTGTAATCCTATTCAGAAGACTGAGATCTGAGAATCCCAGTTCAAAGTCTGGGCAGGAAAGTCTTGAGATTAACTTCCTCTAAATTACCAAAAAAGCTGGAAGTAGAGTTGTGGCAAGTGTAGTGTACCTTGAGCCTTGAGCAAAAAGCTCAGGACAGCACCCAGGCCTGAATTCAAGTCCCAGGATGGACACACTTACCCCTTCCCCCCCAACATACACACAAAGAAGTTATGTCAGGCAGAGGGTTACAGAGTTCAGGGGAGGGAGCAAAGCATCATTGACTTGGCTTTTGGATTGTAACATTTTGAATGGCAATAGAAATGCAGAGGGAGCTAAAGAAGAGGAACAAAAGAGGCCAGAAAACAAGGAAATGCTCACTAGGAAGCTGAGAAGAGAGGAAAGAAAGCCCTTTTCCCATACAAATATTAAAGTGCTGAGAGATAGTGGACCTTTTCCTTGACCATGGCAAGACTAACCTACTTTCTGAGCATACTACTAGTGTTTTCCTTAATCTCTATTTTATAAATACCAGGTGACAAGACCAAGGTTGCTACAGATGACTTTAATTGCTTAAAACAGAATTTAAAAATGCCATATTCTACAAAGGTGTTCTTAGGGCAGAGAATGAACATGTGGGGCAGTCTGCTGGCAGTAACTGTAAACTGTAAATCAGCATGTTCTAATACAGCTTTCTGGGACAGCAACCAGTTGCACTGTTCAACTCAGACACATAGTGGACATATTAAATGTGACTACTGCCAAAAATGTTTTTTTTAATAGCTACATATATCTAGAACTGCATGACTACACTAGATGAAGGAAGTTTACAATAGAAATAGGAACCAAGTATCCTTGAGATGGCACACATCCAATATGTGCTACGGGAATTGAGGGACAGAGCTTGTCACACACACGTTGTCCAGACTCAGGTTCAATTACTGAATCCAACGGATGGTAAAGGTCTCACAACAAACAATACCAAGACAGATTCCTAAACTAACAGATAATGATGAACCCACCTTGGAGAAAATGCCTTAGGTTGGTGGGAAGATTTACAGGTGTCTTCCGGAAACAATTCAGGTCACCTTTTAGTCAATGAATTTACTTTTCAAACAAAAATTTCCAAAGAATTTCATAGAAGAGAGAAATGTGGAGCTATTTTAGTTTAAATGGGGGTAGAGATCCCTAGAAATGATGAAATTAGTTCTTCATCCCTTTAAGTATGCTTCCAAGCTGCAGCACAGCTAGAGGTCAATAAAGAAGTTTCGTGTATAATGTTTGAAACAAATTTATTCTCAGAATAATGCACAAAAGCACAGGTTGAGGCTACTGGTGGGAGTGTCCCTCCCCACTCTTTCTCCTCTCCCTTACTCGCTGAATGCCAGGGAGAACACAATTGAAGGAAACATGCAATCACAAACAATGATCAACTCTAAAGACAAAAGGTTTGGTCCAGAAGAACTCAACATAATTAATCCAATTACTGTGAACAGCCTCACTGAGCAGGATTAAGATATTGCAGATGTAGTGTTTCCACAGGGTGGCTCTTCAGTGCACCAGGGGGGCCTGCTTGAGGGAGATGAGGACTGAGCGCATGCGGGAGACGTCTTTGGCCTGTTTGCTGGACTTGGGGTTAAAGTCACACAGCCGTGCCACCCGCTCCCATTCAGTGCCTGGGGATGATTCATCAATGTCGTTTACAAAGGCTTCTTCTGCTGCCCTAGAAATGGTAACAAAACATGTTGGTTTAATGTAGAAACCCCCTACAGAGCAAGCTGGTGGCTGCCTTGCTACACAACAGTGTGGGCCTTTTCACCCCTGACTTGATGGCATTCTGGTCTTCCCAAGGCTAAGAGCACCTGGCCCGGGTCAGATTCAAGGGTGGCCAGCTCTCCTAGGCACAGGGTGCCTAGGCTGCTGTGTAAAATGGTGGAATACAGGTGTTCAGTTCAGGGCTCATTCTGTCTCTGTCTGACTGTCTGCTCATAAAGAGCATTAAAAGGCAAATCCTTGGCCAGCTACACATTGCTTTTAGGAACTGGAGCGAAGCGGCAGGCTGGTCAGTTACTTGGAAGTAGCTGTTTGAGTTTCAGGAAAATTTGAAACTTCTAAAAAGCCCACAGGTCATTGCACAATTAGCCTCTAGATTTATTCCTAAGGCTGGAGAGAAACAGGGCAGATCAAAAGGAATTTAAGACAAAGCTCCCATGCTAGCAGGCACTAGAGACTAAAGCCATTCTGGAAAGGGGTTTGTTAGGGCATTCTCTACTTCGGCCAAAAGTTTGCCATTTTCTCTCCAGCTGGGTGCCCAGGACCACTCAGGGCACACCCCAGCAGGAGAGCCAATGAATGTCAGCTGCTTTTTGGCAGGATGCCGCTCCAACATACTTTCACATCAAGTTCAGCCCACCCCCAGGTAGGCACTAACTCAAAGGACAGGGATAAAAGGTGGGAAGACACCATAGATTCATCTACTCCAACAAGCATCACGGGCAAAGCAAAAGCAATGGAGATGACCAGTCTGTGGGGACGGGGGTGGGGGTGGGGTGGCACTATCACAGGGATGGCCGTGGCAAACACTGCTGAAGCCTAGAGCCACTACAACACTGCGACTTCATGGCACACACAGTTAGGGGCAGTGAGAAAGGTTTACTTAACTGTTCTAGGCTGTAGCAAGGATGGTTTATGTTTGTGCTTAAAGGTGAAGAGAAGAAAAGAAACAAGGAGAGAAACTTTAGGTCAGATATAGAAAATGAGAATGAGCTCAATGCAGATGATCAGTAAGCTAGACATGCCCTTGCCACTCTTCTCTACGCTTGGGAACGTGCAGCTGGCTTTGCTGGACTACCCTGCGGCCCGCAAAACCAGACTTGACCTTTCCAGTCTCCATTTCTACTCCAGAGAGAATGTGCAAAAGTCAGATCAAACACCACCTGTACGTCCAGCATTTCACATGTCTCCTTGCAAATTTCCTCTGAGGGCCCGGGAAACCTAGGTGAACATCTCAAGGTCATGGACTCTAAAAGGTTCTACAGACCTCATCTTGCCACCCAACTTCTACAGGTTTCTTTCTTCCTCTGTTATACCCTCATCTCCCTCATGTAGGAAGTTGGGTTTTCATTTTTAAGGATATAGTGGGGACTGGTTCCAATTCTTCAGCAACATTGCTTTGACAACAGGAATTCTTAAGAAAATATACTTTCCAAAGATGTAGAATTTGGGGTGGGGAGGGGGATGCGAAGTGGATCATATTAGACAGCTATAGACATCTTGATCTCACAGCTGGGGGCTTATGCTAGGATTGGGGATCAGAAGCTGGCCACTCAACAGCAATTTCTGGTATGTAAGACCACAGAAACAAAGACAGACATCCACTGAAGAGAGGCACCCTCTGCCTGAGAAGCAGGACCCCCACCCTCTCTGAAGTACAGAGTACAATGCAAAGTGCTGCTGCTGCTGCTGCTCACAGGCTCAATTCCTCCTGGGATTTTTACCCGCTCACAGTGGGAGGCACACTTTCCCACAGGGACAAGCAATGAAAGGGCCTTAACCATAGCGGTGCAGCAACAGAAAGAGGTCAGAATCCACCTAGGTCCCAAACCCTTCCTAGACAAGATCACAAAGGATCTACATTTTGAAAGGGAATTAGTTTGCCTCCCTCCAAGATCCCACATATGAGAACTGGTCATCAGAGGGTGTGGGGAATCCAGATTAACAATGGATCATATATATGCGCTTATCCACGCTTCAGGCAGCCCCCAGTGCCAATGTGAAATAGTTTAAAAAGCAAAGCAATTTGTGACAAAAAAGGAGCATTAACTCTTAACAAAAAGTAGAAAGAACCAAAACAAGAAAAGGAATTAGTTTTGCAACATACACATAACCAATCACGTCAGCGAAGGGTTGTTTGTAGAAAGCTTCATCTGCCACCCTAGACAGCAAGAGGTCCAAAAGGCAGGCAAGCAGGCAGGAAAAAAGAGAGAACATTGAGAAGCAGAAACATCTAAAATCCACAATTGAGGTGCAAGTGGGCTGAGAGGCTGCTCCTAAGGCTCCCTCCTCAACCCTGGGAGGCTTCCAGTGGTAGATGATCCAGCAGGCCCTGGCTTCCCAGGAGTTTGCCACTGCTTCTGTGTGAGACTCCCCGACTCCCCCATGACAGCGAGCAGGCAGCTTCTGCTCTGTGGCTTACCCAGCAATAACCTGTTTTAGGGACTCAATTATGGGTCAAACCCCTTCACATACATTACACTGATTCAGTCCTTAAATGTCACAACCTATGTATGCCACTGCCCTCTTTACAGATGAGGTCACTGAGGCTTAGAAATGAACCAGATGGCTCAGCTATAGCATGGTAGAAGTGTTCAGAACTCATAGTCTAGCCAACACAGTACTTTCAACTGTACATTAAAGTTGCTTCCTAGCTGGTGCATGCGCAGGAAGCCATCCTGCGCTGTCCCATGTTTCTGCCAGCTCCAGTATCATTGGGTACTCACTGAATGCTGCCAGGCACCAGATGCACTCAATCTTAAAGATCTGATCTCAAAGCTTCAATTATCCAATTCTTGTTTCCCTATACCAGCTAATAGAGGATACATTTTCAGTATCCTAGAAACTTATGGAAAAAATGCAACTGAAGTGGTCTGCTGGCAGAAACTCCAGACTTGGGTCCTGGCTGCAGCTGGGTCCTGTGTGTCCCTGAGTAAGGCTTGCCTGGCTTTCACTAAGTGAAATCCAGAAATCCAAAAATCCTCCTTAACTCTCCCAGAGATGGGAAAGCAAATAAACATGGCAGGGCTGTGGGCTAAGGAGGCAGATATACTAGGTGGAGCAATTTATACTGTAGAGGATAGGCTGGTTTTTAACTGTTGTTCCAGGCTGAATGCCTGGGAACAAGCCCCCTTGTCCACTATAGTTGGGCAGAAAGAAACTTTGCTCAAGAAGTCTCAGCCTAACCCTTGCCAGGCCAGTTTATGGTGGGCAAGTGGCAAGGAAGAGACATTTGAAAAGCTAATCATGTCCAGTTATTAACCTAAGTGTGCATGTTCATCTAAAGCCAAGTTCTAGTAATTTTCAGTTTACTTTTAAACTCACCCATCCTCTTTTCATCTATCCAGTTTTGGTTTACACACAGAAGATGTTTTGTGGAAATTTAGAGATGACAAAAGGAGCAGCCTGGTTCTAACTTGTAGTGACTCAGCAGGGAAACAGAGTTGTTTGTGGGCTGAGTGGGAGACAGAGGCAAGGCAGGCCAGCTTGTACAACCATAATCC
Source organism: Dipodomys spectabilis (assembly GCF_019054845.1). Classification (NCBI taxonomy): domain Eukaryota; kingdom Metazoa; phylum Chordata; class Mammalia; order Rodentia; family Heteromyidae; genus Dipodomys; species Dipodomys spectabilis. The sequence continues at coordinate 7,981,882 of NW_024870683.1, read as the reverse complement.
TTCTAGTTTACATAAAGGGCTCAACCTAATTCATTTCAACTTCATCTTGCTCTCACTGGAAAAGAATAAAGGTTTAATGACTCTTGTCAAGGCATCACTTAACAACAAAGACTTAAATGTGAGACTCTGCTCCTTTGCAGCTAGTCCTAAGACTAAAGAGCTTCAGCTAGTCCTAAGACTAAAGAACTTGTCCATGACAAGCAGAATCCCTGAAGCACAAACAGCAAACACAGCGGCCTGGCCTGTGTCCACTTCACCCAGCCCAAGGGACCTGAAAGCAACAATTGTGAGCCTGGGCAGGTCTGATGGGGCCTGGGACAGCCTGGGAGAGGGTGAGGAGAAATGCCTGACCACAGACAAGGTCTGCAGAACACTTCATTCTATAAATTGTCCCACAAGTGGCATGGAAAAATAATGTCTACCATTGCTAAGAATCATAGATTTCCTCAAACCGTTTCAAGCCTTGGCAGAACTAAAGAGTATCAGGACAGAAGCCAATTGTAACAGGGAGAATGCTTCTCTTCTGGCTTGGAAAGGAACATGATCTGGGGTGGTCCTTCATGACTGAACTGTAGAAGCCACTAGTTTTGAGTCCTCAGAACCATATCCGCAGGCTGTCTGAATAATTCACACTCTTGTGCAGTTGACATTTAAATGGACAAGATAAAAGGAGGGAGATGCAGTGTGAGGAAAAACAGTAAACTACACATTCTGTATTAGGGAAAACCACCCTCCACAAGCACAATCCCTGGCCTGGATGTGTTGCCAATGGCTCTAGTGACAGACTGGGTAGAGGGCTTCTGGAAGACAGCTGATCTGAGGATACTCAAAATTACCTAGATGCTCTTTCTACACACCCAAGCCTCCTCTTCTGAATGCCTCTCATTTTCTGGCTTATCTCTGGGGTCCTTAACATCCAGCTGCTACAAGAATCACCCATGGAGAATGACACCTGATGAAAATGAGTATCCCATTATCTTTTATAAAAATACAGAAAAACAGCAGGGAAAGTAATTAACTTTATAGGCACTAATGGCAGAAAACAATATTCAGCCAATATAAAAATCTACATGACTATAGTTCCAGCATTCAGAGGCTGAAGCAGGAAGACCACAAATTCAAGACCAGCCTGGAATATATAGTGAGATTCTCAAAAAAGAGGAAAAAAAAAAAAAAAACCTCTAAGGTAAGATGCATGCCTTGGGAAGAAGCACCCTAAAGTGATTTTTGTTGTTGTTGTTGTTTATAAATATGAGGTCTCAATATGTAGCCTAGGCTAGCTCTGAACTTTCGTGCTGTTCCTTCTGCTTCCTAAAAAACTGGGATTAGGCCAGGTGCCAATGGCTCAACCTGTAATACTATTCAGGTGGCTGAGATGTGAGGATCATGGTTCAAAGATAGCCTGGGCAGGGAAGTCTTTGAGACTTGTATCTCCACTAGAAAACCTGAAGTGGTGGTGTGGCTCAAGTGGTAGAAGTGCTAGCCTTGAGCGGAGGAGCTCAGGGACAGTGCCCAAGCTGAGTTCAAGCCCCACAACTGACCAAAAAAAAAAAAAAAAAAAAAAAAAACAGAACAAACTGAGATTATATGTATATGCTACTACACCTGGCTTAATATTCATTAGCTTATTTTTACAATACTAAGGATGAAACCCACGGCTCACACATGCTAGATGAGAGCTCTATCACTGAGCTACATCTCTAGTGCCCCAAATGATTCTCAGTTGGCTCCTGCTTCCATCCTCTGCAGAATCAATGGCATGAATGTGAAAACCACTCTTTCTGTGCTAAGACCATGGTGATGGGGGCAGTATACCATGAGCTTTATGTAAACAGGCTCCATCCTTTACTGCAGTTTCTACAAGGCAAATGACTGCATTTCTAAACAGTTCTAGGCTCTTTGCATAAGGTATGTAAGTCCTTTCTCCTCTTTGGAACTTGAAGGCTCACCTGAGACCCGCCAAACCAACATTATGTAGTCCCAAGCAAAGAAAGAATCATAGCCCTACCTCCATACTCACAGATTCAAAGCTCTAAGAGGAGGGAGCCCTTTCTCTACAGGAGTTCAGCAAAAGTGTGTTGAAAAAATTGCTCTGACATGGAATCTAGTCTCAATAAATTCAATACTGAAATCTGAAAATCTTTTGATAAGCTGCTGGAGTCGCACTGACTAATATTTAGGGAGGGCGGCTTGTGCTGCCATGTACGTCAGAGCAGACTTGAGTGCTGAGGAAGCTTTGCTGGGGGAACACCAACCTAAACATCTTTCTGTACAGATCTGGACTTGCACCTGCTGGGAGTAGGGAGACATCCTGAATAAGCACAGGTTACCAGAGTCTGGAGCCGCCAGCATTCAGAAGTAGCTGCTGGCAGCCATCTCCTTACAAGTAAACTGCAGCAGACAGCAGCTGCCCCCACACTTGCTACAGAACTTCAAATGGAACCTTGACAGGCACTCCTTGAATATATCCCTCAGAGGAAAGTGACCAGTACCAAGATTTAGGCCTGGCATCCAAGAGTAGCTGACAGGCCCAAGGATGACCAAAAAGACACAAGGAATGAAGGGCTGCTGTAGGAGAGCCCATCAGTTGCCTACAATGTGTCAGCTGGCTACAAAGCCACTGGCTCCCTCTTTCTCAGCAGATCTTCATCAACTACAACTGTCAGAAACAAGGGCACTTGACCCAATCTGCTTCTTGAATAAGTACAGGAACCTATGGCTCTACTTTAAAAATGAAAACTCTTCCCAGGCCTAGTCTGGCTTTTTCCACTGAAGTAAGTGGAGTGACTACTATTCAGTGAAAGACAGGCTGGAAACCTAGGAGGTACAAGCAAACTAATCTGCCTTGCACGAGGAGAGCCATGTTGCATATGCCTCTGGGCTACTTCCAAAAATGAAGGACTTCTTGAGAAGGAAGGACTTCCAAGAAGTGAGTGCACTGAAGACTACAGCTGCCACTTGGTAATGATATGAGAACACATGTATTTTCTCCCCATCATAACACAATATCAAAGATATTCTGAAAAAAAAAAAAAGCATTATTTAGAAGCCAATCCAAGATTTTCTTGGGCATAGGTTAAATACTCAGTGAACCCATAATTTTGAAGTCACTCACTGTGTTGGAACACCTAGTTACAGAGCCTATTTCCATGCTAAGGATCCCTTTGTGAAGCCTCTTTGAGAGGGCTGAGTTGTATTTAGGAGATGTAACATGACCAAGATTATAATCATCTTCAAAGTAATGAGATCCTGGTCTAGTCAGGAAAGTGACCTTTCATTTCAGGGCTCACCATTTTTGCCATATGGACTGAATCTATGAAATAACTTTCCCTTTCCTGAATCACACTGTAACAGCAGAAGCAAATCAAAGCTAACCACACTCTAGTTGGGATGGCTAAAGAATGAGCCAAATTACGCTCACGAGACCCTGGAGACTTGCAGCCTCTGTGTTCCACGTACTTCCTTCCAAACCTGCCTCAAGACCTTTTATACTACAAGAGGGAAGAACCAAGAACCTAGACTGGACGCTGGGAAATGATCTGATGCACTCTTGGAAAACAAAGTGTGCTAGAACCACCGTGGACTGACCTGTTGTTTGCTTTTGTTTTCTGTAGCTGCTCGTCTTGTCTTGCATACCACTCTTCTAGCTCCTTTATTGCTTTTTCTTTCCACTCTGCTTCTTGCTTCCGAGAATTGGCATCTTTGAAGGGAGGGGAAAAAAAGACAACACAAATGAGACAAAACAAATTTAAGTTTGCTTCATCAATTTACTTTTTGGTCTTATTGAACTTGTCAGAGAGAGAGAGAGAGAGAGAGAGAGAGAGAGAGAGAGAGAGAGAGAGAGAGTGTGTGTGTGTGGAGAATGAACTTGTCAGAGTGTGTGTGTGTGTGTGTGTGTGGAGAATAGCAGGGAGAAAATAAAATTCTGGTTTCTTTCTCAGTACAACCAACTCTTGGTCTCAGTGATCTTATTTCTGGTCTTTTATTCCATCCTATCCCAGACCATTGACACCAGCATAATTGTGACACCTTGGTAAGTCATTATATAAACCTTGCTCATGGAGCCAAATAAATTTAATTCAGTTGGCATTTTTTTTTCACAGAGGAGAGGAGTGTGGAAATGTGTGTGTTTGTTCTAGGCACTACCACCTGAGTGCTCTATCACTTTGAGCCATGCCTCCAGTCCCTTTTGCTCCAGATAACTTTTTTTTTTTTTGCCAGACCTTGTCTGGACTATTTACACTTCCCATATTGGCTAGGGTGACAGGTGTGTACTACCACTGCCAGCCTTTTCTGTTGAGATGGGGGTCTCACCAACTTTTACCTGGGGCTGACCTTGAATCGCAAACCATCCAATCTCTGCCTCCTAAGCAGTTAGCATTAGAGATGTTGGCTAAAAAAGTACTTTTAGTGGGGGGGAAAACCCTTTACTAGAGGAAAAGATGGCTCAAGAATCAGAGAATGCAGAATGTAGATCATCAAAGTCAGTGAGGACCACAAAATGTCTACTCCTACTTAGACTGAAGAGTTTGTGGCAAAGCCAGGACATAGGCTGCAAAAGAAGTAAATAATGAAGAGAGTCCAGGGGATAGACAAGCGATCATTATTAAGGATAACCGAAAGAGGGAAAAAAAATACACATCTAGCAGTTTGCCAGACTGGATTCTCCAACATGAAGTTCCTGAGAATTAGAAACATTTACCTAAAGAGACATACATTAGGATTTGGGAAGATAGAGAAATACATGTCACAACTACTGGGGCAATAGCTGATACTTCAAACATGTTCTTAAGGACATTCTTCCTGGCGCCACATTTAAAATCTTTAGAACAATCCCCAAAAGATAAAGTCTAAGCCCATTTTCAGTAGTGAGGGGAGAGGCGAAGCTCAGTAAATTTGAGTGAAGGTCCTACGGATATTAGTGAATAGTAGAAACAAGATTCAAATCCAGATCTGACTCTAAAGGTCACTCTCATTGTCACCAGAAATTCAGACAGTGCTGCAAGAGCAGAATAAGACCCAACTCTAATAGTGTCTTCAAGGAGAGGAGATAGCAGGGAAAGTATCAAAGAACTCGAAGACAGAAACGAAGCATCTTTGGTCATTTCTAGGGCCTTTGCAAGAACTATCGTAGAGTAACGATCTGTAGAAGTTATATCTGAAATAGTAAGAAATAGCCTAGTAGCAACTAAAAACAGAAAGTTAAGATCATAAAGTTTTTACTTTGTTGTTTAATTATCAGAAGGTGACCTTAGCATTCAGGAGGTTCCTCTTTCTTAGAGTTTCCACTGACTCTCATGTATCAGGAAATTTCTGACTTGTGTCCATTTATGGCACAGTGGAATGGAGAACCCTGTGCTACACATAATGAGATGCTGTTGGCTGCCGGTACTATATAAGCAAAGAATCTGAATGCAAGGTCTCCCTGGATAGTGTTGAAAATACTTTCAGAAAAGTATTTTTGATAAGTAATTTAATATATTCTATTGGTTATTATAACATTTATTATATATTAAAACAAATTATCATGAAAATTTATCTGAAAAAATTGGTTTAAGTAAAATCGGGATCTTCTATATCAGGATGCAGTTACTGTACAAAGAAACATTTAAATTATCATCTGGCCTTTACAGATTTAGCAAGTGACAATGGAAGTGAGAATTCAGAATCAAACCAGGAGCTCACACCTGTAATCTTAGCCACTAAGAACTGAAGATTGCAGTTTTAATCCAGCTCTGGAAGACAAATCCAGTTAACCAAAAAAAGCTAGAACTGGAGGTGTATCTCAAGTTGGAGCGCACTAAGCCTGAATGAAAAGGCCAAATCAGTCTCAGTACTAGCACCAAAAACATAAAATACTCACAATCCTTCGCTTTTTACAAGAGAACACAGATCTAAGCCTGAACATAGATATGGGAAGAATGAGGAGCAAGATACACCAACAAGCACCTTATCTGGCCACCCTCACTGCTGTTCACAGAAATGTAAATAATTTATGAATGTGGGCACCAGCTAAGTTGTGAACTGCTGACACTGGTCCTGGTTCTCTATTTTTAGTTTTCTCACAGTTCTTGCAGGGAAAAAAGGTGAAACTGAAGAAACACCTTATTTGTGGACCAATTCAACTGGAATGCAAGGCCACTTCTCTAAAGAAGGCATCTTGAATTTAAAAAGCAACTTCTCATGGCTTATTCCAGAGGTACCCAACTTGACAATTTAAAATTTTCATTTATTAAAATTGAAGAATAGTCTTAGTAACAACAGCCACATGTGACCAGTGGCTTCTATTTTGGATAGTGCAGTTGCCAAATATTTTCATCATCAAAGAAAACTACTATTGCATTGTGCTGCTGTATAGGATGCAACAGTGTCTTGTTCTGAAAGCCAAATGAATTGGACTAGAAATAAAAGATCTGACACTAATTGGCTATGTTATCTGGGTCAAGGCCTTTCTTATTTCTGGGTGTTAGGTACCCCTTTTGAAAAATAAGAAGTCACATTTTCACTAGGTCAATGGTTCTCAAGAGAAAATAATACTGTCAACATGTGGCTACATGATGAATGCCACTATTTCTAGGAAATAATATATTCAGATAGTTATGTCAGATCACTCAAAACAAAAGTTGTGTGTATGTATAAGACATAAAAATGTGCCTAATTTATATAAAAATAAACTATTATGGTAAAAATAAATGAAAATTATTTAAGCTATCAATTTTCCTCTTCTTGGAACTGTTCTGTATTTGAAATTACAACAAAGAGCTAACAAAAGAATACATTGTGGATTACATCCTTACATCCTGCCATACTCCTCTAAACCACCATGTACAACACTAGCTCTCTCTTGTTCTTATGAAGTAAGTGATACTCCAGGCCCACACCACTTTTACCAAAGGCCAAGGTAGCTAGTGTCAATACTGGGCTTGGCCTACCTAAGTTTTATATATATATCATACATTTAGAAAGTACTGTGGCTGGAAGGAATGGCTATGGACCTTGAAGCAAGGCAGAGTGAGATTGAGACTCTACTACTTCATAGCTGTGTGTTTCAAATACTTTTTCTAACTTTGACCCACTTACTTCATCTGTAAAAAGCAAAAATTTTCCTTACGTGGATGGTAAAGTTAAAAAAAAGTGTACACATTTTCTGTCAGGGTTTGGATATGTGTTCTCCACCCCACCCCCCAAAAAAAAACTTTATGTGATAAAAATTTTGTTGTCCAGCTAATGGCAGTTTTATTAGGAAATGACTGGTTGGTTCATAGACTCTGACATCATCATTATTATTATTTTTTGGTTGGTTGTGGGGCTTGAACTCTGGGTCTGGGTGCTGTCCCTCAGCTCTTCAGCTCAAGGCAAGTGCTCTACCACTTGAGCCACAGAGACACTTCTGGTTTTCTAGTGGTTTATTGGAGATAAGAGTCTTACAGACTTTCCTGCCTGGGTTGACTTTGAACTGTGATCCTCAGATCTCAGCCTCCTGAGTAGCTAGGATTACAGGCATGAGCCACAGGTGCCCAGTGGCTCTGACATTATTAATGGATCAATCCACTGATGAATTCATCATTGATAAAACTATAGAGAAGGGATAAAAACTATGGAAGGCAGGGTCTGATTGGAGGAAGTTGGTGACTGGGTTTGCCTTCAGAGTATATATCCTGTCCTTGGCCTTTTCTGTTCTCCTTCCTGGCTGCCATAAGGCAAATAGCTTTCCTCCATCATGACCTTCCACCATCATGATGTTTCAGCCCTGCCAAAGGCCCGAAAGTGGCCTGCAACCAGCCTAAAAGCAATGATGACAACTAAGCAAGAACCAAAACCTCTGATGTTGTAAACTAAATCTTTTCTCTTATAAGAACTTTGTCAAAGCAGAAAGTAACTAACACATCTCCCATATATTCCTTGTATAAGTGTTACCTTAATCCTTCAGATAACTATGAAGCTCTCCTGCATGGAAATAATATTTTCAAGCTTACAAAGCACTCTCATAAATAGTACCTTAGACTACCCTTAAGGTCAGTAATGCCAATCTTCCTTCTCTGATGATGACACACTCTGAAGGGTTTGAACCACAAAACGCAAAAGGCCCACAGTTGCCCAGTCTTTCACTGCAGTTGAGGGCTCTTTCCATAGATCACTGTGTTCTTTCTGGAGAGGTGGCTCTTTTGAGTTACTGTATTACTCACACAATAGCCTAATCAACATGAGGCATCTCCCATGAGTGTTCTTATCTTCAAGTTAAAAAGGATAAAAGCAGAGTTAACAATTCAATTGAAAACAGATACTCAAAGACAAAAAGAGATTGCTTTCTTACCAAGGGCTTCCAAGCGTTCAGTTTGCTCTTCTCTCCATTTACGAATACTTTCAGGCTCTGACTGTAATCGGTCCACTTGTGAAATAGCTGCGTAACTGTCTGTCGGACCATTACTCTCCTTAACACAAAACACAATTGCAGTCTATCAGTACCAAAAACTCTTTCCTGAAATGAGCTTCATAAAAATTAGAACCTTCGGTTACATGCAGCACTGGTGGCTATTGCAGAATATTAAGGAATTACCTTAAAAGTGACAGTATATCCTTACATGGCAATAGGAGCTTTAAACATTACTGAACTGAATCTTCACTATCTCATGAGGGTGGCAGAATAGTTGTTACCTTACCTGTTAAGAAGTGGGACACAAACAGGAGATAGGAAAGTTGGGGGTGGGTGGATAATAGAATGTATTAGGAAATTGTGAGAGCAGTTTGTTTCCTCACTTGACACAGATTCTGTGGTATTTTCAAAGTGACAAAGCTAAGTACAGAGCAAAACAAGGCCTAGAGTCTAAGACTTCAAAATATTATTACACCACACAAAAACAAGTCATTAAATACCATCTAATCAAAACATAGTAATTAAGAATTTTTAAATGTAATTACTACAATTAAGAGAGAAAAGGGAAAAAAAATCAGTCACAGCAAATGTGACAGAACTCCATTATAGTAGGTTAGATTTGAAGACTAACATCAAACATTAATTTTTTAATCAAATAAGTATTAATCATTAGACTTATTCTACTTAACTCCATTATAGTAGGTTAGATTTGAAGACTAACATCAAACATTAATTTTTTAATCAAATACGTATTAATCATTAGACTTATTCTACTTGCTGATTGGGGAATATTAACAGCTTAACCATGCCAGACTAAATTACTTAAAATATTAGTGACTAACAGTACTTGATATACTATTTAAATTGACCATTGTCATCATCACAAAGGGCCATCTTGAAAATAAGCACGCTAACACTAGCTGGCTCTATGGATGCCATCTCTTTTTAAATTTTCCTCTTTGGAAGGTTATATGACTACCACCTACTAATATATCCAGAAAAGTCAGAGAAGTCAGAGGACCAGGGTCTCCACCAAGAGCAATCAATGCTAATCACAGAAAGGCTCCAGGATCATTATCATTCAACATTATCAGAGTATTCTGTACCTGATAGTATTCGCCATTCATCACTCCATCAACAGCATCTGTAAGATACAAGATTTTAGTCTGTCAGTTGGGGCTGGTTAAATACAAACCAAAGAATTACACAGTGGAATATAGTACTGAATACTTTAGGTATTGTGAATTACTAAATACTATCCCTTTGGTAGGTATTAGATACAACTCTTTTTTTTTCTTCTTCATTAATGAAGAAACTAAGATGTGCTATAACCTAATAACTTTTTCAAAATGTGGACAAATCTGTCCCCAAGCTCCCAGTTCCATGATTTTATTTTCTGGCCAAGAGAGATGACAAATGGAACCCTGACAGAACTGCTGCAATGAGTTACTTCTCTTTGAAAGTTCTGGCAAAGTCTGGCCTGGAACTCCAGTGAGCAGAAATGTACAGCTCCATTTTCAAACAAAGCTGCTTTTTTCAACCCATACTGTGGTTTAGAGTAGGGGTGACACTAGGGTCTACACTGAGACTTACTGATTCTTCTTACTTGGAATTAGGGCAAAGCAGTTTTTAGTATCCCAGGGCTATTACAGTGTTGGTAGGAATGTAAACTAGTACAAACTACTCTGGAAGACTGGAGATTCCTCAAAAACCTAAACACAGAATTTCCCTATGACTGGACCATACCACTCTTGGGCATCTACCCAAAATATTATGTGAAGATACAGTAAAGATACTTCCACATCCACGTTCATCATGTACTATTTACAATAGCCAAGTTAGGGAAATAACCCAGATGCCCTATAATTGATGAGTGGATCACGAAAACGTGGCATATATAAATACACACACACACACACACACACACACACACACACACACAAAAAATGGAATTTTACTCATCCATTAGAAAGAATAATATTATGTCATTTGCAGGGAAATGGATAGACCTAGGGAAAACCATGTTAAGTGAAGTTAGCCAGGCTCAGAGAGACAAACAGTGTATATGTTGTCTCTCATATGTAGAAGCAAGATCTAAATATGCATGATAACATATAAAGGCTCAATGTACTTACACACAATCCAAGGTTGTAATTCCTCTGAACTAAAATACCATTTATCGAACTTTACACTTTGGTGGGGGGGTAGGGGGAGGAGGATTGGGTGGGGGAGGGGGAAGGATGGGAAGGAGAAACAAAGGAGGAGGCTACAATGTTTGATAAGAAATGGACTCATTATCTTACCCATGTAATTGAAACCCCTCTGTACAGTATTTTCACAATAAAAATTTAAAAAAAATACCGTTTATCAATATGAATAGCAGCAGTGGAAATATGTTTGTGGGAAAGGAACAATAGGGGGCACACGAATGGAATGAGGGTGAGCAAATGTAGTCATTATAGCCAGTGTACATTATATTAGAAAATCAATTACAAGCTCCTGTAATCCTAGCTACTCAGGAGGCTAAGATCTGAGGATCATGATATGAAGCCAGCCTGGACAAGAACCAATTAACCACCAAAAAAAAAAAGCAGGAAGTACTAGGTGCCAGTGGCTGAAGATCTGAGGGATGAAAGATCTGAGGGACAGCGCCCAGGCCCAGAGTTCAAGCCCCACAACGGACCAAAAAAAAGAAAGCAGGAAGTGAAGCTATAAGGCAAGTGATAGAGTGCTGGCCTTGAGCAAAAAGCTTAAGGACAGCACCCAGGCCCTGAGTTTAAGCCCCAGAACCAGCACATATACACACAGACAGGCATGCATGCAAATGTGATGAACCATCTAGTCTTTTTGACACAATTAACTATTCATGTTTTCATAAATAAGAAAGAGCATCTCAGAGGTGAGAGAAATGTCTAAGACCTATTTATAATCCTGGCTTTCTCAGCCTCCAAAAACTGTGATCAATAAATTTCATCTGTTTTATTTTTTCATAAATTTGAAGTTATATAAGCCAGACCTATTTTAAAATACATAGTATTAAGTAAGGAAATTAGAATTTTCAAAGTTTGAGAGGGAAAAAAGGCAACCAGACAAAGACCCAGCATTATAGGGCCTGCAGTCTTGAGCTGGCAATACAGTAATTGTCATGAACTAAAGGCAGTCTCACTTCTGGCTTTTTCTGTTTATGTGGTACTGAGAATTTGAACCCAGGGCTTCATGCATGCATGCTAGGCAAGCACTCTACCACTAAGCCAACTTCCCAGCTCTCAAGGCAGCCTTTAAAGGGGCATATCCTGGTCAATCCACCAATTCCCACAGTTCCACTAACTAATTTTTAAAACTCTTTTCTGTGTTTTACTAGTTTTATTACTAGACTACCAGCTAAGTAATTTCTAAGCCCTGCTAACATAACAGCTCTGAGAGGAGGTATGTGCCAAGCTGTACTATGCCTATCCTCTATCTTCTACTGATAGCTGCTTGGAGCTACTATAAAAGCTTCCACTGACTTAGAGGCTTGGGGCACAGCAAACCATTCCTCTTCCTTCTGACACTCTTAACTAATTAAATCCAACCAAACTGTCTATTTCCAAGTCAATGCTAATATTTTAACCATTCTTTGGGTCTCTTGCTTCACCCAAGTCTCTTCCCTTTGGCTTAGGGGTACTAAAAACTTTTATAGATTATATTCCCACTGATACTAAAACATTTATTATTTTGCAAAAAAAAAAAAAGGGGGGGGGGGAGAGAGGAATGAAGACAGAAGAAAATGTTTATAATCCATCACTGAGTCCTGTACATTTAGTTTGTCTTATGTACATACATTTCTTTCAGCCAAACAAGCCTCCTCTGATATATGCCTTCTAGTAATCCATTCATTCGTATCATCATTAAGTTTTCAGTTTTCCTATACACATGTATCAGCACTTCACATACACACACACACACACACACACACACAACTTGGCATATGTGTAGGGTTCCTTGTAAGGTGAATAGGTAGGCATTCTAGAAAGAGTAGATAATGATACCATTTTCTCTTTGCAGTAAATTTATGTGTATGTGTGTGTGTATACACACACACACACACACACACATAATTTTTTTTTTGGTCGGTTGTGGGGCCTGAACTCTGGGCCAGGACACTGTCCCTCAGCTCTTCAGCTCAAGGCTAGTGCTCTACCACTTGAGCCACAAAGCCACTTCTGGCTTTTTCTGCTTCTGTAGTGCTGAGGAATTGAACCCAGGGCCTCATGCATGCAAGGCAAGCACTCTATCACTGAGCTACCTTCCCAGCCCAATTTGTGTATATTTTTAAAAATTGCATGTGAGGCTGGGTGCTAGTGGTTCATACCTGTAATCCTAACTACTCAGGAGGCTGAGATCTGAGGATGACAGCTCAAAGGCAGCCCAGGCAAAAAATGTCTGTGACTCTTACCATCAATAAACTCAAGTCATAGACGCTAGCCTTAAAAAAAAAAATCTCAAGGACAGCACTCAAGCCCAGAGTTCAAGCCCCCCAGGACTGGCCAAAAAAAAAAAAAAAAGCATGTGAGATAACCATTATTAGTGTTGCTAGGGCTAAGGTGTAGCTTAGTGGTATTTGCCTAGCACATGTGAAATACTGTATTCAGTCCCCAGCATGGTGAAAAAAAAAAGTGCTAAACTTGCCGGGTGCTGGTTGCTCATGCCTGGCTCACACCTGTAACTGTAACTACTCAGGAGGCTAAGATCTGAGGATGGTGGCTGGAGGCCAGCTCAGGCAGGAAAGTCCAAGAGGTTCTTATCTTCAATTAACTACAAAAAAAAAAAAAAAGCCAGAAGTGGAGCTGTGACTCAAGTGGTAGAGTGCTAGGCCTGAGCACAAAGGCTCAGGGACAGCATCAGGCCCAGAATTCAAGCCCCAAAACAAACAAACCAACAACAAATCCAACAAACCAAGAACAAAACAAACCAACAAAAACAAAAAAAAAAGTGCTGTAACTTGAGCAAGCTAGAATAACAAAAGAAAGATTATCTGTTAATTTGATACATGAATACAAACCATGGGATCTAAGCAGATTGCAACCCACCTCAGTTTTGATCTGTTTCAACTACAGGTTTGTATATTTCCACTAGTTCAAAATACTAGCCATATTTTTCTTAACTTGTTTAACTGTTTTACTTTTGTGCTACTTATTTTTTCTAATGCTAGGGATCAAATCCAAGGCCTCATGAACACATGCTCTACAAAGGATAATCATTCCTAGCCACTCCTGTGTTGTACTCAAGACAGCTTTTTTAGTAACTTTTAGTACATTTTTACTCTTTGCTTAAAAAACTTACTAGCTTTGGAGTAGCAGAGCAGTATCCTTGAGCAAAAAAATTAAGGCAAATCACCTGGGCCAAATTCAAGCCTTAGTACTGGTGTGTATATTCACGCATGCATACACACATGTATAACATACATCCAGTTAGAAGTTGTAAATGGTGGTGTACGACTGTAGTCCTAGTACTCAGGAAGCTAAGGCAGGAGAACTGAGAATTTGAGACCAACCTAAGCTATACAGTAAGTCTGTCTTAACCAAATCAAACCAAACCATGTTAGAGGTAGCATACATTCTTTACTGAAAACTGACATATTTAACTGTTCCTCTTTGTTAAATTCCCTGTTGTAGAATTGCTGGATCACCAGATATATTTCTAGACCTACATTGACTAAAGACTGCTTTATCATGCTTTTTAAACTTTTGCTAAATAAACTGATAGTAAGGGAGAAAAAAAAACAAATGAAAAAACTTCATGGAGACTTGTTACAAGGTATTAATATACCTCACACTTGATTTTTTTTCCCTTGCTGAACTGAGTTTTGGCTATTTTTTGCTTTATCTCTAAGTGTTCTGTATGTGTAGCCCAGTCACATTGCAAATATTTTCCTCAATTTGTCTCAATTTTTTCTTTTTTTGGGGAGGGTCTGGTCGTGGGGCCTGAACTCTGGGCCTGGGCGCTATCCCTCAGCTCTTCAGCTCAAGGCGAGTGCTCTACCGCTTGAGCCACAGCACCACTTCTGGCTTTTTTCTTTTTGCTTATGTGGTGCTGAGGAATCGAACCCAGGGCCTCATGCATGCAAGGCAAGCACTCTACCACTGAGCCACCTTCCCAGCCCCTCAATTTTTTCATTTGTATGTAGGCACTGCCAATTCCTCCTTTATGTTACCTCCATTTGCTTTTATACTGACAGATACTCACTTCTATTATTTTTTAAAATGTCTTTCTTTAATACACTTGAAAATTTTTTGTGTAAAATAGAAGAATGAGATAGTTTTAAATCCTAGAGCCTATACAATGCCTAGTCTGGCTAGTCCCATATAATGGTTAATACATTATAACTAACATCTCATCTATCCAGTTAATAAATTCCACCCCAGGGCCACTTTCAGAAGAAAAAAAAAACTTTGATCATTACTTCATATACTAAACTAGAAGTAACCTTCATCCTATACTTCCTAAACTACATGCTGCCTGCCCTTTGCTCTGAGACCCATCCAGACTCTACTATGTGCTTTGAGTTCTTCACTGTACTACTGTATCAACATTCTTTACTGTGGTATGAACCTGGAGCCTGTCCCTTGTAGGTGGACATTTTAGCACTCAGCCATGCCTCTATCCTGTTTTTTGATAGTTTGTTGTTCTTTTTTTTTAGATGAAGCCTAGCAAATTTTTCTGTCCAGCTGGCCTTGAACTATGAGTTCTAGATTAGTCTTCTAAGTAGTAGAATTAGTCTTGTAAGTAGTAGAATTACAGGGGTGAATAATCAGCAAGTATAAATCAACTGACCCAAGTCAAAGGTTAGTCCACTGCTATAGAAACATACAGAAAGGGATACCTAGAGCCACTGACTTAATAGGACAACTAAGCTAAGCAACTCAATAATTCAGAAGGAAACTTTCAAGGCCATCTTAGGAACCCCAGAAAGAAACAAGGGCCAGAATAAGTTTCCAATAGGAAAAAGACTGTCTCAAAACAGAAGTTACCAGGTTCCTAAAACATATGAAGCCAAGCAGAACTAGGTCTGAATCCCAACTGAGAACAGTTAGCTTGCTACACTAGGATCACTGCTTAATGTCCAGTGACCAGTTCTCATCTGAAATGAAATACTACCACTTAGCTTTCAGTTATGGCACAATTCAGAAGAATATGGAGTAATGACACTTTCTAACTGTGCAGTATTCTTTCAGTATTATACATGACACTTCTACCAATAAAATTACTCCAGAAAGCATCCCTTTTCTACCTCTTTTTTTTTCCCTCCAAGAATGGACTTGTCCAAAGCACAATGCCTTGTTGTACTTCTTAGTTCCTTGACTACTTCTGTTCTCCTCCCACCTCAGCCCACATTATGGGGGGATTTTCAATAGCCCCACTTATGCTGTCTCGCTGACCAGTCCATTGTTCAATATCCCTACCACCACCACAAAGCCACTTCACCCAGTTGGTTACCTCCAGCCTCTAAATTTTTCTCACTTCCTAACAACCCAGTTCACAGATCTCTTTCTTTCTTCCTGTTCCCATTTTGCACAGTAATTTTCTTCAAGGCTGAATAAAGCAAGTTTAACCTCCCCCCCCTCCTTAATCTTTATCTCTTTGATATACATCAGGAAGAGCATCCTAAATACACCTCCAAAGCCTATAAGCCTCATAATTACTTCTCCTTACCTGAAGGATATAGCAGCTAGACCTGAAAGATATAGCAGCCAGAATTAAGTGGATTCTTACTATACACCAGTAAACATTTTACAGACAGTTCTTTTTGGCTGTGTTGGGGTTTGAACTCAGGGCTGTGCATACTTACTATATACCAGTAAACATTTTACAGACAGTTCTTTTTGGCTCTGTTTGAACTCAGCGCTGCGCACTTGCTAAACAGATACTCTACCGCTTTAGCCATGCCTCCAACCCCAAGTTCAAATGTAATGCTAAAAACATTGTGCCATATATTAACACTTTTTACAGAAAAAAGGCTGAGCAGTGATGCAGTTTTATAAATCGTCTCAGACAACAAAGCTAAAACTACACTCAAAGAGCAAGGAAAGCCTAAAATGGGGGGGGGGGGGGAGGGGGAGAGAAGGGGAGAGGAAGGGAGGAAGGGAGGGAGAAAAGGAGAGGGACAGAGAGGAAGGGGGGAGAGAGAGAGGGAAAAAGAGGGAGGGAAGGGAGGGCAGGGGAGGGGGAGAGGGAGAGAGGGAGAGACAGAGACAGAGACAGAGAGACAGAAAGAGAGAGAAGTTCTCTTATTCTTAAAGTGCTGAGTGCTGCATTATTACCAACAGTCAAGGATCTGGCCTTAAGTCACTAAATGCTTAGTTCACTAAGAAAAGCTTTCCCAGGAACTAAGTCAGCAATCACCCCTTTCCTTCCCTTTGCTGAATGCTTGATGAATAAAGGACCAAAGTACCCAAAGCTGTTCTCTCCTTTTCACTTTTCAAACTGTCTACCACCAAGAGCTGTGTGTTTTGGTTCATTCCTTCTATGTGTCAGACACCCTTGCTCCCAAGAGTGATCACTAATAACACTGTTTTTGAATCACAAGTCTTCTGAGTCCAGCTTTGCCCAATCCTTGCTATCCAGAACAGCCACAATCTTTCTTTTATCTCAAGACACCTTGCCTAAACAAACTGCAATGGAATGTAGTACAGCTTAAAGGTCAGGAAACTTGGGGCTCAGCTATTAACTCATCTTTTTTTTTTTTCTTAAGCAAGTCATCTCACTGGGATTCAGTTTTCTATTAAATGAAGCGGAGAAGGGGGGTGCTAAATAAGGAGTAAAAACTTTTAATCCCCAGCCTAAGGAAAATAGCTCTTAATCACTAAATCAACTTCATATCCTTATCACTGCCTAATTTAGTCCAATCTGCTTGCTGTAAATTGTATATTTAGTCACATTATAAGTTCTTTTGGGGAGGCTGATTTGCCTAGGAGGTAGTATAGTATAAAAACTCAAGAGGCTGTAATCCCCCTCTTCCTAAAAATATTCTGTCTAGCCTAGTAATGTGAGATTTCTGAATTTAAATAATACACAGCACTACTCTACTGAACCAAAGCCTAAGTCTTCAACATTTCCTAACTGTTCTATGCCCGGCCTGTTTTACTCATTTATGTTCGGTGCCTGGCTCCTTAAGGACAGCGTTTAGGGTAGTACAGACATTCTTATTTTCTCCAATGACACCCTACTCTCCTGTAATTGGATTTTTTTCCAGACAAACTCTATGTTGTTCAGTTTGGTCTTGAACTCGTGATCCTCCTGCTTCAGCCTCCTGAGTAGCTAGGTACAGACACTTAGCTTGGTTTCTTGTTTTTAGTACATGAAAAGCCATTGTCCATTCTCCTAATTTCCTACTTCCCGGTACTAATGAGCATGTCTTTCCCATTCTTTTTTCCTACACCACAATCTTAAGCATCAAACCCAGGTAAGACATTCAGAGGTCAATTTTTTTTCTCTCCCTTCCCAACTCCTTACGCTCTCTAGTCATCTCCTCTTTCCTCCGTAAGTAGTGAAATCTTGGACAACATTTCCTAAGAAAAGCTGTTCCCAGAAGAACAAGTTTTAGCCGTGACACAACCGAAGAATGGCAAACATCTATCACTCCTGGCCAGTTTCTTTTCCCAGGGTCGGACCATCTTTCTTGAGTTTCATATTGATTCCTAACCCCCCACTCTGCACTGCCATTTTTGATCGTACGTCTCAATAATGATACTGTTCCAAGTCTGGCCAAAATGCGCCAATGCGGATGATTCTGCGTTCGGGCTTAAAGGGCAGCGAGTGTTGAATGAAAAGTTGGACGGGCTTTCGGGCTACTCAGTCTTCTAGCCACGGTGTTTGCTTTCTCGCTCTGCTGGGGCCCGACCGCACTCAGGCCCCCTTGGGGAACCGGGGCAGGTCCCGGAGGCCGAGGTTGGTGCCGGCGTGAGCGGCTGGGGGGGGGTCTCGTGTCCTCTGGGCGCTCGCTTCTAACCTCTCTGGTTCGGCCAGGAGAACGCACACGGAAGCGCCCGATCCTACCCGGGGCCGCCGTCCCCGCCCCAAACGCGCCCGCATTCTCACCCGGACCCCCCGGCGGCTCGCCGTGCGGCTGAGGCCCAGGGGCGCCGCCGTCCAGGATGGCGAAGGCCTCGTCGTTCTCGATGCCCGCGATTTCGCTCTCCTGCTGCGCCAGGAAGGCTGCGGCCGGGTCTTCCTCACCGGCGCCGGCCACTCCATTCCCCAGCGCGGGGCCTCCGGGAGCGCCGGCAGGGGCGCCGAACGGGTCTAGCTCAGCCATGGCGCGCAATTCAACGGCGCAGACACCAACGTCAAGAGACAACCAACCGACCCACCAGAACTGCACCGGGAGGCAGCCTCTGTGGTGGCGACTACGAGCGGAGGACAAGCCGGAGGGAGGGAGAAGTAGAAGCGGAAGCACTGCTCCTATATCCGGTTGAGTTAGGCACCCCGAAGGGAACAGCCAATCAAAGGACGGGAGATACCCAATCAGAAGGCTGAGGGCGGGCTCACAGAGACAACTCGTGACTCGGCGGCCAGCCTCCGGGGCCCAGGGAGGCGGAAGTGCCACCTGACCGAAAGTGATGTTAGCTGCTTCGCGCCCGACCGCCAGCTCTGCGGGTACTTTCCCTGCAGGGGGAGGTGAGTGCCGCGTGGGCAGCCTCGTCTGGCTGAGTCTGAGGTTTCCGCCTGATCACTTTCCTCCTTTGTAAAGTGGGACGAAGAATCCTCCGTGGCCTCTCTTCTGGGCTTATTCAAAGACTGAACTCTCCTACAGAGCTAGAATGACTTCATAAAAGTTTTTTTTAATGTAATTTATTCACCCATGATTATTATTATTTCTTTATTCCTTTCCTTGGAGCTTGACTTTGATTCAAATTAGCAACGATTTTTCTCCCTTAAGAATTTTGTATAAAAAGGCGAGTATCTTCTTGGACAAAGCACTCTTAACCAGTATGCCTTTTAAGAGCTAGAGAGAAATTTCTAGAACTGGAAAGTAGCACGGGGATCACCAGCTTCACAGGGAAACTTCTGTGGATATTTCCGCAGGAGCTGGGGGGAGGGGAGCCGTTGTTCAGAGCCCAAGAGGAAATCCTGCTTCCACGAGGACTTCCAAGATGGTTCTAGCCACAGCTAGGGGCAACAGGAACTTTCTTTAGATAGGAAGTTCCTTCTGTATTTAAATCAGGGTCATGTGAATAACGGAGCTCATTTTGTCTACACCAACTAATAAAGTGATCCCAGCAAATCATGATTGTATTAAGAGCATGTGCAGCAGGTAGCAAGACATTTCTATTACAAGTAAAAAAACAAAACACACAGGGCCTTTATAGGCCCAGCTACTTGGGAAGTTCAGGCAAAATTATGTGAGTCCGGGAGTTTGAGGCCAGCCTGAGCAACATATCAAAACCCCATCTCAAAAACAGAAACGGAAACAAACTACCCCCCCAAACAAGCAACCCCAAAGGTCAAAGATGCCTTCGGAGACAGTCAACAAGAGATAAAAAGTTTTTGTTTTGTTTGTTTTTTTTTGCCGGTCATGGGGCCTGAACTCTGGGTCTGGGCACTGTCCCTCAGCTCTTCAGCTCAAGGCTAGTGCTCTACCATTGGAGCCACAGCGCCACTTCTGGCTTTTTCTGTTTATGTGGTGCTGAGGAATCGAACCCAGGGCCTCATGCTTGCAAGGCAAGCACTCTACCGCTGAGCTACCTTCCCAGCCCCAAGATAAAAAGTTTTTTAATGAATGTATTTTAATGACAAAAATGGTAATTACTTAAAACATTTATTTTTTATTTTTTGCCAATCCTGGGCTTGAACTCAGGACCTGGGCACTGTCCCTGAGCTTCTTTTGCTCAAGACTAGCACTCTACCACTTGAGCCATAGTGCCACTTCCTGCTTTTTCTGAGGAATCGAGCCCAGAGCATCATACATGCTAGGCTAGCACTTTACCACTAGGCCACATCCCCATCCTCATTTACTTTTGAAATCATGGTAACTATGGAACGTAGAAATACTTTTAAGAAAAATAAGAGGGGGGGAGGGGGGGGAGGATGGGAAGGGATGGGAAAGGGAAACAAAGGAGGAGGCTACAATGCTTGATAAGAAATGTACTCATTATCTTGCCCATGTAATTGTAACTCCTCTGTACAGTATTTTCACAATAAAAAAATAAATAAAAATTATTTTAAAAAAAAGAAAGAAAAATAAGACAAAGTTTTAAGGTCTGCAGTGGATTCAGTTCCCATGCAGCCTTCTCCTTAATACTCCCTCTTAATGTAAATTGGTAATTAGAAAAAGTGCTGCTCGGGCTGGGAAGGTGGCTCAGTGGTAGAGCGCTTGCCTGGCATGCTCGAGGCCCTGGGTTCGATTCCTCAGCACCACATAAGCAAAATATAAAAAGCCGGAAGTTGCGCTGTGGCTCAAGTGGTAGAGCACTAGCCTTGAGCTGAAGAGCTGAGAGACAGTGTCCAGGCCCAGAGTTCAGGCCCCATGACCAGACCCCCCAAAAAAAGAAAAAGTACTGCTCCCCTGAAATTCCAGTACTCATTCAAGAGGCTGAGGCAGGAGGATGAGGAGTTTGAGGCCCTGCCTTAAAAGAATAAAAAATTAAAAAAATAAAAAGGCAACGCATCAGGCCTTGTGGCATATTCCTGGCCTTGCAGTACACACTTGTAAATGTGGTAAGGAAAAGGTCATGAGTAGGAGGCCTTCCATGGCTATGTAGCAAAACTGTTTTAAGATAACAACAACGGGCTGGAAAGGTGGCTCAGTGGTAGAGTGCTTGCCTTGCATGCCTGAGGCCCTGGGTTCGATTCTTCAGCACCACATAAGCAGAAAGAAAAAAAAAGCCGGAAGTGGTGCTGTGGCTCAAGTGGTGGAGTGCTATCCTTGAGCTGAAGAGCTGAGGGACAGTGCCCAGGCCCAGAGTTCAGGCCCCACGACCGGACCCAAAAAAAAAAAAAAAAAGACAACAACAACAAAACAACGAAGACATTATAACTGGGCATGCCAGTGGGTCATGCCTGTAATTTTAGCTACTCAAAAGGCTGAGACCTGAGGACTGCAGTTCAAAGCAAGCCCATGCAAGAAAGTCCATAAGACTTATCTCCAGTTAACCACCAAAAGGCCCAGAGTGGGAGGTGTGGTTCAAGTGCTAGAACACTAGCCTTGAGCAAAAAGCTCAAGGACAGGGCCCAGGCCCTGAGTTCAAATACCAAGACCAGCACACAACAAAGATTAGAGCTGGGCTTTGGTGGCTCATACCTGTAAGCCTAGTTACTCAGGAAGCTAAGATCTGAGGATCTCAAGTTCAAATCCAGTCCAGGCAGGAAAGTCTATGAGATTTTATCTCCAATTAACTACCAGGAAACTGGAAGTGGAGCTATGGCTCTAAGTGGTAGAGGGCTAGTTGTGAGCAGAAAGCTCAGAGACAGTGCCCAAGCCCTGGGTTCAAGCCTCAGGACAGACAAATGTGTGTGTGTGTGTGTGTGTGTGTGTGTGTGTGTTTAATTGGAAGCAATATATGAAGCATTTTCCTCATTGATCCCTTTGAAACATCTTTTGAGGATAAGGACAGGGATCACCACAAAAGGGTCCAAGACAAACAAGTTTTGATTGTGCACCACAGTAGAAGCCAAGGGACAGACAGGACTCAAGGAAATCCATGAGTAGGAGAAACTTCAAGCTTTGTTTGAAGAGGCATCATGTCTTATGCAAAATCAACAAACACCTAGACAGCCAAAGCTGAGAGAAGTCAACTGGTTTGTTTAAAGATAACTTTTCTAAGGTGACTTGATCTATTGAAATATGGGTGAAATTTAGAAAGAGTAAAAAATGGGGGTCTGATGTAATTGTGTAAAAGGTTAGAGATGGGCAAATACTTGACATACTTAAGGACAGTGGATAAACCCAATAGATCAGCATCCCACCCTTATGACCCTGTAGACTTAATATCTAGAGAGAGAGCACATAAGAGACAGAGACTGAGAGGAAGATTTTAAGGAATTGATCATTGAACGCTTGACAAGTATAAAAATTTCTGAAAACCCAAGGAGAGTTTATGTTGAAGTTCAAGTCCAAAGGCAGTCTGCTTCATTTCTTTCTTTTTTATTGTTATTATAAAGGTGATGTACAGAGGGATTACAATTACATGTCAGGAAGAGAATACATTTCTTTTTGGACGTTACCCTCACTCTCTCACTTTTTCCCTCCTGACACCATCTATAAGTTCTTTTATTTTTTTATTAGTAACCTTTGATCACATGAGGCTCCAAATATGAGGCATCCTATGCTGCTTTTCTCATGGCATACTGATTTAAATATTAATCTTAAAATACATCTTCACAGACATATCTAGAGTAATGTTTAACCAGTAGACCTAGTCATGTTTACAAGTATGGCTCCATTTTAGATCTTCTAGATTGTAGAGTTAGCCTAGTAGCCAGCAGACCTAGCCAGCAGACAGAATGGAAAAGTTCAGGAGGTGAAGAAACAGGGATTGAGATATAGGAAAGAGGCTTACCTAGGACTTCTGGACAGTAGAAATCAAAAGAATAGTTGGGTTGTTAGATTGTTGTTGCTGTGACAAATACCTGCAATAACAACTTAATGCAGAAAGGATTTCTTTTTGGCTCATGATTTCAGTCCATGGTCACTTGGCCCCCTATGCTTAGATCCACTATCTGAAGACTAAACTTTCACACACAAGGGCTTTGGGAGCTAACTTTCTATCTAATAGTGGAAAGGGAGGATAGTGGCTCAGATTTATAATCCTAGTCAGGAGGCTGAAATCTGAGGATTAAGGTTCAAAGCCAACCTGGGCAGACAAATTTGAGAGACTCTTGTCTCTAATTAATGAGCAAAAAGCTAGAATTGGACATGAGGATCAAGGCCTTGAGTTTGAGCCTCAATACTCTCTCTCTGTCTCTGTCTCTCTCATTAATATTGGGGGGGGGGGAGAACTCCTATTCTGAGGGTGGGAAAGGGAGAAGTGGAGAGGGGAATGTAACAGGAGCACATCAGGGAAGAGCCCTGGGTTAGGAAGAGATCAGACCCTTCCTCTGCAGCACTTGCCTAGGGCCAAGCCAGGGGACACATGGTTACTTTTGAGTCTTACCCTTTAAAAAAATGTTAGCCAAGAGAAGGGCAATAAGAAGGGGATGTGTGTGTGTGTGTGTGTGTGTGTGTGTGTGTGTGTGTGTGTACAATATAGGTGCAAGTGGTGACGGCATGGAGAAGGCATTGAGGGTAGTATAGAGTAAGCACTGAAAAGGTGGGAAGCTAATCATATAGGAGGTAAGTACTTTCTCACTGTCTTTCTTTCCTAGACCCTTAGAGCTGAGGCAGGAGTCTGACTTTCAGTCACCTGTGTGGATTAATGAAGTAGTATTTGAGAAGGAGCTCAGTAGAGAAGAATCATGAGACAATGGGACAATGGTTTGAAATCCAAAGATCTGTGTGCTGGATGTTAGGTCCTTAGTATAATGCTATTGAGAGGTGCTGGGGCTTTTAGGAGATAGGACTTACTTATAGGTACTTGGCTCCTAAGTGTGTTTGATGGGTTAATGGTGATTTCAAGGAGTGGGTTAGGTGTTGCAGGATTGGATAGATTCCTTCAAGAGCAGATTTTGTTGTTGTTGTTATTCATCATGGGGCTTGAACTCTGGGCCTGGGTGCTGTCCCTCAGCTCTTCAGCAAAAGGCAAGCACTCTACCACTTGAGCCACAGCACCACCTCCGGTTTTCTGGTGGTTTATTGGAGATAAGAGTCTCACAGACATTCCTGCCTGGGCTGGCTTTGAACCACGATCCTCAGATCTCAGCCTCCTGAGTAGCTAGGATTACAGGCATGAGCCACCAGTGCCTGCTTTCAGAGCAGATTTTAAAAGAGTGAGCTTTAAGCTGGCTCATGCCTGTAATCCTAGCTACTCAAGAGGCTGAGATCTGAGGATCATGGTTTGAAGCCAGCCCAACTAGGAAAGACTTACCTCTAATTAAGCACCAAGACGGGAAGAAAGTGGAGCTGTGTCTCAAAGTGGTAGAGAGCTAGCCTTGGACAAAAAGAGCTCAGGCAGTGCCCATCCCTGAGTTCAAGCCCCAGAAACCCCTCCCCCCACACACACATGAGTGAGCTTGGCCACTACTTGCTGTCTCTCCCTCATCACCTGACCTCTTACACAGTGGGAGTACATGTAGTCTACATGTGATGCCATCCTCTGTGTTAGGACACTGTTAACATGCTGTTTTGAATTTTTCTGTCACCAGAATCATGAGCCAAATGAAATTGTTTTTTATATACATTATGTAGTATCAGGCATTGTTACATTAATGGATTAAGAGGAGAAAAATGGGATAGTAGCAGCAGAGGATAATGCTGTGCTCATGGAGGAATCAGGAAAGCAGATGGACACAGCTGAAGGAAGTGTATTGAAACAAGTCATGAAGAACCTGACAACCCAATTAAGGATTATTGCTTAGTTGGCTGAGGCTGTGAGGAACCTTTGATGGCCCGAAGCAGGCAGTATCTTGGCCAGTGATCTGTTTTGTCTTTTGTTTTGGCCAGTCCTGGAACTTGGAACTCAGGGCCTGGGCACTGTCCCCGAGCTTCTTTTGCTCAAGGCTAGCACTCTACCACTTGAGCCACAGCACCACTTCCGGCTTTTTCTGTTTATGTGATACTGAGGAGGGCTTCATGCATGCAGGGCAAGCACTCTACCGCTAAGCCACATTCCCAGCCCAGTGATCTGATTTGGAAGAGTAAGTGGCAGCACGTCATTGTAAGTATAGCACAGATTCTCAAAGCAGAAAGAATGATCAGGAAATACTGCAGCAGTGGTTTAAGAGGGAGGTGAAGGGCCAAAGATGATATTCTAGGAAACAGCAATGGGATTCATGGAAGGAAAATGGTGTAGACAATATACAGAGAACTTAGTTTAGTGATGGTGGGTAGGAGAAAGAAGAGAGAAACAGAAAGAAGGAGAGGGAAAGAGAAGAAGAGAAGGAGGAGGCAGAAGAGGAGGAAGAGGGAGGAGGAGGAGAGATTTATAACTTGGAAAATCATAACTAGAAATAGCCACAACAGGAAAAGCAGGTTGCATTGTGTGGTTTGCGTGAAGTAGATGAAAAGTTCAATGTGAACTTGAGGGCAGGGACAGGAAGGGGAAACTGGGGGAAAATGAAGGGTGACATTGTCCAAAAAGAAAGGTACTCTACCTGACTTATAAAATGGAAACCCCTCTGTATAATAACTTAATAAAATTAAAGTTTTTAAAAAAGAGTTCAGTGTGAACACACTGAGCATGAGGAACCTGTGTGGCATTCAGGAGATGTTGGAAGTCTAAGTTTTTAGGATGTGGGAGTTTCTACTTCTAGTAACATTAGGTGGTTTTTAGGCCTAATTCTTCTCCTGAAGAAAACTATAAGCATTGGGCAAAAGGTTTTAAAAGTCTGTCTGAAGGCATCAGAGGACTGCTATGGAAGTGAGGAATTATGAGCCCAAGTTCTAGAGGAATGAAGCCAGCAAAAGTGAGCTGAACATTAGGAGTAACTTTTCCTCTCAAGGTGATTGATAGCTCTAAAAGTCCAGGCTGGGGACTCAAGCTGTAGCTCAGTGCTAGAGGGCTTGTGCAAAACACCTAGGGTTTGGTCCCCAACACTGAAAAAAATTAAAATGGGGTTATGAAGCTGAGTAGACCTTTCAATAAATAAGGCTGAGGAAAAGGTAATAGTTAAAGGCCTACCTGGAAAGGGGGATTTTGATTCAAACAAACACACAAACAAACAAAAACTACCACCACCTTTTTGTTAGCACCACGAGGGGCTACATGCTGGGAATAAATGCGAAACCAGGGCAAAGCCCAACTTTGATCATAGAAATCTCTGCTTGAATTAAAGTGGCCATGGCTTTCTAATGTCTGTGTTCTAAACTCCCTGCCAAAAGCAAAAGTAAATTCTCTCTGATAAAGTTTCATCCCAAAATAAGCTTGCAAAGACAAAAGAGTGATATAAATCAGCTATTTTTTTTTCTTAGAAGATTGAGACTTGAACTCAAAGCTTTATGCTTGCTAGACAAGCACTCCACCACTTGAGCCATACTTTCTAGCCTCTTCTGGTTTTGAAGATGGCCTTACTTTAGGCCTGAGCTGTAATCATCTTGTGCCACTAGAGAGAACAGACATGCTACCTTCATCCCTTCATCAGCCATTACTTATGATTGAGTTTAATCTCCTCAGCTAGCTTGGAGCTGCCATCCCCTGATTTCTACCTCCCAAGTAGCTAAGTTTACAGACTTGAGCCACCATACCCATGCAGCAAAACCCAACATTTTGAAGGAGACAATATTCAATAAAAAATAGGCCAGGGAGTATTCAGACAATGTAGTATTAGACCCACTCTGTAAAACAGATATGATTAACTCTAGGAATTAAAAGAAAATATTGAAAACATCATTGTAATCTCAGCTATTTTCAAGGATAACTGCCTGCCTGGACAATTTAGCAATACTGCCTCTCAAATTTTTTTAGAGACTTCTGGCAGTTAAAAAAATGTCAAAATTAAAATTAATAGTATCTAATATTAAGAATGGAGGATTTAACAATGGAATAGATATAACTGAGGAGGAATTAATGAACAAAAGGAAAAAACCCTCAGGCTGAACTACCAAGGGGATGAAAAACACAGCAGAAAAACATGGGCAATCTATTTTATACACATGTAATTTGTTAGAAGCGGGACAGAGAAAAGAGGATTGTTCTTAGCCATTTTACAAGAAAATGACCAAGAATTTCCCAAAACTGATGAAGAAAATCTAGTCATGGACTCAAGAATCACCATGACAGTGAGCCACTGGTGCTTGGCCTCATTAAAATTATATGCTTGAAAGACTTTTGGTGATACTTCTTTACATGGTACAAAAATGTGTATCATAAATATCATAGAGTTTTAAAAATATTTCCTGATCATAAGGCCCTGATGTTAAAAGATTTGTCCTAGAGAGCCTGGTGCTGGTGGCTCACACCTGTAATCCTAGCTACTCAGGAGGCTGAGATCTGAGGTTAGCAGTTCAAAGCCAGCCTGGGCAGGAACATCCATGAGACTCTTATCTCCAATAAACAACTAGAAAACTAGAAGTAACTCTGTGGCTCAAACAGTAGAGCACTTGCCTTGAGTTGAAGTGTGCAGGGACAGCACCCAGGCCCAGAGTTCAAGCCCCATGACCGACAAAAAAAATTTGTCTTAGAAGCTGCAGGTGTAGCTAAGTGGCAGATTGCTTGGGACTAGCACATGTGAAGTCTTGGCTTTGATTCCTCTATCTCTGCCTCAAAAAAAAAAAAAAAAAGGTACTGGATTGACTTTCATCATAATTATGTATGATATATATTTAATCAAAGGAACACTATGCCAGAAATTTAATAATACATATTAAACAAAATTTAATGAGCAATTCCTGCTTTAAGGTGATAGCTGGGGTTTATGTGATTTCTGTGTAGCAAATTGTCTTAAATTTAGCATATTAAAATAACAAACTGTTTTACATGCTTTGTAAGGGTCAGGAATCTGAGAGAGCTTAATGGGGCAGTTGTGAGGCAGATTTAAGATTTCTCTCAAGGTTGCAGTGAAGCTACGGAACAGAATCCTGATATTGAAAACTAAGGCAGGAAAGACCATTCTGAAGGTCACTCACAGAGGTGTTGGTGGGACTTCCCAGTTCTTTATTACGTGGACCTTTCCCAAAGCCTTGTCAAAAACAGAATTTGGCAAATCCCAGAATGAATAATCCAAGAGAGAATAACCAAGGCAGAAGCTATGATATCTTTTTAATAACATAATTGAAAAGTATTTCACAGCTTACCATTCATCTATTTAAGTATACTCAGAGTTGTATATCCCATGATAATACAAAAGTATAATCAATATTAGAACATTTTCATCACCCTCTAAAAAAGCCTTTATCCTTTAGCAGTTACTTAATAATCTTATTTTCTATCCTTTTAGGTTTTCCTATGCTGGATATTTTATATAAATGGAATTATATAATGCATAGCCCTTTGTGACTGGCTCATTTTGTTCAGCATGTTTCTAAGACTCATTGATGTCGTAACATGTATCCATACTTGCTTTTTTTAAAAAATGTTTTTTATTGTGAAAATACTGTAGAGAGAGGTTACAGTTACATGAGCAAGGTAATGAGTACATTTCTTATCCAGCAGTGTTTCCTCCTCCTTTGTTTTTCCCCTACCATCCTGTCCCTCCCACCTCCTCAACCACTCCCCCATTCCCCCCACTCCTACCCCCCCCCCTAAGTTGTAAAGTTCATTTTTCTCCATACTTGCTTTTTGTGGCAGAACTCGTATTTCATTATATGGCTATACCACACCACAGCATTTACAGATGCTACTTCCTGTTCATAAGTAATGCTGCTATAAATGTTTTGTAAAAGTTTTTATGTAGATGTATTTCACTTATTTTGAAATTAAATATTTCACTTAATCTATGAAATTATAGGGTCATATAACTATGCTTAACCACTTGAGGTGCATCATTTTATATTCTCACAAACACTGTATGGGGGTTCCAGTTCTTTCACATGCTTATCAATACATGTTATCTTTTATTATTATTATGATGATGATAGCTACCCTGGTGGCTATGAAGTGGTATCATGCAGTTTTGATTTGCATTTCACTAATGACCAATATTGAGCATCTTTTAATGTGGCTGGTGACTATTTATATATTTTTAAATGTCTATTGGCCATCTTTTAATTATTTATATTGATTTGCCTTTTTGTTGAGTTGCAAGAGTTTTTTACAGTTTACTTAAGTCCCTTGTGATACATAATTTTCACACTTAATCAGTTCTTTTTACTCCCTTGAGTTGTCTTTGCATCTTTTCTTTCCTTTCTTTTTTTTTGCACTTTTTCTTGATGCTGTTCTTTGAAGCATTAAAAAAAAAATCCAAGGCCTTGTATTTACATCTATGCGAGACTGAGAAAAGTTTTTAAAAAATTTAAAATTTGTACTTCTTTCCTGACTTATGAAATGGTAACCTCTCTGTAAAACACCAAAATAATAATAAAATAAATTTTAAAATTAAGAATGAGGATGGAATATATGCACACATCTGAAAGAGGCTAGGAGGAGAACGTAGAATCAGAGGGAAACGGGAAAACATACAACAGAGGGGCCCATCAGCTACACTGGACATTGACGAAAATGAACTAAGCAACTCAAAGGCAGTGATGGGAGGGAGGGAACGAGAGGGAAAGAGGGACCAGCTAACACTAAGCAAAAGGAAAGAAATGTAATATCATTGATGTGGAAGAAATAGTCGTATTGTCAAAGCTCATAGAATTCACAAACTTTATAGACCATGATAATGACAATGTGCCTTGTGAAGATAAAATGTGCTTGTGACTAAGTATCACTATTCCACAATTCTGTGAAATATATGAAATTTATATAATCACCTAATCTCAATAAAAAATTATTCTAAAAAGTCTTAAGCATAATGAATGATAGCTAACTCCTACATGCAGGGGTGGTAGTTGCAGAGTTGGGGTCAGTCCCTGCTCTGCCTCACCTGTCTGGGCAAACAATGCTGTGGCCTGCAATCCTTCCAGGACTCTTCCCACTTACCTTTTACGTCTAATGGTTTACTTATTTCTGTTATATTTTGAAGACCACATATAATGCAAAGATGTGACTTCCAATGAACTTAATTAGGAAGTTAGTAAAAAGGTACTGATGTCAAAGGTTAAGATGATATCTTCTTGCTGACTGTGATGCTAAAAATTCAGGTGGTTAAGAATTGTGATCAAATGGATTAAGAAAATGTGATGGATACATACACACACACACACACACACACACACACACACACACACACACACTCAATGGGATTTTACTCATCCATTCAAAAGAATGGTATTGTACCATTCAAAAGGAAATGGAGGGCTGGGAAGGTGGCTCAGTGGTAGAATACTTGCCTTGCATGCATGAGGCCCTGGGTTTGGTTCCTCAGCACCACATAAGCAGAAAAAGCTGGAAGCGGTGCTATGGCTCAGGTGGTAGAGCACTAACATTGAGTTGAAGGGCTGAGGGACAGTGCCCAAGTCCAGAGTTCAGGCCCCATGACGAACCAAAAAAAAAGGGAAATGGAAAGAGTTGGAAAAAATTATATTAAGTGAAATCAACCACACCCAAAGGGAAAAAATGAGAATAGAAGCATCATTAATGACTTAAAAGATATAAAGACAATAAGATATACTGACAATTGTATATCAATGAATTTGAAATTTTAAATGAAACAAAAATGAGAAAATGCAACTTTAAAAGCACAAAATACAATTGAATATTCCTATAACTATTTAAAAATTAAAAATTTCACATGCAGGTTGGGTGCCCACGGCTAACACCTGTAATTTACTCAGGAGTCTAGGAAAGTCCATGAGACTCTTAGCTCCAATTAACTACCAAAAAGATGGGAGTGGAGCTGTGGCTCAGCTGGTAGAGCATTAACCTTGAGCAAAAGAGCTCAAGGATGCCCAAGTAATTGTAATCCCTCTGTACGGTATTTTCACAATAAAAAAAAAAAAAAAAGAGCTCAAGGACAGTGTCCAGGCCCTGAATTCAGGACTGGCACACACATACAATAGAAAATCTCATATATAATGCCATTTGGCTTTATTACTGAAAATTCCAGTCTTCATGATTTCTGAGAATTTCTTTAAAAGATATCTAATTGTCAACTAATCTTATGGGATTAGCATAATCTGGATACAAAACAAAGACAGGCCAGGTGTTATGAGTCTCACTTTTGATCTTAGAGCTCAGGAGGCAGAGGTCAGGAGAACCAGTTTGAGGTCAGCCCAGGCAAAAATAGTTCATAAGACCCCTCTCTCAACCATTAAAAAAGCTGGGGGTCGCTGGGTACCGGTGGCTCATGCCTGTAATCCTAGCTACTCAGGAGGCTGAGATCTGAGGATCACAGTTCAAAGCCAGCCTGGGCAGGAGAGTGGACAAGACTCTTATCTCCAATAAGCCACTAGAAAACCGGAAGTGGCGCTGTGGCTCAAGTGGTAGAGCACTCACCTTGAGCTGAAGTGTGCT
This sequence comes from Dipodomys spectabilis, assembly GCF_019054845.1. NCBI lineage: Eukaryota > Metazoa > Chordata > Mammalia > Rodentia > Heteromyidae > Dipodomys > Dipodomys spectabilis. The sequence goes on along the minus strand of NW_024870683.1, from coordinate 7,950,385 downwards.
GACTGTGGTGCTAAAAATTCAGGTGGTTAAGAATTGTGATCAAATGGATTAAGAAAATGTGATGTACACACACACACACACACACACAATGGGATTTTACTCATCTATTCAAAAGAATGGTACTGTACCATTCAAAAGGAAATGGAGGGCTGGGAAGGTGGCTCAGTGGTAGAGCGCTTGCCTTGCATGCATGAGGCCCTGAGGTTTGGTTCCTCACCACCACATAAACAGAAAAAGCCAGAAGTGGTGCTATGGCTCAAGCGGTAGAGTGCTAACCTTGAGTTGAAGAGCACCAAGCCCAGAATTCAAGCCCCATGACCGACCAAAGAAAAAAAGCTGGGGGTAGTGTGATACACACCTCTCATCCCACCTATTCAGGAAGCATAAGTAGGAGGATGACAGTGCTGGCCTGCTTGGGAAAGAAGGCAAGATGCTATCTCAAAATAATCAAACAAGAAAAGGGCTGGTGATATGATTCAGGTAGTAGAGTGCCTGCCTAACAAGTCTAAGATCCTGAGTTCAAATTTAATTATTTCAAAATAAGTCAATAAAAACTGAAATAATTAAGATAGAGAAAGAATTAGACTCGGGATATTGTGGGAAAACCTTGGGGAAGGATGTTAGATGGAATAAACATACTTCTAGGTTTCTTCCACTAAAGGAATGAAGCAGTTTGATTTGAGGACTCACAACTAAACAGTGCCAGAAGACTTTGGGGAGAAGACCGAACTACAAAGCCTAGACATGGCAATAAGTTAACCTTTTATCTCTTGGTGTAACTGAAACTTGAACTCAGGGCCTTGTAAGCAGATGCTCTATCACTCAAGCCGTGCCCCAGCCCAGGATTATTATATTTTAAAATGTATTATTATTATGTGGTAGTACTTGAACTCAGGGCCTTGTGCTTGATAGGCGGGCGCTATACTATTGAGCCATACCTCAGCCCTAATTTTATCATTCTTTTATCCCCTAGTTCAACCACTTGTCCTGAAGTGGACACAAATGTGGAAGTTCACAGCAGTCTTAAGATCAAGCTTTCTAATGGAGAACCAAAAAGAAAAACCCCAGGGAACTTTCACACAGGAGATTAGAGAGAAAGAGGAAGCTGAGGAAACAGTCCATGAAATTGTTTACAAAATTCCAGATTGTGAACTGTTTTCCACTTATCAACACGGAAGACTGAGAACTAAATTTACTATCAGCCAGGTCCCAGACTGGCCACTGGGTGGCGCCATGTGGATTAAGTTTCAATACCACTCAAGAGTGAAAATAGAAATAGAATTCTAAAACTGAAAATAGAATTCTAACCATAGCCACAAAAGTTAAGTCAAAATAAAACATGCCTAGGCTTTCTTTCAATGTATATAGATGTAACATTTGTGACAGCTATAAAAGGAGGAGAATAATTGACCTATATGGTAATGTTTTTATATTAAATATTCATCCTAAATGACTATGAACTGTTCAGTATATTGTAATCCCTAGAACAATTTAATCCCCAAACTTAAGGCGGAGATAATAGTTAAAATAAATTTTAAGAGAATACTTAGAATATTTAATCTAAAGGAAGGCAGGAAAGAAAGTCCAGAAGGGAAAAAAAGTAAAATAAAACATGGTAGACTTAAATATAAACATTAAATTTAACTGTTTTTGTCAGATACCAGTGGCTCATGCCTACAATCCTAGCTACTCAGGAGGCTGAGATCTGAGGAAGGAAGGTCCATGAGACTCTCACCTACAATTAGCCACCCAAAAGCCAGAAGAAGAGCTGTGACTCGAGTGGTAGAGTGCTAACCTTTGATCAAAAAAGCTCAAAGACTACATTCAGGCCCTGAGTTCAATCCTCAGGATTGGTACCCAAAAAATTAACTTTTAGCCAGTGGCTAAAAGGTACCGGTGGCTTACACCTGTATTCTTAGCTACTCAGGAGGTTGAGATCTGAGGATTGTGGTTTAAATACAGCTGGAGCAGAACAGTCTGTGAAACTCTTATCTTCAATTAATCACCAGAAAACTAGAAGTGGAGCTATAGCTCAATGTGATAGAGTGCTAACCTGAAGCAAAAGAGCTCAGGAACAGTGTCCAGGCGCTGAGTTCAAGCCCCAGCATCAGCACCAAACAAAAAAAAAGATGGATAAAGATATATCAAAGTAGACTCAAAGCAAGGAAGAAGTGCTATGGCTCAAGTGGTAGAGCATAAAGGGAGACATTACATAATGATAAAGAGTTGATTAACCAGTAAAACATAATATATCTGAAAGGAACATAAGGAATTATAATGGAGATAAAAGACATGCAAATTAGAAATGGATAATGCCCCTATTTGCAGATACGTTTTATATAAAGAAAATTCTAGAGTCCACCAGGGGCCCACACCCCCAAAGAAGAGATGCAGTATTACTCCAAGCCTGTGAGGGGCAAATAGCACACAAAAATGTCTTGGGGTCACACACAATGAAGGCCAATGAATAATACAGTAAAGTTTCAGGATTCTAAAGTAGGCATATGCATCCAAGTAGACAACTCCTTCAATGATAGAAAATGCCACTCTCCTTCCCTGGTGAGAGCCTGGAAACAGAATGATGTTGCCCCATCTTCCATGAAAGTCACTGCAGAGGTGAAGAGTCGAAAGATGCAGCTTTTGTAGGAGCAGCACTGATGCTCCTACTCAAGGGAAAGGCCTGGGCCAAAAATAGAATGACACCACCCAAACCCTGAAGGTGATCCTAGCAAGAGATTTGTGGGGCCAAATAAGTTCTTTGACAAGACAGCAGCCAGTTTGGTAATGGAAGATGGGTAAGATGGAGTACAGACAAAGCACTTTTCTAAAGAGACAGCTGATCAATTACTTCCCACACTCAGCTTGCTGTTGCAGAAGTTTGTGAAGGATGCCCTAATATACTGAGACATTGTGTCAAACGTTGCTGTGCTTGTTTAGATTGCAGGTCCTCAGCAAGAACTGAGATCCTCTAGTTTCATGGATCCCTGGTGTCTGCTAAGTGAGCAACAACGCAGGGTAAGAGACAGCCATACTGACTTCCAGTGGAGAGAAATCAGACAAAGACTTGGAGAGTTTAGTGGCAGCCACCACGGGCCCACACCTCCAAATATTCTGAGAGATGCAGTACTACTCCAAGCCTGTGAGGGGCAAATAGAACACAAAGATGTCTTGGGATCACATACAATGAAGGCCAAGCTTGCTTGGCTACAAGCACCCACAGCAAGCCTCCCTGGTTCAACTCACAGGCCAGGACCCTGGGAGTTCTCAACCACAAATGGAGAGCACCCTCCCTCCCCAAAGGAAGCAGAAAGACAAAAAAGAGGGCTCCCACAACTGAAAAGATGATAGATGAGAAGCACCCAGAACGTGACGACCAGAGCTTCAAGAAACACAAGAAAAGGCAATATCAAGAACAGGTCTTAGCGGCTGGAGGAACAATGGGGAAGTAAAAAATAGATTTTCTGGCTGGTCCTTTGGGAATGGGGAGAAAAAGAACAGACAGCACTATGATAAGGAGTTGGAGCTGGAGACACAGGCAAAAAGGACACAGACAAGGAGACAGCAGTTAGGATCAGGGACAAAGAAGGTGGTGAGCAGTGCAAGAAGAGAGAGCTGGGAATGTGTCTTAGTGGTAAAGTGCTTGCCTAGCACACATGAAGCCCTGGGTTTGATTCCTCAGCACCACATAAACAGAAGAAAATCAGAAGTGATGCTTTGGCTCAAGTGGTAGAGTGCTAACCTTGAACAAAGAAGCTCAGGGACAGTGCTCAGGCCCTGTGTTCAAGCCCCAGGACCGGCAACAAATAAAATAAATAAATAGAAGCAAGAAGAGAAGGCACCTTGAAGGGGACTTGAACACAAAGGATGAAGTAGGGGAGGACACTGCTTTAGGCAGTGATAGTGATAGTGCTGTATAAGTCAGAAGAAAAGAGAGCTACATCAGTAGCAAGTGGTCTTGGATGTTAGCCATGAAGATGAGAAGGATAGCAGGACTAAGGAAGCAGACAACAGAGGTCACGACCAAAGGTGAGGACAGCTAGAGTCAACACTAATGAGAGAGGACCAACATAGGAACAGAAGAGAGACTGAAGATCTGGGAGAGGTAAGTCTCAATCAGCTACATTCCAGTTGTATCCCAGAGACGAGTTGATGCAGGGCTTCTGTGCATTCCCTCCTTTCCCAAAAGGAAACTGAACTCTGGAACAGTGATCTGCTGAGAGGAGAGAGCCAAAGTGTTGTCCATGCCTTAGCTCAGGGAGGGAAAGTAGTTCCATCAGCAGCTTCTAACCTAGAGAGCATGCACTCCAATACTTGCATGAGCCAGGGACAAGGAATGCTGAGGGCTGTGGGAAGAGGAATACAGAGAAAGGTATTTGCATTTGAAGGAGCATTTCCATTAAATGAAGCTGAAAATGTTGACAAAAATTCCTATATTGTTATATAGGCCTCTTTGTCTTGGATGTCATTCTGGTTTGGTTGTTTTATTCATTTATCCATTTTGTGTGTACACCAGAGCTGGTTCTTGAACTCAATGCCTCAGTATTGTCCCTGAGCTTTTGTGCCCAAGGCTAGCATTCTACCACTTGAGTCACAGCTCTACTTCCACAGCTCTGCTTTGGTGGTTAGTTGAATGTAAGGGTTTCACAGATATTCCTACTGGACCTGGCTATAAAATTCAATCCTTCGGGGCTGGGAAGGTGGCTCAGTGGCAGAGTGCTTGCCTTGCATGCATGAGGCCCTGGGTTCGATTCCTCAGCACCACATAAGCAAAAAGAAAAAAGCCGGAAGTGGCGCTGTGTCTCAAGTGGTAGAGCACTAGCCTTGAGCTGAAGAGTTGAGGGACAGCACCCAGGCCCAGAGTTCGGGCCCCACTACCAGACCCCAAAATAAAATAAAATAAAATCAGTAAGTATAATAAAGATATCACATGATCTTAAACAAAAAACTGACAAAATTTAGTATCTATAATAACATACAAAAAACCTATAGCCAACATAGGATTAAATGGGGAAAAACAAATCATTTTTCCTAAAGTCAGGAATAAGACAAGAGTATTCACTCTCCTCACTGGAACCAGAATTCAAGCCAACCCAGTGAATCAGAAGAAAGGACTAAAAAGGATTTAAATAGGGAAGGAAGAAATAAAATTATTCTTATTTGAAGATGACCCTATAGATCCCACCAAAAATAAAACCCCCTAGATGATAAATACCCTTACCTATATAGCAGGATATAAAATCAATATTTAAAAATTCAGTAGCTTTGAGACCAAGGAGAGTATAGAGGAAATTAAATTGATTGGAATACATTGTAAATATGTGTGGAAGGGTGTCGGTGAAATCCCTCTGTATCAGTAATATAAGCTAACAAAATATTTTTGGAAAGCAGCAGCTGGGACTGGGAGTGGGAAGCTGTGTCTACACAAAAGATAGTACAAAGTCAGTTTCTGTTGTGGTGGTTTTACCTATATCTGTAGCTCTAGATCTAAACAGTGTTTTATATATAAACTATGTCAAAAATAGTAGAACTGTACACCAAAATTTTAATTTTAACATTATTTTACAAGTAAAAGTATGAGTGAACGTGAAATTCAGTAATAGACAAATTATGTAACTACTTAATCCAGTATTTATGGAAATATACTATTATATGTATCAACATATAATATTGGCATAACTAAGATTTATCCTGGAAATGAATTATTTCAAATTAATAAATTATTAAAGGTAACTTGTACGGGGGTGCTGGGAAGGTGGCTTAGTGGTAGAGTGCTTACCTTGTTATGCATGAGGCCCTGGGTTTGATTCCTCAGAAACACATAAGCAGAAAAAGCCAGAAGTAGCACTTTGGCTCAAGTGGTCGTGCACTAGCCTTGAGCTGAAGAGCTGAGGGGCAGTGCCCAGGCCCAGAGCTCAGGCTCCATGACCAACAACAACAACAAAAAGTAACTTGTGCTACTAACTAGATGGAAGAAGTACATGCTCATTTCAATAGATGCAGATGTATTTGATAACATTCAATATCTATCATGATACATTAAGCATACCAGTTTTCCATAACTTGATAAATTTAACACACTCTCAAAAGATATAGACAACCTAGGGTTAGTCTAAACTCTATGGGATATGATAAAGTTACAGTATGGGGGGCCTGTCAAATTGGCCTAAGGTTAGACAGATAGGCTAAGAGAGACCTTAAACATATCCATCCATGTGTGGAGAAGTAAGGTACAAGAAAGGTAGCACTGTTGGAAGGTAAGCACGGAGACAATTCAATAACCATATGGTAAAAAAATGAAATTAGGTCCTACTTAATGCCATAGAGAAAAAGATCACTATCACATAGATTAGGGGCCTAAATATGAAAAGAGAAACAATGATGTTTTTATTTTAGAGGAATACTCCAGGACATTAGGATAGTATTTTTTTTAAAGTATAGAAGAGCAATAACAAAAAGACTCATAAGTCAGATTAAAATTAAGATATAGCACTAAGAATAAAGGCTAACATAGTCAGGCGCCGGTGGCTCATGCTTGTAATCCTAGCTACTCAGGAGGCTGAGATCTGAGCATCGTGGTTCAAAGCCAGCCCAGGCAGGAAAGTCTATGAGACTCTCATCTCCAATAAACCAGCAGAAAACCAGAAATGGTGCTGAGGATCAAGTGGTAGAGCGCTTGCCTTGAGCTGAAGAGCTGAGGGACAGCATCCAGGCCCAGAGTTAAAGCCCCACAACTGACAAAAAAAAAAAAAAAGGCAAGCCATAGAGGGGAAAGATATCTACAATGTAAGATAAAGGGCATATGCAGATCATAGTAAGAATTCCTGGGCTCAGGGCATGGTATAAGTGGTCAAGTGCTTGCCTAACATGTGCAAAGACCTGAGTTCAAACTCCAGTACCACACACACACATACACACACACACACACACACACACACACACACACACAATAAATATCTGGGTATAGTGACACATGCCTATAATCTTAGCACTCAGGAGGATGAGATCTGAGGATTACAAGTTTTAGGCAAGCCCAGGTTACATAACAAGATTATGTCTTCACAAAACAATAAATAGTATTTACTTCTAATAATAGTAAATAAATAAAAATTTCTATAAACCAATAAGAGAAAACTAGACAAATGAAATAGAAGAAAGCAAAGATTTTATAAGAAGAAATCCAAATAACCAATCAACAAGAAAAGGAGCTTACTTTATTTAGCAATCAGGAAAATGCAAATGAAAAAATTGAGATGCTTCATGTACGGTTACATATAATTTAAAAGTCTGACAGTACCAATCATTGGCAGATATGAGAGCAAGAACGATTTTCATATGTTGCCGAAGGCAGCATGAATTGGTACAGTCACTTGGCAAAATCATTCATCACTCATAGGCTCACACCCTAGATAAATCTGAATACATGTGCACCAGGATCCTTATAGGACAACATGGCTTATGATTGTCCAAGCTAGAAACAACTTGTGTTTATTTGCATGAAAATGAATAAACAAGATGATAAATTCATGTGCTAGAATATTCCACAGAAGTAACATGGAATAAAGCATCTTATGTACAGCAATATGGATAAATCTTAAGGCATAATTTTGGGTGAAAGAAGTCAGGCATAATATCCCTACTGTACAATTTTTATGTGAAGCTCAGAATATGGTAAACCATATTATTAGAAATGCTTTCTTTGTGAGTAAAACTATGTTGAAAAGCAAGGAACAGATCATAAAGGTCAGATGTGAAACAAGAGTTTCCAATCAGAAAGAAGGCCTTTCAGGGGTAGTGTCAATATTCTATTTCCTGAACTGAGTAGTAGAAACATAGATATTTACAATAATTTCTTAAGTTGTACAATTATATATCATTCACTTTTCTGGGATTTTGTTGTTGTTGTTTGGTTGATTGGTTGTAGGGTTTGAACTCCTGGCCTGGGCACTGTCCCTGAACTTTTTCTGGTAAAGGCCACCAGTACCCAGCTATATCATTCACTTTTCTATGTGTATATTAAAATCCCCCAAATAAGTGTAGGACTGGAGATAAAGCTCAGTGGTAGATCACTTGCTGAACATGTACAAGGCCATGAGTTTGGGGCTGAGAAGGTGGCTCAGTGGTAGAGCCCTTGCCTTGCATGCATGAGGCCCTGGGTTCGATTCCTCAGCACCACATAAGCAAAAAGAAAAAAAGCCAGAAGTGGTGCTGTGGCTCAAGTGGTAGAGCACTAGCCTTGAGCTGAAGAGCTGAGGGACAGCACCCAGGCCCAGAGTTCAGGCCCCACGACCGGACCAAAAACAAAAAAAACAAAAAAACAAGGCCATGAGTTTGATCAGCAGCACTACACACACACACACACACACACACACACACACACACACACACACACACACACACACACACACACACACACACACACACACACACACACACAGATGTTTAAAATGCTTCTTGAAAGTCTGAATAGCATTCTAAATTAGACATTTTTTCTTTTTTTCAAAGATGCAAATAAATGTGGAATTTTCTATACCATCTTTTAAATGATAAGAAATGAGTTTCTGCCAGGTGCCAGTGGCTCACACCTATAATTCTGGCTACTCAGGAGGCTGAAATCTGAGGATCACGGTTCAGAACCAGCCTGGGCAGGAAAATACATGGAATGTTTATCTCCAATTAGTCACCCCCCCAAAAAGCCACAAGTATAGCTATGGCTCAAAGCAGTAGAGCAATAGCTGTGAGCAAAAAGAATCAGGGATAGTGCCTAAGCACTGAGTTCAAGCCCCAGGACCAGCACAAAATTAAAAAAAGAAAAAGAAACATGAACATCTAAATATGTTAGAAAAGGAGCTCAGACCTTTCTCAGAATTGAGAAAGATGAAAATGTAAAGGGAACTCACATGGGAGCCAATATTTTCTTCTCTCAACCAATCTAGAATATTTTAAGCAAGGTCAATAGATAGGGAAGGCATGGAGACTTGCCATGATTCTGTGGTCTGATGCACTATGGCCCTCCATGCTTTGTTTCACCCTTGCAAAACTCTTCCTCAGCACTTGGAAGGTAGAAGCAGGGGAGTCACGAGTTTGAGGTCAGCCTGGGCAACACAGCAAAATACTGTTTAAAAGAGCAGCAGCAAAACAAAACAAAACCCCAGCTCTTTTTGGAGAATATCAGTCTTTCTCTGATAGCAATTGGACATAGAAAAAACAACTGTCAACATATAACTCACAAAAAGACTCTCTTAGATATTAGGGAAATGCAAATCATAAACACTATGAACCAGGTGCCAGTGGCTCATGCTCATCCCTAGCTATTTAGGATACTAGAATCTGGAGGATTGCTATTTGAGGCCATTACAAAAGAATTTAGGAGCCCTGATCTCAACCAATGGCACAGTCCTGACATCTATCTTGAGATGAGCCAGATCACAGTTTTAGGCCATTCTGGGCAGAAAAATCCATGAAACTCCACTGCACCTGTCATCCCAGAAATTATGGGAATCCTAAAGTAGGCAGATTGAGGTAGAGGTTGGTTTGGACTCTATCCTAAAACTAATCAGCCAAAATCAGGGTTAGAGATGCAGTTCAGCAGTAGAACACCGGTCTAGCCCATGTGAAGTCCTAAGTTCAAAAACCAGCACACACACACACACACACACACACACACACACACACACACACGAGATACAACCTTATATTTCTGGGATGGCCATATTCAGAACAGAAAAGACATGGTGGCCAGGTTCTAGAGAGAGATTGGAATTCTCATACATACATTGTGAAATGGAATGTGATGATACAGTTGCTTTGGAAAGCATGTCTAGCAGTTTCTCAAATAAACACAGAATTATGATAAATCTAGCAGTTTCATTCTTATATATACATTCAAGAGAAATGAAAATATACACCCACACAAAATTTGTGCATTAGTGCTCACAGAAACATTAGTTGTGATGGCCAAATAGGGGAAATAACTCAAATGTTGGTCAGCTATTGAATGGAGAAGCAAAAAATACAACATACTTTATGATAGATGAACCTTAAAAACATGATGCTAAGTGAAAGAAGCCATTTAAATGTATGGTTCCATTCATATGAAATAACCAAAATAGGCAAATCCATGATAACAGAAAGTAGATCAGTAGTTGCCCAAGACTGAGAAATAAAGCTAGAAAGGACAAGGCTTTTTTCTAGGGCAAGGACAATATTTTAAAAGTGATTTCATAAGGTCATATGACTTCTATTTTTTCTGGACATCTAATGGCAGGATGAGAGGTAAGTGGCTGGGAACTGGGAAAAGAGAAGAGTGGGGAGTCACAGAAAGCAGAGAGAATTAAGAATCAGCTGTGGGATGGGAAGGTGGCTCAGTGGTAGAGCACTTGCCTTGCATGCATGAGGCCCTGGGTTCGATTCCTCAGCACCACATATGCAAAAAGAAAAAAGCCAGAAGTGGCGCTGTGGCTCAAGTGGTAGAGTGACAGCACCGAGGCCCTGAGTTCAGGCCCCATGACCGGATCCAAAAAAAAAAAAAGAAAAAAAAAAAATCAGCTGTGCTGGGTTCTGGTAGCTCATGCCTGTAAGCCTAGCTACTCAGGAGGCTGAGATCTGAGGATCATGGTTTGAAACCAATGCAGGCAGGTCAGTCCATAACACTCTTATCTCCAATTAACCACCAGGAAAACCAGAGTGGCGCTGTTGCTCAAGTGGTAGAATGCTAGCCTTGAGCTGAAGAGCTCAGGGACTGCATCCAGGCCCAGAGTTCAAGCCACATGACTAACCAAAAAAATCAGGCTATCAGTCAACCAATCAAATCAGCCATGAGCAGTGGTGTAGGGAGTCAGCAAGAGATAATCCTGTGGTTAGCTAATCCTGTGGTACAGCAGTAGAGTTAGTGTAGGGATATGTAAGACCCTGTTCTTGCAGTTGGGATCTGGGAGCTGGGAGCTGGCAGTGAGGAGAACAGAGGTAGGGGATCCCCAGGGCTAGAGAAGTACAAACTTTGAGAGATGTCTCAGGAGAGAAAAGAAAGATGGAGTGGGAAGAAGGGGAGTAAACAGATTTGAACTGAAAATGTCTCAAGGGTCCAACATGGCTCATTATAATAGCCTCTAATCTCATGAGGGGTGTGTGTGTGTGTGTGTGTGTGTGTGTGTGTGTGTGTGTGTGTGTGTGTGTGTGTGTGTGTGTGTGTGTGTGTGTGGTTAGGATGAATTGAATCATACTATAATGTAAAATACACAGTGAATTCCAAAGGCAATAAGAAAAAAAAGAATTCTGAATGTTTCATTAAAGTTTTACATTGACTACTTATTTTTTCAAGACAGAGTCTTGTCATGTAGCTCAAGCAGGCCTGGAATTCATGACCCTCTCTACCTGAGTCTCCCAAATGCTGAGAGTATATAGGTATGTATCACCATACCCAGCAACTACATATTTAGGTGGAAGAATGTTATATATGCTGGCTTAAATGGAATATATATTGCAATTAATTTTACTGGCTTCTTTTTACTTTTTGAACTGGCTACTAGGAAAACAAAATGTACACATGGCTTATATCACATTCCTGCTGCACAGCACTGGGGTAAGTACTGTCATTCTTGGGCTGTAGATTGTATGTCATGCTGGGGTTCTAACACCTGAAACAGGGAACTAGAACAGAGGGTTCCCATTGAATGGTATGTATTATTTTACATGCATATGATTTAATGAATGGATGGATGAGTAAATTTGTGAATGAATGAATTGAGGAATGGATGGATGACTGAAGATTATAGCTTTCAAGGAATTAGCATTTAAACTATTGAGGATTATTTGTGGATACACAAATGATAGAAATAGAAACGTGTTAAAGAAAGGTTACAGAAAGGCTTGTAATCCTAGCTACTCAGGAGGCTGGGATCTGATGTTTGAGGTTCAAAGCCAGCCCAGGGGAAACTCCATGAGACTCATCTCCAATTAACCACCAGAAAACGGAAGTGGAACTGTGGCTCAAGTGGTAGAGCACTGTCCTTGAGCTGAAGAGCTCAGGGACAGCACCCAGGCCTAGAGTTCAAGCCCCATGACCGACAAAAAAAAAACAAAAATTACAGAAAGCTCACAAAGGTTTTGAAATAGGTGTCTCAAAGAGTATTTTATAGGACTCACTTAATTCAAGAGCCTAAGAATCTAAACCCTTGCTTTACCTCCTCTTTTATCTTTTGAAAAAGTATTTCTATAGCACTTTAACACATGCCAGGGACAGTCCTAGACATCTTGCACACATTAACTCACTTAAACTTCACATATACACCATGAAGGAAGCACTTATTCCCCTTCTATGAAGGAGGAAACTAAGCACACAGATGTTAAATATCTTACCCAGGATCACCCAATAAGGAATGAACTGTATTCAAGGCAGGACCCCTGGTCCCAGGGACTATATCCCTATTACACCCTTCATCTGCCTTCTGTCATTCTCCCCAAGCTTCTCTAATAGACAACTCTCTCCTTCCTCCCTCCCTCCCTCCCCCCCCCTCTCTCTCTATCTTAGCCTCACTTCTAGTTCCAGTTCCTTGAGCCTCATATATCTGGGAGATTATATACTAGAAACCATATTAAGTAATCCCCAACTTCTCCACAAATAAGACACAAACTACCATAGCGATACAAATACAACTGCCTATTAATCCTGAATCCCTTCTGCCTTCCTCCCTGAGCCTTGCCCATATTACCTTCTTCCTTCCCAGCCCATGATGCTCCTCTCCCAGACCTTGCTTGGGCCCTGCCCTACTCTCTTGAAACAATCTAGGGAAGTGGGTATTGGGAGAGGGTGTAGCTGAGGGATCATAACTCTGAAGAAAGATTTTTCTGACAGTCCAGCAGATGCCTGAGAGGCGACTATAAGGATATAGAATTGGGGATCTTTCTAGCTACCTCTTTGGCCAGTGCCTGGGAGGTACATTTCAATTCCTCCCCACAATGAGGAGGTTCTTTTTCCAGTCTCGGTTTAGATAGCACCAGTGACACAGTAACCCTGAATTTCTCCCCACTGGGAGTCAGTGCACCCAATATGCCTCAGACCCACCCAGCAGGGACTTCCATTCCAGCCTCTGTTGACATAACCAGCTCAGTTTTACCAGGGAGCAGCCCTGGCCTGGGACCAAACATAGGCTGGAACACTAAGAAGGAACCAAAAGCCCACCTTCCTCTCTTTCTCTTATTAAACTGTGAATAATAATGCATTTACTTATTCTCCCACTTAAAAAGTTGTTCAAATCCTTTGAAGAATCTTGCAAGGTAGCTTGGCTAGACAGCAGGCGGGACAGTCCAGTGCCTCTGGTGGAGAGGCCAAGGTCTTCCACTCGTTCGTCTTTTGGTCCAGCAAGTAGGCATTTGGATTGATGGTATAATCCTTGGTCTGGACATCACTGGCTGTGGTGACACCTCCACATACAAACACCTTGTTGTCTCCCACGGAGCAGATAGCATGGGACACATCCAAGGGACAACTGTTGGGCAAGAGAGGCACTGACATGGTGGTCTTGCTGGCCTTTATCTTCTGCAGGTTGATTTCTACACTCTGCCGGTGGCTGTGCACGCACAGGATGTTGTCCTGGTGGAAAGAGAGCAGGGGCCGGTGATTGAACTCGATGGGGAAGGTGATGCACTGGACCACATCCCCCGTGTTGGTGTCAAAACAGTCTACGACCCCAACTCGGGAGATATAGCCCTTCACCAAGCAGCGTCCGGTGACAATGTACAGGTTCCGGTCGCCCTTGGTGATCACGGCAGTGCCATCCATCGGGATGCTCATCTTCCCCGCCAGGCACCAGGCTTCCTTGCGTTCATCGTAACGATAGATATTGGAGACGTAGCGCCGCGGGGCGATGCTTCCACCCACTGAGTACACGGTCCCGCCACAGGTCACCATGGTGTGGAAGACAAGCCCAATGGGCAGGTCAGGCAGCTTGGTCCAGGAGTTGTCATCTATGTCGTACCGCCACGCCGTCTTCAGCCCCGAGATCTGCTCAGTCGTGCCACCGGAGATGTAGATGTAGCGCCCGGCCGCCGTGGCACTGAGCGCTGCTGCCTTGTAGGGCATCTCTGAGAGCTTCAGCCACAGGTTTTCTTGGATAATATAGGCAAACACTCCATCGTTGAACTTCCCGTGAGCCTTCTGGCCACCGAGGATGACCACGGAATCAAGGAGGGCCCCTTTGCGCTGGTAGCTGAGCAGGCTGCCCGGCCGCTCCTGCTTGCGGTCCATCAGCACGCTCTCGATCAGGGTGGCGTGCGCCGAGCTGTTCTCTATGCCCATCAGCTTGTTGCTGGCGAACATCAGCGTCTTGTTGGAGACGGCGTTGAGATTGATGTAATTGAAGAACTTCTTCACATACTTCTCCCGCTCCTCCTTCCGGAAGTACACCCAATTGATGAGTGCGCTGAGAGCCTGGTCCTCGTTGAGCACGTGGAGGTTTTCATCACGCAGCAGGCGGCCAAAGATGACCGGTGGGCAGCGCATGAAGTGCATGGCGCCTTCGGGACTGGCCCAGTAATGGAAGTTGTCACGGATGCCAGAGTAGGCCAAATCTGAGACCTCTTTGAGCTCAAATAACTCAGCCAAGAAGAGGTAGCGCAAGCAGTTGGCCCGTCGGATAGACTTAATGAGGAAATCGTTACAGTGAATGCGCAGACGCGGTGTGTTGAAGTACTGGGCCCCCCGGAGCAGTTCTTCCACATTCTGCTCTGAGATCACCACCTTGCCGCTGTAGAAGTAGTCCAGGAGCTGGTCCACTGTGCTCGGACTCAGGTAGTTGGGGTCGATGGTGATGAATAACTCGTCGGTGGTCTTCATGTCGTTGCTGGAGATGAGGCTCTTCACCAGCGGAGAGACGGCAGCCAGTACATTGCGATGTGCGAAGAAGACATGGTGTTCCACTGTCAGGGCCATGTCCCAGTACTCTTTCCGTTTCCTCTGTTTGTTTAAGTTCTGCAGCACGAAGCTGTTGTAGTTTTTCTCAGTGAATTCCAATTTCATGGTGCTTCTTGCTGGCGGAGGCAGAAGATCAGAAGCAGGTACTGGAGAATAGGGCCTTTGGGATTCAGATTGATGGCTGTTTGCAGGGTAGTTGACAGAGAGGAGTAGGGGGTGGGGTGGGAGAGGGGATGAGGTCATAGAGTGACATCATAAGGTCATCACAATGCCACCCTTGAGGTGGTCTTTCTCAGAGGCATAGAGCCCTTCTCTCCTCTGATGGCTCCAACATTCCTGAGCCAGACATTCTAGAACCCAAGGCCAGAATTCTGGAGGAAACTGCCAACACTGGACTTTCAAATCTCATTTCAAGGCTTCTAGAATGTTAGAGACAATTTTCGTGGGACTGTGGGAAACCACATGTGCAGGGGAGATAAGGAAAGGTGGGCGAGGGGAGGGAAGAGTTTTATCAGATTATCTAGAAGAATCCTCTCACTTTGCTGGAGGGAAACTGAGGTCATGAAAAAGAAAGAATTCATGCAAGGTCACAGAGCCAGTAGAAAACAGAGCAGGGCTGTCTATATCTCAGTACTCTGTACCCTGTCAAGGAGTTCCCTAACCACTCAGCTTTCTACAGTATTTCTCAGGTCTCAGTCCTTTTCTCTGTCAAGGATCCTGGGCATTAGAGAAGAGTCACCCTCGGGTTTCAAGGGTACCATTCTGCCCCAAGCAGAGAGAGAGAAGGAGGAAACTCCTAATTGCCAGATGCAGGAGCCAGGCAGCCTGGGGATAGAAGGGCAGAGACAGATCATTTCCCTCCACATTCCCAGAAGTCCATTTGTAAAATGTTGAAGGGGCAAAGGTCAGGATTTGATGAAGTGGCTCACACTCTAAACCACAGTTCCCTCCCCATCCATGGATGAATAACACTCTGGGAAGAGTTCAAGTGAGAAAATGCTAAGCATGGTGTTTCACTCCTTAGCAAAAGTTCAATAAATGCCAGCTGCAATTTTGCTTTTTTTTTTTTTTTCCTTGTCATACTACAGTTTGCCAGGCGCTGGGGTGGTCTCCGGAGTGTGGCAGGGGATGGGGGTGGGGGTGGGGCAGGGTGGAGATTTCTGAGCCTGCTGCTGGTGAGGCTGCAGACCAATCTCCAGCCCTAGGGTGCACTTCCTTAGCGCTTGGCACTGCCCAGGGACTCCCTGCGCTGAGGCCTCACTGCCTGGCCATCCCACACCTGTTCCCACTGAGCCCAACAGGAGGCGTGGTCTCAGTCGCAGGTTCCTGACTGTTCACACAGACCCAGCCAGCTCCGCCTCCCATGGGGCTGCTTGGGGTGCAAGGCTCTGGGGTTCTGGGGGGTGGGGGAGTGCATCTGTGGCTGTCTAACCTATGGGAAGCTTCCAGGAAGGACACAGCCAGGCCCTTGCACTTGCAAGATGGTGCCTAGAAGACCTGGTTTAGGCCCTTGTCAGGCCAGACTCAGGTCCTTGAGCTCAGTTTGGGGCCGCAAGTCCCACTCCAGAATCTCAGGTGGTCCTGAGCGCCCCTTTCTAGGAGACTGCCAGTTTCAGATTAGGAGATTCTCCAGCTCTTCCCTCTCTGGCTTAAGTCAAATTCTCATTCTTGATTCTCTCTCTCTCCTTCCTTCATTCTAGATCAAACTTAGCTTGGGATCTAGTGATTTGAAAATTATTTTCTAAAAGACAGTTACTTTTTAAGACTTTGTTCACTTTGATGCCTGGACAGGAGAGACTGAGTCTTGCCGGGAGCTAGTGGTTTACACCTGTAATCCTAGCTATTCAGGAGGCTGAGATCTGAGGATCATGGTTCAAAGCCAGCCTGGGCAGGAAAATCTATGTGGTTAATCTCTGATTAACCACTAGAAAAGAGGAAGTGGAGCTGTGGCTCAAAGCACTAGAATGTTAGCAGCTCAGGGACAGCACCTAGGCCCTAAGTTCAAGCCTTACACCTGACAAAGCAAAAAAAGAAAGAGAGAGAAAGAGAGAGAGGGGGGAAGGAAGGATGGAAGGAAGAAGACTAAGTCTTCTGGGATATGACTCATGGCTTAGAATTTCTGAGGAAATTCTGGGGGTATGATGTGTGGCTAAGAATTTCTGGAGGAAGGCTCCCTACACAATGCTCTGAATGCTTCTCTTACCTCCTGAGAAGCAGCAGCCATTTGACAGATGCAGCCAATTCTGTGTATCTTTGTTCTATTAGTATGAATGCTGACATCTCTGGTTCCCACTGGTATCCAGGTTGGTAGATCTCACTTCCTGGGAATCTACAGGAGCAGAGGCCAGTAGGCCCCAAAGTACCAGTGCAGGAAGGATCTTTCTCATGGATGCCTTCAGCCAGAAACTGTGCCTGGAGGGTGTGGTAGAAACCAGAGGATCTGACAGACCTAACCCCAAGTGTCAGATCTCCTCCAGACACACAAACTGAGGCCTGAGGCCTAGTGAGGGAAGCCTGTTCTTAGAGACACAAGTCAGGGTTGTGTCTCCTTCCTCACCCTCTGGCTTCAAAAGAGGGTGGGTAATCCAGATTGTTTGTGCTCTAGGCTGTTGTTCGATTTGTGAGACTTGCCATCTTCAAAGAACCATTACAGCGATGTATGTCTACAGTCTCAGCAACTGGGGAGGGTGAGGCAGGAGGACCTTTTGAGTTCAGAAGTTTTAAGATCAGCCTATGCAATGTAGTGAGATCCCATCTCACACACACATACACACACACACACACACACACATACACACACACACACAAGTGTGATATGGCAGTATACATACTGAAACCCCAGCATGCTGGAGGCTGAGGCAGGAAAATCAAGTTTCATTGTAAGATCTAGTCTCAAGAAAAAGAAAAAAAAGGACAGGAAGTCCATCAAAGTAGTGTGAAATGGGAGTGTTCAACTGTTTTCCCTGTCTGGCTTTTTTTCAGTCCTGGAAAACAGCTTTTTCTTTAATCCTACCAACTGTGAAAACAGAGTCTAGCCTCTACAGGCTGGTGGCATTCCAGCTCCCACCACTACCACCTGGCTGTGTGTGTGTGTGTGTAGTGTGTTGGTATCCCTAGAAGCCACCAGGAAGTTCAACTGGCAGTTTGCCTGGCATGGCCCAAAAGGGACCCCTTCCCATTCTCTTCATCCCTCCCACCACCAGCTGCCTGCCCAGCTCCATATTTTCTATTCATGGAGACTCCTGAGGGTTGGGGCCCCTAATCTTTGGGGATCATCAGTTAACACATTAGTTTGTTATGAAGCCCTGGAAAAAATGAAGGGCTTGTTTTGAAAATACTCAAAACTGGCCCTGAACTGGAGAGTTCAGGAAAGTTCCCTTTTAAAATATTTCTTCTTGAACCTGGTAACTGTATTTCTGTCTTGTCCACTCAGAGCTTCCCTACATATAGCTTTGGCTTACTTCCAACTCATGACATCTTCACTTTTTCAGTTCCACCGGTAAATTGTTTCCAAGTATCATTGCTTAAATTCCCAGTTCATGGCAAACCTATGAATGGCCTTCCTTTAGATCAGGTCTTCACTCTAGTCTAATCAGCTGTGTGCTGGCAAAGTCACATGGTACAGAACTTGATCACTTAAGCAGCACAGGGTTTACAGATGAGGGGTTAGAAGAATCCCTGGGGTTGAGATACTCAAGGAAATGAATTACTTCAGCCACTAACTTCGAATCAAAACAAATCGCACTGGAGGAAGATATTACACAAAAGAAAAAGATTTTTATTGTTTTATTAGTCAATATCCCTGGATGAAATGAAGGGTACAGCACAAGACTGTGTTCACAGTTCAACTTAGACTTTCAGGAAGCTGTTTCAATGACTGGCTAACAACTCTCCCTGGGCCCCTGCTAACCTGGCAGATGGAGAAGCTTTGGTTCAGGGATACTCAGTTGGGCATCTGGGTTGATCTATCCCAGAGAGACATTGTAAAACTGCTATTCGGGAGGGACTTTGTATAGTTTAAGGCAAAACACAGAACAAATGAGCATTTCTAAGCCCCTGTCTGGGACACCACCCAGGATCGTTTGGGCTAGTCACACATTCCAGGAGCGAGCAGCAGCACAGCTGCGGCCACAGCTGCCAGGAAGGGGCCTCGAAGATGGGGGTAGGGCAGAGTCTGGAGGGCTCCCTCCAGGGGCCCTGAGTGAGGTCACCCTCACCCTCATACCACTGACTTCATCCTCCAAGCCTCCTGGCTAGTTTCCCAGGCAGTGTGAAGTGCTCTCTCTAAGAACAAGGCCCCTGGGCCACCTGGGGGCAGTGTGTGTGTGTGTGTGTGTGTGTGTGTGTGTGTGTGTGCATGTGTGCATTCCAGACCTACTCCAACTCCCCAGAAACCAGGGGTAACATTGAGCTCGGAAGTAAAGCTTTTGCTCTATTTGTTCGTTGGCAATCCCATTAGCAAATCCCAGGAGGCATGGTGGATGATCTCATGTCTTCCAACTGAGAAATCTCACTGACTCTGTGAAGTAACTCTGGCTGCTGCTCTAGGTCGTCAATGCAGGCTGTCCTATGGCACAGTTAAATGAGGGTTTAATACTCGGAGATATCTACTGATATCTCAATGCATGAAAATCACATAGAATGATCTTCAGTTCTCAGCATTACAAATATATGGCATAGAAAATGTTCAAGGATGGACACGGGGCGGGCGGGGGGAGGTACAAAAGAAATTGGCTCCTAAAATCAACAAAAAGAAAAAAATTAATTGGTTCCCCTTCCCTCTACCCAACTCTCAGAATACAATTGTGGTGTGGGTACCCATCTAGATAAATGCTTCCGATGCTCATTTCTTTAACATTGATTAATTCCTTTAAGAAAGAGTTCATCCAGAGCTATACATTCAAGTGTGTGCTTAGGAGATACACGCATCATACACACAAGTACATATATCCACAGGGACAGACTCGCAGCTGGTTTGTTTTGTTTTTTTTTTCGTTGTTCTAGGCACTTAATAGCTGCATTCCTATGTCTCCCACTTTCCCATTCCATTGGACAAATTACTTCTTTGGAGGCAGGACATTTTCTTCAAAGTAGCCCTGGTTGACAATGTTCCCTGCTGGAAAGTATCTGGCCACCACGAAGGAGGACCCATCACTTGCAGATGCCTTCCCCACTCCCATAGTCTTGGTGTTCTTCCACACCATGGCAGTGAAGTGTCCTGTAGAGAATAAATAGAGGAAAGAAGACAACAGGCAAGTCAGCAGGTCAACTGAGAAAAATGTTCAGATTTTTATAGCCTTGAATCATTTTGCCAGGCTTGGGTAGCTTGGTCTTTGCAGATACTAATCAGGAAGGAAAGGTAAAACACATCATTCTGGATCTTTCTTCTTTCTTTCTTTCTTTCGGGGGTGGTAAGGTGGTATTAGTGAGGGTGGTGAAGTGAGGGTTTTCTGCTTACTAGGCCGCCATTTTCATATCTCCAAACATGCTTTAATTGTTAATTTATTTGAATCTCATGCCAGCTGTGAACCACTGTCCTCCTACTCCTCCTAGATTTCTAAACAGATCCTTTCAATCTTGTACATAGACCTCAGCCACCTCAACATTTCTAATGGTCTATTAGAGATGATGACAAAGTTCAGGAGATCCAGCAATTGTGATGCCAGACTCCCTGGTACCTGCCTCAACCTTGTTCTCAAACTGTACTCTGAGCATGGATCACTGTGTCACTTTCTAGTAGCCACATCTTTTTTTTTTTTTTTTTTGGTCATGGGGCTTGAACTCTGGGCCTGGGTGCTGTCCCTCAGCTCTTCAGCTCAAGGCAAGCACTTTACCACTTGAACCACTTCTAGTTTTCTGGTGGTTAATTGGAGATAAGAGTCTCACGGACTTTCCTGCCTGGGCTGGCTTTGAACTGTGATCCTCAGATCTCAGCCTCCTGAGTAACTAGGATTATAGGCATGAGCCACCAGTGCCTGGCTCAGTGGTCACTTTTTAATCTTCATTTTATTTGACAATGCAGGAACATTTGCTATAGCTGGCATCTCTTCTTTTCAAAGCACTCTCCATCCTTGAGTTCCTTGATGTCACAATAGGTTGCCACTTCTCCAGTCCCACTGTCCCTTCTCTTTTCCCTCCCTTGTAAGTGCTAGAGAGCTTACATTTCCCAAGGCTCAAGCTCTTTGCTTTTCTCTCTATACTTTAGGAAAATGCATCTCTCTCTGGCTCCCAGATTGATTTCTCCAGCTAAAATCTCTGCTCTGCATTCCAGACATAAGAACACACTGCACATTTCCAATTGGCTGATTCACAGATGTAATCTACCCAAACCAAACTCTTGATTTTGGTTCCAACACTCATCAGACTTACTCCTCTCCTGACCCTTCCACCTGCTTCAACAGCAGCTCACTGCACATGCTTCCTATCAGTGAGCCTGCAATCTTCCTTTCCCTGATGACCCCGCAACAAGCTATCACTCAATCCTTTTTTGTTGTTGTTGTTGGTCATGGGGCCTGAACTCTGGGCCTGGGCGCTGTCCCTCAGCTCTTCAGCTCAAGGCTAGCACTCTACCACTTGAGTCACAGCACCACTTCCAGCTTTTTCTCCTTGTGTGGTGCTCAGGAATCGAACCCAGGGCCTCATGCATGCAAGGCAAGCACTCTATCACTGAGCCACCTTCCCAGCCCCCACTCAATCCTTAAGAATTTAACTCAAAAATAAATCTCAAATCCATCTCTTCCACAAATCTTGGTTCTTAAATGCAAACTTTCCCCTCAGAACATTTCTATAGCTGCCTGAATGGCTCTTGGTATCTACCTTGGCTTTCTTCATTTTTCTTTTTTTAAAATCTTAAACTTCTGTAGCCAGCAATCATTGAGGCAGAAATCATATTTGTTTACTTCTCCAAGGAGGAAAAAAATCTTTTGCTTCTTTCCAATTGTAACTGGAATGAATATTGATATTTTGGCCCAATGGTCTCCTTTCTATTCCTCAAATACATCAAGTTATTTCCCACAGGGGAGCCTTATACCCATTGGCCTCTGCAGAACACTCTCAGTGATCAGCAGCTTCTTGTCCCTTATGTGTTAGGCTAAATGTCACTTGTTCACAGAAGTGTTTTGCAATTACCCTTTTACTCGTTGAATACTTTCTGTTCTTTCCCTTTCCCATCATTATGGACATCTGCAATGGCTTTTTAAAAAAATGATGCCACAACTAGGTCTTGAACTCAGGGTCAAGGTTGGTGCTGTATCATTTGAGCTATACCTCCACTTCTACTTTTTGCTGGTTAATTGGAGATAAGACTCTCTTAGATTTGTCTGCCTAGGTTGGCTTTGAACTGATCTTCAGCTCGCAACCTCCTGAGTAGTTAGGATTACAGGCATGAGCCACCAGTGCATAGGTTGCAATGGCAAATTTGATTATTTGCTTACTGCTTGCTCCTTGACCAGGCTATTGGCCCCACATAGGGAAAATAAAAAGTGGAGTTTTTTTGTTATTATTTTTTTTACCAAAGTATACCCAATACCTAGGTATAGTGTGGTATATGAAAAGTGTAAAATGAGCGTTTGCTCAATCAATAATTGAATGAAAGTCCAATGGAAGATCCCCTCCGAGACTCAGGTGTGCCTTCAATGGGAGTGTAGGCCTTCTATGTTTTGAGTTCTGAAGCCATGCCAACTTTCATTCAAGGATCTCTACTAAGCCTAACACCAGGGAGGCTGGTGAGTTTGAAACCAGCCTGGGCTATAAAATGAGTTCTAGATCAAGTTTGGCTATGTAGCAAAACCCTGTCTCAGAAAACGCACATTATACACACATATGTACATACACAAATAAATTGTGTTGATGAAGAGAGGTTGAAATTTTTGTGACTGGATCAGTACCTCAAAAAATTAAACATAGGGGCTGGGAAGGTGGCTCAGTGGTAGAGCGCTTGCCTTGCATTCCTGAGGCCCTGGGTTCGATTCCTCAGCACCACATAAGCAAAAAGAAACAAAAAAAGCTGGAAGTGGTGCTGTGGCTGAAGTGGTAGAGCGCTAGCCTTGAGCTGAAGAGCTGAGGGACAGCGCCCAGGCCCAGAGTTCAGGCCCCATGACCAGACCCCCCAAAAAAACAAAAACAAAAACAAAAAAAAATTAAACATAGGGCGGAGAATGTGGCTTAGCAATAGAGTGCTTGCCTAGCATAAGGGCCTGGGTTTGATTCCTTGGTACCACATAAACACAAAATAAAATTAATTAAAAACACTCATGAACAAGATCAGAAAAAGACATTAAATATAATATTCTAAAAATTAAAATTCTATAGATTCAGTATTCCTTCTTCTAGGTAATATATCAAAGTATTTAAAGCAAAGATTAAGATATTTAGGCATTCATATGCATTGTGAATTTACACAAATTGACTAAAGTCATATAAAGCCAACTGTCCACTGATGAATGGATACTTCAAATGTAGCCACACCCACAATGGAGTACTATTTAGCTTTAAAAAGGAATTCAGAGCTGGGTGCTGGTAGCTCATGCCTGTAATCCTAGCTCCTCAGTAGGTTGAGATATGAGCATTGAGTTTTGAAACTAGCCCAGACAAGAAAATCTGTGAGATTTTATCTCCAATTAACCAGCAAAAAAAGCTGGAAGCAGAGGTATGGCTCAAGTGGTGGAGCACCATCTTTGAACTCAAGACCCTAAGTTCACGTGGAATTCTGACATATGCTACTTCATTGATGAATCTTGAACACATTATTACATTATGTTAAACAAAGCGAGCCAAACCCTAAAGGACAAATATTGTATGATTCTATTTATAGGAGTTACCGGAGAAGTTAATTTACAAAGGTTAAAAGTACAGCAGTGAGTAGCACAGGCAGGAACAGAGAGAGATAGAGAGAGAAAGATACTGTGTTAAGGCTACAGACTTTCTGTTTATGACAAGGTTCTGGAGAAGGAGGGAGTGATGACTTCATAACAATGCAAATGTACCTAATGCCAATGAGGTACACATTTAAAAATGGTTAAGATGGTAAATTTTATGTTATTCTTACTATTTTTTAAGACAAGGTCTTCCCATATGGCCCAGGCTGCATCAAACTTGAGATTTTCTTGCCTCAACTTCTCAAATGCTGGGAAGATGGGCAAATGCTACTATACCTACCTTGTTATAAATGTTTTACACAGAATTAAAGGGAGAAAGGGAGAAGAGAGAGAACATAGGCAGATTGGCTAATTTCAGGGCACAGACAAAGTTGGTATCTCTCTTGTATCTTTGAGTAAATGGTAAGAATTAAAACAATATTTGCTGATTAGTTTTTTTCCCCCCACAACTATATTCTATTTCTATAGTCCTTGAATTTAGGTATAATTTATTTGTCTTCATCCAAAAAAGATTTGAAGTTGTTAAATTCTTTGTGAGCTCAGTGTTGGTGGCTCACACCTGTAATCCTAACTACTCAGGAGGCTGAGATCTAAGGATGGAGGTTCAAAGCCAGACTGGGCAGGAAAGTCGTGAGACTCTTACCTACAATTCACCACCAGAAAACCAGAGGTGGAGCTGTGGTTTAAAGTGGTAGAGCGCTATCCTTGAGCACAAAAGCTCAGGGACAGTTCTCTGTCCCTGAGATTAAGCCCCATGCCAAAAAAAAAAAAAAAAAAATCGGAGAGCTAGGTGTGGTAGTACACAATTTAATTCCAGTACTCCGAAAATGGAAGCAGGCAGGATTGCAAGTGTTTAAAGGCTAGCCTGGGCTACATAGTAATAAAATAAATCCATACATTGATGATACAATTAAAGCAAGAACTAAAAGAAAAATAGAGCTGAAGTCATGGCTTAAACATCTGTGTGGTAATTGCAACGCTCTGGGTTCAATCTACATTATTGTCAGAAAAAGCAAGAAAGTGCTATGTACCAGTAGCTCACGCCTACAATCCTAGCTATTCAGGAAGCTGACAGCTGAGGATTGCAATTCAAAGCCAGCCCAGGCAGGAAAGTCACTGAGACTCTTATCTCCAATAAATCACCAGAAAACCAAAAGTGGTGCTGTGGATCAAAGTGGCAGAGCACTGGCCTTGAGCGGAAAAAGCTCAGGGATAGCACCCAGGCCCTGATTTCAAGCCCCACAATTGAAAGGGAAAAAAAAGCGCAAGCAAGCCTCTTTACTATTTGTCTTTCTTGCCCCTTCCCCCTTGGTCATTGTGATGATGGCCACAGAGCCAGTCACTTGGCAGTTCTGTCAGGCCTTACCGTTAGTCTCTGAGCTTTCTCTTCCCCAGGGCTCAAGCCCTTTCTTACAAGTAAGCTTTCTTCTAAGAAACCACATGCTTTGGCCATTGACCATCCCTTGCTCTGACTCCCAGACAAGGAAGAAGCTGCTTGTTTATCCTCAGGTTGCTAAGCAAATGGTTAGACACACGAAGTGCACATTAGCAGCACAAAACTCCCTCTGGCAGCTTTTCTCAGAGATGAGACTAAGCAATCTTTCCTCTGGTAGGGGAAGTCTCCAATCGCACAGAGTTAATTAAATAAGGGGTATTTAGAGATTAATTAAAGGACACAACTTCCTTAGCAACCATTGGATACACAGTAATTTCTAACAACAGCTCCTCCCTCTTCCTATTTATCTTTCCCTCCTTCTCTCTTGCCTTTCCATTCCTCTCTTTCTCTCTCCCTCCCTGGCTCCCTCCTTCCTTCTCCCTCCCTCTTCCTTTCTTTCATTGTTTCCTTAAAGGGACATCCTCTTTCCTGCTATGGACCCCACTTTCTAAACTATACCTTTGAAAGCATATGGAATAAATTACAGCATATTCTGGCAAAGGATAACGTGTAAGAGATGTGTAATGAGTAAGAATGAAAAAACTCTCTGGACTAAAATGGAACAATTGCTGGCAAGGGCAGAATGCATCACATACTCCCAGAGTGTGAAAAAGGGAAAAGGACACACACACACACACACACACACACACACACACACACACACACACACACACACACGGGTACAAGCTTAGAATGACTCTAGAATGGCACACAAGAAACTGGTGTCACTTGAATGCTTCTTGGAAGGAAGGTGCTAGAAGTTAGGGCTTCTATGGCTTGCTTTTACATTTCATATGGTGTAAAAATATTACTCATTCAGAACAAACACTCTAATCTCATTTAAACTGAATCTCATTTAAACTGTCAAGCACAGAGCAAGGCTCTGTCCTTCCATACAAGATGCTGGCCTAGGCTTGGGGGAGGGTGGGGATTGGTTTCAGGGGCTTGCAAAGGCCCTTTCACCAACAATGGACTCAGGGCAGGGAACCCTTGACTGGTTTATCAACAAGAAGCTGGGGATGTAGATTCTGGGAAAGGTCAAGGTAGAATGGGCCTGAGGCTCTTCAAGGGTCTTATAAGCCTTGCAACCACCCAAAGCCCCATTCTTTTCTTAGGGTCAGTGTGTCTGTCCCAAGTGTTGTCCAGTGGGTCTGCAATGGCACAAGGCTTGGTTATCCAAGATTTGTCCCTGTATGGTGGGAGATGGCTGGGACAGGTAGTTTGTAATCATGGGGAGTTGAGCCCTATTCCCTACTCTGACTTGTGAGATTCCAGCCTCATAGCAGGAGCCATGGGAAGAAGAGACATTAGGTAAAGGGCAGAAGATCTGAGCAGAGCCTCTTGCCCCATTGTGGGCCTCAGTTTCTTATGGTTTGAAAGCCCTACTTTCAAATACTGTGGAGGCTGGCATGGGTAACTATCAAGTAGTGTGTACACACACTAACAGTGCCAAGAACTTGCTCTGACACATGTCCGATTGCTTAACAATCTTGTTCATGGGTAAAGCAACTCCAGAAGCTATGAAGTTTCCAGTATCTGGAATCTGATTTTATTCAAAGAAGACAAGGTTCTGTCTGCACATTCTTCATCACGACTCCTCCTCCCTCATTCTGTGGAAATGTTAGTGCTCATACCAGGCCTTGGGTAGCCTCTTGCTCTCCATCTTGGAGGAGAAATGGCCCAGAGTTCTGCCCAGAGGGTTGCAAGAACCTCTACCCTAGAGGGTGAGCAGTAAACCACAGGAAACTGTGACTGGCTTTGAGAACGTGTCATTTCCTACTTCTGAAGAAACCCAGAGAGGTGACTCTACCCATGGGAGGGACAGGAGTGAGTGGAAGGGAAGACAGCCCTTGACGGCTGCCTTTCAGGTTCTCTGGTGCCTCTGATTACACAGATTCACACCCTTCCCAATTCTGTCCTGGGCTAAGATGGAGTCTGTGTTAATTTTGAGGAAAGACGGAAGGCAGATGAAGCCCAGTGAAGAAATAAAGGAACCTAGAGGCCAAAGCAGTTACCTAGGCTCTTATAGGCTAAATGTTTGGCTGCTTGACCTGGAGGCAGCCTAGAGAAGGACAAGGATCCTTCCAGAAAGCTCTTCCCTGCCTCTGAACCCCCAGCTCTCTGAAGGCCTCTTAGAAGCCACCATCATGCTCCTTTCCCTTAGACAGGGAAGATAAAAGAACAGAACAGACCCAAGTCCACACTAGATCCAGTTTTTCTGCATCCCAAGCTTGGCTGATCCAGTGACTAGAGAGAATGGTGAAGGGAGGCGGCAAGGTATGGAGAGGAGCAGAAAGAGGTAGAGGGGGGTTGGTAAAGAAGGTTAAGTCCAGCTGATCCTTTTCCTGAATAGTCCAGGGAGTTACTGCAGTTTAACTGGGAGAGTCCTGGGCCAGAGAGGAGATAGTCTGGCTACTGGAGATTCAGATGGATTGAGGGAGGATGACTAATTAGACATGCTTTTTTTTTTTTTAGTGGTACTGGTATTGGGGCTTGAGCTCAGGGTTTAGATGTTGCTAGAGTTATTTTGCTCAAGGCTAGTGCTCTACCACTTGAGCCACAACTCTACTACTTCCAGCTTTTTTTGGTAGTTCATTGGAAATTAGTCTCAGAGACTTCCCTGCCTGGGCTGGCTTCTAACCATGGTCCTCACATCTCAGCCTCCTGAGTAGCTAGGATTATAGGCATGAGATACTGGTCCCTTGCTTAGACATGTTTTAAGATACCAGAGAGGCCCATTGAAGAATGAAGAGCTTAGCCCAATGCTGGTGGCTTAGGCCTATAGTCCTAGCTACTCAGGAGGCTGAAGATTGCAGTTCAGAACCAGCTGGGGCAGGAAAACCTGTGATACTCTGATCTCCAATTAATCACCAGAAAACTGGAAGTGGAGTTGTGGCTCAAAATAGTCAAAATAGTCAAGCAAAAAGAGCTCAGAGACAGTACCCAGGCCCTGAGTTCAAATCCCATGACTAACTAAAAAAAAAAAAAAAAAGAAGCTCTCTTAAAATCGAGTCTCCTTGTGTGCCAGGAGCTGATGGCTCACACCTGTAATCCTAGCTACTCAGGAGGCTGAGATCTGAGGATCACGGTTCAAAGCCAGCCCAGGCAGGAAAGTCCATGAGACTCTAATCTCCAATAAACCAATAGAAAGCCAGAAGTGGTACTGTGGCTCAAGCAGTAGAGCACTTGCCTTGAGCTGAAGAGCTGAGGGATAGCACCCAAGCCCAGAGTTCAAGTCCCACGACCGACAAAAAAAAAAAAAAAAAAAAAAATCCAGTCTTCTTAGGACACACTGTAGGAATGTGTAGAACTTTAAGCTGGGGAATGGGGAGGGGGCTCATATGTGGGATGGGGTATAGTTTGGGCAGGTATTTGGGGAGAGTTTTGGTTTCTGGGCAAAGTCAAACTAGAGAAATATGCAAGAGTTATTAACTTTCTGAAAGTTAGTTCTTCTTTGAAGATAAACACCCAACCTTCCCAGACTACTGGTGGGCCTGTCACTCACCAGTCCCAGAGGTAAAGCCAGGCTGCTGGAAGTTGTAGTTCTTGATTTCACCATACCATCTATCAGCCACTTCCTGTCCTGTACGGAAAAGGCAGGGTTCTAAACTCAGTAACAAAGTCCACAGACAACCTCTTCCCTTTATTTATCTCCATAAACTCCAAACCATCCATCCCACAACTGGACATCTGATAAAGTACCAATGAGTAGGTACATTTGGCTGTGTATGTGAGAGGCCCTGTAGACTTCTAGGGAATTATCCTCTACGAGCTTGACCAGACTGAAGAGAGAATGTGTGGGGGTTGGCAAGAGCACTGGCCTGGGATCAAGGGTTCCAGGAGCAGGGGACTTGCATGAGCATCCCTGCCATTCACTGACTTGCTGTGTGGTCCTGGAGAAAACCGCGCCCCCTCCCTGGGCCTCTAAAGAAAGGGTCAATGCGACACTCCAAGAACCTTAGACTGATGCTCTGGGAGATTCTGTCCCCATCCTACACCATGCCTGCCTCCTACAATGCTCACAGGAAGAAAGGTGACTGACTGGGCAAGATTAGCAGACCAAAGATTTTCCAGGATGAAGAGCCCTTACTGGTCCTAAAGGTAAGAAGCATTTCCCTAGCAGCTACTGAGCTCAGGGACAGGGGCAGGAGGAACCTTAACCTAGGGAGAGTAACTCTCAAGTAACTCTCAAGTTTTAATGTGGGCATTAGTCACCTGGGGTCTTGTTAAGACACAGCTGTGATTTTAGTAGGTGTGGGAAGGAGCCTATGAGCCCAGATTTCCAGCAACTTCCCCAATGCTATACAAGTGGTTTATGGAACACATATCAGCCTCATGAGGGCCATTTAAAACAAACCTGAGCCTGGGTCCTTCCTCAAATCCACTGTGTCAGTTTCTCTGAGAAACGACATGGGCATTAGTTTTTTTTTATTTTTATGTTTTTGCTGGTCCTAGGGCTTGACTGAACTCAGGGCCTGGGCACTATTCTTGAGCTTTTGTGCTTAAGACTAGCTAGCATTCTAGCATTCAAGTCACAGCTCCACTTCCAGCTTTTTGTGGTTAATTAGAGTTAAGAGTCTCATGGACTTTTCTACCCTAGCTGGTTTCAAACTGCAATCCTCAGATCTCAACCTCCTGAATGGCTAGGATAAATGCTCTTCAAAAGATATGAGTGTGCAGCCAGGGTGAGGTATCCAATCTCTCTCTAATGAGATGGGGAAACTGGGGCCAGAGACTTGATGTAATCCAAGGCTAGAATGGAACATCTCCCAAGTTCCAAGTGAGACTCTTTGCATTCCAAACCCTTCTCCCTAGCCCACAAGACCACAGCCGGGGTCAGGAGGAGCCTGGACGCTGACGGCAAGGCCTCAGAAGGGGCTGTTGCCTTTTTCAGCACAGGCCCAAGCTTCTACTGCAGGGAGGGGGCCCTGGCTGTGCTAGGGGAGCTCCCCCTTCCCCCTCCCCCCAGGGAACTCCCAGGAATGTGAGGCTGGAGAGGAAGTACGTCATCGTCCAGCTGGGATTTAGTAAGCGCTTCAGCGAGTGAGACAATTTCCTGACATTTTTTCCTAAAAAGCCAACTTCAGGGCTGTCGGAGCCAGACAGCTTGAGAAAGTTTGCTCAGGGTTTAAGAACATTTTGCTTGAGATCTTGGATGGAGGAACTGTTTTCCATTTGATTTCCAAAATGGAAAAAGCCTTACTTCTTTACCTTAATTATGAAAGGTAATATCCCAGCACTACAGTATTTGGGGGCGGGGAAAAATGGAGAAAGATGTTCACAGTAGCCAGGATTGGTCTGAAAGCCTCGGAATCAGGCTGAAACTGTCCAGATCCTCTGTCTCCTCCGCCCTCACCCCTCAGCCTGGGAGCTTCTGAAGTGGGACGCTCAGTCTGACTCATCTCTGTCCCTGGCTCCCAGTACTTGGCTGGCTCTAAACTGAATTCAGCCTGGGAACAGACTCACACAATTGTTGGTTTTTTTCCCCCTTTCTGGACTTGCAACTACTCCGTGGCTAAGCCATACAGAGCACTGGACCAGGGAAGGTCTATGGAGGTCACACGTTAGGTTCAGGTTGGGCAGAGAGGAGGAAAGCAGAGAAATACCCACCTGTCTGATCATAGGATGCCCATGCTAGATTCTCCCCACACTGGCCACGACTTGACTCTGGGCTGTGTTTGAGGATCCTTGTGCTGGCCAGGGCCTCTGAATACCTGTCGAAATCCATGGTGTTTTCTCAATGTGGGTCCAGGGAACCTCTGAGCTCTGAGCAACTCAGAGCTGCAATATCTGAGTATTCCTCCCTTGCCAAGGCTCTTGGAGGAAATAGGGGAGCAACACACTTTCATGGCTTCTGCCCCCCCCCCCCAGGGGTCCCATTTTACAGAGGAATGCATCAAGGCACAGAGGAACAAAGAGACCTGCTTGGGCAAATGGCATAGTAATATTCAAGCCTGGCTGTATCTGACCCCCCAAATGCAGACCCCTCTTGACTACAATGGCAGCCCTGAGAAGGGCCTGAACCCCTGGGAAGCTGGGAGACTCACTGCTGAGCCTCTCGGTTGAGTTTCTTGGAGAGCTTCAGTGGGGGGACTCCATGCTGCCGCCGGTACTCATTGTGGGCCTTTAGGACTTCATTATTAAACTCTTTGGAAGCTAAAAGAGGACAAGACAGAGAATAGCTCAGTACAGAGGAAAACACTCCCCCAAAGTCAGAGCAATGCCTAGCTCAGACTTCAGGCCACACAACAGACTTCTCTGCCCTTTCTGGCCTCAGAACCCTTGTCAAATGGCCCTATCCCACATGGTGTCTCTTCATACCTTCATCCCAGATAGCATCCTGCAGGTTGAAAGCCCTTGATTTATGTGGAACCTTCTGGCCTTTGTTGGGGATTTGAGACTTTATTGAAGGCAATGGGAAGCCACTGAATGGGGGCAGGGGCAAGAGTTGATTAGATCTGTGTTTCTGAGAGACTCTGCTGGCTGCTGAATGAGGCATGGGCAGGAAGTAGAGAGCAGATGTTGGGGGATTGGACCAATCAGCAACAGGACTTCTGAAAGGAAATGTCAGAGGGAGACTAGATATACCAGGCTGGGAAGGGCTGGATTTGGGAGCCCAGAGAAGCATCCTGGCTGGGGTGGATGGAGTTCACTCAGGGCTTTATAATAATAGAGTGACAGGTAAAGAAAAGAGGACTTAGGAAGGGTAAGGAGGAGGGGAAGGGGAAGGCGGCAGTGGGGAAGTGGAGTAAGGAGAGTTCGGGACCATGTGGTGATTGGGGGCAGGAATGATCAGCTGTGGCTGCAGTGAGGGAAGAGGTTAACCAGTGCCCAACTGCATTATGAACTCAGAAAAGATGAGGTCAGTGGGGGTTGGGGCCAGGGAAATAGTGGGTAAAGGCAAGAACAGGCAAGGTGACATACCAATTTTCGTTTGAAATGAGACCTTATTCATTCAGCATCTCCTCTACTCAATTGTCCAATTCATTCCTTCATCAATCCTTCTATGTAAGTATCAATCATCAAACATCCCTTTTCCTCCATCCATCCACATCAACATCTATATCTCATCCAACATCACCCATCTACTGATTCATCATTTGTTCAGCAGCAGTACCACTACATCCATTCTCTGAACACCACTTGAATGCTAGGAATCCAGAGACCAATCAGCCATGTCTTGCCCCAAAGCTCACACACAGAAGGCAGGCAGCCTGGTAAGCAGACAAAAACAGAGCTTTGCCCCAAAGCTCACATACAGAAGGGAGACAGCCTTGTAAACAGACAATAACAGGTTAAGAGCCACCATGCCAGTAAACATGTATGAGGACTTGGAAGAAGAGTGGCCTAGTAAGATCTTGGGGGTCAGGAGACAAATGACTCCTGATTTGAGAATCGAAAAATGTTAGAAGATAGGAGCTAGCCAGGCTAAGATTATGAAGGCACTGGGCTTCCACGTTAGGAATCTAGGAGTCTCCTCTGTAGTTAGCGGAGGGGTAGGATTCTGAGTGAGGGCCATACTTGGCTGATCCTGTTTGACCAGGAACTTGTCATTTGAGTACTGGCTGTGGGTGGTGGCAGGAAGGGTGTCAACAGGGCCAAGAAGGAAGTGCCACAATCCTTCCTGTGCCTCAGGTCATGTTCACCAGGGCTTTTCTTCTCTTGGGTGTTTTTACCCAAAAATGGGTCCTCTTCAATCTCATGCCCAGACCCCATCTCCCGGGGTCTTCAAGGAAATGCCTAGAAATCCCTAGTGGGAGCCCAAGAGGAAGGACACTAGGGTATGCCCCCCTTCCAATCCCCACAGAGCTCAGGGCTGGCTGCAGTAGAGGAGAAGAGTTGTGCCCAGGGCACAGGGAAGTGGAGGTGTCCAAGGACTTTGACAAAGAAGAAGTGCCCAGCCTTGAGATCTCTAAACCTATGGTGTTCTAGAATGGGATGCAGGGGTGACAGGGAGGGGCTTTGAATCCAGATCTGTGAGGTGAGAACGGAGAGGAGACTGAGGTAAAGATGACGAGGCTTCAGGCAGGGGGTCTAGGTCCTGGTCCTCAGGTGCAGGTGGCCAGAGATGGGCTCCACCCCCCTTGTTGATATGAAAGACAAAAATGTTCAGATCTTCTAGGGGTGGGAGGCAGAAAGGAGTGGTTTACTGAGTACAGTTTTGACTTTACAAGATGTTTCAGCTCACGGTGGATATACCTAACACCACTGACAATGCATTTACATCCGGTTAAGATGATACGTTTCATGTATACTTTTTTTTTTTTTTTGGCTTGTCCTGGGGCTTGAACTAAGGGCTTGGACACTATCTGAGCTTCCCTTGCTCAAGGTTAGCACTCACCACTTGAGCCACAGCACCATTTCTGGCTATATAGTACTGAGGAATCGAACCCAGGGCTTCATGCATGCTAGGCAAGCACTTTACCACTGTACCACTAAGCCACGTTCCAAGTCCTCATGTATACTTTTGAGGTTTGCCATGTTAAGGTATTTAGGATGATGTGAACCATGGGGTCCATTTGTCCTGCACCCCAAGGTGCTGTAGGCCCTGCAATGTCCTTGGCCAGTAAGGACAGACACAAAAGCCTGCTGCAGGGCTGGGAAGGTAGCTTCATGGTAGAGTGCTTGCATGAAGGCCTGGGTTCAACTCCTCAGTACCACATAAACACAAAAAAGCCAGAAGTGGTGCTGTGGCTCAAGTGGTAGAGTGCTAACTTTGAGCAAAAAGAAGCTCAGGGACAGTGCCCAGGCCCTGAGTTCAAGCCCCAGGACTGGCAAAAAAAAAAGGGCTGCTGGAAACTAGGTCACTGCATTTCCAGTATGAGAGACGTCAGAAGGAACAAAAGTGAAAGTTTGTGTTCAGCCAGACTCTGAGACTCTGAGCTCAGAGACAAAGTCGGCTGTCACTGGCCCAGCCAGGTCATCATTTCCCCTCACACCCCATCTCCTCTGTTGCCCCTACCCCACAAAGGCACAGGAAATCCTACCACGGGGAGTAGGGGAGCCCTCTCTCACCTTGCTGGCTGGGAGCAAGGGGGCCCCATACTTCTCCCTCAGGGAGTTCCAGCATCCCCTCCCAACACAGCAGGCAGTCTCAACCCAAAGACACAAGTTATCAATGTCAACCACACCCAGCAAGAGGCACACCCTACTTCTGTAGATCATTCAAGAACACAGATAAAGGTAAGGGGGAAAGTAAGAGAAAACCCATCTAGCCTTGGGACCTCAGAGAAGGCCCTGGCCACCACAGGATGGGGGAGTGCAGGGCAAAGGGAGGCTCAGCAAAGTCACAACCACTCAGAGTGCCTGCCAGAGAAGGAGGCAGGCCTATCTGCCCCTGCTGGTGCCTTCTATTCGCTGGCCAATCACATCTGGTGCAGGGCCTGTGTGTGACCTCATTAAATTCTTTTTTTTTTTTTGGGTCCGGTTGTGGGGCCTGAACTCTGGACCTGGGTGCTGTCCCTCAGCTCTTCAGCTCTCAAGGCTAGCGCTCTACCCCTTGAGCCACAGCACCACTTCCAGCTTTTTTTCTTTTTGCTTATGTGGTGCTGAGGAATCGAACCCAGGGCCTCATGCATGCAAGGCAAGCACTCTACCACTGAGCCACCTTCCCAGCCCTACCTCATTAAATTCTTATCATCCATATTCTATGGAGCTTTCACTATTATACTTATTGTTATGACTAGGAAACTGGGGCATATGAGGGAACGTCAATGCCCAGATTCTCCCACTAGTGGAAGAGTACCCCTACCCTCACAGCCAAAGAGTCATCAGACAAAGCATGACAGAGGGGTCACCTAAGAAATGACTCTCTGGTGACAGACGAGGACAGCAAGAAGAAAGAGATACCAGGTTAGCAGCTGCCTACTGGAAGATTCTTCAAAGGGAGAAAAGAGGAAGGAAGAAAAGCATTAAGGGGCTGGAAAGGTGACTCAGAGGTAGAGTGCATGCCTCACATGCATGAGGCCCTGGGTTTGATTCCTCAGCACCACATAAACAGAAAAGGCCAGAAGTGGCACTGTGGCTCAAGTGGTAGAGTGCTAGCTTTGAGCTGAAGAGCTCAGGGACAGGGCCCAGGCCTAGCGTTCAAGACCCATGATCAACCAAAAAGAAAGAGAGAAAGAAAGAAAGAGAAGAAAAGAAAAGAATTAAGATTTTGAAGTGTCTTCTCTGTGCCAAGAATCTCCGATCTGGACATGCCCAAGGGGAACTGACAAGTCAGGGACTGTGCTACTGAGCAGGGACTCCCTGGGGGTGCTGGAAAGGCAGGGGTGCAGGACACAGGTATCCTAGGGCTCTGGGCCCTTTAAAAGCCTGAGTTTCTAATGCTAATTGGACTCACCAGGATTCTGCCTCACCACTCCCTGCTTTTGGTGGAGACAGGCTCCCCATCCTCTTCAGAGGCTTCCTTATAGCATTCCTCCACCCTCCCCAGAGGCTCTACCAAAGAGGTCATGGCAGTCCATAGCCAGGGCAGGGCTATGGATAGGTAGTTCCCTTTGGCTAGCAGCTAGAAAGAAGTCAGGTCTTGCCTTTGGAACAAAGTTGGTTTTATTTGGCTATAAGGCAACTGAACGATAGCGCACTTACCTAGCATGTGCAAGGCCCTGGGTTCCATTTCCCCCCAAACTAACAAGAGCAGTAGAAAAGAAGGCATATACTGGTAGCTCAGGCCTGTAATCTAGCTACTTAGGAGGCTGAGATCTGAAGATTGTGGTTTGAAGCCAATCAGGACATAACCACCAAAAGCCAGAAGCAGAGGTGTGGTTCAAGTGGTAGATTCCAGACTTGAGCAAAAAAATGACATGACAGCACAAGATTCTGAGTTGAAGGCCCAGTACCAACACACACACACACATACACACACACACACACACACACGCAGAAAAGCTCCTGTAGGAGGAAGGAAGTGTAGAAAGTAGGCAATTAAAAGAAAAAAGAACAAGAAAGCAAAGTTTCTGGTGGGTGGCTCCTTTTCTGGAAGCCTGAGTTTCTGGGAATTCAAGAGGTAAAAATCTCACTTTGCCTTTCTCTAGCTGTGTGTTTAATCCCTTGGTGCTGCTTCACAGGGCTCACGTGAGGAGGCTTAAGTGAATTCACCTATGGAAAAGCTTTAGAACTGTTTTAGAACACCGTGAAGTTGTTAAATATCAACTCTACTTGATGCAGAGCTCTTTAGCCTCTGGCTTAAGGTCTTTTTTAAGGGAAATGTGGAGACTAATCATATTTAAATCGCTCTGTAAACCAGGTACAAAAGTGCTTGTTAGTAATCCCAACTCTTCAGGGGTGGAGGCAGGAGGATGGATGGAGACCAGGAATTCAAGGCCAGCCTTGAAGGCTGTTTGATAACAAAATGGGATGTGAAGGCAGTTTTCAGCACTGCCAAGCTGGGACATTAAGGGAATGAGTGAGTGAGTGAGTGAATGAAAGAACAGATGAATGAGGCTCTTACATGGGCACAGTAAAGGTCCTAGAGCAGAATTCCTTTCCTTGCTACAAAGAGGAAATCAATGTCTGGGGCAGTTTGTGAATGGCCTCAGGTCATCCAGTGAGTTCTTGTTAGAGCCAGAGCTAATTTATACTTTCACCCCCCTTCTGCCCCCAATCTTGCACACTTGCACTGCACATACAGCTCCTCTTTTCCTAATGGCAAGAACAGATCATGAAGATTGCTCAATTGCCTATGGGAACAGGAATCTACTTCCTAGGAGAGTAGCCTTTCTCCAGGCCTCTCACTCTCCTTGGACAGCTGAAGGACTCGGGGCAGAGAAGAGCCAGCTCAGGCCACTCCAGCTCTGCTGGTTCCACTCAGGCCTGCCCAGAGGCTAGGCCCCACTCCTGAACCAGAGGGTCCCCATCTGCGTGCCAAGAATGACAGCTGTGGCTTTCAAAATACCTTTAATGCAAGGAAACTCTTTCTCTTTGAACAGATGGAAGCAAACTGCCAGGGTAGAACTGGCCCACACAACCTCTTATTTCAGAGGACCCAGGGGCCTCAGTCTGAAAATTCCTGGCTAGTTACTATAGTCCCTAGAAGCCTGCTCTGATCTCTCCATCTGGAGATGAGAGGATATTAAGACTTGTTACAAAGTTTGGTGTTATAAAATGCCAGAGCTTAATGATTGGCAATCATTATTATTAGGAACAAGAGGTTTCCATTGGAGCCCAAGGCACCGTGGCCAGGTAGGGAAGCCAGGACCTACTGAGAGCAAGAACTGGGGTCTTCTGACGTGGGGCAGAGCTGCTTCTGGGCTTTGAGCTACATCTGGGGTGCGATAATCTCACAGCGATGTCTGCTGCTCTACACAGCTCTGGAGCAAAGAGTCGTCCTACTCCTGTGTAGTGAGGAGAGATCAGGCCTCAAGAGACAGGAACTGATTCCTTCTGGTAGCCTTTTTGGAGGCACATAGTGTCCCTGTGTGGACACAGCTCTGTGAGCGACCTGCATGTGAGGGCAGCAGTCCAGGTTGGTGACCTAAAACTTCGAGGTTGGGCTTGTGCTGTAAAGGCTCAGTAAGTCCAGGTCACACAGACAAGTCACTTTTGTTTCTTAGGGACCCTTAGAAGAGCTGGCCATGATCCTAGAAGTTCAGTCTTATGAAGAGAACCAAAAGTACATGTTGCTATGAAGGAGCTAGTCTAGAAATGTATTTCTAGAAGATTCCTGGGTTGTGGGGGAAGAGGAAGGGTTCTTCAATCAACCAACTCCAACCTGCTTCTGGCATGGGTCCCCTTTCCCTCTGAAACTAGCCCGCCCTGTACCTGCAGTCCCACAGCATCACTGCCATCCCGGACGCACACCCTGCCTGACCCTTCCCTTTCATTCACAGCAAGCTGTCAGCAAGCCTACTAGAAGCCACCAGCAGGCAAAGCCACTCCTTTCTTCCTCTTTAGAAAGCCTGTGTCTTTTCCTGTCTGTACCCGTGAGAGCCTTCCATCCCCCACCTCCATACTCTCGCTTTCAGTTGCTTTCCTCCCTGGCACAGTTCTAGTTTCCTTTTTTTTTTTTTTTGTCTGTCCTGGGGCTTGAACTCTGGGCCTGGGCTGAACACTGTCCCTCTTGAGCTACAGCACCACTTCTGGTGGAGATAAGAGTCTCACAGTTGCCTGTCCAGGCTGGCTTTGAACTGTGAATCTTAGATCTCAGTCTTCTGTGTAGCTAGGATTACAGGCATGAGCCACGGGTGCCCAGCTCGCTGGCACAGTTCTAGTGCTGCTGTGCTGGATGGCACCCCAGACATGCACCTATAAGATAATACCCAATTTCCCAAGATCTTCTGGGATCAATCACCTCTTCAAAAAGTCTTTGATGGTCCATCAGAGAGGAGACACATCCTTCCCCTTTGTAAGTTCTACCCTCTGTACAAGTGCATGCACGATCTCTTCTTACCTCTTACTCCTCACCCCAAACAGCTTCTTAAAAACTCAGTTCACAATCTAAGTGAATACTCCTAAAGACAACAGATATCCACAGCTTGATACAGAGATAACTGATGAGGGGTGGCAAAGTAGAATAGGCAGAGTAGCATATTCTAGAAAACTGTATGATGGAAGAAGCCAGTAATAACTGATTAAAACATAGCTTTAGAAGCTGGGGAAAGTGGTGTAATTCTACCTTCTTGAGATATGGAGACTGGTAGGCCAACTGGGGGAAAACTCATGACACTCCATCTCTACCAATGGCAGAGCACAATGGTACATGTCTGACATCCCAATAAAGCACAAATAGTAGGATCACAGTCCAAGCCTGATCAGGAATAAAGTAAGACTGTATCTCAAAAGTAACAAACACTAAAAGGCTGGCAGAGTGGCTCAAGTAGAGTGTCTGCCTAGCAAAAGCACAGAACTCCGTGTTCAAATCCCAGTACTGACAAAAAGAACAGAAAAGAGAGCATGTAGCTTTCAAGATTTTCTTCTAAATTTATAGAGAAAAGAGTTGATTTCTCAAGTGCAATCTCAAAGTGCTCTCTCACGTCTGCCACAGTTTGCCCATCACCACCTATCATCCTATTCTACAGGACAAGATCATATGGACCATTGTTAAGATGGGGAAATAGGCATGGCAATGGAAAGAGCCCTGCATCATATAGCAAGTGGTTAACAGGCTAAAATGCTAAGCATACTTATCAGTAGAACCCAAAGTAAGGCAGGTGAGGACCAATGCCAGAGAAAGCCACATACTCTCAATTCTGGTAACTTATGAATCCAGGTCTTGGAGGACAGATAGATGCAGAGGGACCAAGCCTTCCTCACATGAGGCTGAGAAGCCCAGTGAAGCTGACTTATGAGTCACCATACGAAACTACTATAAAACAGGAACAATGCTGAGATAAATGCATCACTAACAGCCATCACTAACAGCCAGGAGTGAGGAGTCTGGGGAAAGCAAATGTAAGGCTAAACACTTGTGCCAGGCCCACAAAGAAAGGGCTACAACGAAGAATGCACAGAGCTGGCCATCCCTCTGTCCTTCTGCATGGGAATCAGGAATGGACTTAACTTGGGCCTAAGAGTTGAGCTTAGAAGGAGGGGCTGGGGGAGAAGCACCACACAATGACTCATCCCTGTAATCCTAGCTGCTCAGAAGGCTGAGACTTGGGATGGAGTTTCGAAGCCAGCTCAGGCAATAAAGTCTATAAGACTCTTATTTTCAATTAGGCACCCAAAAAGCCAGAAGTGGAGTTGTGGCTCAAGTGGTAGAGAGCTAGCCTTCAGCAAAATAAGCTCAGGGACAGTGCCCAGGCCCCGAGTTCAAGCCTTAGGAGTGGTACCAAAAACATACAAACATAAAAGAAGCAGGGAGGGTTGTCAGGCAGGGTGGTAGGTGTTGTGAGTGCCAGGCACGGGCACTGGAGAGTGCTTGCCAGCCAGGATGGCAGGCCTGGATGCCTGACATCCAGAGGCGGAGGGGTGTAGAGAGATCTACACTACAGAGAGTCACCACTACAGCCACAGCCTCAGGGATCCTCAGCAACAGGTCAGAGATAAAGGAGGATCAGATCACTCTGCGGCTGGCCTAGCACCGAGGGCGCTCGGAGAGGAAGAATGCAAAGACGCACAGAGTGTTCTCGGGAGGTTTGAACGCGGCCAGCCGCGCTGTTGGGGGAGATCCTGTAACACTTCGGGGACTTTTTTTTTTTCTGCCAACTCTTAACTTTGTCCTGAAACAAAGCAAAAGCCACGCCTGGGCCAGACGCAGAGCGCGAATCCCCCCAGTGCCGGGAAACCCTCCCTGACGCCATCTCTGGCTTGCAGCCAGGAGGACCCCGCCTCCGTCTCCCCAGCCCCCCTCGCTCTCTCCCTCCCAGTGTCCGCACCGGCCACCCCGGCTTCCCGGATGCTCAGGAACCGACTCGAGCTCTGCATCGGAACGCTTAGCCGCTGGCCCTCTCCATCAGGCATCCAGGGGTCCTGCATCACAGCCGGACAGAGCCCCCTCCCCCGTCCCGGGGAACAGGCCCGCGGCGGGACAGAGTGACGACGACTGGGATCCCGGAGTTAGGAGATCCAGGGCCATCCCTGCGCCCCGACCCCAGGGCCCCGCGGCTCACCTGACTTGCCCATGGCCGGCTCTGCGCGCTCCTCCGCTCCCGCTGCAGCCGCGGTGCGCTGCGCCCGGTCACCGCCCCAGCCTCGGGGATGGGGCCGGAGGGGGCCGGGCGGCCTCGGCCCCGCCCCCGGCCCCGCCCGGCCCCTCTTGCCTTATAAGGCAAAGACAGCTGCAGGCCCCGCTCCCGGGCCACCCCGCCGGCGGCCCCGAGAATTCCTCGTGCGCGGGGAATTCCAGCTCCACCCCCGGGCTCTCCAGGTGCGAGGCGCAGGCCTTCGGGACCGCCCTCCGGAACTGTCTCTGCTCCCGGCTCCGCAGGGACAGTGCGCACCTTGCACGCGGCTGCCTGTGGCCCCGCCGCGACCCTGGCACCGCGAGGACCGCAATCAGGGGCGGTTGTGGCCCGCGCCACCTGGGGTCAGTACTCACCCAGCAGTCAGGTCCCCCCTTCTCAGTGACAGGGAGCCCCAAAGGGCTCCTCTCCCTGGGCCTGGGCTCTTCCTTCCCCCCACCTTCTAGCTGAGCCTCCCCAGGGAGCGCCCAAGGCTGCCTCGGACCTGTGCATCTGCCCCCATTCTC
Organism: Dipodomys spectabilis; assembly: GCF_019054845.1. Classification (NCBI taxonomy): domain Eukaryota; kingdom Metazoa; phylum Chordata; class Mammalia; order Rodentia; family Heteromyidae; genus Dipodomys; species Dipodomys spectabilis. The sequence goes on along the minus strand of NW_024870683.1, from coordinate 7,909,037 downwards.
GCCTTCCAGTTTTATGTCAGGCACTGGTTCAACTAGATTCCTCCATATTCCCTCACACTTGGTCTTAGATCCCTCATGACTTGTTCTTTATGAGTTATTTTAAAATGTTCGTTTCCAAATATTTGGGACTTTGCTTTGGTATCTTTCTGTCATGGATTGCCATTGTAATTAGGTTGTTGAAACTGGCTTTTAGACCCCAGGCCCACAGTCCACGCTCCAGTTAGGTCGGACCACTCACCCTTGCACACCAGATAGAGACACGGTGAGGGGCCCGGCACCGGAACACAGCAGTTCAGTACATCTTCAGCCATCTTTTGAGGTGCAGACATTGCTTTCAGGTTAAGTAGGGAGAGTTGGGTGGGTAGAGGGTGATAAAGGTATGCATAGTTAAAACAGTCCCAAGTCTCAGGTGGAGCCTGGTTGACCATTATTAGCTGTTCTTGTCCTTAGAGGAGTTCTGGAGAAATTATCACTTTATTATAGATGCAGAATAGAAACAAGGTGGTCTCCTGAGTTTGGGGCGTTGTTTTTTTTTTTTTTTTTTTTTTTCGTGGTTGTTGGTTTGTTTTGTTTTTTGTTTTGTTTTGTTGCCAGTCCTGGGGCTTGAACTCAGGGTCTGGGCACTATCCCTGGGCCTCTTTGTGCTCAAAGCTAGCACTCTACTACTTGAGCCACAGAGCCACTTCTGGCTTTTTCTGAGTAGTTTATTGGAGATAAGAGTCTCATGGACTTTTCTGTCATGGCTGGCTTCAAACTACAATCCTCAGATCTCAGCTTCCTGAGTAGCTAGGATTACAGGTGTGAGCCACCACTGGGATGTTTTCTTTAAAGATAAATAAGTAGAAGGCATTGCTTGTTTGAGGAGCAGTTTGTTTACCACACAAGATGGTTGTCATTGAATCTTTTCTTTCTGCAAAATGAGGTGACTGCAAAGGGACTTCAGAGAATAGCTCAGAGAAATGGCTACAAATAGAAAATTGGAGGGCTTTTTGTTAATTCCCAGGACCCAGGTAAAAGCATCTTCTAAGTTGCCTCTTGCATTATGGACTATAAATATCCTGTGTGATTTCTTTCACATGTGCTGACCATTATTTTATGGCTCAAAGTGTGGTTTGTCTTGGTGAATATTCCCTGGGCACTTGGAAAGACTATGTCCCCTAAATGCCAATAAAATTGATTGGCAGTGTTGTTGCTCTTTTATATCCTTGCTGATTTTGTCTGCTTGTTCTATCAAATATTGAGACAGGGATATTAAATCTGTCTATTTCTTCTTTAGGTTCTATATTAACTTTGCTTCATGTACTTTGAACCTTTTATTCAAAGTATAAACATTTATGATTCATATCATCTTGATATTGACTTTTTTAATCAGGGCCCTATGCATGTTAGGCAAATGGTTTATTGATGAGATATGCCCCCAGCCTTTTTTTTTTTTCTTTTTCTTTCAGTTCTGATAATGGAACCTACAGATTTGGGTATGCTAGGCAAGTGTTCCAGCACTACAATTTATCGGAACTACTCCATACCCTCAGTAAAATGACTAATTAGTATGAAAAGGGAATCTATCTCTGCTAACCTTTCCTGTGAAATGGACTTTATTACATAGCCATTTGGCTTTAATTATTATTATTAGTAATAGTAGTAGGCGGCTCATTTAACTTTTTTTCCTCTTTCTCTTCCTCCTCCTCCTTTTCCTTTTTGGTGGTCCCAGTCTTGGGGCTTGAACTTGAGGCCCTAGGCACTGCCTCTGAGCTTTTTTGCTCACTCTAACTTTGTGAACCACAGCTCTACTTCCAGCTTTTTTTGGTGATTAATTGGAGATAAGAGTCAGGTAGACCTTCCAATCTGGGCTGGCTTTTAACTTTGATCCTCAGATCTCAGCTGCTTTAGTATTTAGAACTGATTACAGGTAGGATCCACCAGCACCTGGCACTCTAGTTATTTTTGAGACAGGATCTAGCTTTTTGTCTGGGCCATTCTAGACTATGTTCCTTCTGTTTTATGCTCCTTGTTACAGCTGGGAGGATAGGTATACTACCATGCCCAGCTAACTACAAACCTCCTGACTGCCTCTCAAGTAGAGACACTAGCCACATGTCATTTGTATTACAAATGACAATATCACTTGTGAGTAGCTCAGAGCTAGGTATGGTGCCTTCTTTTCTCTCTTTTCCTTGTGAGGACCCTGGACTGGTTACTAGGAGTGAAGATGGTATGGCTAGAAATTGCTTCAATTGTAAGCCACTAAGGTTTGGGGAATTTGCCTAAGCTGTCTCTCCTTCCAGAGCCTGCTGCCTTAGGATATGCTGTGGAGAGTTCAAAGTAGACCTGCCTAGTCTGTCCTGGGGCTTGGAAAACCTGAAGCTGCAATCTCAGCACTTGACTGCCGCTGTTTCCCTGGGCCATGTCTGGGTCTGGTCTGTTCCATCTGCCCTGCTCTCCCAGGGTCCTTGGGATGGCCACTTGTTTTCTATTTTCTTTCACTTTTTTTTCTCATTATTACATACATTAGTTTTAAAGGTGGGAATGGGGGTTCAATGAGACATCTCCATCCATGCAATAATGTACCTCATCAACCTTACCACTCACTCTATCAGTCTCTCTTAGATCCTCTCCCCATTCCTTGTAACAATTTCAATTGCTTTTGCTGCTCTGTTTTCATATATGAATCTAAAGAACTTTAATATTTCCCCTGATTCATGCTTCTGTACTGATAGCCACCTTCAACAGCACTTGTTTTACTTTCCTGTCATTCATTTGTGTTTATTCCTTGTATTAAGGGGCTTCACCATAGTATTTTGAACATGTATATATTCTGATATATTTTGGTATATTTTGATCAAACTAATCCCCTCTATTGTTTTTTTTCCTGTCTCCCCTCCTTTACTATTTTTTTTTTTTTTTGGGTCTGGTCGTGGGCCTGAACTCTGAGCCTGGGCGCTATCCCTCAGCTTTTCAGCTCAAGGCTAGCGCTCTACCACTTGAACCACAGCACCACTTCCGGCTTTTTTTCTTTTTGCTAATGTGGTGCTGAGGAATCGAACCCAGGGCCTCATGCATGCAAGGCAAGGGCTCTACCACTGAGCCACCTTCCCAGCCCCCCTCCCTTACTATTAAGTAGTGTTTTTGTTTTTTTTTTTTGCTGGTCCTGGGGCTTGAACTCAGGGCCTGGGCACTGTCCCTGAGCCTCTTTGTGCTCAAGGCTAGCACTCTACCATTTTAGCCACAGCACCACTTCTGGCCTTTTTTTTTTTTTTTTTTTTGAGTAGTTTATTGCAGATAAGAGTCTTATGGACTTTTCTGTCTGGGCTGACTTCAAACTGCAATCCTCAGATCTCAGCTTCCTGAGTAGCTAGGATTACAGGTGTGAGCCACTGGCACCCAGCCTGTTTAACAGCTTTTGAAATTTTTTTTTTTAAATAAAATTAACTCCAAGTTTTATTAAGGATTTCAGATTACATATTTCAAATTTATGGTATGGAATAGAACCATTTTGGAACTGAAGAAATGGCATAAATGAACACTGACATCCCTTGAAACTTTATAAAGAAAACAATTCCTCTGCCAAACGCATCCCCATTATATAACAACATGAAATATAATCTACCTCTTCACTTTGGCAATAGCTATTTCCCAAAGGAATGAAAAGGAATGATTTTGCTACTTCTGTAAGTTCATTAAAAATGGGATTCTGTCTTCAAGTTTATAAGATTGCTTATCCCATCTTCATACCTGAACACATGAAATTTGACACTATTCATCCTCCATCATGCTCATTCCCTGTTCCTCCTCCCCCGCTAGCAATCCATGGTTTCTTATTCCAGAGTTACATAGCTGACCCAAGGGTGACTGACTGTTTCATTTCCAGTGTCCATATTGCTTGAAAGAACAAATGACCAGATAGGATTTTTATTAAAATAGAAAAGCTTTCTAGTATATTGCATTGAAGACATTTATACAGAAATAAGCAATTGCAACAAATATGCTACATCAGCACTGAGATATTCTGAAAGCTTTAAGTGCCCGCTTTTCAACATTTTGGTATAGTAAGCATATCTATCCCTATGTATTTCAAAGGAGATATATATATATATATATATAATACTGAAAAAAACTTCATGTAAAATCTAAGGTCAGGTGCATACAAACAAGAAGTATTACATTGTATTACATTATATAGCTTATTTCAAACTGTGGAACACATTCAAAGTATCCATTTTTTTTAGACAACATGCAAACATTTTAATACTCGGTTTGATATCTTTAAATAGATAAAGCACAATTCTTCATAATTCTATATCAAAAAAGTCAGACAGAACATTTATCTACACTGTGCACATCATGAAAAGCAAATGTGTCTCCATAAACACAAGGTACTGGGTTAACACACATGATTGTCACATTACAAATATGGCTATTCACCTTCTTCATAATAAAATAGAAAAATCATGTATTTACATGAACTAATTATTTCACTTTTTTGGCAATTATAAAAATAGCAGCAAATGGTTTAAAGATTGATGTTTAAAAACTCTAAATTTAACTTGATGAATACCAAAGAGTTCATGTCTGGTTGTTACAAAAATTGCATGATGTTTTAATGCAATGTGACCTCTCACTTTCACAAAAGTCACAGGCATAAATCAGTAACAAATGAGACTTCACTTACAATATATACTTATTAGAGGGTCATTTGGTCAGCTCTCTTTTACTTAACGATATAGATGGGGTCTTGAATGAAACGTGTAAATTGATTTAGGCAGAGTGGTAAATGCCTGTAATTGCAGGCTGAGGCAGGAAGATGAAATGTTCAAGGTCAATATGGGCTGCATAGCAAAAAAAAAAAGATTTTTTTCCCCCTGTAAATTGAGTGGACCTGATGATTTATATGACATTTTCAAGGACATTTCACCTTGATTTCACACTCTCCTATATCAGTATCAGTGGCTCTTCTCTGGACCCCTGCCCCTGCTTCTAGACAAAGAAGTGGGGATTATCTGTATATAATCTCGAATACTAGGGCAACCTTAATACTGACAACAACTCTGAAATGAAGTTTATCTGATATGAACCCAATGGCAAAGTGAGTTTTCTTTCTTTCTTTCTTTTTTTTGGTCGTGGGGCCTGAACTCTGGGCCTGGGCGCTGTCCCTTAGCTCTTCAGCTCAAGGCTAGCTACCATTATGAGCCACAGTGCCACATCTGTTTTTTTTTTTTTTTCTGTTTATGTGGTGCTGAGGAATTGAACCCAGGGCTTCATGCATGCAAGGCAAGCACTCTACCACTGAACCACCTTCCCAGCCTGTGAGTTCTCTTTCTAAAGAACAATTATTTCATTGATCAGTACTACGTTTGAATTCAGGGCTTTGTGCTTGCTCCCACTTAAGCCATGCCTCTAGCTCTTATCAAGGATATTAAAGTTGTTTTAGAGTGGGAACCCCATCATTGAGAATATTGTAAATCACAAGGCCGTGAACCACCAGAAAGAGGCATCCTCATGCATTAGTATTTGGAAGAAGAACATATTTACCATTTGTAAAGCTAAGACAAAAGCTCTACATATATTGGTGGATTAAAAAAAAAATACTGTGTGGTGACAAGAGGTGACGTGCTTTTACTTGGCCGCTGTACCACCACCAACTCGCAGTCTTGAATGTCTTTCACAAGGTAGAAGAGTTATGGCTAGGAAGATTTTGCACTTTTTGTGGGCAGTCAGTGAGGAGTCCAGAGCACGTGCAAGGCAAGGGCCAGGCTGAGGAGGAGGAGCAGGGAGTTCCAAGAAGGCCTGGCCCCCATGGCAGCTGATGGCAGGCTGTTGGAGACCTGCACTTGGGAGATGATGAGAGCAGACAGCGGGACGTGGGATGCCAGAGTGGGGCTGTCAGAGTTGATGAGGGACTCGATCTTCTCTGCTTCCTTATTACAAGCCTCAATCTGGGAGAAAGAGAAAAAGATCTGTTCAACACAAAACTACAGGAGCATGTGAAAAGGTCAAACTGGACAGATTCCACGCATATGCCTAAAGTAACGTAGCCTTCTAGGGACCACTCATTCTCTTTGCCTTTCTTTTCTTAGCTAAAGTAACATTTTATTATAGCCTTAATTTACTACATATATGTAAGGCATTAAAGAAAGTCAGAAATGAACGACAAGGCCATTGCCCTAATCAATCAACTTGTCTCATCGTTCACTGCCTATGTACTCTAGACTTCATCTTTCCTTGGTTAAAGAGTCAATGGAGTGTGCTTCAATGGTTCTTTAAACATAAGGCTAAAGCAATTTAACTTTAACCAGGCTTCTAATGATGGCAGTTCTCAAAGTAAACATCCTGTTTATTGAGCTCTCACTACTGTCATGCTGAAATCTGGGTTTCACCTGCTCCTAAATTAGAGAAAGAAAAACTGCTTACAAGTCTAGCTTCCTCTACAGCAGGAGCAGAGCCCCGAGGAAGCCAGAGGCTTTCTGGCCTTGTCATTGTGGGACCTGTGCCAGTCTTGCCTCCCTGGGCCTCAGTGGCCTCATTTGTATAACAAGTGGACTGCCACTGGTGTGTTCTCAAAGTCCCTCCATCTCTGTACCCTCTGAGTCCCAGTGCCTTAGTTTTTCCCTTCCCCTGGCTCCACTATATTCCTAACAAATGGATGCCAGGCCTCAGCTGTCTAGAAAAGTACTTGGTTCTTCAGAGACTCCCTTGTTTTTCTCCCTTCTCAGTTCCAAACTCCCCAAGAGCCCCCATTTCCTCATCTCCTGATCCTTCCCTGCTCCTGATGTGTACTCTCTACCTAAGTCCACACAACCTGAAAGTGACAGGACGGTGCACACCATGCACTGAGCGATACCTGCAAAGGTTTCGGATAATGATCCACAGGAATGATCAGAATCACTATTTCTGACTCAATGCTGAAGTATCCAAATACATCACACTGTGGGACAGAAACGTGCATGCGGATTTTCTGAAGGATTTCCAGAACTGTTATTGGCTTTTTATTTGTTACCTAGAAGGAGAAAACATTTTTATTACCTGAAGACAAGAAGAGGTTACTACTATTACTGCCATTGCTTCAGTGGCCACTGGAGGAGACTCTGACTAAAGAACCCTTGGCCCCAAATGACTCTATTGGACCAAGTCCTAGGTTTTTTGTTGTTTTTTTTATTTTGTTTTTCAATGTGCTGGCCTTGGGAGGCTTGAACTCAGGGCCAAAGCACCGTTCTTGAACTTTGGCTATTTTAAGGCTAGTGCTCTACCACTTTGAGTCACAGGGTTTTGGGTAGTTAATTGGAGATAAGAGTTCCATGGACTTTCCTGCCTTTAAACTGTAATCCTTAGATCTCAGCCTTCTGAGTACATAGGATTAAAGGCATAAGCCATTGGTGCCAGCCAGAAGTGATTTTCATTTATTTTTTAAAATTTTTAATTGTTATTATAAAGGTGATATACAGAGGAGTTACAGTTATATAAGTCAGGTAAAGAGTACATTTTTCTTTTTTTTCTGCTTATGTGGTGCTGAGGAATCGAACCCAGGGCCTCATGCATGCAAGGCAAGCGCTCTACCACTGAGCCACCTTCCCAGCCCAAGAGTACATTTTTCTTTGGACAATATCTCCTCTTCCCTTGCTCTCTCCCAGTTTTTCCCTTCCATCCCCACACACAAGAGATGTGGTTTTTAAATAGTGATTATTCTGACTCAGTCTTTCTACAAAGACTAAGTATTTTAATCAAAATAGAGAAGATTGTGTAGGCAGTGGCAAGTGCTGGCTGTACATTCTGGGAACCCTATCTTCACCAAATGGCGCAGCAAACGTGATGATGTAGAGAAGGGAAAGGGTAAAACCACCTACGGAGGGTGGTGGTTTCAGGAGATCATCTTGGAGGAATTGGGGCTGGTATGATACTAGCCATCTTGAAATCATTTGAAATCTTGAAATCTACCAGCCTCAGCCACCTGCTCCACCTGCAGCTGCTCACCATCTCCCCAAGCTTTCTAAGCAAAGCTCAGGCTGACTGATGTGCACAGCTGGGGTGTGACAGGAAGAAGCACAGGTTGGGACTTCACTACGATGCAAACCCTCTTTATACTGGCTATGAGCTGTATGGTTGTGGGCAAGTCATTTTTCTGCAAATTCATTTCTTCATCTATAAATGGAGATAGTTCATTTGCTTTCCAGGATTCTGAGAGGTTTAGCAATAAGGTTACAATGGTACCTGACATATAAAGGAATATACCTTAGCAATAGTGTCCAGTTTTTCTCTGTCGAATAAAACTCTTAACATCCCAGCACATAATGGACAACAAGCACCTGTAACAGAAACCATTTTGTATGGGTTCAGAATTAACAAGAATTCAAAAGTTTTGTGATGATTCTCTTTTCAGATATACTGCCTGACCAACCTGTGGCCTTGTAATCTGTGAGTTTACCAAAGTTCTTTCTTCACCCCTGCCTTATCCTGCTCAGGGAGAGGAAGCTGCGGTGTAACAGAGCACACAGACAGGCACCGAAGAAAGACACAGGGCCTAATTCTGCCCTGCCTCCATCTCACTCTGTGATCCTGGCCAAATGTTCTCACTGGGCCTTTGTTTGCAAATAAAGAGCTTATGATTTGGGAGTTCACAGCATTTGCTTTCAATTTAATTTTAAAATGATCTGAAAACTGTTTAAAAACCACAGCAAGATATGGCATGATCGAATTTAATGTTATACCACATTGAACATGGCAGAGCTCAGTAATCAATCCATTAGCCAGCCCTCCACAGTTGGCCTTCACTAGTCCACTTCATTCTGCTTCATTGCACTTGGTGCTCCTGACAGTACAGATCTGCACAGTAACTTGTGTCAGCTCCCTTGAAACAGGAGGAAAATAATCCTTTTAGTTCACTGTTACATCCCCAGTGCTTAGAAGACTGTCTGGCATACAGTGGAAGCTCAGTGAATATTCGATGAGTGAATGCATGGAAGACTCCAGATTAACCTGCTCTGTATAGTTTTGCAATACAGTCTCACCTGCCACCTCTGAAGAGTGTGAGATCACAGGCAAACTGCTTTAAAACCCACACAAACTTGCTGATTATATGCAACTAAACCAATTGAATTAAGATACTCAGGGTAATATGACAACTCTTTTTTATTTCTCTCAACTTCAAATGTTGGTGTTCTTCAAAACTTCTTTGATTATATATTTACTAATTCAGTGTTCATTACTTTTATAAGTAAATACTATATGTTTAATCTAATAACAATTTTAGAAAATGAGTACTACTTTATTTTATTTATTTATTTATTTTATGCTGGTTTTGGGGCTTGAACTTAGGGCCTGGATCCTGTCTTTGGTCTTTTTTTTTTTTTAATTATTTTATTTATTTATTTGGTCTGGTCGTGGGGCCTGAACTCTGGGCCTGGGTGCTGTCCCTCAACTCTTCAGTTCAAGGCTAGCGCTCTACTACTTGAGCCATAGCGCCACTTCCGGCTTTTTTCTTTTTGCTTATGTGGTGCTGGGGAATCGAACCCAGGGCCTCAGGCATGCAAGGCAAGCGTTCTATCACTGAGCCACCTTCCCAGCCCCTGGTCTTTTTTTTTGATTAAGGATAGTACTCTGCCACTTGAACCACATCTCTGCTTCCAACTTTTTAGTGGTTAATTGGAGATGGACTGTCTTGCTAGTCTGGCTTTAAATTGTGATCCTCAGATCTTAGCCTCCTGAACAGGTAGTATTATAGGCATGAGCCTCCAGTGCCTAGTAATTACTTTATCATTTTATATATTAGTGTTTGGTGCAAAATTTGCTTGAAAAAAGATTGCCCTACTGTTTTGAAGTCACCAGACCATATGATACCTAAGGTAATCCATAACTTTTCCAGGTCAATCCAGAATATTATGTCTAACTAATGTGTGAGTCTCTTGAAAAATTTAAATAAACTAGTCAGACTGACTTTCTTGAAGAGAATAAGCAAATTCTTCCAATTCCACCCGTGCCTACCCCAAATACCTCCAGCCTACCAGGTGGGATGATGGGTTTGCACCCTGTTGCCAAAAGTGGAGGACACTTCACAGCAGCACACTCGGTGACAGAACTGTATTCGGAGAGGACCCCAACAGCCTGGCAGGGTCCATCGTAATCAACTGCCACACGATCAGAGTAGGCAGCACACACACTACTATAGGTCTCACCATTGTGGGCACAGACAGGCTCTGTGGCTCTGCAGAATGGCTGAGGGCAAACAAATCACAGTTAGCCAGGGAACTGCCATGGCGTACCAGTCCTGATCAGGAGGACAGGGGGTCTCTCTCTCTCTCACCTTTTCTCTCTCTCTTGTCCTTGAGATTTTTTTTGCTCAAGGCTAGCACTCTACTACTTGTACCACAGCTCTACTTGTGGCTGTGTGTGTGTGTGTGTGTGTGTGTGTGTGTGTGTGTGTGTGTGTGTGTGTGTGTGTGTGGTTAATTGGAGATAGAGTCTCTTGGATTTTCCTGCCCAGGTTGGCTTCAAATTGTGAATCTCAGTTCGCAGCCTCCTGAGTAGCCAGGATTACAGGTGTGAGCCACTGGCAACTGGCTTCTATGCTCAAAAAAGGAAAAAGACACAGTAGGAAGCAAAAAACAACACAGCTGTCTCAAGAATGAACTGAAAAGGTGACCACTCAATCTCTCTGACCTGGGTGGTTGTTTCATATAAACAGGTATGAAATAAATATATCCTCTCACAACTCCTCCACCCAGATAGCTCTTAAAAATCCAAGAAAGTCTGTTTGAAGAAAATAAGATCAATCTTTCTCTGAATATGGAGGCCTTACCATTTCATCTTGGGTATAGGAAAAGGAGAGAAAAGAGTGAAGATAATAGTGGAACAGACAGACTCTGGGCTTATTCCTGGGTAGGTCAGGAAAAAGCATAAACAGGATGAGTAAAAGAGGAAGAAGAGAAGACTGGCAATTTAGAGAGGAAGATATCAATACAAATGGAATCTAAGTGTTGAGAGAAAACAAGTTTAGGTAAACAAGCTAAAGGGACTTTTCTAACCAAGACCAGAGAATGAGATGCAATCTTGGAAGCTGTTAGGGAGTAGTGGATAAGGGATTCTAGGCCCAGAGATGGGTATCCCCCAGGACAGAATATGTGGTTCATGTGGGAAGTTCCAAAGGGGCTGTTTATGTGATTAGTCATTTAATGTGGATGCAGATTCCACAACCCTTCAAGAGTAAGACACAGGCGAATGTAAAAGGACAGACATCTTAGAGAAGTTTTCAATCACTGTAAGTGGTAGGAGAGAAGTACAAAGATGGGGAAACTTTTTCTTTTCTTCCTGATTTGTTTCCTAGTGGGGACGATGCATAGAATTTTGGGAAGTACATTTGGAATGAAACCAAAGTCCTTTTCCTACAAATGGCAGCAAGAAGTAACTGTCTCTGCTTGCTTCTTCTACATTAGCTGCATAGAGGTACGCACTAGCCAGACAGCCTTTCAGAATGAGAAGAGCCAGTGTTCTTTTTCAGTGGAGGGCTTAATTCTTCTTGCCTGTAAAGGATCATAAACCCATTTTTTTTGCCCAGTGTACTTCGCTTGTCAGCCAAACAACATACCTGACACGGGCCTTTGTAGGAGAGGCTTTTTCCTCTTTGGTATAAAGTGCAGAGATTATTATGCTCCATGTGGTCTGTATCACACACAGGATCACGAATCTGGTCACAGGCGAGCTGTCTTGGCACACACTCATACTGACTACATCCAAATTTATCAAAAGTTGTCAGGCAGACTTGTGGCTTGGGAACACATCTGAAAAAGATGAATGCATGAGCCAGCTGTAGGGTCCGGGATGGGGGGTGGGGAGGAAGATTATGGTGGGGCTGGCAGAGCCATGAATGAGGTCCAGGAGGCTGAGGAAAAAGCAAGAGATACAAGAGCTTATGTAGAGAGGTAGCATCAAGCATGCAGAATAGGCTATTGAGGTAGCAATGCCATACAAACTGCCCAAGGGAATGAGTTACTGGGTGGAAGCCTGGGGGGATACACCATTCTAACTGGAGCTGGGTGGGTAAGAAGGGTATATACAGTGGACCAGACTGAGGAAGCAGACATCAACACTGAAGTGAGGATCCAGAATGTGATACTGGGGAAAGGGGAAGGGAGAGAGATTTTAAGAGCCAAGGATGCAAGCACAGGTAGAAGTGCTGAGATAGGAGGCCAGGTGGATGGGCTCCAATAACAAATGAAACATTTTCTTGTGCTTAATTTTACTTGGCTAAAAAAAAAATCTATCTTAAGGAAAGCTTTTGCTAGGTACTGTGGCTCAAGCCTACAATCCTAGCTACTTGAGGGGTAGACATCAGAGGATCTCAGATCTTAGTCTGAGGCCAGCCTGGGCAAAAAAAAGTTTAAGAAAAACTCCATCTCAACCAATGGCTGGCAAGGTACAATGACATCTGACTGTCTTCTCCAGAGAGATGGGGAAGCACCAGGAGGATTATAACTCAGACTGGTTTTGGCATTAAAACCCTAACTCAAAAATAACCCAGACAAAAAAGGGGCTAGAAAGGCGTGCTCAAATGGTAGAGAACCTGCCTCACAAGCATGAGGCTCCAGCTTCAATCCCAGGACCACCAAAAAGAAAACGAAAAGGAGGTTTCTCTTTATGTCCTAAAAAAATTTTCAGGTTTCTGTACCTACCAGACTAAGAAGTTGACGCTAGTTGGACTACTTACTTACTGAGAATGCCACCAAAGTGGATTCTTCTAGTAATGCCTGGACCTTGTTTAATTTTCAATTCCTTATTTCTCCACAGGGGTTAAGATAGCAGCTCTCCTAAATCCTCATTTCCAACACTCATGACTTCTGCTCCTGTAGCCGTCTGCCTTTACCCATACCACATTTCTCCCTGCAACCATGCTGTGGCTGCTCATCCTCCCAGATTCAGCAGCGTGTCACATCCTCCTGAGCCCTTCCTCTCCAGGCTGCACTAACTGCCCATATTTGGGGTCCCAATCATGTTGGAAGATTTACTTGGCTCTTTTTTTACTTAGCAGTTTTACTTGGCTCTTTTTCTTTTTTTAGATTCCATACTCTTTAGGAAAGACAGCACATTTTTGGGGGGTGGGGGCAGTGTCACACTATATAGCCCACGCTGACCTTGAAATCAAGATCAGTCTTCTGCCTCAGTCTCTTCAATGCTGAGATTATATATGTGTGTCACAATACTGGGCCAGAGACTGCCTTTCAACCCAACCCACCTTTGTGTTTTCACCATCTGATACATGGATGGTAGATGTTTTGTAAGTGCTGGTTTGGTGTTGAGGGGGAAAAAAAAGAAAAGCTTTCAACTTACCTTTGGTTTTTTGGACAGAGATTAGGATTACAAGGGTCCTTGGAGATGCATGATCCAAACTCAAACTGGTGGTCTTGGAGACCCACACAGCGTGCAATACAGGCACTGGGATAAGTGCGTCCATTCTGTCCACAAACAGGGACAAACTGATCCGCACAGTTACAGGGCAGGCCTGAAGAGAGGAAATGGAAGACATGCTAGAAAGCTTCATTTTCTAGCTGAGCACCAGGGGCTCATACTTATCATTGTAGCTACTCAGGAAGCTGAGACATGAAGGACTGGGTTCAAAGACAGCCAAGTCCATAAGACTCCATCTCCAAAATAACTAGCAGAGAGCTGGATTAGAGGTGTGGCTCAAGTAGTAAAGCACCAGCCAAGTGAACAAACTAAACTTCCTGAGTAGCTAGGATTACAGGCATGATCCACCAGTGCCTGGCATGTGAGATCCTTATCTCCAATAAGCAATTCAGAAAAAGCTGAAAGCCACACTGTGGCTCAAGTGATAGAGCCATTAGCCTTGAGAAGAAGAATCTCAGGGACAGAGCCCAGGTCCTACATTCAAACCACAGTACCAGCACATACACCCACACCCACACACAAATCAAAACAAAAACATCTCACTTCATTGCTGAAGAGCACTGACTACTTATTTGGGTCTCTAAATTAAAAACAGAAGAAAAGCTTAACATATGTACCTTTGCTCTAAGCCATTTTCTGTAAGTTACTTTGCAATCACTTTGGAATTCAGGAGGAACAGGATAGGGCTGACTGATAGCATCTTTATGGCTTTATGACAAAGAACTGAAATTACTCTTAAGCACCAATTGTGATTCCTCAGGACAAAACACTTTACAACAATGATGACTATTCTGACCAGTGATTACAGTAATAGCAACTTCTCCAGAATCCCCTCCCAGGAATGAAATAATAACCAGGCCATACTTTGATCAGGACTGTTTAATAATTACATATTACTCTCCCTTTCCCCCAGTTATTTCTGTATAAAACCTATAGTTCATGTCTACACCTAGAAGATGTCTGAGGACGAGCTGAAGTCCTGTCTTCCCATAGCTGCTACATAAAAAAACTCTCTCTGGAAGTGGTGCTGTGACTCAAGTGGTAGAGTGCTCGTCTTGGGCTGAAGAAAACAGGGAAAACACCCAGGCCCAGAGTTCAAGCCCCATGACTGACAAAAAAAGAAAAAAAAACTCTCTCTCTCTGCTCCTCACCGTATCTTTTTATTTGGCATACAGGGGCAATAATCAGACCTGGGTCTGATTATTCCTGGAGTTTGGGGCTGGCATCTAAAACTCTGGTTTCAGACACAGCCTCAAATATACACCCACGTAGACTTCCTTTCTTCCATTTGTCCTTATGAAGGTGGACCATTAACAATCATGTGGCAATCCTATGTTCATACAGAATTGTACATTAAGTGAGAGAAATATGGCTACCTTGCCATCTCTGCTTTTTCAAAGGCAGCACAGCTTTGAATGCAAGGCAGCTTTGAGTGCAAGGCAGCTTTCCTTTGTCATTTCCTTTGCCAGTGAATAGGGGAACTGCAGACCACGGTCCTACAAGCGGATCCTTATAAAGAAGACTATATGTAGAAAAATAAAGCTTGCTTCTCCTGATCTGGCATGTAAAATCTGAGATTTAGATGTCTGAACTCTGGCTTAGGGGATTTCTTGAGTGTTAAGGGTAATACCAAAAGCAAGACAAAGCAAGGTTCATAGATGCCTCCTATAGGTTCCTTCCCCTGTCATTTATTCAGGGATTGGGAAGAACAGAAGGTAAAGCGGAAAAGTATAGTTTTGAAACTTAAATTTTTCTTTTTTTGGGTCCAGTCGTGGGGCCTGAACTCTGGGCCTAGGTGCTGTCCCTCAGCTCTTCAGCTCAAGGCTAGCACTCTACCACTTGAGCCACAGTGCCACTTCTGGCATTTTTCTTATGTGGTGCTCAGGAATCGAACCCAGGGCCTCATGCATACAAGGCAAGAGCTCTACCACTGAGCCACCTTCCCAGCCCCTGAAACTTAAAAATTTTTATGACTATCTCCTTCTGAATCATGTGTGGACTTGAACACTTAATCACAAGAAATGTGTTGCAGTTTGGGGCCAGTAGAATTCCCTTAGCATCTGCTAGCTTAATAGTTAATATTTAGGTGTTTAAAACAAACTAACAAACAAATAAGCAAGTAAATAAATAAATATATAATAAACAATAAAGACCTTTCTTATAAATCTTTGGGTCACTCTTATGTTCAGATTCTTCTATGGTTTCTCTAAGCACAATGAATTGTTCTCATCGGAACAGAACAAAGGCAATAATGAGGGAGGATGTTATGGCTGTACTAAAGCCAGCAGAGACTGGGACTCACTGGATGAGGTGGGATTTGTTCCCCACCTACTTCCTTATCAGTCTACTGTTCACTTCTAACTTTTTTTTTTTTTTTGGGTCTGGTCGTGGGGCCTGACCTCTGGGCCTGGGCGCTGTCCCTCAGCTCTTCAGCTCAAGGCTAGCGCTCTACCACTTGAGCCACAGTGCCACTTCTGGCTTTTTTCTTTTTGTTTATGTGGTGCTGAGGAATCGAACCCAGGGCCTCATGCATGCAAGGCAAGTGCTCTACCACTGAGCCACCTTCCCAGCCCCTCACTTCTAACTTTTTATTATTAGGTTTTTTTTTGCCAGTCCTGGGGCTTGAACTCAGGGCCTGAGTTTAAGACTAGCACTCTACCACTTGAGCCACAGCTCCACTTCTAGGTTTTTCTGCTTATGTGGTACTGAGGAATGGAACCCAGGGCTTCATGCATGCTAGGCAAGCTCTCTACCACTAAGCCACATTCCCAGCCCTCACTTCTTACTTTTGGTCTCCTTTTTATTTCCAAAGGACTGGAGATACAAGGTGGGTAAAACCTTATTCTTTTCTCCCCAACACCAACCCCACCTTCTTGGCCTCTAATACTAACTCCTGGGAAAAAAGAATCAAGAATCCACTGGTACTGCAGTGGCATGAAATGGAAGTATGAGGTAAAGACCTAGAATGTCTTTACCTAGAACCAAAGGTACTTGAGATCTGGGAGAAAACAGCATCAGTAGATACCAGCAGACTGGGCTACTGCTGTTGGCAAGTGCAGCTTCATCACAGAAAATGTCCATATTACAAGGCCATACATCTGTTGCAGCTGATGTAAGCATAATACCACAGCATAAAACATGGTAAAATCAAGAAAGTAGTATGGGATGAGGTATGATACTATCTGTGGAAATCTAAGTGAATCAATCAGCTCAGGCAATGGCAAAAAACACCTTAAAAACACATTTAGACTACCATGGTAGGGGGATGTGGGGGGTACTTCACTAGGCAGGGCCCCAAGGAACCATTTAATTTAATGCCTAAAATCAATACAGGATGAAACTAAGATTAGTTAAGTATTTTGTCCTCAGATTCTGTACTGATTTTATGGTGTATATTTGCAGTTAAAGCAAGACCAGAGAGGCTGCCTTAAAGGAACAATGAGCACAAAGCAAATGCCCCCAACAGGCTTGATGTTCATAGTCACCTGTGAAGATACGACGGTCATCATCTGAGCTGTGCTCATTGAGGCAGAGGCGAGTAGAACATACCAGATTGCCAGCGAAACAAGAACAGATATTGCAGTCAATACTAAATGATGTTCCATGACCTGAGAGAAAGGATAAGAGAGCACTGAACTATATTATGCATTAAAAAATAGAACAAAAAATTAAAATTTTAATAGTTCTAAAACTACTTCTTAAGTTTTAGTAAGGAATTTATTTTAGTAAAACAGGGTTAAAATAGAGAGAAATGAGGAAGAGAGAAAAATATTTCCTGCTTCCCATATAGGAAATGGGAGTTAAAGACTCTTCAAAAAGTTTCAAAATAGAATTTTTATTTTTATTTTTTTTGTTGGTCATAGGGATTGAACTCAGGGCCTGGACGCTCTCCCTGAGCTCTTTTGCTCAAAGCTAGCACTCTACCACTTGAGCTACAGAGCTACTTCCAGTTTTCAGGTGGTTAACTGGAGATAATAGTCTCACAGTTCTTTCCTGTCTGGTCTGGCTTTGAACCATGATCCTCAGATCTCAGCTTCCTGAGTATCTAGGATTACAGGCATGAGTCACAAACACCTGGCTCAAAATAGAAATTTTTGAAAGATGATTTTGGAGTATGTGAAAGAGGGACTTAAACCTAAAATATTAGTATTTTTGCATTTGGACCCCATCATATTCTTCTAAGTTCCTAATATGCTGGTGAGAACCCATCAGTGTTTGAAGACAACCATAGTACAAACAAAGCACAAATACAGTTCAAGGCTCACTTTTTCTTTTTCCTCCAACAATACAAGACTTCTGGAGGTCTATACAGTGCATCTCCATACAGTTTTCTAAGAGTCCGCTTTGTCCACATGAACAGATTTTATAACAACCAACTTCGCCTGCAGATGATGGCACCTGGATTAGTGTCCCTTGACGGACGATGAAATCAGATGCTTCTCCCAATTTGCAGCCTGTACAAAAATAATTCATTACTGGTATTATTTTCATGACAATGTTTTACAATATTAGATAGGATCTACTGAATAAAGTCTTATAGGGGCTGTGGAGCTATTAAAGATTATATAAGGGCTGGGAAGGTGGCTCAGTGGTACAGCGCTTGCCTTGCATACCTGAGGCCCTGGGTTCAATTCTTCAGCACCACATAAGCAAAAAGAAAAATGCCAGAAGTGGTGCTGTGGCTGAAGTGGTAGAGCGCTAGCCTTGAGCTGAAGAGCTGAGGGACAGCGTCCAGGCCCAGAGTTCAGGCCCCACGACTAGACCCCCCAAAACCCCCCAAAAACCCAAAAAACATTATATAATAGAAATTTCCCTAAATTAAGAAATTGCTTTGCCAGGTGCTGGTGGCTCATACCTATAATCCTAACTACTCAGGAAGCTGAAATCTAAGGATTGTGGTTCAAAACTAGCTTTGGCAGGAAATTCTGTGAGACTCTTATCTATGAATAACCACCAAAAAGTTAGAAGTGGAGCTGTGGCTCAAGTGGTAGAGCACTGGCCTTGAGCATCCAGGCTCAGAGTTCAAGCCCCAGGACAAGCACAAAATATTTTTAAAAATATCCTCTCAAAGGAAAACTCTATGTTCTAGGGGGCAGTGGTAATTAAGGACCAATACTCTGAAGTTAGCTACAGTTTGGTACAAAAATGCTAAATAATATGTAGTTTTGGCTGGGTATATATACCTCTTGGATGTATACCTCTAATCCCAGAACTTGGGAGGCTGAGGGTATTATATTTCTCTGCATACTTCAGAAAAGAAAAAAAAAAAAAAACCAACCCATGAACAATGTATAGTAGATTTGCCAAACACTATAACATGAAGAGAAAGTTCAAAAGGCTGGCTCAAACTTCTCTTCTCTTATAGTCATGAATATTATAATTTATGGTAATCAAGTTTTGGACTGATACTATTAGTTTACCATCTAAATGTTAACTGAAAATTACATATCTTTTTCTTTGTTTTCTGGGAAAATCTTAAATATCACAGGAAAACAATAGAGAAATAGAGACCCTTGCAACCTTACTTTAAAGATTATTTCAAAAGAAACACCAGCAGCACCTCTCCTCATCCCACAGCCACACAGACCTATTATCTCTTACCTTGAACACAAGAATACGGAAGGCAGGGATCTCCAGATGGACACCCTTTGCGGTTCACTTCACAAAGCTCATTGGCTGGGCAAGGATTTGGGTTACAGGGGTGAGTCACTTCTTCTACAATACTACCTAAAGAACTTGGCCCTAGAAAAACAGCAACAAAATAGTTAGGTGTATACAACTTAAAAGAGTAACAGAAGTCTGTAAGCTTTTTGAATTAATGAGGCTAGAATACATATGAAGAAAGACTTGATCTTAATAAGCTATTAAAACAGATCATCATTTGTGATTTTAGCATAAAGAGGCTTTTATTCAGTCTTTTATTTGTTGAGTACCTACAATATGGTAGACAAGATTCTAGATACAAAACAAGATACAAAACAAGATACAAAACAAGATACAAAACAAGACTGAAGTGGAGGTAGTGTGAGGCTTTGAGTTCAATATATATGTATTTCCCCTTCCCCCCCACATATATCCCAAATAGACAAGACTTTAACATATAAGTCTTTACCAGATATAGACAAAATTTATATCTGGTAAAATGTGTTTACATCTGGTAAAGAAAGGACAAAACTCCACGTAAATATTTGTGTGTTTATGTAAATAAGGTAAACTCAGATAACTCAATATTTCCAATAGGTTGATCAAATAGGTGCTTATGTCTAAGAGGGATAATCTGGATGTTTTACCAAACATGATAATCTATTATGGCAATATAAACCCTGTAACATTATATTTAACTTTGCAATTGTAACTAAGAGAAAGTCTCAAAGTATGATTCAAGTAAAAACTTTTCAAAGTTTTTCCTCCTAATGAAGTAATCCCTTCTATACATATATGTGACTGCTGTATTAGAGTCCAGGGCTGTGACTATATTAATTTTGCCTGTTGTGTAAGAGCTCTTGGATTAAGCTTAGTCATTCTGTGCATGGGGAAACTGAGGCCCAAAGAAGTAATCTGCTCAGTTACAGAGGCCTAGGCTTGTATTACTTATGTGAGGAGAGAAAGACAAAAGTTTAAGAGCCATAGTTTGTTAGTCTTGAGAGCATATACTAGTCTTGCATATACTATCAGCTACAAATTCAGAATACACCCTTCACTCCCTGTTTACTAATAAATCTCCAACTGTACTTAGGGTAACAATAAACTCATAACTCAAAAAGATAATTTTCCCAGTTTTTCTGTACAATTAGGGGTACCACCCAGAGTTAGCATATATTAGCTAGAACCCGAATAGACCTGTGTGGTAAAAACACATAGAGTAACTTAAGATGACTAAAGTCAGGTGCTGTGGAGGCCAGAAGTCTGGATGCCTAAGATGGTATTTGTTTCTGGGCTATCTTTTACTTCTATGTTTTGTTTTGTTATTTAAAAATTTAATTCTATCTGGCACAGGAAAAAAAAAGTAGGTAGACTTCACTGTCTGCTTTTCCCGCTAGCTCATGGCTCAAGTGCCCCCTGGTGGCCGCCTGAACACTTCACACATTGTCTCACTCCTGACAGTGTAGGAGTTGCATTTGTTATGCCCAGCTTCCCGGCAAGGTCACACTGCTGCCAAGATGCTCAGCTCTAGAATCCCTCAATGACATACCAACATACTTCTGTAGCTCTTGGCAGCAGCACTTGGCAAACAGAAGCTAAATCAAGGAGATAAATTACGTTTTCCTGTGTTAATCCAAGCATCATTCTTCACTTTGTATTGAGTGAGTTTAAGCCAGGCCTGGCTCAGCTATATTTGGATATATCAGAGTATCTTCTGATAACAAAAAAGCTGAAGGAAATTTCACTTTCTGATCATACAATAGCAAAAATACAGTAAAGAAACTTGAGAATGATATCTGATTCTCTGCTTAGAATTCCTGATTGATCAGTTCACATTTTCTCACAATAATATAACATCACTTTTTTTTCCTGTTAGTTTTGAGATCTGAATTTCAGCCCTCGAGCCTGCTAGGTATGTGCTCTAACTGCTAAATGACACCTCAAGCTCTTTTATCTGCTGGTAGGGTCTCTCTTCCTCTTTGGGTGTTTGCCTGATTGAGATTCACCCATGTTAGGCTTCCAGGTAGGGAGGATAACAGGTTCTCCATTGAGGAGTCTCAAGAACTTTTCTATATAGAGTAGCCTTGAACTATAATTCCAATAATCTACACAGCTCCCAAGTAATCCAAGCCCAGAAGTAGCTAGGATTACAGATGTGAGCTACCAGTGCCTGGCTTACTGCCACTTGTGCTTACAAACTTTTAGATAAGGCTTACATAGACCAAAAAGGGGCCAAGCAAATATGGTGAGCTTGTGTGACTGAGAAGGCATCATTGAACAACCCCTGCTCAATAGACAGATGCTCATGACTTTGAAATCTAAAAGCAAACACCAACAGTACTTACTGAGATATGTATCCAAAGGTATGCAGTTCTCTAGGTCATCTGTGGGTGACAGAAGCTCACAAATACTTTCAGCTGTGTGATCTTCAGGGAATCTGTTTTGGTCTCCACATTTTTTGAGAATCTCCACACAATCTGATCTTGAAAAGAAAGATGTACCCAAATTTAGGGTTCAAGGAACCTTCTCATGTTGTTTGGTCAAAATTACTTCAGTTCCTGAAACTTTGAGTTTTCATCGATTAACAATGTTTCACAATTGGTTAAAAGGAAAGAGGAGACACAATAAACTTCCAGCTGCATAGTACACTCAAGGCATTCCTAACTTTCTATTATCTGAGATAAAAAATCTTGCTCAAATTTTACACTTTGTGTGTGAAGGGGATGGTTGGGAATTAAACCTAGGGCCTGTGGATATGAGGCAAGCCCTCCACACTTGAGCCATGCTTTCAGTATCTCAAATTTATACCTATCAATATGGCTTTGCATCATCTTTGAAAGGAAATTAAATTAAGCTATCTTGATTTGCCTTTTGCAAAACTATATGCCTTCACTTTCAAGATCTCAGATCTTATGCTTTCTTGTTTGCTTCCTTTCCCTTCTCCTTTCTCTTTTTAAACATCTCTTTTAGCTATCATAACTGGAAAGTCTATTACTATAAATTGTCTGAATCTTGAAGAAGGGCTTGACTCCTTTTCTGCAAGTTTTCTGTGCTGATAGGCCACATATTTCCCACTGTTGCTTCTTGTTAATCATCTACTAGTTATATCTCCTTGTCTACCTACTCAAGTCATCCTCAAGTGAAGTCAGAAAACAGATAAGAAAGCTTTTTAAGGTTGAAATAATATGAAATGGTCCATGAAGTATCAGCAGTTCTGAATATTTACCAACAGCTTAGGGACTAAAAATTAATTTGGTCTTGGGAAAGCTTTAGGAACAAAAAGAAATGCTTGAAGAACAGCTACTGTAGACCACTACAGTTAATAGTTCAGTTTTACCTTTATCCTAGGTTGCCTAAGTAAGCCATGAAAAAATGTCTACTAAGAACAGGCCATAATGACTCTGTCACTGCTTTTTCACTCTTTAAACATAAGATACCTACTGTTTATCAAGATTATGTCAACATCTGAAGAGGAGAAAAAGAAAGAGAACCAGAAAAATGTCACAAAAAAAGAACAGGTTCTTTAAGTAGAGCAAACTCTAATAGAATATAAGACAAGTTTAAGGTATACAAATAGAATTGTGCATTAAAGGTATTTAGTAAATGTTTCTTGAATTAGATTCCTTATAGAAGTACACTTTAAAGGCCTCCAGGAATTTGTAGTAAGGATAAATTACTATCAGCTGGAGAAGTCTGGTAAAGACTCCGTAGGAATGTCTGGTATTTGAGAGGAGCTTGGACAGTCAGTGGGAATGAGAGGAACAGTAATCTAAGCAGAGGAGGATAAAATAGGAAAGCATCTGACTACAGAGGAGTGAAAGGCAAAAGGAGGCTGAAGAAAAAAATTCTGTAAGAGAGGCTCTAGGTAGAGATCAAGGGTAGAAAGTGGGAGTCATGATAATGAAACTTACTTGCAAATAATACTTCCCCGAGATTTACTATGACAAGGCTTAATCTGAAGTGAACAAGCTATTGCTTTCCACATTTCAGGATGGCACTTTTTAATATCAAGAACAGGTATGTTGATGAATGGCATCTTTATACTTCCTTTCTCCCACAGCTTCATGTCATTCATAGCTCCTTGATCTGACTGAGCATTACAACTCCTGAAAAGTTCTGTTGGCCTAAAGAAAAAAAAGGAATCGGTAATTATTTTCTCCTTGATCTGACTGAGAATTATAACTCCTGAAAAGTTCTATTGGCCTAAAGAAAAAAAAGGAATCAGCAATTATTTTCTAGAGAGAAGCAGAATGTACTAGTGCATCAAAAATATCTGAATTTCTTAAAGAAGAAAGCACACAAAACCACCAAAGGACACCAGCTTTGAGTATTTGGAGATTCATATTGACACTAGCATTAAGATACTGATGAGGGCTGGGAATGTGGCTTAGGGGTAGAGTGCTTGCCTACTATGCATGAAGCCCTGGATTTGATTCCTCAGTACCACATAAACAGAAAAGGCCGGAAGTGGTGCTGGTGCTAGCCTTGAGCAAAAAAGCTCAGGGATAGCACCCAGCCCCTGAGTTCAAGCCCCATAACTGGCAAAAAAAAAAAGATACTGATGGCTCCTTTTTCTTTTAATACTTATTCTTGCAAGGCAAAACTTCAAAATGTTTTGGATAGGGCTAACAGCCCTTAGACAATTCTATTTCTTTCATTTCACAAAATAAGTACTATGAATTCATGTTTGTTTGTTTGTTTTCAGTCCTGGGGCTTGAACTCAGGGCCTGGGTGCTGCCCTTGAGTCTCTTCATGATCAAGGCTAGTGCTCTACCACTTGAGCCACAGTGCTACTCCCAGCTTTTCTGAGTAGTTTATTGAAGATTCTCACAGGGCCTTTTCTGCCCAGGCTGGCTTCAAACTGCGTTGCTCAGATCCCAGCCTCCTGAGTAGCTAGGATTACAAGTGTGAGCCATCAGTACCTGGCTCATGTTCGTTTTTTTAATCAGTCAAACTGGAGAGAGTTTTTAATGAATGCTAATAAACAAATATATTATATCCATAGAAGCCAAGAAGGAGAGGGGTGAAGTAAAAATTGCCCAAAGTTTACCAGCAAAGTGATAAATAAAAATTTGTGTTTCTAGGTTATGGAGGTTATTTTTCCTCTAGGGATGCTTTTGACACAAAAAAGCTAAACTGAAAGGGGAAGAAATCTGGGGGGCTAAGTGGGCTTCAGCAGCTGTTCAGTGACTCTTCTCAACCTGGTTCCACAGAAGACCTTGGTCTCCAAGTTTTAGGGCCCAGAATGGAGATTCTTATCTCCATTAACCAGCAAAAAGCAGGAAGTGGAACTGTGGCTCAAATAGTAGAGCCCAGGCCTTGAACAGAAAAATTGAAAAATCTAAGCTACAGTGACTAGGCTGAGTTCATATCCCAGTACCAACACACACACACACACACACACACACACACACACACACACACACACACGCACACGCACACACACACGCACATGCACACGCACACGCACACACACACACACACGCACACAAACCAGATGTTGTATGGTAGATCCAGTCACAAGAAAAAAGCCACCACTTAAAAGGCCAAATTTGGAGTTTTTATTGGAGCCCTAGCAGGCAGCAGAGGGACTCCAGTCACAGAGCCCTACTGCTTTGAATACAAGTAACACACGGCTTATATACTCAAAATTAGTGGGCTCTCAGAGAACCTTTTTTGTGGATAATGACTACCAATATTGATCATACTACATACTAAAACAGGAAATTTAAAAGTAGTTACTAATTTATTTAAAATTACAATAAACAAGCTGGGTGTGGTTGCACACATCTGTAATCCCAGCACACAGAAGGCTGAGGCAAGGGTTCTGAGTTAGAAGCCTGTGGTCTATAATGAGATGCCCTCTCAATAGACAAAGAAAATTACAATAGACATTTTTTTTTGCTAGTCCTGGGGTTTGAACTCAGGGCTTAGGCACTGTTCCTAAGTTTCTTTTTGCTCAAGGATAGTACTCTACCACTAGAGCCACAGCACCTCTTCCAGTCTTTTCTGTTTATGTGGTAGGTACTGAGGAATTGAATCCAGGGCTTCATACATGCTAGTCAATCAAGCACTCTACCATTAAACCACAATCCCAATAAACATTATTTATTAGTCCTTAGTAGAGGACTGCTAGATTTTCCTATCTGCTTTAGAGGACTGCTAGATTTTCCTATCTGCTTCTGAATTCAGTCTTCGCAATTTCATATGTCTCACAGCCTCTGGAAAACTTCACTGCTGACTCTTGTGAGAATATAAGTGAGAAAGGCAAATAAGATCTCAGTATTGTTATTAAATTAGTAATTTGATTTCATGGACCCCTAGCATTTGGGAAATGCTGGAGGTATAGCTCAAGTGGTAAAGCACCTGCCCAGCAAGTGGTAAGGCCTTGAGTTCATACCTTAATAGTTAAAAAAAAAAAAAAAGAAATCAGAACAACTGCCCCAGGTAATGATAAAACACATCCAGTCCATGTAAAATAATTTGTTCTTACCTGTTGTTAAAATTAGTACAGTAAGTAAGATTTCTACAACCCAACTGGCAAGGTTCCCGGACATCTGCTAGACAGGTCAACATCGATACTTCTACTGGATTGTATTCACAAAAACGGTCAAACTCTTGCCAGCTCTGTGCATTGCCCCAGCTCATGCTGTACAGTTTAGTGCACAACTCCCTGAAACAAAAGCACATATGCAGAAACAGAAGAGATAAACCAGATGAATTCTTCCCTCTTTATGTCAGGTATTTTGACATAGCAGCAAGAAAGTCATTAACATAATGCTAACACACTGCTATCCACACTCAAAATAAGTGTCAATTCAGATTACTCACTAATATAACAAATGGTGAGACATGTTCAAAGTTGCATAATGTAAGTAAGAGATCAAAACATCTTCTGAATTATAAAAAGTGAGATACTGACCTACACGTTGAGGTGTTTGCTTTAGAACAACAATGCAATTTGGCTCCATCAAGGCCCGTTGAGGGAGGAGGGTGTATAGTGACTCCAGGGTGAACAGATTGCGAGCTTTCAAGAAAACATTGCCAAAGAGGATCTTGAGGTAAGGGCTGGGTCTTACAACCCTCGATGAGACCATCGACAATCTCCATTTCTGTTTTCTTAGACATCAAAATCCTCTTGCAGGCATTTTGGCAAGCATGGTCTTCAGCTCTGTCACAGCAATATAAACCTACATTTTCAGAATGTAAATGGTTTAATTAGGTGGCTTAATACTATGTTGTACTTAGAAAAGAAGAACTTGGCAGCAGAGTGGAAAACATTGCTACTCTACATCTGTATGTGCACTATACAAGGCCTGTTAATTTCTCTCCATTATTCTATAAAGTGTAACAAAAAGTGGAAAAGATATCCATTACCACAATTTATCACTGTCCCTAATCATGGGACATTTAGCACCAACCTCACAAAAATGAAAAGTCATCTTACATCTCTTGTAAATCATTTTATGTTCTTGAAGATGATATTGTAGGCCAAAATGGACTTATTTCCTGATAGTAAATAATGTCTACTGGAGATTTTAATTTGTGTATTTATTTTTGTCAATTGTAGGGCTTGAACTCAGGGCCTGGGGGCTCTCCCTGAGTTTTTCTGTTCAAAGCTAGTACTCTACCACGTTCAACCACCACTTCACTTCTAGTATTTGGGTGGTTAATTAGGGATAAAAAGTCTTCACAGACTTTCCTGCCTGGGCTGGCTTCAAACCATGATCCTCAGATTTCAACCTCCTAAGTAGCTAGGATTAATCATGAGCTACCAGAGATACTTGGCTGTGACTATTCTTTTTTTTTTTTTTTTTTTTTTTGTCGGTCGTGGGGCTTGAACTCTGGGCCTGGGCGCTGTCCCTCAGCTCTTCAGCTCAAGGCGAGCGCTCTACCACTTGAGCCACAGCGTCACTTCCGGTTTTCTGGTGGTTTATTGGAGATAGGAGTCTCACGGTCTCTCCTGCCTGGGCTGGCTTTGAACCGCGATCCTCAGATCTCAGCCTCCTGAGTAGCTAGGATTACAGGCGTGAGCCACCAGCGCCCGGCGGCTGTGACTATTCTTAACGTGAGAGAAATGACTAATATTTATGGCAAAAAACCCAAACATTAGCCAGGTGCCGGTGGCTCACGCCTGTAATCCTAGCTACTCAGAAGGTTGAAATCTGAGGATTGCAGTTCAAAGCCAGCAAAGGCAGGAAAGTCCGTGAAACTCTTATCTCTGATAAACCACCAGAAAACCAGAAGTGGCACTGTGGCTCAAGTGGTAGAGCACTTGCCTTGAGCTGAAGAGCTAAGGGATAGTGTCCAGGCCTGGATGGACAAAAACAAACAAAACAAAATAAAACAACACTGTATTTCATTATATCCAAGATAGCACAACATTTTCAGACATCTGTGTAAGCTAATTTAAATAGTGCAATAGCATTTCTTTTTAGTGTTGGGGACTAAACCCAAAGCCCCCTACATGCTAATTAGTACATGTACTCTCACTGAATTATACTCCCAATTGTCTGCCTTTAATTTTCTACAAAGAATACGAAATGAAAGAACAGTTTTAACCATCCAGAAAGGCCTCTCTCAGGTGTCTTTGACTTTTGAAAAAACTACCCTGCAGTGGTCTTTTTCATATTCTTCTGTGTTAGGATAGATGTTTGAGATGGTTGCTCTTCTCTTTAAGACCTCTTTTGGCCTTTTTTAAGAATGATTATCTTCTATTTTCTTAGCTCTAGCAGCACCTCTGTGTAGTCTAAATGTCAGGAAACATAGATCTGCCTTTAAACAAATAAAGGTTATTGTGGCAAGTGCTTCATGCTTTGATTTTCACCACACAGCCACATCATAGAATGTCAAAAGCCTCAAAGAACAGATTTTAATTGTGGCCAAACAAGGCACATTGCTTTTGAGTTTATAAAAGCAAGTCTTTCAATATGCTGGCAAAAATCAAAACATTGTCTCTTGGCAGCTAATTAGTCAGTTCTGTAAAAATTTGATTACTTCTACATGAAGAAAATAGATTCCAGAATATTATTTAAAAAGAAACAGACTTACTTCTAATTTTCATGAAATTTTAATTATTAAAGTAATAACCACCTACTGATAAGTAACAAAGCATTAGAGAAATATATAACATGGGCTAATTACATATACAATTAAAATATATCCCATTATACCTTTAATTCTGTAATTTGCTTTTTTTACTTAATTTATCTTAGACTTTTTCTTCAGTACTGAAGCTTAAACCCTGGGTTTTGCACATGCTAGGCAAGCACTCTACTACATGAACTATGTATTCCCAGCCTTCTATAAAAATGTGTTCCTTTCTTCTTTTGTTAGTTGCAAAGTGTTAACATACAGATATAACATAGTTTATTTTTGTGTTTCTGCTAGTACCAGGACTTGAACTCACATTTTTGCTTGGCTTCTGGTACTCTACCGCTCGAGCTATGCCTCCAGCCTGGCTCTCTGGTGGTTAAATGGAAATGGAATCTTATTTTTCTGCCTGGAGTTATTCTTCAAGTCTGTTTCCTGAGTAGTTAGGACTATGGATGTGGCCTCCAGGGCCTGACATCATAATTTATTTAATCAACATCCTACTGATGGATGTTTGGGTTATTTCTAATTTCTTTCTCTTATACCGATATGTGCATATACAAATATTCTTGAAAATTTGTGGAAATTTGCCTGCTGGATAATTTATGAGAAATAGAATTGCTAGGTCAAAAGGTATGATAATTTGAGATTCTAATGTTCATTACCCAACTTCCCTCCAAATTATCCATACCAAAGAACTCTTTCATTCTCAGACAGACTAGACAATTCCCATTTCTTCATACTCTCTACAGCTTCATCTTTCTTGGTACCTTTTAGCTGTGACAATAATGTCCAATCTACCAAATCTGAACGTCAAAGTCAGATGTTTCCCTAGTGACCTATCTACCAAATCTGAACGTCAAAGTCAGATGTTTCCCTAGTGACCTAGACCACAGATATCCACAAGAATGTATCACTTCCTTTTTATAAACTCTTACCAAGGATTGAAATAAGAAGAATATCTGCCTTTTACTTACTATCTGTTGGGTTCCTCATTGGATAGGACTGGGTATAATTGTTCACACAGTGTATTAATTGTGGACTAATAGAAGCACAATAATTCTCCACAGCTTTGATTTGAGATGGACCAGGAGAAGAGTCTGTTCGGAAAATAGCTTGACAGTATTCACGGCAGTTTGTGTGATGGCCTGCATAACTGCAACACACTGAGCCCACTATAGGGAGAAAAAGATCACGGAAACAGCTTTTTGTTAACATGAAGTTATCAGCATAACGACATCTTTCTGTCTGAATTTGACAAATAAAAATATGTCATGTGAGACAAATATTGCACTACTGTGGGCATAGTCATGGGGACATTCAAGTGCTCACTGATATAAGAAAGTTAGTGTTCATTGACTTATAGTCTACAGTCCAATAGACCTTAACAGGAACAGTAAGGAATGTGGAAACATTTCTGGTTGTCATGGTGATTTGGAGACAGCTGCTATCATTTAATGTATAGAGGCCAGGGTCAGTAAAGGTCTTGAAATCCACACAGTAATTTCATACAAGTAAAACTATCTTCACAAATGCCAAGTCCCCATGTTGAAAATCACTGAAATAGCTTCTTTCCATATTTGAGCAAAACAAAATAGAAATAATAAAATCCCAAATGCCTTGCATTTATAAAATAGGACCAATAAAAACAGATATCAGGATAATCTAATAAATTTAATATCTTTATAACTGTACATCACCTGTAAGAATATGGCTAAATGGAGAATAGTCTTCACGATAGATATGATTTGCCCCAATACTGAAAAGTAAGTCATCTGAAATAAGATGACTCTGGATTTATGATTTTTTAAAAAATCATTGGGGCTAGGTATGGTAGTATATGCTTGTAAAGTCCAGCAGTCAGGAGGACTGTGACTATGAGGCCAGCCTGGGTGAGTTCTGGGCCGCTTTGGGCTATATAATGAGATATTTTATATATAATGGGCTGCCTTTCAAGCATCTGGACAGAAGGAGATGAGTGGTTAGGAGTCAGATGTGGGAATCATAATACGGGCAAGAGCTTCATTCCTAGCCCCATAAGAACCAATTATTTATGGCCATATTTTAAACCTCAGTGGAGATACACAAGGGGTGGTAGTGGAGAAAGGTAAGCACAGAAAAAACAAGGCAAACAAGATACTTATATTCGAATTCCCATTACCCTCGTTTCCCAGTCATTGAGGGAGGAGCTAAAATTACATGCTAGATACAATTTTGGAAATCTTGAATGAAGCCTCAGTTTGGAAGGGTAGAAACTATAGGCATGCTTATTGTCCTTCAATATACCTTTCTGCCAAGCTAAATAGTTACTGGTTACTCAGGGTATCTTTTCTCATCGCTAACTACTGTTATCCTCTGGTCTCGACTGTTCACATCTTATCCACTCTTCAAGGCCCAGCTCGGCTACCGACTCCATGAAGTCATCTGTAAGCACTCATAAGACTGAACCCTTTTTCCTCTGATTTATATCACTTTATCAGTGTGCTATCACATACCCTACCATGTCCTAGAGTCCCACAGAAGTATGCCTACCCCACATCAAATAAACACTCAATAAATGCCTGCTGAATGAACTCAGCTGCAAATCCTTAGCAAGGACTATATTATATAATATGGATGTGCTTAAACTCTGAAAGTGACTCTATTATCAGGTTATTACTAGCTCAAGTGTCTCTGTTTTATAAATCTTTGATTAGGATGTGGAAACTGTTATAATACATGAATGACTTGAACATGTGAAAAGAGCCCAGCAGAATGCTGCTGTGCACATTCCTTCAGATGGCTTATTAACAAATATAAGTTATAATGCCAGGTTCTTGATAATGGGTACAACTGCTAATCATGCTCAGCAAACTGTATTGATGTTATACTTACTTTCATTTCTGCTAATACAACTGAAAAGAGCATTCTGTAAACCAAGAAAAACAAACAGAAATTAACAACCAAAAAGAATTTCTAATTTTATTCAATTTCAGGTTTATATGCAAATCAGGTTATCAAATTGTTTAATTATTTTCTAAGTCCAAGGCTGAAAATGCAGAAGCTATGATCTTCTAACACATATTGGGGGTCAAAATCTTAACCCCCCAATATGAACTTGGAAGGTGACATGTTATAAAACGGATTTATTTCATGTGTGAATGTGTATATGTGTGTGTGTTATAGGAAGAGTTACAATGTTCTAATATCAATTATTTTATAAAACACTTTCCAGAAAATAATCCAATAAAGAACATTTAGGGAAGTAAACTTTTCATACAACCATCTTAGTAGTTGTCAAACACGGTTGGATGTACAATGGAATCACCTGAGCTTCCCAGGCATTTCTCTATGGAATTGGAATTTGTGGGAGCGACACAGAAATCCAGGCAGGCACTCTACCACCGGAGCCATGCTCCCAGCCCCTGGGGCACAAAATCTAAATTTTACACATGACTTCAAAGATTGTTCTATATAGCTTTCTTCTTGAGACCAAAATTTGAGAGAAACTATTTCTCAGCAACAGAAAACTTGCCATGGACCATAGAAAAAATCAAAAGCAGAGCCTGATACTAGAATTAGTATCAGAAAGACATCTTAGATTACAATTCAGAAAACACTATTCTCTGTTAAGGTCACTGTAAGAAAAATAAAACAAGAAGGAAAACCTGATGAAGAACTCTTTGCTCAAAGTCATTTGGATATTCAGGTCTTTTCAGCTATGATTAATGTTATTTATAATTGAAAGAGAGTGAATTATTATCATCATTATGTGAATGTAAATAAAAATGGATGGAAAATCAATGCACTCTTATTGAGTTGATTTTAGCTTTTAACTATAATACAGCTAAATCATTTCCCCACTAAGTGATTTGAACTTGTTAAAGAACTAGGTCTATAACATTAAAACCTATTTCAAAGATACATCTACATGGTTAGAACCACTCTACTGCATTCATTTTCTCCACTAAATAGTATTCCATTAAAAGAACCAGACAACTTAGTTCATTCATTTAAAGAAAGCAAATAAACAAAATAAAAACAACAACAAAACCCTAGGCCTGATAGATAGGGACTATTGAATTTACCCAGTCTGAATACTTTCTGCTAGAGCTTCTCAAGAAGTATGAGTAGTGACAAGTATTCTTAATGTTCTTCACTAATGACCTTGTTGATATTCTCTTCACTCATGCATCCTTGTTTTGTTTTAATTTTTTATTGTTATTATAAAGGTGATGCACAGAGCTGTTACAGTTACATAAGACAGGTAATGAGTATATTTCTTTCTGGCCAGTGTCACCTCTTTTCTCACTCTCTCCCAGATTTTCCCTCCCATTCTCACCCACAAGTTGTATAGTTCATTTTCAACATAAGGCCTAATTAGTACTAATGCTGCATTTGTTCACCCTTTGTCCTTCCAGTTCTGCATCCCCCTTAACCCTCCCCAAGACAAATAAACGAAACAAAAAGAAAACAAAAACAACAATGAAGAAAAAACCTCTTGTTTCCATACATTTTTGTTTTGACTTTTCAACTACCCAACATATGTTGCCCTCCCCTGGGGTCCAATGGCCTCAGGAATACTTATAAAATAAAATAATCTAGATTACTAGTAAAAAGTCATCTGCTACCAACTCTCTATACTCTTTTGACTGGATGAATGCAATTCTAATTGTCCTTCTCTTTCTAATAAGCTCACTCTATTCATCTTATTTAAGAGCAGATCAAAACTATAGTAGTACTCAGGTAAGGATCTACCATAACCCGAGACCCAGATGAGAGCTACCTAGCTAGGCCTTAGAGTCTTGGGAAATAATAAATTATTATTGCTTTAGGCTATATAGTTTGGTATGTTTTACTATATAACATTACTGTGACATCAGATATAATACTCAGTGTTTTTCTACTCAGTTATAGAAAGTTATACAGGATTCTACATAAAATTAACTGAATAATTCAAGTGGTCAGAGTGAAAAGTACTAGATAAAAACTGTGTCTAAGCTGGATGCAGTGATGCACACTTGCAATCTCAACTACTCAGGGAGGTAGGAAGAAGGTGAGAGAATCATTTTAACCTACAAGTTCAAGCTTAACCTGGGAAACATAGTGAGACTGCCTAAAGTTGTTTTTTTTTTTTTGTTTTTGTTTTATCTGTAGAAGAACTATTATACTACTTATAGGCAACAACTTTTTGCTCACCCCTTAAGTCTTACCTGGATAGTTTTCTCCTCTATATCCCAAAATGTCTTTACAGACTTTTAGCAAGGTACTTATCTCACTAAATTTGTAATGTTCTAGAGTATAGACTAGACTTAAGAGCTTCTGTAGACAGTGGCCAAATACTTTCATCTTTGTACCCTGGGAACAATTCCTGATAAATATCAAATGTATCAGTTTGGTGAGTGTTAAATAAATGAATGAAAATAGAAACAGGCAATCATATGGATTTTGCTCTAGGAACTCAAGAGGTAAAAAGAAATACATAAACACATTTACACTTTCAGGCGAATGATGACATGATAAAGCATGTAAGAAGTAGCCATCAATTTTATGTGTATTGAAGGAAAAGAGGAAAAGTTTCTAAGAGGTGCCATCTAAGCTAGAATTTGAAGCAAAGGTTACTAGTGAACAGGGTTGTGGGAGAAATAGAGTGTATCAGGGAAGGAGAAAAGTCCTAGTTTGTATTACTTGTTGATATTCATGTTATAAATACCCCTACCCACAAGGTAGTTTCAAGCTATAAACTGACTTGCAGCACTGGATATGTAACAATCTTCATAGCTGATAGAAACCAACTTGAATATACCATTAGATGTGGGAGATCCAGGTAGAACAAACAAGTTATACAACTAACAAATAAAACAACATGGTCAATCTGGGAAATTACAAGTACCATGTCGCTAAAGTATAAAGAAGGGAAAAGCCAGGAGCTAGATTGACAAAAGTTTGATATACCAGGCTGAGCCACTAAAGGTTTCAAGGAAAAGAGTGACAAATCAGATTAGTAAAAAAACCATTCTAGGAAAAGGAGGAGATGGTAGAAAAAAGGAGAGTTCTTAGGAAAACTGGTTTGACATCTAGTAAAGTGGAATAAAGGTCTGAGCTAAGGCAATAACCAAGGATCTGGAAAGGCTGCTGACAAAAGATATATTTAGGATGCACGTCTTTAGGATTTGATAGCTAGTAATTGGTGAGAAATGATTTTAAAAATAGACGATAACTACTAGGCTCTTAGTAGGTTATCTGGAAGGACTTATTATATAATCCAATGAAAAATATAAGAAAAATGTCATTTCCGTTTTAAAATGTGAGTGTGGGGGGCTGGGAAGGTGGCTCAGTGGTAGAGCACTTGCCTTGCATGCATGAGGCCCTGGGTTCGATTCCTCAGCACCACATAAGCAGAAAGAAAAAAAGCCAGAAGTGCTGCTGTGGCTCAAGTGGTAGAGTGCTAGCTTTGAGCTGAAGAGCTGAGGGACAGCGCCCAGGCCCAGAGTTCAGGCCCCACAACCAACAAAAAAAGACAAATAAAATGTGAATGTGTGCATATGTGTGAGCATGGTGTTTTACAGAGGTAGGGGAAAGAGAAGGGAAAGTATAGTAGAAAAAGCAATAATCAATTTGGTGGATTTGGAACCAATCAATTTTGGCAAATTTGTTATTGTTCTAATAGAACATCAAAAGTAGGCCTATCTAATAGTGGTTTCAGTAGCTCAGCAGAGAAGATTCTGGAATTATCATTAAGTAGAGGTAATTAAGCATTTAAGTTAGGCTCAGGATATAGTTGAATAGTGCTCCCAGTATCACAAAAACAAACCAACAAACAAAACTCTAACATTGCCCAGTAGGAAAAAATTAAGACCAGATAACAATCTGATATGATTAGATTTCCCTTTGGGGATGATCTCATTCAAGTAACTTTTTAAAGAATGGCCTGGAAAGGAAATACACTAGCAGCAAGGAGACCAAATAGGAGTCAGTCCTGTCCTCAATTTATAATACAACTATGATGAAACAAAACAACATATAGGAAGGATATAATCAAAGTGTTACACTATCTTAAGCCAGTACTGCAGGACCTAATAGGTTTCGCTCTTTTTGGAGCTCATCAGCTGCAGGTAACGGCTCAAATCTACTCTGGTACTGTATACCTGTACAGCATTTTAATATTTACAAAGCCTCTATGTACAGATTTCTAATTTAGTTTTACTCCAATCATTCTTGGTATTTCTTTAGCATTAACTAAAGCAACACTTTATATTTAGGGCCTTAAGGCTATGCTAGGGCAAAGTGATATATGATTTTATTTATATTTATTTATTTAGGTGCTACCAAGGGCCTCTGAGCTATTGTCCCACCCACATAATTCTTTTGGTTAAAACAGCCAAAAGCTGACAGAGTGAAGGATAGTACAACTGTCCCTTGCCACACAAGATGGTGTCTTCTATTCTTAAAATCATGGCAGTCCAAATCTAATCACAGTGAAGCTTAGGAGCCTTACATGCCCATACTAGGGCCCTGTCATCCCTTCTTCCTAATCATTAAACTAGACTACTTTTTGTTTTTCTTTGTGTTTTTGGTATTAAGTCTAGAATCAAGGTTAACAACAAAAATAAGCAAAAATAAATAAATCTTGAAGCAGAACATTTTATTGTGGTACTTCCTGAGGTTACACTGTACAGACCTTGTGGGTATATATAAATATATGTCACATATACTGGCATCCAGAGGCAGAACAAAGTGTATAGTAGGCTACCATATGTGGTACAAGCAGATAGAAAAGGACTGTTTATACATGTACACTTTTTTTTTTGGGTCCGGTCGTGGGGCTTGAACTCTGGGCCTGGGCGCTGTCCCTCAGCTCTTCAGCTCAAGGCTAGTGCTCTACCACTTGAGCCACAGCGCCACTTCCTGCTTTATTCTTTTTGCTTATGTGGTGCTGAGGAATCGAACCCAGGGTCTCAGGCATGCAAGGCAAGCACTCTACCACTGAGCCACCTTCCCAGCCCTATACATGTACACTTTTATGTGCCTAATTATCTTTGGTAACTTTAGGAACTTGGTGGTTGTAGTATAAGAAATGGGAAATAAACTTTTGGTTATAACCATTTTGTTTTTTTCTTTTTTGTGAAGGTCCTGGGGCTTGAACTCAGAGTCCAGGCACTATCCCTGCGCTTCTTTTACTCATGGCTAGTGTTCTACCATTTAAATTACAACTCTACTTCTCCCTTTTCTGTAGTTTGTTGGAGGTAAGAGCCTTATAGACTTTCCTGACTAGGCTGGCTTTGAATTGCGATCCTCAGATTTTAGCCTCCTGAGTAGCTAGGGTTACAGGCATGAGCCATAGGTGCCTGGCTTAATAATCACTTTGAATTTTAAACCATATGACTATCTAATAGCTGTATATGTCTTATGCACTTAGTGCATAGTGTTCACAGGTGGTGCTGACAGAGCTGCAACTTGAACTGACAAGGTTGGCTGTCTTTGGTTTTGTGGGTTTACAAGCCCCTTCAATATCCTCAGTCTTTAGTTGTTGTTGCTGTCAGTTGTGGGGCTTGAACTCTGGGGTTGGGCTCTGTCCCTCAGCTCTTCAGCTCAAGGGAAGCACTCTACCACTTGAGCCAGAGCGCTACTTCCAGTTTTCTGAGAGGTTAATTGGAGATAAGAGATGGACTTTCCTGCCTGGGCTGGCTTTGAACCTGATCCTGAGATCTCAGGCTCCTGAGTAGCTAGGATTACAGGTGTGAGCCACCAGCACCTGGCTTCAGTCTTAATTTTATCTTAGTATTCTCATAGAACCAGAGCTCCATGACAGAATGAACATCATTAAGGTGATGTGAGGTTGGAGAATGGAAATTCAGGTGCCTGGTTAAAGCTGTGAAGTAATGAGATATTTTAATTTGGGATTCATAAATCCATTTCATACTTTAATGTCAGAAATCAGATATTTATGGGTTTTTGTTTCTTTTTTAAAGATTTTTCTCTTGACTTTCCTTTATATTCTTTTTGCCTTTTACTTCTTGACTTTCTTCAGAAATTTGATATTATTTCATTAAGGAAGATGAGAGATTATAAAGGCAAGTCACTAGGAGGTATTTCAGTGAAGCCTTTTTTACAAAGCAATTGAATTTTAAGCAAAATAGTTGCTATTACAACTAAAATATTCTGTCATGGAGCTCTGGGCATTCTATAGTTTCTATTAATTAAGCTAGTGTTTTAAATTGTCTTCACCTGGAAGACTAGTCTAGATACCAGGTCTGCCCCATTACCAGAAAGAGAAAAACTATATAGTATCTTCATGCCCTGGAAAATAGTAAATCAATGCAAAGACACAGGCTTAAAAGATTTAAAAGAATTGCTAGTCTATCTTCTTAAATGTCATTTCCAATATTTAGTCCATCATAACATATTCTGCCTTCAAATCTCTGACTTACTTTTGAATACTTAACTGTATTGCTATTCTGGTGCTGAGTCTTATCTCTTTTTAGCTAAGCTAGAAAGCTAGATGGGTTTAGAGAGTCTAAAATTTAGTCTGCACACACTAGGAATTTAAACTTTCTAAAATATTGGAGATTATATGTATATATACAGGCATATATGTACACCTGTATACACAGAATCTTCATCATGAATAGTTTAACTTATTCTTAAATGTTTTGAAATGTCAACTTTCCAGGATCTGATCCTACTTGCATACCCAAACACAGATACTCAGTCCAAAACAGGCCTGTCTTCTCTTTGTCCCCTAAATCAACCATTTTTATTAACATGCCTTTGATTCACAGTCTTATTAACCAAATTATACCAGTCCTTTCAGGTATTGCTTTTTTGTAAAAATTTCCCTGATAACTCTGGGCTATTTGCTCTGATTTCCCTGAGCCCTTGTATCCTGCAGTACATATTTTAATTAATTTACTCAATTACATATAATTCATTACTTGAAGTTAGGCTCTAAGCAGCTTAACTAGAAATCTAACCAAAGTCTGATTCCAAAAGTTGTGTTTTTCTAATACATAAAACTGTCTCTCCATGTTTAATAAATACTATCAATGTGCATAAGGAAAAAAAATCACTCTACAGAATCTAATGTAACAATGACTTACACATAACTGGTTTATCCTTAGTTGGTTAGAACAAAGCAGAACTGAAATGAATTATATTTTTTAACTTCATTCATTTAAGTAAATATCTTAGGAAATTCCTTCAAAAAGGAACACTGCAGCAGTTTTCCAAATGTAATTACCCTACTCTCTGAATCTTTAATCAGACTACACAAAACTATCATTCAGGGTAAATGCTACCCCTAAAATTGTATGCCTAAAGGAATGGCCTAAACATCTAAACTCAGCCAGGGAGCAGTCCAGGGGTAAGGAATAGAAACTAGAAGTACAGTTACAAGTTATTTTCACACTAATAAATAATCAACAAGTTAAAAGAGACTATTTTACCCCAAACTTACTCAATTTACTTCATGGAAAATAGGCATTATTTCTAAACTAGACTTCAATGCTACCTTCTTTAAGGTTTATAATGAAGAACCATTTTCTTCATAAATTGTTGTCATCTCTTTTTATTTCTAAATAATGTATTAGAAAATCAAACTAAATCTTGAATTATCTTGAATAATTTGTAGGGTCAGTTTTTAACATAAAAATAAAAAAAACTCTTGCCATGTACACTTTTAGAAAAGGATTGGATAGACTGAGGAAACAAACTGTTCTTATCTCTATCATAGGACAGTGTTTAACTCTCTTACCTTCCTGTCCCGTCTTTCATCAACACATATTGGCAGCCTTCTCAGGGCAATGCAGAATCCAGACAAGAGAAGGAAGCACACTAAAATAATGGAGGACAGACTACAGGAGACAGACAGTGTCAGACATTGTGTAGAAGAAAATAAGGAATTATCAGTTAGCTACTCTTCTCAAGAGAAACTAAAATTGGTAACTTAAAAGGTAGAAGACAAGAAACAGAAAAGAAAAAAAGACTATAGGGTTTTTTTTTGGTTTGTTGTTTTGGGGTTTTTTTGTGTTTTTTTTTTTTTTTTGTAGCAAGGTTTTTTAATAAGAACTGAAGACAGCTGTAGTTAATTTGGAAATTTATCTTCAGAAAAACAGATAGAATTTAGTAAATCATACAAAGGAACAAAAATAAATAACTCTAAGTTTAAAAATGTTAATCAAGAGATATAATTATAGGCTTTGAGAAACAAAAAGATTAGAAACTGTAACTAGAAGCAGCTTAGTGACTGTAGGTTTCTTTTCTAAGAGAACAGACTATTAAAAGCAATAGGAATCTTAATGTTTAAATATAAAAATGATGAATGTGGCATGAACATTTAAGTCTCCGAATGGCCTTACACTAGGAAAAGCAATAAAATTGTCACATGTAATAATGGGGTTCCCAAAATGAACAAATTAGCCCACAAAAGAAACTTTTCCTATCAAGGACAATCATCTATATCTGTGTGTGCTGTTCCTGGGGCTTGAATTCAGGGCTTGGGCATTGTCTTCTTTTGCTCAATGCTAGCATTCTACCACTTGATCTACAGTGCCACTTCTGGATTTTTCTGAGTAGTTTATTGGAGATGAGTCTCAGACTTTCCTGCATGGTCTGGCTTCCAACTGTGTTCCGCAAGTCTCAGTCCCCAGTGTAGATAGGACTACGGGTATGAGCCACCAGTGCTTGGCTACTCCTATTTTCATTATGTAAAACCACCTCCTTTACTCTCATTCTAATATTTCTCCCATTTATATATCACTGTGCTTGAAATGTCATTCAGAGATAAGAGTTTCAGATTTAATATAACCTCAATAACTTAGGTTTTGTTGTTGTTGTTTGTCGATCATGGGGCTTGAACTCAGGCCTACACACTGTCCCTGAGCTTTTCTGCTCAAGGCTAGCACTCTACCACTTTGAGCCACAGCACCACTTCCAGTTTTTAGTGGTTAAGTGAAGATAAGAGTCTCACGGGGACTTTTCTGCCTGGACTGGTTTCAAACCACAATCCTAGGTCTCAGCCTCATGAGTAGCTAGGATTATAGGTATGAGCCACTGGCTCCCAGCAGTATTTGTATTTTCCCAAATGTAAGATCTTAAGAAAGTCTGATGTTACAGTAGCCATGTGATTTTATTATCTGTTCTCCCTTCCTTCCCCTTCTTCCCCCTCTCCTCTCCTCCATTATCTTTTTTTCTTCCTTCCCCACCTACCTCTCTCCCTCCTCCCTTATCTTTTCTGCTTCCTTCCCTTCTTCCCTCTCAACCATACTCTTTCTTTCCCTTGCTCCCTTCCTCCCTCCTATTCTCTCTTTCTTTCTTACTTTTGGAATAATTCTGGTTCTTTCACTCTAGAGCTCTACCACTTGATCCATGCTTCCAGTCCTTTGTGCTCTTAATTAGTTTTTCTAATAAAACCTCACACTTTGGTTCAGGCCCACACAATCATATCCAAGCCTTATATGTTTACACATTTTTTTGGGAGGGAGGGGGTCCAGTGGTGGGGCCTGAACTCTGGGCCTGGGCGCTGTCCCTCAGCTCTTCAGCTCAAGGCCAGCGCTCTACCACTTGAACCACAGTGCCACTTTCGGCTTTTTTCTTTTTGCTTATGTGGTGCTGAGGAATCGAACCCAGGGCCTCATGCATGCAAGGCAAGCACTCTACCACTGATCCACCTTCCCAGCCCTACACATTTCTTTATGTTAGCACTAGTTTATAAAAATAGATGCCTAAATTGGTCTTGAGACAGAAACAGGGACAAAAAAGGATACGAGACTCTATTAAAAACAACAACAACAAAAAACAACTTATTTCACCTCTTTAGTACTGTTGCTCTGTTACAAAAATATCACAAACCTTTTGTATGTGAAATTTCTTTCAAATTAACAATTCATTTCAACTAAAGTTAATTTAAAGCCAAAACATTTCCAAACAAAATAAATGACATTTTTTGTTAAAGCTAAATTTTCTGCAAGGTTAAAAGGCAATTTATATAAAAATTCATTTAATATTGAAGTGATTTTAGCCAGGAGCTGGTGGCTCCATACCTATTACTCAGGAGACTGAGATCTGAGGTTCATGGCTCAAAGTCAGCCTGGGTAGGAAAATCTGTGTGACTCTTTATCTCCAATTAGCCACCAAAAAGCTGAACACAGAACTGTGGTTCAAGTGGTAGAGCACTAGCCTTCTGCAAAAAACCTAAGCGACAGTGACTAGGCCCTC
Organism: Dipodomys spectabilis; assembly: GCF_019054845.1. NCBI lineage: Eukaryota > Metazoa > Chordata > Mammalia > Rodentia > Heteromyidae > Dipodomys > Dipodomys spectabilis. Next base: position 7,867,718 of record NW_024870683.1, on the reverse strand, counting down.
AATTTAAGTCCCAGTACTTGTACGTACACACACACACACACACACACACACACACACACACACACCCCACACATTTAAGTGATTTTAATTCTGATAACATCTAAATAGTACGTCCAAATTTGCTACATAAAATGCTTACCTCATATTCTTTTCTGCAAATTTTAGAAATATCATTCTTTGAAGATGCCTAAAAGCCAACAAAATCTTTATTAATTTGTTACACATAGGACAAAAGAGGACACAAATCAGTATATGTTAATTGCTGGTGTAATATTCTTTATTTCATCAAAGAAAACCTTATACTCAAATATTTAAAAGTTCCTAAAACAAATTTCATGCAATGTCTTTAAAACAAATATCATCCTAGGACCTATCCAATATGCTAGAGCTTCATTCTAACTTTTATGGTTTTAATCTCACATAATAACATGGTTCTTTTGTTATTTTGGAAACTAGATGACTTTGAAGGAAATGTAAATCAGAAGATTTTTTTTTAGACTGAATTCCACTCTGGTGAAATTTCTTGTGAAGCTCTGCCATAGCAAATTTTCTTGTGAAGCTCTGCCAAGGTACTCATATTTTGCTTTTTTATAATGCTTCATATTTGAAGATTTATACAGAACCTATCCAGCCAATTACCCAGAGAGGGCAACTAAAGAAGGAAAGGGTATCATGGCAGGCAATTACAAAAGTTACGTTTATTTAATTCTCTCAAGTTTATGATGAAGATATTATTCCCTCTAAAGACAGTGACTGGGACTCAAAGAAATAGCAAGTTAGTTATCACAGTTAAGCACATAGTTCAAACAAGCCAAAATAAATCTGTTGAGAGATGGTTATTTATGACATGACATCAGTCTCCATTTGAGACACATAGTTCCAGAACCATGGACTCTGGTCCCATGTTTATTTTCTCCTATTCTGTCACCTAGGGTCAAGCAACTTGCACAAGATAGCTGATGAAGACAGGGAGGGCAAGAAGCAGAAAGTATGAATAACTGTTTTATGTCCCATCAGATCCACTACTTCAATGTCTGGAAGAGAACAGCACATGTCTAGGCCATATGCTGCCCAAAGAGTATTGCCCAGGCTATCAGTACAGTATTGTGTGGAAAAGTGAAGGTAATACTCTATCTCATAACTCCAGAGACCAGTCCTTAGAAGATAAGAGAAGGCTCCCCAGCTGAGGCTTCTGATCCACTTAAACAACTAGTTTTTCAATTAAGTCTACACCTACTACATGGAGTAGAGAAGCCAGGAATCCAGTTTCCCTATTCTGAAGAGCCACTATGGAAATAAGCAGTAGAGAACTCTGGGTCCTAACATGAACTGGATCATAGACAGATTGTATTAATTACTGTAGGAATCATACTCTTCTTAAGAAGTAGAGAAGGGATGGTAGAAGAGACAGGCTTAGGGTTAAAGCCAAGATGCAAGAGGGAAGGAAGATAAAAACAAAATAGTCATCTGGTGAAACTGTGGTCATCCCCCTACCTTAAATTTACATGACCCTTTGGAGTCACCCAGCATTGTCAGGATGACCTAGACAAAGTATTAAACTCCTGATTCTAAAATAAGTCCTTTCTTTGTGTGGCAGAGAGGAGAAGTAAGAAAGAATAAGACAAAGTTTAGGGTCTTACATGAAGCTGCCAAAACTGATAAAGCATTAAGTAGAAAAGGAGCACTTTTTGTGTGTTATCTCTCTTAAGCTATAAAGGAACTAAGGTCCAAAACATATGCACAGTTAAGTCCAAAATGCACTCCATGATGCTTAAAAGTCTGATTGCTAGGTGTTACCTGCTTGCATGCCTGTCGACACTCCAAAGCAATAGCCAGTTCACAGCAGCCTAAGCCAACCCAGCCATCAGACTTCTTAAACACACCTTAAAAACAAAATGTTCACAATGGTCGTAAGTAGTGACAAAGACAAATAGTATACCAAACTGTTTCAATGGATGCCACTGAAAGTCAAAGCAGATGTCCATAGGAAACTAGCTCCAACAGCAGGGTCTCAATTAAGTACTTTCCTTCACTCTTATTCCCAACGCCATTAGTCTCTTCTCTCACACACAACATAATTTATCAGGTCTTTATTTTTTTTCTTTTTCCTACTTAATCTAAACTCTCTTTAAGTTATTTTTACTTTGTATAGCATCTCTATCAGAGGACATATATAGTTCAAGGAAAGCAAAGGAAACTCTTAATTTTTCAATTTAATCAGACACCAAGGTTCTATTTTAATTTAATAAGCAAACAAAAGAGATGTCTTTTATGTCCAATATAATAAATACATAGAAGAACATAAAACTGGGGGCTGGGAAGGTGGCTCAGTGGTAGAGCACTTGCCTTGCATGCATGAGGCCCTGGGTTCGATTCCTCAGTACCACATAAGCAAAAAGAAAAAAGCCGGAAGTGGTGCTGTGGCTCAAGTGGTAGAGCGCTAGCCTTGAGCTGAAGAGCTGAGGGACAGCGCCCAGGCCCAGAGTTCAGGCCCCATGACCAGACCCCCCCCCCCAAAAAAAAAAAAAAACCCTCATGATTCTGCTTGAAACTGATACTTAGAAAACATGTACAAATTATCTGTATAAGCCAAGCTTTGCTTTTAATGGGCACATTTAATCAGGGGGGCAAAATGCTAATACCATTTGGGATAATTGATGCAACCAACCCAACCAAATTATCATGAAATCAAGAGATAAGAAAATTATTAAGACTTTTAATTTGTTTTAGAGCCCTTTGAAATAATAAATCCCAATGAGTGACTGCTAAATTATGAGATACAAGAGATAATTATGGGGGGGGGGTGTGAGATGGGAAGGGATGGGAAGGAAAACAAAAGAGGAGGCAACAGTGCTTGATAAGAAATGTACTCATTATCTTGCCCTCATTATCTTGTAATCCCTCTGTACGGTATTTTCACAATAAAAAATTAATTAATTAATTGAAAAAGAGATAATTATTAAAGAGAAAAAACATGCATGTAGGACATTCTAAATCCTTTTTTTTTTTTTGTAAAAAAAGTATGCTACTTCCTTGTAATAATACAGATTTGCAAATCCACATTGTCATATTATTATTTATGTTAAAGAATATAAGACTCAAGGCAAAAAGTAAAATAGTTGTCCAAAAGAAACTAGCAGTAAGCTGTGTGCTGGTGGCTCATGCCTGTAATCCTAGCTACTCAGGAAGCTGAGATTTGAGGATCATGGTTCAAAGCCAGCTCAGGCAGGAAAGTCTGTGAGACTCTTATCTCCACTAAACAGCTAGAAAACCAGAACTGGTGCTGTGGCTCAAGTGGTAGAGTTCTAGCCTTGAGCTGAACAGCTGAGGGACAGCACCCAAGCCCAGGGTTCAAGCCCCATGACCGACAAAAAAAGAAAAAGAAAAAAAAAAAAAGAAAGAAATTAGTAGTAAGACAATAAATGGAAGTATTCCATTAAAAAACAAAGCAAAATGAGCAAAAGCAAATAAACAGTTTACCCATAAACAAAATTTTCAAAATACAAATTATTCTCAAAGTTCATTAAAATCTTTTTTATTTGTGTTTTAGGAGTTCTAAGGGCAATAGACTGATCTCGCCTATTAGCATATTTTTTTGGGGGAAAAAAGCAGATCCAATATTTTCCAACAGGACAGTCAATGGAACTAGAAAGGAAAGAAACTGAAGATAATATGCAGATTTTTTAGTATAGTGTCTTTACAAAAGGAGCAATTATGAATTTAATTTTGGTTTTGCACTTCAGGTGCCACTGGGATGTAAAAATTCAGATATAGGTGTCAATTAGTCATTAAAAAACAACAACAACTAGATTTGAGAGTTCCCTTCCAACCTGGAGCTGATTGGTTAACAGTTCTGGCAAAGACTGTTACCAGAGTGAGTGTGGAGAGAGAAGGGAAGAGTTCTGTTCTGTGCACAGGATGCAGTTCTTATGACAGGAGGAGAAAGGTAAGAGAGAACAAGGTTCTAAGACCAAGATGAAATCCTAAAATGATCAGCAAGATCAAGTGTTGCAAAAGGCTCCAGTCACTCACATCTATAATCCCAGGTGCTCAGGAGGCTAAAGTCCAGGATTATGGTTTAAAGCCACCTTGAGCAGAAAAGTCCAAAAGATTCCATCTCCAAAATAACCAGCAGAACAGCAGGGCTAGAGGTACGGTTCAAGTGGTAGAACATCAGCTGGGCAAGCAACCTGGGAGAGCATGAGTCCCTGAGTTCAAAACCCCAGTGCTAACCCCCAGACAACCCCCCCCCAAAATCAAATGTTAGAGAGAAATCAGAGATAAATACTGAGAAAAGACATAAGATCTAGGAATCAAGACATTTTAATGTATGTCAAAGACTGGGTTTAGAATCATAGAAGATAAGAGTACACTGTTGAGGACTGAATAGACAAGAATAAATTAGACATTTGAAAATTTAGGTGCTAAAAGGAAGAAGATAAAAACTCCAGAAAACATTAGATTATGAGACACAGATTTTACATTCATCAAAATTTAACTTAAAATGTCAAATGTTACACTTCTATTGCTTACCTGGCAAAGATGAATTCATACAACTCCAAATTTCAACCTGAAATTGGAATCACCAAAAAGCTTTTATGCACATAACTAGTTCCTATACATAGCAATATCTACAGAAAGTATGTACCGTTAATTTGATCATGGCTGATTCCATATAGTCAGTGTTTTAGGGCTAAGTTCTCATTCAGAAAAGAAAGAAACCTGAGATACAAAATGACTAATTACGCATTAGTCATAAGCATACAAATCATGTTTCCAAACACAGAGACAAAAGTGTCTGTTGAGTGATCTAAGGAAAATATGTCAGTCTGACTATTGATTTTTTTTCCCCTTCCACATCCAGATGCCACCATATCTAAAAGGTTCTTTCATGCAAGCTCAGGCTTTCTTGGCCTGACTTTGGAGCATTCCAAACACTGAAGACAACTCAAACATTGGAGATAATGGTTAGTCACCTGATTCAGAGACATAAGCAATATACTATATATATATAGAATATGTCAGAAAATGGAAAAATAGGAGTAATATGTCATATATTTTCTCTTATCCCAAATCCAGTTATTCAAAATCTAAAGAAGTATAAGATCTAGTTATTACAGTTTTCATAAAATTAGTAAAAATATAAATAATAAAATTCTAAATTATAGATAAAATACTATAGTGAAATTGAAAGACTGGAACAAATTCATATTTGCGATTTTTTTCACATACTAAAATAGGATAATAAAAGATGATAGATAATATTCTACCCTGTAATGTATATGAAGATTAAAAAGATCTACTTGTAACCTAACCTTATACTCTACCCACAAATTTCAATACTATTTGAAGTTTTGCTAGATCCCCAAATAATTCATTAGCTGGTTTTATTTCGATAAAATCTTCTGTAGTTACTAAGACTCACCATTGTTTCTGGACAATAATCTGGGGCTCGCTGTAGCAGATGTTTTAGTCGGGATTCACTTTTTGAGGAAAAAATCTATTTGAGAAAAACAAAGTTTTGTGGCATTTTTTTCTATACGAAAAAGAAAGTATAAAATGTATCATACTCTAGATTTATTAGTTCTCTGAAATTATTTTTTAAGTAGAAGATCTCCGCAATGATCAAAATTAAGCTGAAGTAACATAACTTAAAAGGTTGTTAAGTATGGGAAATAAGAAAGTCTAAAATCAGAAAGCCTAGACCCTTTTCTATCAACTGAAGGTAGAGAAAACTAGATTACTAACTTGTTGAGAGTGGGGCTAGAGAGAGATTGAAAAGGAAGGTATCAGAAAATGAAGGAAAAAAGGTAAATTTATTCTAAAATTTTCTATAAATTGTTTTTATTTGAATAATGACAATTTAAAAATAAACAATGTCATACCAGTAATAATAGTGAAAATGAAATTTGTGAATAGCTTTATGGCACACGTTTACCATAAAATGCTGTGAAATAGGAACTAAGACAGTTTTTTTAAATACATTTTTTTATTGTAAAAATACTGTTCAAAAGGGTTATAGTTACATGAGTAAGGTAATGAGTACATTTCCTATTGAGCATTGTTACCTCCTCCTTTGTTTTTCCCCTACCATCTTAAGGCAGTGTTTTGATGCATGCATATCTATGTTTGTTGTGTGAGTGTGCACACGCACGTGTGTGCATGTGTACATATATGTACCAGTATTAAAAGTTTGAACTCAGGACCTTTTGTTCTTTTTCATTCAAGGCTGCCATTCTATCCACTTGAGCCACACCTCTACTTTCTGCTATTTGCTGGTTAATTGTAGACAAGAGTCTCTAGCATTTGTCTGCCCAGTCTGGCTTTGAACTTCAATCCTCAGATCTCAGATCTCAGTCCTATATAGCTAGGATTACAGGCATTGGTGCCTGGCTTCAAAGACACCTTTTAATACAGAAGCTAGGCACTGACAATGTTCACTAACTAGCTCACTGTCATGCCAGAATTTAATTAATGCTATTACAATCTGGTATACCAGTAAATTATAAATCATAGCATATATCAGACAGATCTTCATGGTTACCTGAAGATAGTTGAGACTGTAAAATCCATGAATGCTAAGGATAATGAAAAAGGATTTAACTCCAGTTAGTTTATTTAGTAGCCATTTTCCCTCCAAAACTACTAACTATAATTAAGAAGCAAAATGAGCTAGAATATTACTTTCTATAACTTGCTAGTGAATTAGTACATTTAAATAATTATCAACAATCATGGTTAACATAACACCACAAAAACAGACAACTAGACACAATACCCTGTATGGGGAAGACTTTTCAAAACAAACAAAAGGGGGATATGGAAAGAGTACAGGAGTTATAAATGAAACAAAATAGCCATGATAATGTTAAATCTGAGTATGAAGATTCTATTTTTTTATCCTTGAATATAGTGGTAATATCTTTATAAAAGGAAAAAATGAAAAAACTAGAAATGAATAAAAGAAAGGCAACAATCCAAGACCAAAAAAAGGAATGAAAAAGAGAAAAAGAAACATGTGTCTCTGGTGGTGGGATAGGAGGAAGCATGCTTCTAAGCTCATGCCCTCGTTCTTCAACTCTATCTCTTCTCAAAAACAATAAAACCAAAGACAAACAAAAAAAGCAAAAACTTCAAAACACCTGAAAGAGGTAAAAACAATGGAAAAGACAAGGACCTGAGATAATAAATTATATACTTTGAGTAAATGAACAAATATTTGGGCCTAAATGAGGCAGTTGTATCCCAGTGGCTAATAGTATGCACTGTGCAATCAGACACATGCAGATTTGAGTTCCCATTCTTAAAATCACTAGCTTGGGGACTTGGTAAGTTATTTAACTTTTCTATATCTCCTTATTTATGATATTACCTCCCTAAAGGGTTTGGTGTAAGAAAGGGACAAATGCACAGTTTACAACTAGAAAACTTAAAAGAAAGGTAACTATGACCATTTTTTTATATGCTAAGACTAGATAACATAAGATGATGAAAGAAAAGTAAAACTTTATGACTAGGTATTACTTTACTAGAGTTTGCTTTAAAAAAGCTCAACCAGGAAAATTCAAACCTCTAAAAAAGTCATAACAGTAGCACAATGAATATCCATACAGTATTTATTTAACACAATTCACATGCAATTAACATTTCAAAATTGCTTTTCACTCTCTTTATAATACATAAATTATTATTAACACTTGGATCAATTGTTTTATAACTCATTATGATCATTTTTTTCTCAAATCCTAGTATGTATTTTTTTTAGCAAAATGACACTATCATATCTAACCTCAATACAATTACTAAATTCAGGACCAAAATATGGATTGGCAAAATATTTTCTATTAATATCTACTCTATACTCATATTCTACCAATTAATTACAATAATGCCCTTTAGGGCAATTTTATTTTTCATTCCAGGATCCAATCCAGAATCATGCATTGCACTTAGCTGTCATGTATCTATTTTTTAGAATCTTAGTCTTTCTTTGTTTTTATAAGTAATTGATATTTTTGAAGAGTACAGGCTGTTGTTTTGAGGAATATCCCTCAGGCTGGGTTGCCTGATTGTTTCCTCATGATTCAGGTCACACATTTTTGTGTGACCTTTATAAATTACTGTGTTCCTCCTCAATGCTTCCCGTCAGCAGACACATGTCAGTTTGTCCTACCACTGCTGATATGAACTGTGATCCTATGGTAAAGATGCTTCCCAACAGATTTTTCCTCAACAATCAAACCTGATAAATAGCTACATAACTGATAGGTCCTACAATTATTGTCCAACTCACCTGTTCACATACATCACGGCACATTTGGTTATCCTTTGAATGACTACAACATAATGCACCTAAGGAGAAAAAATAAACATGTTATTCCATGATTAACTATCAGTGGATTATTCAATAGTTTCTTTTTTGGTGACAGGGTCTTGCTATGTAGCCCAGGCTAGTCTTGAACTCATGATCCTCAAAGCCTGTCTCCACCTCCTGAGAGCTAGGATTACAGACATGAATCACCACACCCAGCTACTCTATTATTCATTGTACCTTAACCTTCAATGAGTATCTATTACACTCAAAGGCTTCCCTACACCTTTTTTTTTTTTGGTCGGTCATGGGTGAACTCTGGGTCTGGGTGCTGTCCCTCAGCTCTTCAACTCAAGGCAATTGCTCCTGTGGCACTTGAGTCACAGCACCACTTCCAGTTTTCTGGCTTTTTATTGGAGATAAGAGTCTCACGGACTTTCCTGCCCAAGCTGGCTTTGATGATCCTCAGATCTCAGCCTCCTTAGTAGCTAGGATTACAGGCATGAGCCACCAGGGCCTGGCTTCCCTACACTTAATGTTACATTTGGGGATATAGTCCTTGCCCAGGGAAGCTCCTAGTCTAATAGGGGAAACTGTAATGTAATAACATTAGTTACTGTGTGCTTTCAATGTGCCAGAATTTTACACTAAACTTGTTTTATGTACTATCTTATTCAATCCTTACAGCTGCCTTATAAACTACATTCTCTTGTCATACCTACAATAACAGTCACATGATGAAAAAATATTGCATTTTGTTTAGGAAACATTACAGAGAAAATAAAAGTCTGAAGATCCAAATTAAACCCAGGCACCAGTGGCTCCTGCTTGTAATCCTAGCTACTCAGGAAGCTGATATCTGAGAATTGTGGTTCAAAACCAGCCTTGGCAGACAAATTTGTGAGATTCTTTATCTCCAATTAAGTAGCAAAAAGCCAGAAATATGGTCAAAGTGGTAGAATGTCAGCCTTTAGTGAAAAATACAAGTAAGAATGCAGGTCCTAAGTTCAAGCTCTAAAACCAGCATGTACAAGATGAAAATAAAGGGGAAAAGGGATGGGTAAACAAAGCAATAAAGGACCAATGTTCATATACATACACGAAATAGTACATTGAAAGCCTCCTGTCCAATAATATACAGTAATAAAATATAAAATTAACAGTGATAAAATATGTATGTATGTTACATTATATTATAAACATATTTATGTGCATATACCAATATATGTGACATAGTCCTCCATCCAAGTAAAATCTAAACATTTTGAGAAAAAGCAGAGATTTTTGGTTGATAGTCTGATTGATATTGGGAAGAAATAACAAATGAACAAAAGAAATACTCTTTAGATCTTACAAATAAGGCTTTGAGTTTGAAACTGTCAATTGGCTCTTTATAAAACAATTTCAAGGTCTATGTATTACTGACATATTATAGTTTGGTCTCATAAAAGACTTGTAAGGGCTACTTTTAGTACTCATTTTATGGGGAAAGGTTTTCTTAAGGTCTACATATTAAACTTGCAAAATTTTGAAGAACATAAAAATCTCCCTACATTAAAAAAAAAAAAAGTGCCTTGTGATGAATATATGGCTCAAATGGTAGAGATCTAGGGGAACAAGCAAGCTGAGCATGCTTCATGCCAGAGCTCAACGAACTCTAGCATGGGAGTGGGGGAAGTATAAAAAGTATCTTAAATATATATCTATATATATTATATATGGCATACATATTGTGTATGTACACACACACACACACACATCCTTGCATTAATCTTAAGAAGCTCTAATTTGAGGGAGGGCCTAAGCACTCATGGGACTTTCTCTCAGCAACCCTGCATTCTCTGCAAAGCCATACCAACCTAACATCTCCCTAAGACTGTCATGTCCCCAGCCTCATGAGAACCACAGAGAAAAAAAAGGCTCCCTCATGTGACATTGATGTGCTCTTTTGAAGTGCTCTGAAGGTTGGCACTTTCTACTATCCTCTCACACAGAGGTCATATCAGAGCAGAAAATCCAGCTGATTTTCAGCAAAGATAACACACAGTAACATATGGTCCCAATAAACACAGGCTAAGCAAAAAGTAAACAATCAAGCAGACAGGAGTCTGATTTGGGCCTGGGGACTTTGGAAAAACAATTTGATGGAGCAAAGGTCTATATAAAACAGAAACACATGATGTGTTACACTTAAAACCCTGATAACAGCCAGCAGTTTTATTATAAAGGCCTTTTTCCTATTTAATGATGAAGACCAAATTCATACAAGTGACTTCTAGAGTTAAAATTTTAAAACAAACCAGGCACCATAGCTCATGTCTATAATCCTACCTACTCAAGAAGCTGAGATCTGAGAATCACAGTTCGAAGCCAACCCAGGCAGAAAAGTCTGTGAGACTCTAATCTCCAATTATATCACAGAAAAAGCCAAAAGTGGTGCTGTGGTTCAAGTGGTAGAGTGCTAGCCTTAAGCAAAAAAGGAGCTCAGGGACAGAACCCAGACTCAGAGTTCAAGCCTCAGGAGTGGCAAAAAAGAAAAGAAATTAAAATAACTCTTTTTGGTTTAAAAGAAAAAACACTACAAAATTGGAAAATAAAGAGCAAGGGAAAACTGATCTGTTAACTCTCATTGTCATAATACATATGTATATATGGTACTTTCTTTAATGTAGGGAAATTTTTTTTGTTTTTGTTTTTGGGTCCGGTCGTGGGGCCTGAACTCTGGGCCTGGGCGCTGTCCCTCAGCTCTTCAGCTTAAGGCTAGCGCTCTACCACTTGAGTCACAGCGCCACTTCCGGCTTTTTTCTTTTTGCTTATGTGGTGCTGAGGAATCGAACCCAGGGCCTCAGGCATGCAAGGCAAGCGCTCTACCCCTGAGCCACCTTCCCAGCCCTAGGGAAATTTTTATAAGTTCTTCAAAATTGTGTAAGTTTAATATGTATCTGTATGTATCTGTTGACTTTCTGGTGTGTTTCTTTCTAGTCTTTCCAAAAGCATTATTCTGATTTTTAAAAAGGAAAAATGGTAATAAGTCCTTTCCCTATTAAAGTATTCCACTATAATAGTATACTTCCTCCCTTGTGAGGACTGCCAACGTCCATAAATAAGCCTCTCTGCTCCATTACATTTTCTACATTGATTCTTCCACTACCCTCCCCCAACATTTTTTCTAAAATCAGCACCAATTAGTTGCACAAGGGGTTTACATTTTGGTATGTCCATAAATACATGCAATGTATTTGATCAGACTTCACACTTGATCATTTACTGCATTAGTACACATTCTGCCTTTAAAACAAAAACATTACAATATTTAACACCGCCTATTTTTGAAGAATCAAAAGTCTACAAATAGACATCAATTCATGTGCCTTCATTAAGGATGGAAAGAGAAACCCAAATGCAATTAAAGGTCTTTATCTTTTTAGAGCAATTAAAATGGATTAACTGGGTCATTCAACTATCACATAAGAAAAAAAACACTCTAATGTTTTTAACAAGGCTAGAATGCTAGAAATGTTTTGTTTTTATAATTTGATTTTAATTTGTTCTTAAAGAAAAAAATTAAAATTCTGCTCATTCCCATAAAGTGAGATTGAATAAAAGTAAAATTGTTCAAAACAAAACTTGACAGTAACATGATAAAAATGAAAAGCACAAGTTTTATTCTCATTAAAGACAGAGATGTCATATCTTGAAGTCTTATTCCAAGAGTCTGCAATCATAAATATCAAAAGTTGACAACTAAAGGACACATGTGTTGGCTTTAAGAAGGAATTGGCAAAGTCTAGAAATATGCAAGCAGAATTATCCAATAATTTGAAACATCAAGGTTTGGCAGCAGGTTTGGGCCACGTGTATACTAAACATAGGCAAGTATACAGGAAGCACATACTCAAGCCACATGAAGAAATTTACATTTAAAAAAATACGCACACTATCTTAAAAATAGGAAATACCCACAAATGGCCAGTGGCTCAGGCCTGTAATCCTTGCTACTCAGAAGGCTGAGATCTGAAAATTGCAGTTGAAAGCCAGCATGGGAAGTCCACTCATCTCCAATTAACCACCAAAAAGCTGGAAGTGGAGCTATGGCTCAAATAGTAAAATGTTAGCCTTGAACAAAAAAAATAGCTCAGGGACAGCACCCAGGCCTTGAGTTAAAGCCTCGGGGTACATACACACACACACACACACACACACAGAATTATAAAATTTTTGAAGTTAGAGTTTTTACCAGAGAATCCTCTGAAGAGCTATATTCAATATTCAATTTGGTTAATACAAAGCCATTCTTTTCCTCTCTTAAGCAAATGAAGATTCCTTCTAATTAATGTTTCTTAAAGAATAACTAGAACAGAAAATGTGTATAAACAAACAAATCTATATTCATCTCACACCACTGAGAGAAATATTAGCTGATACTGGAAGAAGGCCATTCTAAATAAAGATGATACACTAAAATCTATGGGGAGGGAGAGAGTTAGGGTGAAGGGAAAGAGAGAAAAACAAGGGAGGGGGTAACAATGTTATATAAGAAATGTACTCATTACCTTATGTATGCAACTGTAACCCCTCTGTACATCACCTTGACAAAATTCAATTAAAAAAATAAAAGTCATTTTCATTATGTATATGAGATATGATTTTGATAAAATTGTTATTTTCAATACAAGTTGGAAAATGACAATCATTCCAAAAATGTTTAAGCTAGGTACCAGTGGCTCAAGCCTATAATCCTAGGGAGCTGAGAACTCAGGACTGCAGTTTGAAGCCATGTTAGGGCAGACAAATCCAATAGACTTTTTATCTCCAATTAACTAGCAAAAAGTTGGACTAGAGGTATGGCTCCAGTAGTGGTGTGCCAGCTATGAGTAAAAAAGCCAAGTGAAAGTGAAAGGTCCTGAGTTTAAGTCCCAGTAATGATATATACAAAATTTAAAAACTTTATTAAAAATAAGAAATGTTTAGATGACAACTGTAACTTAATATATATATTCATGAAACTGTCACACCTGTCTCTTACAAAATATATGTGTCCATATATTTATATGAAATATATTATTAGCCAAGGAGTAGCCAAACAGTAAAATGATTACCTTTATACCTACCACATATTTAATATTGATAATATTTTATTATCAATTTGGGAGCTAGAGGCTTGGGGGATCACAAGTGACTAGTCTGGGTTAAACAGTGAAACCCTACCTCAAACACAAAAATTGCTAACATCTTTTCCTCTTGATTCATCTGTCTGCATACTTGTTTATGTATATTCTTTCTTTTTTGGTGCCAGTATTGGCACTTGAACTCAGTGCCTTATGATTTCACTTAACTTTCTTACTCACGGCTGGTGTCCTACCACTTAAGCCTTGAGCCATGCCTCCTGCCCAGCATTTTGGTTAACTGAACATGGAAATTTTTCTGTTTGAGCTGACTTTGAAACAAAAATCCTCCAGGTCTCATCCTCCTAAGTAGCTAGGATTATAGAGATGAGCCACAAGCACTCAGACGACTTATGTATACTTTTTTTTTTTAGGGATTATCCTGGAGCTTGAACTCAAGACTTGGTCTAGTGCTCTACCACTTAGCCACTGTGCCACTTCTGGCTTTTTTTGGTGTTTAGTTGGAGATAAGAGTGCCATGGAGCCGGGCGCTGGTGGCTCACACCTGTAATCCTAGCTACTCTGGAGGCTGAGATCTGAGGATCGCAGTTCAAAGCCAGCCCGGGCAGGAGAGACCGTGAGACTCCTATCTCCAATAAACCACCAGAAAACCGGAAGTGGCGCTGTAGCTCAAGTGGTAGAGCGCTCGCCTTCAGCTGAAGAGCTGAGGGACAGCGCCCAGGCCCAGAGTTCAAGCCCCACGACCGACCAAAAAAAAAAAAAAAAAAAGAGTGCCATGGACTTTTCTGCCTGGACTGGTTTCAAACCACAATCCTCAAATCTCAGTCTCCTGAGTAACTATGATTACAAGTATGAGCCACTGGTGCCTGGCTTTTAGATATACTTTTAAACAGACATATTGTTTTCAGAATAATTTCCAAGTTACAGATATCCTTCATTGCTGGTCTCATACTGCACTGCTACAGTTGTAATACCAATTAGTTGTACTACCAATCCAACTGCCAACTTAATTTTTTAAACAGATCTTTTATAATGTCACTCTTTCAATCAAGAGCCTACCATAGCTTCTTGGTAGCCCAACTCCAGATTTTCCAAGTCTCTTTCTGGCATTCTAGCCTTCCCTAAATTTCAATTATATTTGTTTATTTATTGACACAGTTTTCTTATAGTCCAGGGTCACTTCAAATTCCTTTTTCTTTTGTTTTTGGCAGTACTATGGTTAGAACTTAAGGTACTTTTCCTATTAGGCAAGTACTCTACCACATGCATCACACTCTAACCTAGCCTCAAATTCTTTTTTTTTTTTTTTGCTGGTGTTGGGGTTTGAACTCAGGGCTTGGGTGCTGTCCCTGAGTCTCTCTGTGCTCAAGGCTAGTGCTTTACCACTTGAGCGACAGCACCACTTCGAGCTTTCTGGATTAGTTTATTGGTCTCATGGGGACTTTCCTGGGCTGGCTTCAAACCGTGATCCTCAGATCTCAGCCTCCTGAGTAGCTAGGATTACAGGTGTGAGCCACCAGCACCTGGGTACCTCAAATTCTTGATCCTCCTGCATTTGCTTCCCAAGTGCTGGCTCATATTATTATTATTATTATTATTATTATTATTATTATTATTATTGTCAGTCATGGGGCTTGAAGTCAAGGCCTGGGCACTGTTTCTGAGATCTTTTGCTCAAGGCTAGCAGTCTACCACTGAGTCACAGGGCCACTTTTGTTTCTCTGGTGGTTAACTGGAGATAAAGATCTCAGGGGCTTTCCTGCCCTGGCTGGCTTTAAATCATGGTCCTCAGATCTCAGCCTCTGGAGTAGCAAGGATTACAGGCATGAGCCACTACTGCTCAGCTCAATAACTTTTTGTTCCTTTTGGGTTTTTCTCTGCTGGTCCTGGGGCTTGAACTCAGGGCCTGGGTGTTGTTCCTGATCTTTTTTTGTACAAGGCTAGATCTCTATACCATTTGAGCCATTGCTTTTTGGTGGTTAGCTGGAGATAAGAGTATAGTGAACATTCTACCTGAGCTGGCTTCAAACTGCAATCCTCAAATTTCAGCCTCCTGAGTAGCTCAGTTATGAGCCACCAGCAGCCAGCTTTTTTTTTAAGGTTTTGTTTTTTATTCGTTTGTTTGTTTGTTGGGTTGTTTTTTTTTTTCTTCTTAAACTGTATATATTTTTGTATTTTCCTTTTTGGTACTGAAGATCAAACTCAGGATACTGAACTTTCTAGGCAAGCACTTTGCCACTAACTAAATCCCAGCCCACAACCACTTTTTTTTTTTTTTTTTTTTTGGGAGGTCCAGTCGTGGGGCCTGAACTCTGGGCCTGGGCGCTGTCTCTCAGCTCTTCAGCTCAAGGCTAGTGCTCTACCACTTGAGCTACAGTGCCACTTCCGGCTTTTTTCTTGTTGCATATGTGGTGCTGAGGAATCGAACCCAGGGTCTCATGCATGCAAGGCAAGTGCTCTACCACTGAGCCACCTTCCCAGCCCCCCCACAATCACTTTTAAGAAGAAAAATGTACATTACTTAGAACACAGTTTTCTATCTGAAATGTTTGATGTTCCCTTCCTGATGATCTAAATTCTATACCTTTCTCCTCTCTTTTCCCCTCCCCTTCTTCTTCTATTTTCAGCCTCCCATGTAGCTAGGATTACAGACACCTTTCTTGCTTTTAATATTTTTTTCAGAAGGATCTCAATTGTTGCTATTTTTTTTTTTAACAAAAATTAGCAGCCAGGTGCTAGTGGCTTCTACTTGTAATCCTAGTTACTCAGGAAGAGGATCATGGTTCAAAGTCAGCCCAGGCAGGAAAATTTGTGAGAGTCTCATCTCCAATTAACCACCAAAATGCTGGAAGTGGAGCTGTGGCTCAAGTGATAAGAGTGCTAGCCTTGAGCACAAATGCTCAGGGACAGTGTCCAGTGGTTCAAGGCCCAGGACTGGCAAAAAATTAAAACAATAATAAATAATAAATAAGATATATAATTTGGTATCTATTTTAGCTCAATCTTGCTGCTAATTGTGTGTGTGTGTGTGTGTGTGTGTGAGAGAGAGAGAGAGAGAGAGAGAGAGAGAGAGTGAGTCCTGGGGCTTGAACTCAAGGTCTGGGTGCTGTCACTGAACTTTTGTGAGGCTTACAAGGCTTAAATTATACCATTTGAGCCCTAACTCCACTTCCAGCTTTTTGGTGGTTAATTGGAGATAAAAATCACAGACTTTCCTGTCTGGACTTGCTTCAAACTGAGATCCTCAGATCTCAGCATCCTGAGTAGCAAGGATTACAAGCATAAACCATCACTCCCCGAGTCTATCTCGTATTAAAAACTCTCTTGTTTTCTATCTGTTCTTAGGATAAAGTCCATAATCCTCTTATGGCTTCTTGCAAAGCGCAGCATTCTCTAGCCCTAGATTATTCTCTTGGTTGTTCCAACCACATACCCACATGATCTGCATGCTGCTGCTGACCCTGCCCCCCGTCTTGTTAAGGATAGCATCTTCTCAGACTTTAGATCTTCACTCTAAACTTCACCTTATCAAAGAGGCCCTTCTTGTCAATTCTATATAACAAACATTCCTCCCCTGCCCTTACTCATATAAATCTGCTGTCATCTAGTTTGGTTTCTTCACAGCATACTTATCACACCAGTAAGTAATTTTATTTCTCTACAGTACTTAATATTTATCTCTGCTTCTCTAGAGGTAAGCTCCTGTAGAGCAGCAGCTCTCACTGGAAACAGGATCTGCCATAAAGGAATGTTTTTTGAATAAACAAACCTCTTAATATCTGTTTTGCTCTTTTAAAGCAATATTTGTAATACGTAAAACCCACACTTTTGACTTCTCACTTTCTTCCAGGAGTCGTAAAGTCTGATTAACAAAAAATTGCTTAAATCTATGAACATAAGATAGGAACTTTTAGCAGTATATCAGGGAAAAAAAGACTCATCTCTGGTCTATCACTAGTATTCACTCCTTCTACAGTGTGGGCTAAGACTTCAATGGGAAGAGAATCTGCTTTTTATTACTTCCCTCTAGATAGGCACTTTCTTTTTCTAATTTAAAATTCATTACATTCTTTTTCAGGATCGTAGGCTATTACATAACTTCTTAAATGTCAACTTGTTGAAACTTGGCCCTTGATGTTACATCTTTCTTTCTTTTGTACTATTACAAAACATCTTAAATAGAAACAGAACTAATACTAGGTGCCAGGAGACAGAGACCCTCAGACTGCAGCACATGGTCTCAATACATCCTGCAAAGAAATAATCATTAAGCAAGTCACATCACTCTCTTATCTCCAAGTGTATGAATAAGCAGGGCAGCCATGGCAGAGGGAGTCCGTGACCTGGAAAGCTGTATACTAGAGAAGACAGAGGTATCCAATCCTGGATGAGGATAATGAGATGAGAAAGAAGACTGAACAGTAATACAAGCCAGGCCTTCATGAAATACAATTTAATAATTATGTCCCCAATTTCTGTTTAGGACTGAAGAATGTTTTCTACACTTTCTACAAATCCACAGTGGAAGCCTTTGTCTATTATATTGCTCAATATCTTTTATGTAAGGAACCAGGCAATATATGCTTGCTAGTACTGAGTACAAGAAAACAAGACTCATTTTAAGATCAAATTGGGAATTTTCTTTTAAATCAAACAATATAACTATATGAGGTCATGGACTTTTTTAGAGCTGAAAGGACTGTTGGAAATTAACTAGCCCAACATTTTCTCTCTTTTTTTTTTCTTTCTTTCTTTCATTCTTTTCTTTTCTTTTTTTTCTGTGCTGGTCCTGGGGCTGGAATTCAGGCCTTGAATTTTACTCAAGGCTAGCACTCTACCACTTTGAGCCACAGCTTCACATCTGTCTTTTTGGTGGTTAATGGTGATAAGAGTTTCATGGACTTGCCTACCAGGGCTGGCTTTGAATTGTGATCCTCAGATCTCAGCCTCCTAAGTAGCTTAGATTACAGGCATGAGCCTGTATAGTGTAGCATTTTCTAAAGTGAACTTTAGATGTTATGGTAAAAAGATGAGCAAACATGTTTTTCTCTTTCTATAACATTTTTTGAGCTATCATTGACATACTTTGAAATTCACCCTTTTAAAGTATAGTTCAGTTGTTTTCTGTATACTTGTGAACCATCACCTTTATTAATTTTAGACCACTCCAAATGACTCCACAGCAGTCATTCTCCATTCACTCGGCAAACAAGTGTCCTTGTCACAGAAACCCTTGGAACTTCTAGTGTTAAAAAGTGTTTTATGAATTTGAAGATGTAGTAACATATTTAATAGCTAACATTGCAGTATCATACTAAATACTGCACATGTGTTATCTCAATTCTCACAATAAAATCTAAGACATACAATATACTAAGTGTGAATTTTAAAGCATAAAAGATTGAGGCTAGCTAGGTGCTGGTGGCCCATGCCTGTAATCCTAGCTACTTAGGATGCTGAAATCTGAGGACTGCCTTTCAGAGTCAGCTGGGGCAGAAAGAGCTGTGCGATTCTTATCTCTAACCAACAAAAAGTTGGAAGTGGAGCTGTGGCTCAAGAGGTAGAGTTGAAAAAGCTCTAGGACAGTGCCCAGGCCCAAAGTTCGAGCCCTAGAACAGGCATAAAAGGAAAGAGAAAAGAAAGAAAGAAAGAGAGAGAGAGAGAAAGAAAGAAAGAAAGAAAGAAAGAAAGGAAGGAAGGAAGGAAGAAAGGAAGGAAGGGAGAAACAGGGAGGGAGGGAGGGAGAGAGAGAAGATTAAAGCTTAAGTAACTAACTTGCTTATGTGTTAACCATTGAGAAACAATGAGTTTAATGATCAAGCAAAATACTCAATTGTACAATGAGCATGATAACAGTTTTCTATGGGTTATATCTTTGTAAGAGCTTTAGTTCAGTCTCTTTTAACTTTGTGAGAAACACAGGGCCCAGAAATGAATTAGCCATGAAAGCAGCATTCTCTTTGAATTTTTCCCCTCCTTGGGTTTCTGAACTAATAGCAAAATTTAGAATCCAATTACAATTATATAATGCCGGTTCCTGATATAGTTCTCTCCCTTCTTTAAATGCCTTCCTTTTTATTAAGTCTTTATTTTTAACACTGTAGGTTATCTTAAAACCATGTTGGACGAGCTGGGAAGGTGGCTCAGTGGTAGAGTGCTTGCCTTGCATGCATGAGGCCCTGGGTTCGATCCCCAGCACCACATAAGCAAAAAGAAAAGAGCTGGGAAGGTGGCTCAGTGGTAGAGTGCTTGCCTTGCATGCATGAGGCCCTGGGTTCGATCCCCAGCACCACATAAGCAAAAAGAAAAAAGCTGGAAGTGGCGCTGTGGCTCAAGTGGTAGAGTGCTAGCCTTGAGCTGAAGGGACAGCACCCAGGCCCAGAGTTCAGGCCCCACGACCGGACCCAAAAACAAAACAAAACAAAACAAAAAATATGTTGGAGCTGGGTGCCAGTGACTCACACCTGCAATCCTAATTACTCCGGAGGCTGAGAGCTGAAGATTGACATTCAAAGCCAGCCCAGGCAGTAAAGTCCATGAGACTCATCTTTAATTAACTACCAAAAAGCCAGAGTGGAATTGTGGCTCCAGTGGCAGAGCACTAGCCTTGAGGAAAAAAAAGCTCAGGGATGGCACCAAGATTCTGAGGTTCAAGTCCCAGTACTGGCATGTGCATGTACGTGTGTACATACACATGTGTGCGTGCGCACGCACACACATACACACACATATCTTGGATTGACTTTGCTTTTTCTTTTTTTCTTTTTTCTCCTGGGAAGCACTGCATTCCTCCTCCTCCACCTCCGTAGTACAAATCCCAGCCATCTTTTAATGGCTAACAGACTCAGGAGGTACCTGTCAACTTTCCTCCCCTCCTAAGTGGATGTCATCTCTCTCCCTGCAAGGGTGCAGCCTCACCCAGCATCTCCTCTCCACAGGTATCTACCTATAGTAGCAGCTACTAGGAACTCTGATCCTAATCCATCACCTATCCTAAGATCTCCTGCAGGGCAGAAGTTGGGGTTAGTCCAAAAGACCAGCAACTCTAAGACACAAGTAAGCACAGCACAGTTTCCTATCCATGTCTGGTTTTAATTCCTTTGGCGCAAGAATACAACAAATCAAGCCTGTCGGCCCCTCAGAAGAGGATTACTGATATATATATAATATATAATAGTTGTGCACACGAGTTTCAATCGAACAAATCAGTTCATAAGTACAACGCATCTTGGTCAATGTCACCCTTTCCAAGTTCTCCCCCATCTTTCCTAACCCCACTCATACAGGTTTACTGATTCTTAATGACTTTTAATGAAGTCGGAGCCCAGAGGTGGCTCAGAACTACAGACCGTGCACCCAGCACCGACCACCGCCGGCCTTTCGGAACCAAGTGAACTCAGCTCCAGTAACAGTACCCGGCCGGGGCGAAGGTAACCGGCTGCACGTCCTGATCCCACCCGAGCCTCACGACGACCCAGGAGCGAGGACACGCCATGCTTTTCTGAGAGAGACCAGGGCCAGACCAGGGGGTCGGGGACCAGCAGAGGTCTCTTGCCCGGGAGATGACAGAGCAAGGCCTCGAACCCGGGTCCCTGTCCGCGCGGTTCAGAAGTTCTTCGGGGCGAAGAGGGAGAGCGTAAGGCTTCGGTCATCGCGCCCCGGCACCTCACTTCTGACTGCCGAGATCTCCGGCCGTAGGTCACCGGACGCGGGTCGGGTCTGGGGTCGCGCGCCCCGTAGCCCCCTGCCCCGCGCCATCTTGGAGCGCTGAGGCGGCCACTCCGGACTGCCCCAAGCCGCTGCTCCAGCGGTTACTCACCCGCACTGCCCGGGACCAGGCCCCCTGCCACTTCGGCGACCTCCGTCACGGCCAGCAGCAGCAACAGCACGCTGTTCAGGGAAGCCCGGGCGGCCGCCATGTCCGGGCCGGGCGGGTCCGAAGCAGCGGGATGCTCGGACCCAGCCGGGCCGCCACAGCCGCTCGCTCCAGGCCCCGCCCCCGCCGCCCGGGCCTTTGGTGATTGGCTGCAGTGAGCTCTAAGCCCCGCCCCCGGCCGCAAGAAGTTTCCAAAACCTCCTGGGGGCGGCAACGCGCCCGAGACCCCAGCTCTTTGTTAAGGGCCAGCTGTGGGTCGGCTTCAGCTTCGCCGAGGCGGGGTGGGGTGGTCGGAGGCGCCCTGGGAACGCCTCCGCCGTCTCCGGGGGTTTGCACTTGGGGTCATTGGGGTTCCGATGGGGACTGAACTGTCAAGCTCGTACTCCAAGTTCTCGGGCCGAGGACGAAGCCCCGGCGACGCCCCGGGAGCCTCCGCACGGGGTTCCCGGGGATGCTCTCCACCCTTCCAGCTAGAGAAGGCGTGGCGCCTGGCCTCGCGCGTGGCCCGCGCAGACCCGGGTCACAGCCCCCGGGCCTCGGGTACTAGTGATTAATTCTTAATCCTCCCTGAGGGGAGGAGGGTGCTGTGTGACTGTGCTTGGAGGGCCTGCAAGGCCAGACCGAGGAGGTCAGACGTGGGGACAGTTTAGCCGGGTGCCAGTGGCTCACGCCTGTCACCCCACCTACCCAGGAGGCTGGCATCTGAGGGTGGCGGTTCAAAGCCAGTCCGGGCAGAAAAGTTCAAGAGGCTCAGGTCCGATTAACCCCCCAGGAAACGGAAGTGGGGCCGTGGCTCAAAGTGGTAGAGTGGGTAGCCTTGAGCAAAAGAGCTCAGGGACAGCGCCCAGGCCCAAAGAGACTCATGGTTTGCGTGTGCCTCTCCGCTCTCCCTCTTGAACAAATAGTCCATCCATTTTGGAGCTACTTTGATGCTCGATGATGAAGCCAGTGGTTTACTTCCAGGTTCCCCTTTATGGAGACCACTAGAAGCTGACGCTTTCCTTTGGGAAAGGGAGCGGTGCAGTACTCCACGGGAAGAGCAAGGGCTTAACATTGGATTGGTGCTGCACACTAGCTCCAACTAGACCTGTGATTCTGCACAGACATTTAATTTCACTCTCAGTTATTCTTGGCCCTCTTGGAGAAAATTAAGGAATATACTATATTTAAGATGTCTAAACGGGAGCTTGGAATATGGCTTAGTGGAAGAATGCTTGCTTAGCATGCATTGAAGCCCTGGGTTCAATTCCTCAGCACCACATAAACAAAACGAGCCAGAAGTGGTGCTGTGGCTCAAGTAGTAGAGTGCTAGCCTTGAGCAAAAGGAGCTCAGGGACAATGCCCAGGCCCTGAGTTCAAACCCCAGAACTGGCAAAAAAAAAAAAAAATGTATTTGACAATGCATATAATGGGAGCACTTTCAAACTGTAGGGAGAGATGGATGGATCCTCCCCTAGGGCTGGGAGACTGAGTGGCTGGTCTCATTTCCCTCCCTGCTTCCTACTCCTCAAGAAGGAGAAAAGGAAAAGAAATGAGAAGTGGGGGGGAGGGGAGGAGGGGAGGAGGAAGGGGAAGAGGAGTGGGGAAAGAAGAGAGGGAGGGAGCAGCAATGGTCAAAACGTCTAGACTATCTAATATGATCATCAGCAACTATGTGTGGCTCTTGGGTACTTGAAATGTGGCTGAACCCAATCTAAACTGAAATGTGCTAAAAAAAAAAAAAAAGTATGAAAGCAATATAATGTAAAATATATCAAAATCAACTCACCTAGAAGAAATGTACTCATTACCTGATTTATGAAACAGCAACCCTCTGTACAACACCTTTATAATAAAAATTATATTAAAAAAATCAATTCACAAGCCAGGTGTCAGTGGCTCACACCTGTAATCCTAGCTACTCTGGAGGCTGAGATCTAGGGATCACAGTTCAAATGTAGCCAGGGCAGGAAAGTCTGTGAGACTCTTATCTCTATTCAACCCCCAGAGAACTGGAAGTGGTACTGTGGCTCAAAGTGGTAGAGTGCCAGTCTTGATCAAAAGAGCTCAGGGATAGTGCCCAGGCCCTGAGTTCAAGCCCCATAACTGATTTAAAAAAATCAATTCACCTGTTTCATTTTACTCTTTTGCTCTTACTCTTGCTCTGTGTGTGTGTGTCTGTACACACGCGCGTGCACACGCACATGTGTGTGTTGATGCTGGTGATCAGTGCTTCACTCTTTTCACTTTTTTAAAAACGAGATTTTATTTTTCTTTTTTAGAGCAGTTTAGGTTCACAGTAAGACTGAGTGGGGGCATATGTCCCTTAGCCTTTGTGCACATAGTCCCCTGCTAACCTGCATCTTTCACTGTAGTGGGTACATCTGATCATGTTGACAGTCATTCTCCAAAGTCCCTAGTTTACACAAGGATTCACTCTCCATGTCCTACTTTCTACAAGCTTTGACAACTATGTAGCTATCATTATTCATCTTTTTAAAATGCAGCTTAAACTAAGAATTGCACGTATGTTTGTTATATTTATGTTCTGCAAGGCTAGTATAATAGTCTTTCATTAAAAAAATATTAACATCACCATAGCCAACCTGCTGGAAATGAAAGAAAATCTTGAAATTAGCCAGGGATTAGTGATTGGTGATGTATAACACATAACAAAAAAGAGGAGCAACATTTCACTAAAAATAATGGAGTCCCCTGTCAGCCTTCCTCACTGCTACCATCCTAGCCCAACCAGCATTATACCTTTCTTGGAATATTATAATAGCTTCCTGACTGATCTCCTTTCTTTCCCCTTTTATATTCTACCAACTATTGCAATAAAGCAAGTGTAATGATCTTTTAGTTATGTTGTTTTTCTCTTCAGAACTCTCTAAACATTTCCTATCTCATGCAGAGAAAAAGTCATATTTATCACAATGGTTCTCGAGGTTCTGTATTCTTGCCTCTTCTTCTTTTGCCTTGTTTCTCATTGTCCTTGTCTCTTATTTGCTCATCTATTCCAGCCAATCCTGCTCTGTGTCATTGCTTAATTTCTCCATAGAGCCTGCAAGAACCCTTGTACTTATAGTGCCTTCTGTCTGAAATCCATTTCTTCAAGCTATACAAAGTTCTCCCTCTTCTTTTATAGTTCCTAACTCAATTATCCTTCTTTCATTATCCATCTTAAGATTGCAGTTTAACATCCCTCAGTGTAGTCTGTTTCCTTGCTTCATATTTCATCTTTTGAGAAGGAGAAGGAGTCATGATTCAAACCTGTAATTCCAGCACTCAAAAGGCTGAAGTAAGAGGATCACAGGTTCAAGACATTCATTTCTTCAGGATGATCCTTGGAGTTAAGAAGTAGATAAAAAGGGAAATTTTCTAAACGTAGATGTTTGAAATTCTAGGCACAGTAGTGTCCAGAGAAATATGTTTAAAATATCAGAATCAGGCCTAAAAAGCTGAGGACATAACATATGTATGAAGAACAGATACGGAAGCATACTGTGATCATTCAAGTATATTTTCTCCCACCATCACTAATTCCAAACAATGTGACTCACTCTGATGCAGAGAGGGAAACAAAAAAGGAGAAGGGGTTGCTTGTGAAGGATGCAATGGGGTGGGACACAGAACCCCTAAGGAAGAAAGACTTGAGAATGAGTTAAGGGGGATCTGAGTCCTACTGCCCATGTGGAGTTCAGAGAAATAACAAATCTTACAAAATTCCTCTTTGTTCAACATGATGTGGCTGGAAAATAAAAATGGCTTCAATGATGTCCATGTTCCCCACAGAATAAGAGTAGCTCAAAATGTTTTCTATGTCCCACAAGAGAGAAAAGGGAGCTGAAATGCTGAAGAGGCTCAAGATCAGAATGTGGGGCCTGTAGCTATTGTGTGCATGGCCTGTACAGCTGGATACCAGATGACAATGCAGGTGTCATCAGGAGCGCATGATGACAACAGAGGACCAGATGTCCTGCCTTCTTCCTCAGGCCCCATTGCTGGTTTTGACCTCATGTATTCCTCTCAAAACTATGGAGATTATTTGATAAGAGCCTCAGCTAAAACTAATATCATTGAACTGAGAGTAAATTTTAATCAGTAGGAAGAGGATGTGCAAAGTCAATTTATTGTCCATTGAAGAGTTGATCACACTGTCTAGAAGCTGTTGCTTGGAAGCAACTGCTCAGAAAACTGTTTTTCAATTGTGTATCATGTATATCATTAATTTAATAATTATGAATAACTTGGAGAACAAAATGCTCATATGTGTTGGATCGGCATACCTGACATCCTCACTGCTTCCTATAGTGAGCACTCAGAGGAGAAAGGCATCTAACACCAATATGCTATGAAACTCAGCACATGAAGTTCAGTCTGAGATTCTCTTAACTAGAAGTGCTTTCATAATATCTACCAGCCTCCAATGAGCCCTACAAAGACATAAACTTGTTCATATAAAATTGTTTTTATTCTCTATTTGTTAATGTAAAACTTTAAAAAATTATTTTTTAGGGTTGAGGATGTGTGTCAATGTAAAGTGCTTGCTATATAAAACAAAACTCTAGCCAGGCACTGGTGACTCATACCTGCAATTCTAGCTACTCAGAGATCTGAGGATCTTGGTTCAAACCCAGCCTGATAGGAAAGTCGGGGAGACTCTTCAATAAACCACCAGAAAACTGGACGTGGAGCTGTGGCTCAAAGTGGTAGGGCACTGGCCTTGAGCAAAGAGGTCAGGGACAGTGCCCAGGCCCTGAGTTCAAGCCCCATGATTGACTCTATCTATCTATCTATTTATCTATCTATCTATCTATCTATGCTTTATTGCCATAAGTTCTTATAACAATAAGTTCAAATTATCAACAAATTCAAACAATAAGTTCAAATATAAAACAATTTCTTGATTCAAAGACTATGAGGATGGTTTTAAGAAAAAACACAGCATTTGGAATTATGGATAACAACTGCAATCACACAACTTCAGCTTCCAGTTTTGTCTCTGTGTTTTTGTTTGGGGTCTACTGTAGTGAAAGCTCTTTTTGTTGTTGTAGGTGGTGGTGCCAGTACTAGGCCTTGAACTCAAGGCCTGGCCACTATCCTTGAGCTATTTTCGCTCAAGGCTAAGTGTTCTACTACTTGAGCCATAGCTGCAATTCTGGCTTTTTGGTAATTTATTGGAGATAAGAGTCACAAGGACTTTCCTATCCTGACTGGCTTTGAATTGCCAATCCTCAGATCTCAGCCTATATATATAAGAAATTATGATACATTTTTCCCTAAAATGTTATAATATTTCCACAATTCAGAAAAATTATCCTTGCTTTTGATGCCAAACAATAACAGGATAAAGTTATACTTTTCAATATGTACAATTTTTATCATGCATTGTTAACACAATCAGCACTTTATTGTCCTAGTAATAGAATGCTTAACATTTTATGTTTATTGGCCATTTCCATTTCTTGGTACACTGAACATGTTATTATTTTTCAATTGCATTTTTCTTGTTCTTAGTAACTCATAGGAGTTTTATCTATTAGGGCAGAATTGAGGTTAGCTTTGTAAGCCCAAGTCTAGGCTGTTCAGGGACATAGTTTTTAACGTAGCTACAAGGTCCACAGAATGTATAGTATCAAGATTGAACCCCATGGTAAACTATGTTTAATAATGTGTCAATGTAATCTATCATTTAGAAAGAATGTACTATTCTGGTGTCAGATACTGAAATGGGAAAGGTTATAAATAAGGGACATATAGGTAATTCTGCTGTCACATTTGTAATTTTATTACTCTAAAACAAATGTTATTAATTAAAAACAGTGACACATTAACAAGCAGAAAAAAAATCCTGATACACTTAGAAGATTTGATAAGCACTCAACATTTTTTAAGAAATCATCAGTGCAAAATCAGAAAAGTACCTACCCAAACTTATAATTCATACTGACACTATTGTAGTATGACTTTATTTCTATATGTCCAGTTACATGCTCACTTGTTATTCTGCAAGTGGCTCTGATACTGTAGTAAGACTCTGCTTGAAGTAGATGACTGTGTATCTCACTGGAGATCATAGTTGAGAACACGCACATGTGCATTCTCTTGCATAACTGTGCATACATGAGGCACATAACTTGGATTTTTCTAATAAAGATATCTATGATGAAATAAACACCAAGAGATGACAGAAAAAGATTTATTACAAGGTTGCTACAAAAGTCAATTTGAGGGGCTGGGAAGGTGGCTCAGTGGTAG
Organism: Dipodomys spectabilis; assembly: GCF_019054845.1. Taxonomy (NCBI): domain Eukaryota; kingdom Metazoa; phylum Chordata; class Mammalia; order Rodentia; family Heteromyidae; genus Dipodomys; species Dipodomys spectabilis. Next base: position 7,840,165 of record NW_024870683.1, on the reverse strand, counting down.
AGCGCTTGCCTTGCATGCCTGAGGCCCTGGGTTCGATTCCTCAGCACCACATAAGCAAAAAGAAAAAAGCCGGAAGTGGCGCTGTGGCTCAAGTGGTAGAGCGCTAGCCTTGAGCTGAAGAGCTCAGGGACAGCGCCCAGGCCCAGAGTTCAGGCCCCACGACCGGACCCAAAAAAAAAAAAAAAAAAAAAAAGTCAATTTGACAGCACCATCTGCTCAGGTGATGGTGGCAGTTGGTGTGTAAAAATGGAAATGTAACAAGTTTAAATGTGTTCATTGTCTCTCTATATATATTAAAATTATTTAAAGTGTATGTGTCTTTGAGAGAGAGTATAATCATATGTATCTAGTTATTTGTTTTTTTTTTTTTTTTGGTCGGTCGTGGGGCTTGAACTCTGGGCCTGGGCGCTGTCCCTCAGCTCTTCAGCTCAAGGCGAGCGCTCTACCACTTGAGCTACAGCGCCACTTCCGGTTTTCTGGTGGTTTATTGGAGATAGGAGTCTCACGGTCTCTCCTGCCCGGGCTGGCTTTGAACCGCGATCCTCAGATCTCAGCCTCCTGAGTAGCTAGGATTACAGGCGTGAGCCACCAGCGCCCGGCTTGTATCTAGTTATTTGTGAATAAAATCAAACACTATTGGGACGTGATGAATCTCCATTTGCTTTTTGTTATCTCAACTGTCCAAGGCTTTTGTACAATGCATGCTTGAACACGTCTATTTTAATTCCAATGTTCTCTTCCAAAATAGTGAATCACATTGTCTTCTACAGCTGGTATAAATATGTCACTCTGTTTTTTCTAAGCTTTTTGTAATCATGATGGTGTTTTATGTTAAGCTTCAATCTATTTGAAGTTTAAAGCAGCATATGGTGTAATGTGTGGTTCAAAGGCAAACCATTCAATTGAATGTGTTGTTCTACTGTTTATTTAGAGATTATTCTTATTGATATTATTAATTTTGATCATCCATATATGTATTAAATTATTATAGTTTTAATTAACTTTCTGAATACTGATACTACTAATTTAACACAATTTTTAAATAACAATGTTTTAGCAATTGTAACTTTTATAAATAATTCAAATCTGGGATAAAGAATCTAACAGCACTAACGTAAAAAATTCTTGTTCAATTATTATTTACAGCAATGTATACAATTCAATAGTCTTTGTATATAGGGGAGAATTTTAAATATCAAATAACAAGGACTGAAGATGTATTTCATTGATTGAGTACTTGCCTAGCAGGAGGAAGGCCCTGGGTTCCATTGTCAGCACAGCAAAAAATAAGTAAATAATCCAATAATTTTGTTTATCCAGCCAGATTTCCTATCAGCGCTATATAAGACAGTGGAGAATGAGTCTTATAGGGGCTAAACTCCTCAAAGTTAAGAAGTTCTCTTGTTTGTTACAGTTTGGGAACCTCCATCTTATCAATTAAGCTTATTTTACTGAATTTCTACTCCTTAAATCCTGACTAATAGCTCTGTTTTCCTTTATACTCACACAAAAGTCTTTGCCAGGCACTGATAGTTTCTGCCTATAAGCCTAGCTACTCAGGAGGCTGAGATCTGAGGATCACGGTTCAAAACCAGCCTGGGCAGGAAAGTCTGTGAGACTCTTATCTCCAATAACCTAATCAGAAAATGCCAGAAGTGGAGCTGTGTCTCAAGTGGTAGAGCACTAGCCTTGAGCAAAAGAAGCTCAGGGACACTGCCCAGACCCTGAGTTCAAACCCCAAGACTAGAAAAAAATAGATGCTAAGTAGATAAGCACAGAATCTAAGAAAAAGAACAAGTCAGGGCTGGAATGACTGAGTCATAAGAAAGCACAATCTTAACTTTATAAGGAACTAGTATCTGTTTCCCAAAGGGTTGTGTCATTTTGAATTCCCATTAAACCATGTGGGAGAGTTATTGCTATACCTCTCCTCAGACCTCAGTATTCCCAGACTTTTGCATTTTAGACTTTCTAATGGGTAAGTAGTGGAAGCTCATTAAAATCCTTATTTTAATTTCCATAACAACTAATTATGACCATTTTTTGTATGGGTATTAGTCATTCATAAATATTCTGTGAAATGTCTGTTGAAGTCTGATAAATCTTTTCCTCATTTGGGCAGTTTTCTACTTCTTATAGTATTACAAGAGCTTATTGTATATTATAGATGCAAGTCCTTCATCAGATAAATGCATTATAAGTACTGCTGTTTGCCCATTCATTTTCTTACCAAGGCCAAAAGGTTTTTCCTTTTAGAGCCAGTCATGGTGCTTGAACTCAATGCCTAGGCCCTCTCCCTGACCTTTTGTGTTCAAAGCTAGTGTTCTACCACTTGAGCCACAGCTCTACTTACAGCATTTCAGCTAGTTAATTTAAATCTCACAGTTTTCTGCCCTGGCTGGCTTCAAACTGTGATCTCAGATCTCAGCCTCCTGAAGAGCTAGGATTACAGGCATCAACCATTGGTGCCTGGATGCCAAAGCTTTAAATGTTGGTTAAATCCAAACCAACATTATTTCTTTTAAGATTCCTTTTTAATCTTAAGAAATTTGCTTGTTTGGCTCTATTCAATGGGTGGGGGTACAGGAGGAGAGGGGAACTGTGAACTGAGGGGATGAATGAAGATGAATATGGTTGAAGTCATTTACTTGTATGTATGAAAATAAACACTTAAACCTGATGAAATTGTTTTAGAAGGGGTCAAGGAATAAGGGAGAGTGATGGAGGAGGTGGGTTTGACTGGGTTACATTATAAGTATCTGTGGAATGGATGCTAATGTATGCTAATTTAAAAAAGAAAGAATTTTGCCTCTGGGGATCATAAAGATTTTCTCTTACATTTTCTTGTAGATTTTTTTTTTTACAGCTCTGGCTTAAGCATTTATTTAGGTCAATAATCCTTTTCAAGTGAAGTTTTGTGTCAAGGTCATGACTCATTTCTTTCTTGTCATAGGAATATCTAGTTGTTCCATTAACCCCAACCCCCTCAGCTGGCTACAGTGTGCAGAATAGCATAGGCATCAACTGGGTACTTGCCAGAGATACAGAATCTGAGACCCTACTTCAGACCTTCTAAACTAAATCTACCTTTTATTTTTAACAAAATCCTGAAAGTTTGACAAACACTGTTTTAAAGAGCTGGTCAATTTCCAGTGGGCAGCTTCAAAAATGCCCACCAGATGGCAGGTTTGCAGCAGGCAATAGATAAGCTACAGCAACCCATCATCAGCCACCAAGACTCTTCATAATTGTCTTATAACTAGCCTCAGAAGTTGGAGGCAGTTGGTCACAATGAATGAGGGGGAGAGCCCACAGGAAACCCCCAATTGAAGATGCCCAATTGTGATGCATGAATATAAATTCTTCCTTTGTGGGCATTCCCCAGCTATTTTCACATGCACTGTCTGCTGAACTGGGTGGCTTTATGCTCTCATTTTATGAAGACATTGAGGCCCAGAGAGGGAAATACTCAGCCAAATGATCAGTAATGGCAAATATATTGGAGCCAGAATTGGAGACCTGATGTCTGGCCTGGACTGTAAACACCTTTATAGGAGCAGGGTGGATCAGCCAGCCCAATGCATGCTGACCTGAGTGGCCTGCCTACCCTTTTCCTCCTCCTGGTTGATCTTTGAATGGTTTCTCTTGTTTCCTCAGGGAATGCTAGAAGCAGCAGTTCCTAATTCAATTTGGACTGTTAATGGGCTTCCCACATTCTCTAGGTCCTAGATTTAACCCCTAAAGGGTTGAATCATCAGCGTTAATGGAGAGCAAATAGGACCAGCTCCAAAAGTGTCCCCTGGAAATCATGAATCTATGGCCAGCACCACTGAGAATTTCTGGCTCTTTAAGGATCTTTCCTCTCAATCTGTTTAGTTTTGCTTTTTTGGCTATGAGAACAAAGATACACTTGAGCAAGAAGAATTAAAATTTTTTCCTAAGTAAGAGTACATTTGCATTGATTAGAGAAACCTTACAGAATCAACAGAAGAGGTCTCAGTAGAATTGAGGGTATTTGAACCCAACAACGCATTTCCAAACTATAAGAAAACTTAAAAATGTTGGAGGAGAGGGGGAAGAGGCAGCCAAGGGTTCCTAAATAATAATAATTTCTATCCTTTAAAAAAATTATCTTTAGGGGGCTGGGAAGGTGGCTCAGTGGTAGAGCGCTTGCCTTGCATGCATGAGGCCCTAGGTTCGATTCCTCAGCATCACATAAGCAAAAAGACAAAAGCCGGAAGTGGCACTGTGGCTCAAGTGGTAGAGCGCTAGCCTTGAGCTGAAGAGCTGAGGGACAGCGCCCAGGTCCAGAGTTCAGGCCCCACAACTGGACCCCCCTCAAAAAAAATCTTTAAAAAGTATACAAAGGAATTGCCATTCAACAGGTAACATTTTCACTATGTATATGGATAAAGAATTACCTTTTATATCTTAAATGTATACTATTTCTATCTGTCAATTGCACCTCAACAAAACCAGGGGGGGAAAAACAATTAGTGGCCAGCACAGGCTCACACCTGTAATCCCAGCTACTCAGGAGGCTGAGATCCGAGGGTACAGCCAGCTGAGGCCCGAGGGTACAGCCAGCTGAGGCAGGAAAGTACATGAGACTGTTATCACCAATAACCACCAAAAAGCCAAAAGTGGGGCTGGGCCTCAAGTGGAAGAGCACCAACCTTGAGCAAAGCCCCAGGAACAGCACCAAAAAAAAAGTAAATAAATAAATAAAAAGCATTAGTAATAATTTTCTTACAAGACAGTAAGTCTGTAGAGGCTGAGCCTTCAATACAACGGTTAAAAGCAGAGACAGACGGTTAAGAGTTAACTAGACTTTGCCAGAAAACCACACAGACACCCAGGTACAGAGAACAAAGAAAGGTTTATTGCTGGGAAGGGGCCAGCAAGACCCCTTCTCACAAGGGAGAAGTGAGAAGCACAGGCTATTGTCTGAATTGACCTATATAACCTAGGAGGTTTAGGAGGGGCTAGAAGGGGCTAGGAGGCAGAGACCCTGGTGTGGATATGTGGACCAGGGGCTTCATCATGGTGGACTAGGATTTATGGCTGCTGTCCAAATAGTAGATAAGGGACTGCGGCTGCCCAGCCCTGAAGGTCATGCTAAGGGGATCGTGCTGCCTTATATGGTGGTAGCTGCCTCAGAGGCG